>NC_040081.1:28700857-29314512 GCF_003369695.1 Bos indicus x Bos taurus | reverse complement strand
AATCCGTTGGAGCCCTGGCCACCACAACTAAAGATTTTTCTTCTCTTTTTGACACTTTAGCCTGAGCTGTCACAGACCCTTTAAACTCTTCAAGGGAGTATCAGGAGCATAAATGTGAAAATACCAAGTAAGTAATTTTTTAAAATACTAGCCATGCAAAAGTTTCATTAGCCACAAATATTTGTCTCAGTCTAGCCTATTTTTACATATACCCTACTTCTTAGAGGGCTTCCCTGGTGGCTCAGATGGTAAATAATTCACCTGCAATGAAGGAGACCTAAATTCAACCCCTGGGCTGGGAAAATCCCCTGGAGTAGAGAATGGCCACCTGCCAGTATTTTTACTTGGAGAATTCCACAGACAACAGCAGTCTGGCCGACTACAGTCCATGGGGTCGCAGAAGAGTTGGACACGACTAAGCGACTAACACTTCCACTTTATTTCTTACTTCTATTCACAAATTTTTAGTTCAAGTTTCCAAACACATTATGACAATGATCCTCAAATTACTTGGCAAAAGAAATCACCAGAATTGTTTTGGTGATTATAGCTTCCTAGCCCTAATCTGACAGACTTTCTAAAACCAAATCTCAGATTGGGCTGGGAATACATATACCTCATAGCAAACACCTGGAGTCTGCCCCAAAACACAGATTTCTAAGAAAAATAAACAAAAAAGCAAGCCAATGAAAAATAGAATGAATATACTAAAATGATTATTCACTGACTGAGTTGATGTTTATTGAGGTTCTTTTATGTGTCAGTCACTTTTCCCGTCCCTGGGCACTACTTACACATTATTCATTAGGTTAATTGTGTGGTTTTAATAAGTTCAGTGCCTCATCTTCAAGAAAGCAATGATGATTTTTAAAATAAGGCTTATTACACGTATCAGAATTCATTTCCTAAACAACCTTAATGATTAAAAGCCTTGAAAAGTGTGCCTGATGAGTCATTAGAAAGTATGGGATAAACAGAACTTACTGTTTCCGTTCAGGATGTGTGTGAGTGCTAAATCACTTCAGTTGTGTCTGACTCCTTGCGACCCTCTGGATCGTAGCCTGCTAGGCTCCTCGGTCCATAGGATTTTCCAGGCAAGAATACTGGAATGGATTGCCATGCCCTCTTCCAGGGCATCTTCCCAACCCAGGGACTGAACCCCAGTCTCTTGTCTCCTGTACTGGCAGGTGGGTTCTTTACCACCAAGGCCACTTGGGAAGCCCTGACTTCAGGACATGCAAGTATTAAAAGGCCACTGAAGTGTGAACTCATCATTCTGAAAAAAAGCACTTCCTTTGAGATCACTTTTCAAATGCTTTGAAAATCACTCAAAATTGTTGCTTGTTACTCTGGCAATAACTGAAAGATAATAATGTTCCTATGTCTTCCAACCCCAACTTTAAACTTCATCAGAGGAGGTAAAAACATTGATGGAACTGGGCATAAGATGAACATAGGAGCAAATAAGTGAGAGAAAGGGGACTTTGTAATAAATTTATCTATGAATGTCCAGAGGTCAGAAATAGAATGAAAGTTAGAAAAAGAATGGTTAATGGAAGTTAGAGAGATTTAAGTCAATGTAGGGAAGAAATTTTAAGCACTTATTTCATGGATGAGCCTTATCACCAGAGGCAAGGGAACCCACTGTCAGTGTTTCTATGGGCACTGGGACTAAGGGTTTTGAAAGATTACTGGCTAAACATGAGTTTTTAGAGTGAGAAAGCACCTGAAATGGTGGTATGCACTGTAGCTTCCCTAGAGAATCAGTTTAATTTAAGTGAAGTTCATTCTTCAGTACATCTTTGAACTGTATTATCTTTAAGAACTAAGTGAAACACCAAGTAGAACATAGCCAGACCCTGTTCTGGTGACAGTGATTTAAACAAACAAAAAGAGGCAATAAGGATGTGGATATGACACAAAATCTCTGATGTCATGTGTAAGTGCTACCTTGATTCCCTGGCTTTAGGGATAAAAAGAAAACTAATGTATGAAAATTAAGAAGAGATATAATTTGATTCAAGATAAACTGGATTTATCGGGAAATTGGAACAATTAGGTCCAGTTCACTTAACTATTTTTATCAGTACTACAGAAATAAGCTTTCATTTCTAAAACTTCTATGAGATCATTATCAAAATGTCTATACATCATCTCCAAGTCTCAGGGCAGCAGGACAAAACATATGACATAATTAAATGGCTTGTGCTTCTTGGAAAAATAAGCATTTATAGCGTGTTTAATAAACAGCTTTTAAAGCTCTTTGAAAAGATCCAGCAGAATGCCTATCCTGCACAAAGTAAATACTCCATGAAGTTGCACATAGATTAGAACTAGATGAGTGCTTGTGATAGCTCAAACTCCTGTTCCAGGAATTCAAGAGGTGTTAAGTCTATTGTCTCACTTATTTCTTTAAATAGCCCTATGAGGAAGAGTCTGAAGTTTTCTCACTGGTGAGAAACTGAGGTCAAGGAACTGTCCGAGGTAAGTTAAGTGCTAGACACAAGAACTGAACTCAGCTCTGTCTGATGACCCCAACCACATGCTTGCTGCTGCTGCTGCTGCTAAGTCGCGTCAGTCATGTCCGACTCTGTGCGACCCCACAGACGGCAGCCCAACAGGCTCCTCCGTCCCTGGGATTCTCCAGGCAAGAATACTGGAGTGGGTTGCCATTTCCTTCTCCAATGCATGAAAGTGAAAAGTGAAAGTGAAGCCACTCAGTCGTGTCCAACTCTTAGCAACCCCATGGACTGTAGCCTACCAGGCTCCTCCGTCCATGGGATTCTCCAGGCAAGAGTACTGGAGTGGGGTGCCATTACCCACTCTTAAGTCTGGGCTGATGAATCTCCAGGCTCCACTTGCTCCAGAATATTTTATTTTTATATATTTCAGAATGGGGCCCCTTAGGACCTTTGTAGTCTAAGAAACTACAGCTCTAATGGCACACAGAAAAATGAATTGTATATGAAAACGATTTTGCCAGGTGGACATTTAATACATCTTTTTACATAAATTAGCACTGTAAGTACTGAATGTGCATTAAGTTCAATCATTTGTTTTAAATGTGCCTCTCTCTACTACAGAGCTCTTTGACCTATATTTTCATTATTAATAACTCCAGTGTTTGACACCATGCACTTGTTGCATCATGATTTTCACATTTAGTGAGCAGGAAAAATCATCCTCATGATGACCATTTTGTAATTCTCCTTGAAAATGTTTCCTTGGGATGTAGTTCAGATTGATTAAAACTAATTTAGAGGAAAAATGAGGTAAGCATCTTCAGTTCCTAAGCTAATTAGCATCATATAAAGTCTGTGTAATTGACATAACATTTCATAGTTGTATTTCATCATTCAAACGCTGATTATTCATGAAGGAATGCCAAAGCAGGAAGGAAATTGGGGTAGGCACAAAGGGAATGAATAGGTGAAGGAGCACACAGGGCCTGGAGTGTATGTCTCTGGCATTATGCCAAATGCAAATAAAAATGTACCTGTTATCTGTTGTTTTGTCATAGTTATTTCCTCTTCCTCAATCTGTTATTAAGCACAATTAAGACAACTATATATGAAATGCAAAGCACAAGAGACAGTTCTTTAAACTCCAAGAATGCTCTATCAATTTTATGCAAACACCTCTGATATAATGGCATTTTGAGATAAGTGATACCTGTTTTCTTTCCCATAATGTCACTTGCAAGAGATTAGGGACACACACCTAAACACTCCCTGAATAAATAAGTAGCGTTTATCCATGAATTTAGCTAAATGCTTTATGAGTATATTTATATTTTTAGGTTTACTTCTCAAGACAGTTGCAGTCTTCTGTTAAGTAACCTTCTGTTTATATAGTCTTCTTTAGTATTTCACTTTATTTGACTTGGGCTTCCCCAGTGGTTCAGATGGTAAAGTGTCTGCCTGCAATGAGGGAGACCTGGGTTCGATTCCTGGGTTGGGAAGATCTCCTGGAGAAGGAAATGGCAATCCATTCCAGCACTCTTGCCTGGAAAATCCCAAGGACTGAGGAGCTCGGTGCAGGCTACTATCCACCGGGTCGCAAAGAGTCGGGCATGACTGAGCGATTTCACTTTCACTTTCACTTTATTTGACTTAAATCCATATCCTCCAAACTTCTCAGAATGCTTTCAGACTGTGGAATTTCATAAAATGGACTTATCTGCTTGCTTTCTTGTCAGTTCTTAGATGGAGTTGAAGCAACTGCAGTTGGTCTTCCTCTGCTTCCTTTCCTGTTATACTCCTTACAGGCCACCTCTCCCTCGAAAGCACCAGGCGGCCTCTGACTGCTGCTTCTCTCAAAGAAAATGACTTACTGATAAATTAAGATATTTAGTGATCATGTGAAGTGATTAGATTACTCTTACTCTTTCTTTAATGTGGAGAAGTGGGACCTTGGGAGTGGGCAAAGAGTCCCTGGGGAACCATTTTCTCAATGGGCTGCATCCTCCAAACTCACCTGGTGGACAGTTGCTCTACTCAGGTGAAGGAGCAGTGAGGACCCCACCCACTCACCCATGATCGTGGACTCTGATAGCTTCAGAGTCTTAGTCTAGCCAGAGTGAATGATTACATGTATCAACAGGAAACTGTGTCCTCCTTTGAAACACTAGTCTGAGGTTATTGTTCTCTTTCAGAATGCAATTCTAAAACTATATGAATATGATAAGAAGTGCCATGACAAGTTTTTGTTTTGATTTACTGATAGTTTTTGGACATGAGAAGAAATTTATGTAATTTTTAAGCCATTTTTAGAATAAACTTACTTAGGAATTTTAAGAAAGACAAAATTAAGAAAGAAAGAATGAAAGAAAAATGTATTGCAAGTAATCATGCTGTAATCTAAAATGTCCATCTGCACAGAGATGCCAGATGGGGATGGGAAGTATAAGTAGTAACCCGAGGCCTGTCTTCCACTATAACAACATGAATATTGTTTATTGAACAAGCACCAGATGCCCATGGCTCTGACTCCTGAACATCTATAAAGAGAAAAGGTAAAACTTTGGAGAAAAAGTAAAACTTCCAGTGCTAGCAAGAGCCAATATAACTTCCTTTAGAAAGATAAAAAAAAAAAAAACAACAAAAAACTGCAGTACAGTCTCTTTTTTCATGACAAAGAGAAGCCAACACCAGGCAACTATCTTGGACTTACTTCTCTCCTCCCTGAACTGCCACCATTCCTCATGCCCACCTTCCTGGACTTCAGAATGTTTTTTCTCTGCTCACTTTCTGTATCACTGATTTTAGTTTGTTTCAAGAGGATCCATCTCATTAGATGAGACATAATAATCTTTGATATTTTTGACATCCCTTAATTTTTTTCTCATAGATACTTGGAATCGAGATAATGTAAACAAAAATATAGACTTCCTTAAAGTCAATATTCTGACAGCCTGAAACATTAAGATATCAAGTTTGTGATAAATGATTGATGACAACACACTAAATTACATCCATGGAGAAGGAAATGGCAGCCCACTACAGTAGTCTTGCCTGGAAAATCCCATGGACAAGAGGAGCCTGGCGGGCTACAGCCCACAGAGTCACAAAGAGTCAGACACGACTGAGCAACTGGGCACACACGCATGCTTTCTTCTTGTTGTTGGTTTCCAAATATTCCCTCTAGCCCACCCAATTTTATATCAGGGAAATTCAGATGACAAAGTAACCTTGCTATTATGTAAACATATCTAGAGAAAGTAATTCTTAACACCGTGAAAACCATTAAAAACTCAATTTTCTGAAAACCTAGTATTTTTCTCTATTTGCCTGTTTGCTCATAGATTCTTTATGATAATACAAAATCTGTTTTATAGTGAACCAATTACTAGTGATCAGAATGAAATCATAATTGATCTTACAACTTGAGTCTCCTCTGTGAGCAGGGGTGGACACTAAAAAGAGGTTGTGTTCCCTTCAACTCCAGGGAGAATATTCTATGGTTTTCCACAGCCTAATGCAGCTGGCTGCCAGCAAAGGATTTCTGGTAAATGCTATTTATGCCCACTCAATTAAAGTAAACGGATATTTATTGAGCTGTACTGAAGACAGAATGTTGCAGTAATGTGGTAATGTAGTCACCACCTCACCACCATAAAGACCCTCGGCGTTTCTTCTTTCAGAGCTCGGCACCAGGGAATTCATTTCTGGAGTGTTAGTTTTCTGGTACATGTTGAAAATTTATATATTACTAATTACTCATGATGCTATTATGGATATACTAGATAATATAAAATACCTAAAATAAAAGATTCTTGCCCTCTAGAATGTAACCTTTAAAATACAAGCTCAGGATAGTTCCATAAGTTCTTTTAGAAATGGGTAGCATGACCTTGGTTACAAGATAAATAATAAAAAGAACGTGATGCGCAACACAATATTTCCATAATTCTGATGGTCTTTTTATGAAGAAATGGCATTTTCAACATTTCTATTTGAGAGGGACTGAGAATAAATACAAAGAATCAAATATGAAAACAATGCTCTAGGAAGCAATGGCACCCCACTCCAGTACTCTTGCCTGGAAAATCCCATGGACGGAGGAGCCTGGTGGGCTGCCGTCTATGGGGTCACACAGAGTCGGACACCACTGAAGTGACTTAGTAGTAGTAGTAGTATATATATTAGTCCATATTTGTGTGTCTGAAAAAAGATGGTTCAAGTTAAATTAGTCTTATCTGAAAAGTATTATAACTCTCTACACTCTAAAATATGATGAAAATGCACTGAACAAGTACCAAGACAGTATCTTTAGGTTTCAATTCCAGCTATTCTTCTTTGCTACATTCATTGGGAATGTCTGACATAAAATACAGGCAGATTTTGTCTATTTTGTAAGCAATTTCACTGAAAATGTCAGATATATTTGTGTCAAAGAGGACACATAAACAAAAAAATCAATATTTTCCAAGTCTAGAGAGTCAACAAATTTAATTTGTTTTATCTACCTAGCCCCTGCACACTTTCATTTTTCAAAAGGGGATTGATAGCTATTTCTTAGCAAAACTTAATGCAAATATTTTTTATTGATGCATATGGGAAAATCCCAAGAACGGAGGAGCCTGGTAGGCTGCAGTCCATGGGGTCGCTGAGGGTCGGACACGACTAAAGTGACTTAGCAGCAGTAGCAGCATACTAAAATATATAATTTATTTTTTAGATCTATGAATTGGTTTAAATTCATTTATTTGTTCATTGTATTTTCCTTTCTTTAAAATGGGAATCTTTTTTCAGGTTTTATTACAATAAGCTGCAATAATAAAAAAATGCAACAAAAATTGGTTTCAACACAGAGATTCTGCAAACATAGTAGAAAACATACTCTTTCATGGTAGCATCTATACACTGATACCATGAGTAACATGGAAAAGATAGATGAGACTCAGAGAAAGGCCAAAACAGAGAAACATACATAATCTGGATTACATTTTAAAAAGAGTCTAAACAAAGAGAGTTCTCCAATAAAGAAAAAAAGCTTGCTTGCTTGCTAAGTCACATCAGCCGTGTCTGACTCTGTGTGACCCCATAGACAGCAGCCCACCAGGCTCCCCCGTCCCTGGGATTCTCCAGGCAAGAACACTGGAGTGGGTTGCCATTTCCTTCTCCAATGCATGAAAGTGAAGACTGAAAGTGAAGTCGCTCAGTCGTGTCCGACTCTTCGCGACCCCATGGACTGCAGCCTACCAGGCTCCTCCACCCATGGGATTTTCCAGGCAAGAGTACTGGAGTGGGGTACCGTTGCCTTCTCCGAAAGAAAAAAAGCTACTTTGGTCAAATTCTATAAATCATATGATTAATACTTGAGATTAGCAAACCAAGGCCATTTCAGAATTCCAGGTCTACCACATATTAGATGCTGAGATTTGGGGTCAGTTCTCTGAAAGATCTAATTATCTTCAATCTCTATTATGTTCTATTTCAGCCTTTCTACCCCATCTGGGCAAATATAAGGAATGCTTTTCCCTTTCTCAGTTATTAGACATGGACTTTCCACTCATTTCTGTCTAAACCAATTAACCCGCATCCTCAAAACTTCCACTGGACCTTTTTGGAACAGACTTTCCAAAACAAACTCTAGTTTCCCTAGAAGTCTCTTTTCTGTCAAATACCATTTGTGACCGTATTCTCGATAAAGGTAAAGAAACACCTACCAACTGTGAAGGTTAATATCTGAATCAACAGCTTTGCAGACAGAGTGACAGAACAGTGGACACCTCAGCAAGACCACTTTTCTCTGTCATTCATCTCCTTCCTCCATTTCTGGAATTTATTTTTCAGCAAGATTCGGGAAATAAAAATAAATTCAACATATTTATTGGACATCTATCTAAATATTTCATATTATTTTAGGCACTATAGGAGATAAAAAAAGATTTTTCTTTTGATTTCTGCTCTTAAGAAGCCTACTATTATTTGATATTTCATCTAAAACAAGAATCAGAAAGTTCAAAGCAAACTTACTTCTCACTCATTTCTACTACACTCTTTCATGCAACACACAATGTTCATTGTTAACAGTTTTTGTCAGAATATGTAATATAATGGTGTTTAGCAAAATGAATGTTTATGAATAATTCAATGTAACTATTTCATGCCTTCAAAGTAACATCCTTTTTATTGTGTTTTCCAAAGTTCTCAGTCAGATAATTATGCTACCCAGAAGAGCCCCTAACATATCCCTTGTTATGAATTTTATGATTCATTTTTTCTGAAATATTTTCCCCCTTCTCTATTATCCATAACTTGCCTGCCTTTTTCCTCTAATACTTTACTACCAAGACAGGAAATCAAGTTGATAGTGTCCTACGGCTCATAACAAGTTCATCTGTTTGCACTGGTGGAAGATCTGTGGTAACAGCAAGGGCCAACCGAACACAACATGTCAGACGTGCTGACTGGTCCCAAGACAGCAGGCAACACGCGACAAAAAAGCGAAGTTCAAGACCTCACTGACGACAACAAGCTGCGGCAACAGCTTCCCAGCTGAGTGACACGAAGCCCATAGTGGAAACATTACTCGTTTAGGTAGGCTCACATGGAATATTAATTTCCTGGGTTCTCTGTATTTGCATAGTAATAATAAGTTCATCTTCTTGGCTTGTTCTGGCTTCAATTAGCAATTCTATTGTCATACCTGAGACTTCAGATAGGAAGTAGAGAAGGCTGTAGAAAATATCCTTCTGGAAACAGCAACACTAGCGGAGCTTATCAGTACCATCATTAATTTAATCAAAAACCTTCAGGCAGAGGGCTAGAACAATCTGTTAAGGAAACATTTTCTAAAATGAGAGTGCTTCCCATTTGAATTAGGGTCTTACTCGTTTTTTTTTTTTCTCTTTAAGACATTATTTTTCTCTGTTATCTCTCCCTCATCCCTCCCCCGTTTCTGCCACTGATTAGATCTGCAACTGAGGGCTATATTTTTACTAAAAAATGTATTCTTGCAAATTGACAATTTCACAACAACATCCCTCTCCTCTAACCTTTTTAACTGATTTCTTTTTTTAATGACATCTCAATTAGTTCAGACCCACTGTGCCAAAGATAAAGTCCTTGTATCTCAATGAGAGAATACTCTAGAGAGAATGGAGTTTGCTTCATGATGTGCATGTTAATATACTATTTTCTTTAATTTGTTTTACAGATAATGGCTGCCAGCGGATGACTCTGCTATACTTATATGTGTGTTTGTACTCACATGCATGCTTAGGAGTATTTCCTCTTCAAGATATAAAACAAAACAACAACTATGAGGGAAGTTGCTGAGAATAGGATTCTTAAAAATGGAATCCCAAGGATGACTATAGGCATCATGCATGTAAGATAAAAATATCAATCCACTGTTTCAGAACTATAAATTTGTTGATTTTTAAATCTCAGAAACATCATATTTAGATATACATAAAGTGGTGGTCTGGGGTCAATAGTGAGATGTCTCCTGCTGCCTCCAGGGAATACCTTTACTAATTCAGAGAAATCCTTCAACAAACCCTATTGTAATGATGATACTTTCTATATGAAAGGATTACATCTTCTGCTGGAAGAGAACTTCCTGAGCCGAATATCACATGAGCATCCCAATAGGAGTAGCGCTCTGGAAGTTTGAGGAAACAAAACTGCATTTTGGGCCTTTGTGACACTAAAGACAATCATGATTTGGCCATGCTACCCAGAATACATGGCACCACCTCCACCTGTATTCACTGACACCTTATCCCAGTGGCTGCTTTTATATGGCAGGAGGAAGCAAGGTGCTCTCTGATCACCTTTCCCAATGCAGCTGTACTTTAAATTTTTAAATAGCTAGGAACTTCCTGTGCTTTCCTGGTGGTTCAGGTGGTAAAGAAACTGCCTGCAATACGGGAGACCTGGATTTGATCCCTGGGTCGGGAAGATTGCCTGGAGAAGGGAATGGTTACCCACTCCACGATTCTTGCCTGGAGAAATCCATGGACAGAGGAGCTTGGAGAGCTCCAGTCCATGGGGTTGCAAAGAGGCAGACACGACTGAGTGACTTTGTCATTCGTCAGGGACTTCCCTGGTGGTCCAGTGGCTAAGATTCTGCACTCTTAATGCAGGGGGCCCTGGTTCAATCCCTGGTCAGGGAACTAGATCCCAAATGCTGCAATTAAGAATTTGTATAAAGGTGGAGCTAGTGGTAAAGAATCTGCGTGCCAACGTAGGAGATGTCTGAGACAAGGGTTCAATCTCTGGATCAGGGAGATCCCCTGGAAGAGGGCATGGCAACACACTCCAGTATTCTTGCCTGGAGAATGACATGGACAGAGGAGCCTAGTGGACTATAGGGTTGCAAAGAGTTGGACACGACTGAAGTGACTTAGCATATACAGGTGCTATAACTAAAGATCCACATGCCACAACATAGATGGAAGATCCTCAACTAAGACTGGATGAGCCAAATTTGAAAAAAAAGTTTTTAAACAGCTATAAGTAACACCATGGAATTATGAAGTCATGAAATTGCAGGTCAGAGACTGCATCCATGGGCCATTATAAGATCTGAAAAAGCTTTCCTAAGAAAACACATTCTCAAGACAGAAAAGAACATTTTGATATTGTTCTTTTCTACACATTTTCTGTCTTAGCTTTCAATATTTAAAATATGTATAGAACAGTCTTTTGGACTCTGTGGGAGAGGGAGAGGGTGGATGATTTGGGAGAATGGCATTGAAACATGTATAATATCATATACGAAACGAGTCGCCAGTCCAGGTTCAATGCACGATACTGGATGCTTGGGGCTGGTGCACTGGGACGACCCAGAGGGATGGTATGGGGAGGGAGGAGGGAGGAGGGTTCAGGATGGGGAACACATGTATACCTGTGGCGGATTCCTTTTGATATATGGCAAAACCAATACAATATTGTAAAGTTAAAAAATAAAATTAAATTAAAAAAAATTAAATATGTTTGGAATTTGTGGAAGATAAATCATACATAAAAGGTCCAGGTTCGATGCAGGATACAGGATGCTTGGGGCTGGTGCACTGGGATGACCCAGAGGGATGGTACAGGGAGGGAGGTGGGAGGGGGGTTCAGGATGGGGAACACGGTGTATACCTATGGCAGATTCATGTTGATGTATGGCAAAACCAATACAATATTGTAAAGTAATTAGCCTCCAATTAAAATAAATAAATTTAAATTTAAAAAAAAGAAAAAACACTTAAGGAGAAATGTTCTTTAAAATAGAGAGTAGACTTCCAAAGCCAAAAGTAATCTCAGTCTTTTCTTTTAAATGTACAGACTCTGTGCCCATTCCTCTGTGCCTGAGAGAGAAGTTCTGGGGCAAGTGAACATCTGCATTTGTGTGATGAAGATCCAGGCTCTAGTTAACTCTAACGTAAACATTCCCTGACACCGCCATAATCTTCCAAAGTTGAAGGAAGCCACAAATGGCGGTGAAACAAGCATTTCAATAGAGTTATTATCGTTTCTAGAATGAATAGAGCTATGCTCTGGTTCTAAGCTAGAAGCTCTCAACATGGATAATTATACAACAAAATTAGTCAATCTCCATAAGCGTTAAACACTAAATAAAAAGGACACTATCGATTCACACATTAAAAAGCTGCCACCTTTTGCTTTTCCCCATGCGGGCAATATGCGAGAGCACGTGTGTAAAGTTGCCTCAGTCCTGTCCAACTCTTTGCAACCCCATGGACTGTGTAGCCTGTCAGGCTCCTCTGTCCACGGCATTCTCATAGGCAAGAGTACTGCAGTAGGTTGCTGTGCCCTCCTCCCAGGGATCTTCCCGATCCAGGGATTGAACCTCTGTCTCTTATGTCTCCTGTGTTGGCAGGCAGGCACATTCTTTACCTCTAGCGCCACCTGGGAAGCCGCTATTGCATAAGGGCTATATACTAGACTAATTTTGCTCTCTTTGATTCATAAAATTCTTAGTAAATCTTATTAATGGATGAAAAACCTGGTGAGAGACTTAAGGTACCAAGAAATTAAAATAAACAAATAGGAATAACTCTTGACATTCCTTCACTTAATTATAATATAAAACTTACCATATAGAGATATATATCTTTAATGTAAGAAGAATAGGTAATATAATTGCTCATAT
This sequence comes from Bos indicus x Bos taurus, assembly GCF_003369695.1. Lineage (NCBI taxonomy): Eukaryota > Metazoa > Chordata > Mammalia > Artiodactyla > Bovidae > Bos > Bos indicus x Bos taurus. Next base: position 29,301,897 of record NC_040081.1, on the reverse strand, counting down.
GTAATAGGAACTCTGCTGAGTGCTTTATAGATATTATTCAATCCTCTCAGCAACCTTACAAGTATAATAACCCTTTTAGTTTACAGATGAGGAAACTGAGGTAGAGATGTACAGAAACTAGAAGTGCCTTCACAAGTCCGTAGTTCTCTATGTATGTGTCTCCATTCCTGCCCTGCAAATAGGTTTATCAGTACTATTTTTCTAGATTCCATATATATGTGTTAATATACAATATTTGCTTTTTTTTTTCTTTCTTAGTTCACTCTGTAGAACAGGCTCTAGATTCATCCTTCTCACTGGACGCAGAGAGGGAAGGAGAGGGTAGGGCAAATTGAGAAAGTAGGATAGACATGTACACACTATCATATGTAAAATAGTGAGCTAGTGGGAAGCAGATGGATAGCACAGAGAGCTCAACCCAGTGTTCTGTGATCACCTAGAGGGTTGCGATGGGAGCAGGGTGGGAGGCTCAAGAAGTAAGGGATATATATTATTATAGCTGATTTGCATTGTTGCATGGCAGAAACCAATACAACCTTGTAAAGCAATTTTCCACCAATTAAAAAATGTTTAAAAATAACAAAATGATTTGCATACATGGATTCAACTAATGATGGGCATAGCCCATAGGACAAGAGACACTGTTAAATATTTATTTGCTATCTTTTTATTAACCTTAACTATGGGAAATAGATGGGGAAACAGTGGAAACAGTGTCAGACTTTATTTTTCTGGGCTCCAAAATCACTGCAGATGGTGACTGCAGCCATGAAATTAAAAGACGCTTACTCCTTGGAAGGAAAGTTATGACCAACCTAGATAGCATATACAAAAGCAAAGACATTACTTTGCCAACAAAGGTTCGTTTAGTCAAGGCGATGGTTTTTCCTATGGTCATGTATGAATGTGAGAGTTGGACTGTGAAGAAGGCTGAGCACCGAAGAATAGATGCTTTTGAACTGTGGTGTTGGAGAAGACTCTTGAGAGTCCCTTGGACTGCAAGGAGATCCAACCAGTCCATTCTGAAGGAGATCAGCCCTGGGATTTCTTTGGAAGGAATGATGCTAAAGCTGAAACTCCAGTACTTTGGCCACCTCATGCGAAGAGTTGATTCATTGGAAAAGACTCTGATGCTGGGAGGGATTGGGGGCAGGAGGAGAAGGAGACAACAGAGGATGAGATGGCTGGATGGCATCACTGACTTGATGGACGTGAGTCTGAGTGAACTCCGGGAGTTGGTGATGGACAGGGAGGCCTGGCGTGCTGCGATTCATGGGGTCGCAAAGAGTCGGACACGACTGAGCGACTGATCTGATCTGATCTGATATATATCCTTAAGGCTTAATTATTAATTCGTTTCTTTTGTTTTTTGTATCCTTTGCTTTGTAGATATCTTTCTATAAATATAAAGACAAAAGGATTGCTATGTAAAGTTTTGGAAAATACCGGAATACTGAAAATAAATTTTAAAACCTTACAATTTAATCACTCAGAGAAATCCATTAAAGATAATATCTTAGCAGTTATTTTAATATACATATTTCAACTTTCTAAGAATTAAACTTTCTTTTTACTCAATAGTATAAATGTGAACATTTATTCATGCCATTAACTATTCTTGGTGAACATGATTTTTTTTATAAGTATTTCAACTTCTTTATGTTTAAAACATTTTACCTATAACTTTTAAGAACTTATAATTCAGATACTCCTACTCATAACTATCAGTACTTTCTTTATAGTTTCTTCATTAGTTTACCTAACTCAACTCCAAAAGAGATTAGACATTTGCTTCAATTTTCTTGTGTAATTTTTATGGTTTCTCAATATTTTCTGTGTTTTCTCTTTAACCCGTCTGTCTTTTATTCTGGCATACATTTATACTGTTAGAGAAGTTATAAATTTCTGAAACCCTACAAATGGTATTCTTCTATACAGTAAGCCTTCAGATATTTGAAATCTATGATCTTGCCTATCACTTCTCTTCTATCCAAATCACAAATCATCTCTGTTAAATATGGTCAGTTCCTTATTTTTTCAAAGATGTTTGGAAAGTAATCTCTTCTGTATGTTCACAAATTTGCCACTTTTATTTGAAAGTGGAATGTTCAAACTGGACACAATTTTTAAAAATTTTTATTGGAGTCTAGTTGATTAACAATGTTCTGTTAGTTTCAGGTGTACAGAAAAGTGAGTACAAATTATACAATGGAATATTTCTGAGCCATAAAAAAGCAACAGGGATGGACCCAGATATTGTCATACAGAGAAGTAAGTCAGACAAAGACAAACATCATATGATATCTCTTTTATGTGGAATTTAAAAACAGGGTACAAATGAACTTATGTACAAAACATAAGTAGAGTTAACAGACGTAGAAAACAAACTTATGATTACCAGGGAGGGTATGGGAGGGAAGGGATAAATAGGGAGACTGGGAATGGCACATAGTCACTACTATATATAAAACAGGTAACTAACAAGACTTACTGAATAGCACAGGGAACTCTACTCAGTACTCTGGACACAATTCTTTTAAGTGCACTATCAGTGTCCATGTTTCCTAAGGCAGGAAATTATAATTCCATAAATGCAACTGAGATTAAATAGATTTGCTGGCTATCAAATCATAACCTTTGCATAAATTCAACTGGTACTTAACTAAAATCTCCCAGATTTCTTTCACATGAACCACTACTGTCAAGCCCCGTTTTCCGAAAATACTGGCAATTATTAATAATCTATAAGCTGATCTATATAGCAGTATATATGTATTTGATATACATTGTGCCTTCAAATGGTGTTTGTGTTTCTGATTTAAAGAAGATAATGCATTTACCCAGAAACAGAAGGAGAACCAATGAATGCCTTTGATAGGAGTGATAACGTGGAGTGTACAGAGCCCTGTTCAGTAACCCTTCCCCACAGACACACTCCATCTCACTGATGCATAGGAAACATGATGGCCATATGCTGAGCAATGCCTTCATTTAAAGGTGTGATAGACCCAAAATTGTGTCTTTAAATGATAGACCCAAAAATGCCTTCATATCTATACTATGGTAATAGAGATTTCAGGGAATCTTTTCAAGAATGCCAAGAAACAAACTTAGAACTTCCCTGAATAAAAGAAGAGTTTCAGAAACCAAAAGAACTGAGCAGACCACTTTTTTTGCAAAGCCCTTTGTGATCTTCTTAAGCCCATCTATTCAGACTAAAGGTCAAGTGGGCAAAGCCAGCAGTTCTATTTTCCCACAAAGCTGCTACAGTTTTCTGTCTCTTGACAGCCCCGTCACTAGGAGTCTATTATCTTCCATTCTCTCTCCAGCACCACCCAGATCCTTAACTGGAAACGCACTAAACAGCTCCTTTCTTTTCATGGGTTGACTTTCGGCTTTTTGTAACGGCTTCGTGTTATACATCTAAAAGCTTTCTTCCCTTGCTCTGTTTATTTAAAGAGGGCGATCTGAGAAAGCAGAATCCACCCTAAACAAGTCTTTCACTATGGTAGGCCAATGTAAGTAAATTTGCTAATGAAAGCCTTTTCCAGTTCATTAGGTGGCACTTTAAAAGTAGCATCTAAATGACAGGTCTGAAAACTGTCTTTAAGGACTGTCTTAAGAACTTGATTTCTGTTTGAAGAAACACTTTGCATCTTCCTTTAAATAAGAGTGATCTCAGGGAAAAAAAATTGACTTTTTTTGTCTAATCATACAGACTACAGGTTGTATATGCATTCTATCAAAAAACTCGTAACTTTAGTTTTTCTTCCCCTAATACCTAGTAAGATTGGTAGACATTTTCTTGTTGAAGTCTTAGTCCAGATCAAGAAATCAAACACTAGGAAATAGACCTAGTTGTTTGGAGTTGACAGCTACTTGGCAGATCAAGAAAATCAAATCCTCCTAATTTCAAAGTTAAATGGAGAAATAGGAGAGGGGGAAGAAAGTGACTTCTTGGCAGACTCTTAGCTTTCCATTTAAAGGTGTTTGTACACTGACGTGATCAGAGCAGGACCAAGAAGTCACATTACAGCAGTGGAGTTAACACATCAAGTGTAAGTTCAAGGTAGGTGTCTTACATTTCTCACATTTAGTGCATATTTACTTGCCATTTCTTGACTGGCAAGTCGTGACACATAAATACACACATATCCATGACCAGGAAGAGAAAACAGGCATGGGTCACTGACTGAAAAACTAATGGCCAAAAGAACTGAACAAAACAGGAAATTTCTGCAGTCTGAAGGTTAGCCTGTATCTTAACTTGTGGAGCAGGATGATGATATTCACTTTTTTAAATTTCATGATAAAATGTATTCAAAAGAAAATATTTTAAAACATCTGATTTACTTTACATTACTGCGTAGGAAAGACATGCACTTAAAAAATCAGGCCATCAGACCTAAATGGAAGAATTTTAGACCAATTTTTTCCTTTCTTCTTGTCACAAGAAATTGTTTTATCACAGTGCTTTTGTTCATTTCCTAATATTTACAAGACAAAATTAATAAAGAGAGATTCTGAATTATTAGATATGTTATCTCCAAGTAATTTAAAAAGCTATTCTTCTCGCATGTTACATACATCATGACTTACTTCTGTAGGGTTTCCACCCTTAGAAGTTGCAGTACAATAACTATATTAAAAACGACTGTCTTCCTAACATGGTGATAGACCCAAAATTGTGTGTGTACGTATATAAGTTGTTCAGTTGTGTCCAACTCTTTGTGACCTCATGGACAATAGCCTGCCAGGCTCCACTGTCCATGGAATTCTCAAGGCAAGAATACTGGAGTGGGTTGCCATTTCCTTCTCCAGGGGATCTTTCCAGTCCAGGGATTGAATCTGTATCTCCTGTATTGCAGGTGGATTCTTTAACCACTAAGCCACCCGGGAAGCCTAGACCCAAGATTATGTGGAGCCTCAGAACATGACCAAGCACAGGAATGGTGGCAAGGGCACCCAGCCTCCAGGAGTTGTGATGGCTGGCAGGATATTGCCCTAAATTTTGGGGCTGGCTACAAGAACTCTGATCTTGTGGTCTGATCTCAGTTCAGTTCTTCAACCTCATCTTTATATGATACCTCCTCAACCACTCACACAATACACTTCATCCAGATAGATCTACTGGTGGACTCCAGAAAACACTGATTTCTCTCTAGCCCCTATGTCTTTGCACTTGAATTTATTTCTCCCTAAAATGTCCTCACCTTCTCACTATCATTAATCCCATCTGCAGGTAACTCTCACTCAGCCTTCAGTACTCAGCTTGAATCCAGTGCTATTATCATGTCAATTTATGTTCCCCTCCTGTGCAGTTTATGGCACCCCTCATTCACCCCCATAACACTCTAGAGTTATGGTATGAAGCAGAGGTTTTCAAAATGTGTCCAAAAATCAGGTGCATCAGAATCTCCTCAGAGGCTTGTTAAAACAAAGCATTCCGGGTTCCCCTATTGTGCTATTGAATCAAAACCTCTGGGAATGGAGCTAAGAAAGCCACACTTTATAAAGAAACTTTCCAGATAATACTTATCCATCCTCATTTCAGTGGCTACATGCTTTGGAGAAGTAAAGGCACAGATTGAAGAGACTTCTGCTGTTTTAAAATATAAGAGAATAAGGGTAATGGGTCAAAAGCGTATTATTTTAAAAATAGAATCTAGCCTTTACAGGAGGTTAGAACCATTTACACTTCTGAAACTAACAATTCTCTAGATGGTTTTCTTCCTTTTTCAGTGGAGGAAAATGAAATAATACCCTATACATGTCAATTTCATTCTTTCCAGCAACATATAGAAAATGACTTTAAAGTAGATTGGAACAAAAATGTCTGTGTGTATGTGTGTGTGTGTATTCAAGAGAGGTAACACTTAAAAGGGACATTTTAATTAACCCCAATTTAGCAGACAATGCTGAAACACAGGGGACTTAAGACACTTCTGACCTATAGCTTTTTAGTGATAATGATGATGATAAATGAGGCTATATTCTCCAGTCTAAAATATTTGCCACAGGCATGATTTCTGAACAACTTGCTTCTCTCACTTCTCAGTGCTCCATATCAAGTAATAATGATGTCAAGCACAAGAACAGAAAACCAAGGGAGTCAAATGAAAAAAAGATATAAAAGGAAATGAGTACAAATGAGATTAGGCAGCTCTGGAGACATTTTTTAAAACCCAAATTCCAATGAAGATCGTTTAGAAATTGGAATGACCCTCAAGGTTGGTGCTGCAATGAGTATTCGTGTTTCCTGGACAATTTTGGTATTTTCCTCAGCTTCTAATTAGCAATGGTACCACCCTAAGAAGATTCTCAGCAATTTCTTGTAGACTCTAGGCCATTTGCTCTCATTATGAAAGTCTGCTTTCATCGTTCCTGCAGTATAATTGATCTTAGCGCAGTTGTTAATGCCAACAATCATCTAATTATTTTCTCTGTGACACAGAGAATAAAAATAAGTTCCTCTGTAAAACTTACCACAGATTTTACTTTTAAAAGTCTGATGGTTTTTCAGAAAAAAAAGGGAAATAACCACATAGTTTTCTATATGCTAAACTATTTCTTTATATGTGGCAAAAACATTGATTTTGGCATTTTGCCTACACCAAAAAATCAGCACTTTGAAGGCAATAAGTAACTGACTACTTACACAGAGCCTGTTATAATCTCTTACCCCCTACCTTCTTGGAAAAGCAGAATTCACAGTGGTTGGTCAGAATCCTGTTTGGGGCTGGAATAGGCCAAGATCACTCTGAAGTTTCTAGAGCCAATTAAATACCCTGATTTACCGATTTAATAAAGAAACGCTGTCTTCTGACCTTAAAGGGTCAATAAGAAGAAACACCAGTAAAAGGGAAATGTTTTTATTGAAAACACACGGAGATGAAGCACCAGGTTTCTGATGTGATTCTGTGATGCACTAATTCATCAGTGAAATGCTCACAATGAGTAAGGAATCAAGGAGAAGACCGATCTCTGAGCCACGGGCTTGGAATTATGCTACTTAAATTCTTACAGAAAGGTTAGAAGCAAACTCCTAATCACACCAAGAAACCTGGGCACACTTTCAAAGAAACATTATTCTTTCTTTTATATCATTTAAGTCAACCACAAAACTGGGGAAAAAAAAAAAAAAAAAACTAGTCGAATCTTTTGCAATAGTTGGTCACACTACCAGACTCAAGGGTGTTCATTTCCTTTCTACTATACTGATAGGTGCTGGTGGACAGTTTTGGATTCATGAGTTCTTAGTCTAACACATTTATCTTTATATTAATTCTTACTCAAAGAAATTCCACATCAAAGATTTGATAGTTTTAAGTGACATAAAGTATACAAATAATTTGAAATGTTTTTTAAAGCTCTAGGATATGCTTATTACTCTGAAAAAGGTACCAATTCCATAAAAACTCATAGGAGAAGAGTCAAGTGGTCATATGCTAAAATAATCCCTTCCTTTTGGTTGTAAGATTTTGTGATTTGTATGTCTTTTCTTATTGTCATAATCGAGCATTCACTTACTTTTCCCAACATTTTAGTATGCATATTGACGCAAACATTCAGCAAAGTTGAAGAAATTTTATAGTAAATATCTGTGTATCCACCACATAGATTTTACTAGTAACTTTACATCTTTCTATACATCTATCCATTCCTCTATCAATCTTATATTTTGGATGCATTTCAAAATAAATTACAGATTCTAGTATGCCTGCATACGTGCTAAATCACCTCAGTCATGTCTGACTCTGTGCCACCCTATGGACTGTAGCCCACCAGGCTCCTCTGTCCATGGGATTCTCCATACAAAAATACTGGAGTGAGCTGCCACGCCCTCCTCCAGGGGATCTTCCTGACCCAGGATTGAACCCACACCTCTTCTTATGGCAGGTGGGTTCTTTACCACTAGCACCAGCTGGGAAGCTCAGACTCTAGTATGCATGCATACATGCCTGCTCAGTTGCTACAGTCATGTCTGACTCTTTGTGACCCAATGGTCCATAGCCCTCCAGGCTCCTTTGTCCATGAGATTCTCCAGGCAAGAATACTGGAGTGGGTTGCCATGCCCTTCTCCAGGGGATCTTCCCCACCCAGGGATTGAACCTATATCTCCTGCATTGCAGGTGGATTCTTTACTATTGAGCCACAGGGGAAGCCCTGACTCTAGTATACTTTCCCCTAAATATTTTAGAATGTGAATCATTAACCATAGTTCAACATTGCTTAGCTTTTTGTATAATATGTACATAAATACTAAGACAAAATTCACTGTTTCCTTTCTGAGTGAAAGTTCTTTTTTTAAATTGAAGTATCGTTGATTTACAATGTTGTGTTAGTTTCAGGGGTACAGAAAAATGATTCAGTTATATATGTATATAGTTATATAACATGTGCATGTATGTATATATTTTCAGATTCCTTCCTAATATTTTCCTAATATATTCCTTCCTAATAATTATAGGTTATTATTAGGTATAATAGGTAATATTATTATATTACCTATCATAAGAATTATTATAATAATATAGTGGCAATATATTACCAATATTGATATTGAATATAGTTCCCTGTGCCATACAGTAGGTCCTTGTTGTTTATCTTATGTATAGTCACATGTATCTGTTAATCTTAAACTAAAACTCAATATATTTTGACAAACACATGCAACTCATCCTGATTAAAATTCAAACCTTCTACACCAAGTATGATCTGGCTCCAGGCTATTTCTCTTAACCACATCCCTAGACCATCATTTCTAGCTCACTCATCTCCATTTGCACCAAGCTTCTTTCTTTTTCTCACACACGCTGAGCTCTTATCATCTCCACAGCCCACACACAGGTTAATCCTTCTTTGTTTTGCCTGACCTCCTTCTTCAATTGCCACTCTTAAATATCATCTCCTTTAAAATGCCCTTACTGCATGCTCATGTAGATTATGTCTTCCCAGTTATGCTCTGTACTTGCTCTTATCAAAATTTGAATTGCACATTTGTTTAAGTTTTCTTTATTTAATATCTGCACTTCACTAGACTAGAAGCTCCATGACTGCAGGGACTAGATATTTCTAATTACTATGTCATCTAACAAGGTGAAACATAGTAGGCATAAAGCAGATAACTATTAATTGAATGGATTATAATCTCTTTGATCATTTCTTTCTTGAGCACTATTTATTCACTCTATAATAATGAGCCATACTATTTCTCAGCCAATTTGTACGTTTATCTTTTCTTTCTCTAAGCACTAAGGTTTTGCGTTCCAATGCACATTCATTTACTCATATATGTTTACTAAACACCTACTCTGCCCCAATTAACTAAACAATTAATAATAGGGACAATTAATAGGGAATGGGACAAAAAAGTTTCTATCCTGGTTCCACAACAGGACACAGGAAACAGAGAAATACACTACAGCCTGAAAAGTGGGCATGCTTGGAGGGATATCTAACTTGGGTCAGATATGGAGCAAAGACTTGCCATTAAAAGTATTCTCCACGCTGAGGCTTGGAGTAGAGTTTAGACTTACTACCCTTCTTTACACACTGAATTTAAGACCACCTTCTCTCTTAAGTACGAACTCCCTTTCACTTTTATCAACATGGACTGTGGAGTACTTTTCCCTACACGAGAAAGAGCTAGTAATAATAAGGTGTCAGTGTGACTTTCACTTGACTTCTGGCAAGTAAAATCCAGGACAAGTTCAAAGCTATGACTATATTATCTTTCTCCCCATTGGTCTCCTTCTTGAATATCCCACAGTGACTATGAAGTTTCAGCTCAAAGAACTTATTATTTTTCTACTCCGTGCACTGGAGTCTAGCTCCACAATATGAAAGCACACTGCAAGGGCCACAGAAGCACTGAAGTCTTCAAAGCCCATTCCTTCCAATATTTGTTAACTTCCCTCAGAGTACAGAAACACAACACAGGACGTTCTTGCTCTTGCAGAAACAAGATAGGTTGAATAAAATCTGCATTTCCCATACTTTAACTTAGTCTTTTAAGTTCATTCATTCATGAAATGAACAGTGAATTCCATGTTTACTTGTACTGACTGGTGTGGTAGCACAAATTCCAGAGACAGAGTACAAGAGGGCAGACAAAGAAAAATATTTTAAATATTACTTGAATATTCAGAGGTCTTCCCAATTCTGATATCTCTTCCAGGTAAGATGTTATTTCTCAGTGCAAAACAAATTTGAATGAATGAGTCAAGCTGGACAGAAAAGTTGAAGTTCAATTTTGCACAACAGTAGAGGGAAAGTCAAAGTGCAGCATATTGATTGTACTTGTATTTTTGACAATATTGAACAGTCACCTCTTTTTACCATAAAGTTCATCATCTTCGATTAGAAAGTTAGTGTGCCTAGCTTTCAAATGTATGTAACTCTTGTTCTGAAAATGTAAACTCCCAACAGGAAATAATTTGGGTATGATGCAAATATGTCATTTTATTATACATTATTTTGCTTGTGACGAACAACAGAGAGTCACAAAAAAACTACAGCCAACTGACCTGATTACATAAGAATGCACAAAATGGGGGCCTGTGCCCCCCTGCCCACACACAAAACACCCTACAAACATGTACCAGCTACTTCAGTTCACCATAAGTGTTAAGACCCACACCCAACCACATCTGGTGTTAAAGCTTCCAACCAGGTTGCAGATAACTTTCCTTCTGTGTGTGTGTGCTCAGTCACTCAGTCGTGTCCAACTCTTTGTGGCCCCATGGACTGCGTAGCCCACCAGGCTCCTCTGTCCATGGGATTCTCCAGACAAGAATACTGGACTGGGGTGCTAGGGGATCTTCCTGACCCAGAGAGTGGACCCATGTCTCTTGCATTCCTGCATTCTGCATTGGCAGGCAGATTCTTTAACTCTAGCGTCACCTGTGAAACCTAACCTTCCTTCTGCCTCTTCACAATAACTCTCTAGCTGCTACTATTCTATAAGCAAACTTCAGATCTCTTTCAAAATAAAGTCCATATTTCTTGTAGCATTTATGTGTTTTTAAACCATTTACATGTGTAAAACTATGCTACCATTTTTATTAGGTTTCTGTCTTTGTATGTGTGTGCCTCTAATTCAGATTTTGAGTTTTAACACCCAACCCCACTTTTCCTATTAAGTGCTTGTGATTTTTAATTTCATGATTTTATAAAAAGGAGTGAGCTTTAGGAACATACATGTTGCATTTTAGCCAGAACCAATTGCACACTTTCTCATTGCTACTTGTGTGTGATTTTTATGAAGACCCTCCACATAGTTTAAAAGTACCTTAAGATATTAAATGCAAATTTAACTTAAAACAATTTTATTCTAATAATTTTCCATGCTTATCCATTTGCAGGTTTGGTAACAACTAGGGAATTAAGACATTATAATTTATTTAATGGAAAAAATCCAAGGAGAAAATTAGTTGTAGCAATCATTGTCTAGTGGATTAAAAATAATAACCCATAGTCTATTTCTCTGAAATTGAGAAAATACTCCTCTATTACATAATAATATCTTCAAAAAGTCCAGGAATTATTTTCTTGGAAGTGAACTCCAAAACTCTTTTGAAGCTACAACATATTCCTCAGTATAAGAAAGTTGGGGAAAAAAATCCATAAATATGAAATTAAAGGAAAATTGTAACAGCAGTTAATGTGCAAATATTACACCGAATATTGAAAAAATAAGTAACAATAGAAACAGCTATGGATAGTTTTATTTGGGCATTTTTTGAAGCAGTCATCTTGCTCAAAGTGTGAAGACTGGCCACTCATGACAAAAGGCTCTAGGTTGTTTATTCTAGTTAACTCTAAAAAATTAATGAACTCAGAATTAAGTGAATACTTTTAAGCTACTAGGATAACAGAATATTTTACCAATATATACCACGCTAGAATAATGCTAACTGGTTTATAGCCAGTAGAAATACAGAAGTAGCAAACCAACAATGATGAGTATAAGGGGAGTTGTCTTTGTTTTCTATACTCTTTTTCTAGAAATAGTCAATATTATGGTCTTAGAAATAATGACCTATAACTGAATTTCAAGGCTTATGTATTTTCTGTTGTCTATTATCTAGAAGGATGTATCGTGGGATTTTCATAATGCTTCAATGAAGACAGAAGCATTTTTTGAAGTGCTCATAAACTTTGAATAAACTTCTTTTAATAGGACTTGGATTTTTGCTTGCCTCTTTCTCCTTTGAAAAAAAAAAAAAGACTTAATATAAAACAGCAGGTCTGCAACTTTCTCACTAAGGAAATAAAGGAAAAAAAAAAACCTGACAGAGCAAATCCAAACCAATTAAGCAGAACAGAAACCATTTTAAAGTGAATAAAAGCATGGCTGAACATCAAATATAGGTCTAATATTGATGTGAATAAATTATGCAGCTCTAATTGTGAAATTTACATGAGTATATCATGTCAGTTCTAATACAGTCATTATATTTTATTAAAAGTATTATTAAAGATTCATATTTAGATGGCCCTGAATGCTTGAACTGGTGGTATTTTATGACCATAGTTCTTTTTGTATAATCTAAAATTCTTATGGATTCAAGAAATGAAAAAGATTTTAATTATTAAGTTCAAAGTTTTATTTATTGAAGATTCATAAAAGTATTATATAAGTGAGAAATAAAAGCCTCTCTTTATTTTGTGTATTGAGAACCTATAACACAAAGGAAAAGCTCTATAAGTTTGAAAACATGCCAAATAATCTTTAATAAAATAAAGAATATAGTCCTCTCATAAATAGAGATGATAAAGCAAGAAAATAAAATATTGAACATTTTTGATTATCACAGAAATCACCATATTTGTAGTGAACAGAAGAAATAATAAGGGTCAGTCTGATGTAGAACTATAGTTAGCTCTCCTGAAATATGCAGTTTAGCAAAAAAGTTGGATTAACTGGAACCAATCACTGGAATGATACCGCATCAAGATAAGGTCTCATGTAATGTCATCTGATTGTGTCATAAAAGCAAAAGCCCAACAAAGAAAAGTTTGCTAAATTGTTTGAAGCATCAGAAGAAATAAAATTGAGTGGCAGGATCCTTATCAGAGCCTCGGGCTTCAGTATGATTAATTTAACAATTTAGCTGGAATTTATTTAGATGTAGAAATAAAGGCAGAGCTATAGGTAAGCTGTGCACATTTATGCTTCTAAATTCATTAATAATTGTGTGGATTTTCTTTTTTTATCACCACAACAAAACCCATGGTAAAATAAATCACCACAAATAAACTGCATTTACAGACACTGGCACTGTTTAATTGATCAGAGGTTTGAAGTCTACCAACATAACTAAAAAAAAAAAAAATGTGTTCTGCCAAGGCTTGCTCTATTTTTATCAAGTCATTTCGTACACAGATGGCCCTAAACCTAAACTTGGGAGATTCCATGACCACTTTAAACTAATATAAGTGAAAAATCAAAGCCATACCTCTCCTTCCTTGATTAAAACAAAGCTCCTCCAAGCCACATATCAGTGCAGATTAGCCGAATGAATTCTGGTGGCTTTGGAGTCAAGATGATTGTTGGAGAACAAGTACCCTCTTAGTTAACAATCCAACAATGTAAGTCTGTTTTTTAAAATATCTGTAAATGAAATGATCACAAAACATATTAAAAAGCACAGTATGAAGCAAAATGTATTCCTCAAAACAAAAAGATAATTTGTGAAAAATATTTTTAACTTTTCTCATAACTAATGAGAGCAAAAATACAATTATATGAAAACATCCTTGAGATAGGTGTCTATTACCTGCATTTTGCACTGAGGAATTTAGACCCATATTATCTGAGATGAGCTGGAATGGAAAATGTTTATCACATGTGGAGCTTCCTAAACAGCTGCTTTTATTGATTGATTTATTTCAAAAATTTGCAAATGGTAGTTCTAGCTTCTGAAAATACTGTTTTCCAGAAGTGACCTACAGTTATGTAGTACCAGTTCTTCCCTATATGGTAAATTTCTTTCTTCCTCCCCAAGTGAAGATGACACAAGATAGCTTTGCTTTTAATTCCTAAATTCTCAAAAACTCCCATCAGTAATTTCAGTCTCCTTCTGCCCTGTCATGTAGTAAGAAAAACTACATCTCTTGTGGATATCCAAGTTTACAGGCCAAGCTCAACTTACTTTTCTTTTATAGGGCCTTGCAGTAAGCAGTTCATTACAAACAGTCTTCTTCATCAAGGCTGACCTCAACAAATACAGATAAATAATGAAACATCTTAAGCTTCTAGAATGTAAAAGATTTATAGGCACGGCTGGCATGGATGACATGAGGAAGTGTTCACAGGCCATTCAAACCATAAACTCAAGAAGAAAAGTCTGAATTACTTACAAAAAAAGAATGTTATGTGAGTTTTTGTTTTCTTTCTTTCCTCTTTTCCTTTTTATGTTTTAAGACAAAGTTTATTTAAAACAAGCATCCCCTTAGTTATCTAATATGGTTAGAGTCATAGATAAGCTTATGATAGATGCAAGAGAAATGCTTTTAGAAGCAAAGCATTTTTATCTGAATTTTTTTTGAAGGAAACTTTCCAAAACCATATCACATACTTCCTCGTTAGTGTGGTATGCTGAAAATGTAATTAAACCGTTTCTGAGTATTTAAAGCATTATCCCCCTCAAGTGCATTCTATGGAACACTAGCTCTAGAAGTGGGATGTTAATGGTGTTTCAGGGGAAAAAAAAAAGTATTCTGAGGTCAAATAAATTTAGGAGATGTTGATGTCAACTTGGATTTTCTTAAAACAATGAACATGCCCATTTTGACTGGCTAATTGGGTGGGAAACATAAACCCATATGTCAGAGTGTGTAGTGACCCCACAAGCACTAGGAAATGGAATGTCAGTCTTTGACTTGTAATCTCATAGCACTTCTCCTTCACCAGCTCCTTATCAGAGCCTGAAATATTAGAACGGGAGAGACTAGGGTTCAGGAAGAAAGGATAAACCCAAAACATCCACAACCATAGTACTGACTGTGTTTTCTCTCATTTGCATTTTTTCCCTGTCTTCCCAGCTCTATGGGGCCACAGATTTGGCCAACTGTTGCTGCTTCTGCTTTTTACTGGCATTTCTGCCACTTCTATTCTTTGTTTGGCAAGGCAGCTACCTTCAGCTACTTTTATCTGTGTGTCTGTTTGACATTTAAACATCACAGGCTCACTGTTGTTCGACATGGATAAAGATGCCAGAAATATATGTGATGGGATAAATGGAGACAATCAGGTAACAGCTTATTTTCAGTGGGAGATCACTTATCTGTGTTTGCTGGCTTTTCTTCTCCTAGTCACTAATACTAGAGAAAAGAGTGAAAATAAAAAAAAGAAAGAGCCCAAATGAACTTAATCACATCTAAAAAAAGTGTTTCTCTCTACATGTGAGGAGTTCAAACAAAACAGACCACTTATTCATAACGTTCAATAATAATCATTCAGAGAAGGAAATGAAAACCCATTCCATTATTCTTGTCTGGAGAATCCCATGGACAGAGGAGCCTAGCAGGCTATAGTAATCATTCACATCATTTACCATCAAGGGAGGATGTTAGAGTCTCAGTACTCTCATAATTATTTCAAATATTGGTATGATTTTAATTAAAAAATAAAGTCTGAGTAGAAAACCCTTCATATTTCTTTATAGTAAAAACGCAACAGTGCATATACAGCTAATCTCATTTGCATACAATGTTAAGATGTTACATATTAGTTTCTAGACGTTTTTAATGGTAATGGTTAAGAAGAGAAAGTGAAAACTGCTGAGACCTGACACTAAAGAAAAGAAAAAACTCCAAGAAAAAAAAAAAGAGAGAGAGAGAGAAATTCCTGGAGTGCTTGAATAGCCTGGCATGCATGCCTCACTGAACTTTTGAAAGGAATTCAGGGAAATGAAATTCAAAAAGTGTCATCAGCAAACTTAGCTCTAACATGGTTTTCTTTAATTAACAAAACATACATAGAGTGGTTATACCACAATTTTTATCTTCAACATATTTTATAAACATTAAGTGATTATTAATAACACTCCTGAGAATTAACAATGATATTTTGCCTTTATATAGAGTCACGCAACTGAAGAATATAAAAGGACTTCACAAATATTAAACTTAAGCCACACTCAACTGACTTTAAAAAGGACAGGAACAAAAACATTAAAAATACTCCATATTATAGACTTAGTCAGCCATATTATAGACTTTGTATAACATTATAGTTTAGAATTCCTAATATCCAAATTTAGTTTTTGACACAAAAGCATTCCTTCATTTAGTGTGAAGTGAAGTAAAGTGGCTCAGTTGTGTCTGACTCTTTGCAACCCCACGGACTGTAGCCTACCAGGCTCCTCCGTCCATGGGATTTTCCAGGCAAGAGTACTAGAGTGGGTTTTCATTGCCTTCTCCAGGGGATCATCCCGATCCAGGGATTGAACCCCGGTCTCCTGCATTGTAGGCGGAAGCTTTATCCTCTGAGCCACAACGGAAGTCCCATTCCTTCATGAGATTGCTTAAATTCAAGGGTGTTGGAAACACTGGTTCAAAAATGAATACAAAGGGCTAACTGCAGTTTAAAGCCAGGAGACTTTCATTTTTACATCTTGTTTCTATCCATTTCCTGAAGTCTAAATATGTCTATCTCCTCATTACCTAGTTTAATGAAAGGAAGTAATGGCACTGCTAATGGGAGACATACATGAAAAATCATTCATAATGGACTTCAAATTAATTTATTACTCTCCTTGCAGTAAATTTAAAACTGTATCTTTCAAAAGATAATACTGAAATTGTTTTACATTTAATTAACAGTGAAAGAGAACTCTTCGGTTAGTGGTAAGAAGTCTGTCCAGGGTGCTTTTTTCTTAAATCAATATTTAACTAATAAAGAAATTTCTAAATTACTTTAGCTAGGTATTATTTAACATGTTAGTACTCAATTTTTATTTATCCAAATAATTCTACAAACAAATGTTTTAGAGCCCTTCTAAAAAATACATACAATGACTCTGTTTTATGTACATATATTGTTTTGTTTAATTCTCAGAGGGGGGGAAAAAGTGCTTCTACCACTGTTTTATGGGGGAATTAACTGAAACACAGTTGTATAACTTACTTAACTAGGATATTTTATCTAGTGAATGGTACAGTCAGGACTCAAACCAGACAGTTTGTTTTGGGAGCCTGGGCTCTTAAGCACTGGTTCAGAATAAGTCACTTACATGAAGCCAAACACTATAGGAAACTACCAAGACCAAGAGATGCCAGGCAGGTAAATCAATGGCTAATCCAGCACAGAGGAAAGAAAAACAGCTTAGATCAGTGGAAAAGATGTTCAAATGACTTCCATCTAGAAGCCCAGTTTGGAGAAGGGCTTGTATAGTCTATCGAACACGTGACCCAGTTCACTATGTCCCCTTTTCACATCCCATTTACCTTGACCATACAACGGAGGTGGAGAGAGAGAGACCAAATTACAATACAAAGTCTTGAAGGGCCCTACTATTTGTTTGTTTGTTTGTTTGTTTTAACCCAGGTATGTTCTCTTCTGCTTCTAACATTTGTACTCGGAAAAATCTGGTGAGGTAAAATAATAGTTTTCCTACAAAGAATAATTAGCAAATATATTATAAATAATTAGTAATATGTGCAGATGTGTCCTTTTATTTTAGAAGTCCCAAGCACAAATTCATGTAAATATATACTACAGATAGCTTTTCCTTGTACTACTTATGATACTAATCGCTCAGGCAGGTGTTTCCTAGGTTTAGGGGACATAATGATGAACAAGATAGCCCTTGCCCTCAAAGAGCTTACAGTCTAGTTGGAGTTGGAGGAAACATCTAAAGAAATACGATAACTGGAGAGAAAGTAAGTGGAAAGCTGGTTATATTTCAATAGGACTGGTCAGGAAAGGACCAGAAGATAAGAATTAAGGAAGCATTTTGCTCTGAGAATATCCCCAGGATAGGGAACAATTAATGCAGGAGGCTTGAACTGAGAATCAGCTTGGATAGGCCAAGAGACATCAGGACACCAGTGTGACAAAGCAAGAGAAGAATGGTACCTACCAGATTAGATGGGACACAGTCAGGCAGGAGCCACTGAAAGATCAGAGAGGACCTCAGAAGCCTTTGCTTATTTCCATTGTTATTTTTCAATATATAATTAAAGGTTGCACTAGGGCAATAAGCTACCTATTTTTTCTACTACAGTATGAATTAGTGTTTGAATTACTCTTTCCTTAAGGCTTACTAACTCTCAAAAGATTCCTTTGAATGATCCAATGTTGTCTGCTAACCTAAATATACTTAGGTATTATATGAAAGACTTCCCTGACAGCTCAGTATACTTACGTATTATATCTGGGGCTTCTCTGGTGGCTCAGCTGGTAAAGAATCTGCCTGCAATATGGGAGACCTGGGTTTGATCCCTGGGTTGGGAAGATACCCTGGAGACGGTAACAGCTACCTACTCCAGTATTCTGGCCTGGAGAATACCATGGACTCTATAGTCCACAGGGTTGCAAAGAGTTGACTGAGTGACTTTCACTTCACTTCACTTCATTATATGAACAGTCAAAGCAATTGGCTGGTCATCTTTCCCTACCCAGTACAGGTGGAATCTACAAGCTTTGAGAATTTAATAAGTAATTACTCCTTTGGGAACTTACTGAAAATTTGGTTTTTATCAATATTCCCTTTTGCTATTTTACTCTAAGTTTATACTTTCCAGAGCTACAATGTGAAAATTGATGTTTCTGAATAGAATTTTACCAATTTTAAGGGAATATAGCAAAGTTTATTTAGGCTACATATTTGCTCTTGTTTTAAAATATTGTTCTTTATTGGGGTTTCTGGGGGATTATTGAATTTAAAATCTAAATGCTAACAGGATTTGAACTGTTTCTTCATTTATGATACAAATACTCTATCTTTCATTAAAGATAAACTCAAACCAAGTTTAGAAAAATTTTAGTTAAATCATGAATGTATTTATATATATATATATATATACACTCATATTAATTTATTAACACTCCACACCCTTTTAAAATATTGCAGAATAAATTCCTTAGTTTATTGTCATAGAGATGGTTATTAAAACAGTACATCTCTGTATATACTGATAGTCTACTGAAGGTTTGAAAGCACAAAAATATCTCTATACATTATATTGAAAATGAACAGACAAGCAACAGAACTGGGGTTACCCTTATTAATATGGAGTTTTACAGTGAAAACAGCACTGGTTAAATGGAGACCTGCTCCTCATTAACTTCATCTTCCTTTATTCACTATGAGATCTTGAGAAATCAACTTTGGGCCTCAGCAATTCCATTTATGAAATGGGGGAACCTGCTTGTCTGAAAATATGTACAGGAATGGATTGCCTTGTGAAGTCATTTAGGAACTTGTATGACTAGCCAAGGGACATTGAAAGTATCATAGATTTAAGGAGAGGGCCTCCCCAGTGGCTCAGTGGTAAAAATCAACTTACAATGCAGGATATGGGGGCTCAATCCCTGGATCAGGAAGATCCCCTGGAGGAGGACATTGCAACCCACTCCAGTATTCTTGCCTAGAGAATCCCATGGACAGAGGAGGCTGGTGGCTATAGTCCATAGGGTCGTAAAGAGTCAGACACAACTGAAGTGACTGAGCAGGCAGGCAGGCAGATTTAAGGAGAAGAGTCCTCGGATTGGAGCAATGGATTAATAATTCTTTCCTCCAGTGCCTACTGGTACTCAGTGCCTCTGGTCTAGCTCTGAGATTTATGTGTCATAGGGGGATCATCACCATTGTGCAAATCTAAAATTTTGCTTCCATTAAAAAATTAACTGAAATACTATATTCAAACAGTCTTCCATTATATTTAGAAATGTACCAAGAAGTATATAAATAGCCACTCTTGGTGGAATTATTCTAATGGAACTCTCAAGGCAGGATTGGCAGGGTTTAATAACGTTGGCGGGAACTACACTGACAGCGGTGGAGGCAGAGCCTTGGGGGCGTCATTCCAGAAGGGAAGTAGAGAGCAAATCCAATTTAAAAAATGACAAAGCTGTCACTTCACTCAACTTATTTTCCTTATTAGTTGCCTTTTGCTTTTCTATTTTTGCAAAGGAGAGAGTTTAGAGACAATTCATGTATCAAATACATATCAAACTGTAGGGGATGCTCTGCAAACTAAATTAACCAAGGTCTATTTGTTCCTTCCTTACTTATAAGTATATATTATTTTCATTCATTTTGTAAATTTTTAAAAGTTTTGGCTGCCCTGGGTCTTTGTTGCTGCACCCAGAATTCCTCTAACTGGGGCCAGCAGGGGCTACTCTTAGTCGTGGTGTGCGGGCTTGTCATTACGGAGGCCTCTCTTGCAGAGCACGGGTTCTAGGGGGGGTGGGCTCAGTACAGTAGTTGTGCTTGGGCTTAGCTGCACTGTAGCATGTCATGTGGAATCTCCCCAGACCAGGGATTGAACTCCTGTCCCCTGCATTGGCAGGTGGTTTCTTAATCACGGACCACCAGGGCAGTCCATATCATTTTCATTTTTACATTTTACTCCTTAATTCCATCTGTCCTCCCTTCTTTCTTTTCTTATATACATTAATTAAAGAGATGAATCTTCTTTTTCTCTTTCAGGTGAGTAATTATGAAAAAGGGAGGGAGATGTAGCTGATTGTAGTTTAGGTGTCTGGAATCAGATAGGGCTTTTTTCTATCACCCTGTGACAGCAACAGCCAGAATGTAGGGTTTGTTTGTTTTTTAATATCATGCTATCATAGACTTAGAACATCAAGTATGCAAATTCAATAAGATAATGCTTTTGATAATGCTAAGGAAGTCTTAAGTTACCTTTAGCAGGATGGGTATTCACTACTAGAGCGGAAGAGAGGGCACAACTGGAATGTGAATTTATGTTATCACTAGGATGGTACCATCAAGAGTTACTTATCAAGAATACAAAGTTTCTGGAAAATGACAAAGAACTTGCAAAGAAGAGGTTGGTTTTTACAAAATAAGATTTTATGAAAAGTATCTGAAATGAAAAAAGGACACATGTCTTCTCAAGAGTGACTGAAAGAGGCCCTCATTCACCATCTATTTGTTCTTAGCTGCTGCTGCTAAGTTGCTTCAGTTGTGTCCGACGCTGTGCGATCCCATAGTCGGCAGCCCGCCAGGCTCCCCCGTCCCTGGGATTCTCCAGGCAAGAACACTGGAGTGGGTTGCCATTTCCTTCTCCAATGCAGGAAAGTGAAAAGTGAAAGGGAAGTCGTTCATTCGTGTCCGACTCTTAGCAACCCCATGGACTACAGCCTACCAGGCTCCTCCGTCCATGGGATTTTCCAGGCAAGAGTGCTGGAGTGGGGTGCCATTGCCTTCTCTGATCTGTTCTTAAGCAACCAACAATTTAACAAGTTATTTAGTCTAATTTACTATTAAGCAGCGGAGAAAACACAGTAAATACGAAGGGCAGAGTGCAGGAAGAAGTAGCCAGGGGGCAAAGTGAAAGCAAAGATAGAAGGAAAAAAATCTACAAAATAGAAGATGAGAATCCATAGTGGTCTGGACCCATTTAGGAAAAATTAGCACTCCATATGATAATGCTCTGAAAGATCACGTAATGCAAATTCTTATATATAATAATCACTCAGTACTCAATAAGCGATGGTCTAGATAACTAAGAAAATCTCACAAGATGCTTAATATTATTATAAATCTATAATTGTTCAATTAAAAATCAGAATGTCATGTCTTTCATTATATTTTTTTAAAAAATCACTCTAAATAGTAGTTCAAAACAGTTACCATGTGACCCAGCAATCCACTTCCAGGTATTTACCTGAGAGAAATGAAAACTTAGGTTCATACAAAAACCTGTCCACAAATGCTTATAGTTTTTTTACTTATAATTACTAAAAACTATAGGCAACCTTCAACTGGTGAATAAATAAACCATGATACATCTGTCCAATTAAATACTACTTAGGAATCAAAGGAATTAAAATATTGACATATACAAAAATTTGGGTGAGTCTCAAATAATGATGCTGAATGAAAGGAATCAGAAGAAGACGCTATTACATGATTATATCTGTATGACATTTTATAAAAGGCAAAATTATAGGAACAGGAAACAGCTAAGTGTTTCCAAAAGCCGAGAGTAAGGAAAGGAATTGGTGCAAAGTGGACATGTGTGCTCAGTCACATCTGACTCTTTGCGACCCCATGGACTGTAGCCCACCATGCTCCTCTGTCCATGGGATTTTCCAGGCAAGAATACTGGAGTGGGTAGCCATTCCCTTCTCCAGTGGATCTTCCTGACCCAGGTATCGAACCTGCATCTCTTGGCTTCTCCTGCATTGGCAAGAGGATTCTTTACCACTGTGTCACCTGGGAAGTCCTAGGAAGTGGACATGAAGTCATATTTTGGGTGTGAGAGAAATGTTCAATGACCAACAGCCTGAAAGTGGTAGATCCAGGAATTAAACTAAGTCTGCCTAATTCCAAATTCACTGACAGTGATAAATGTTCTATATCTTGATTGTGTTGACTATACAACTGTGGAGTAGGAAATGGCGATCCCCTCCAGTATTCTTGCCTGGAAAATACCATGAACAGCAGAGGAGCTTGGCAGGCTATAGTCCATGAGGTCTCTAGGAGCCAGATATGACTGAGCACACACAACTGTGGTGGGTGCATAACTGAATGTGTTTGTCAAACCTCATAGAACTGTAAACTAAAAAGTGTGACTTTCAGTCTATGTAAATGATATCTTGATTTAAAAATCAGCTCATTTACTGGTTTGTAAATAGTGGAGCATTAAATATGTCTATTGACATATTTAGGGAGGCACGTCAGGCACCACAGCTGTACTTGATGATCCATTCACCAGGTGGTCCTCACTGCATTGCTCTCTCATTCCCTATGCACAGTTCAGTAGACTGGGACAGGCTTGCTATTATTTGTGTTCATACCTTTCTTTGACCCCAATCAAGAATTAACTCTATATAAAAGTTATTTTAAAATTTATTCGTAGTATCTTGAACGATGAGATCAAGATAAGAGTTCCTGCATAGTATTGTGAAAATGTTACATTTTATCCAGAAACACTTGCTTAGACCTGAATCTAGATTGTCCAGTAATAGCTGAATAGTTGGAGATTACATAGATATTCTTTAAAAAGTCAATACCCAACTACTGTGTTAGATTTATAGACAGAAGAATATCTGTACTAAACTCTAATGAGACACCAAAGCCAAAAATAATAGCTACCATTTATTGAGCATTTATTTTATGTCACACATTTTGCAAAGCTATTTACATATTTTAAGCTTGAAAAATTGACCATGAGGCAAGTGACCTAATTTATAAACCAGGAAAGTTACACTAGAAAATTCAGCAACTTGCCAGGTGACATGCAATTTATTTAAAGTGGCAGATCTGAGATTAAAATTCAGGCCTGCTTAACTGTAGATTCATTAAGACATAATGATAGAAAACAAAAGGTTACCACGTGGTAGCCTATGAAGAATATTATAATAGAGGAAAAGGAATTTGTAGAAAAGGAGTATTCTTCCAGGAAGAGGGGGCTTGGGAGCTGGCCCATAGGATGGATACAACTTTGATCAAAATGAAAATGAGAAGGAGTTACGTTGCCAGTAGAAGAAACAATCACTTCCATTCTCAATTTTCTAGCTAATATCTCATTTAGAGTGTGATTTCTCCTATTGTCAGGACTTTCTCTCACACACAAAAGGACACCTAAGCCTGATTTCCAGACACTGTACTATAATTTCTGTAAAAGAATTCTGAGTGAGGGTTTTAGCCCCACAAGAGACCCTTGAAAATCTCATCATGAGGGGCAAAAACCATACAGTCTAGCTGGGCCTTACTTTCCTCATCTGTGGAATATATATGTAATTTACATATATATTATATACACATATAAGTAAAATAAATGCTAATGATAGCACACAATGGAGCAACTTAAAGATAGATATTTTTTAAATATAAAAAAGTCTCCTTTTCCTGCTTTCCTGGCTGGGTTTTACGAGATGTACAGTACACAAAGCAGCTCTGACTCAGGGTGGGGCTGAGAGAAAATTGTGGCAATGGTTGTGTTCTTGTTACAACTGTTCATAATGTTCAGCAGTGTGAGAAAGTGTGAAGTAGTGGAATTTTATATATATATATATATATTCATTTGATAAATTAAATCACAACTACTACAATAATGCCTGCAGACTTTTAACACAGAGGTATGGTAATATAATAATACCTGGGAAATACATTTTTACATAGAAAAGCTGTCAGCAACAGATAACACTCATTTAAGATGAATATTTTATCATCATATGATTCAATTATTTAAAAAAGTAAAAAAAGACACTTTAAATATTGACATTTTGTTTGACACCTTGCAAGACGAAGAGGGAACAACTATATCTGATTTAAGAAAGACCACTGAGGACTACCCTGGTGGTCCAGTGGTTACGAATCCACCTGCCAATGCAGGAGACATAGGTTTGATTCCTGGTTCAGGAAGATTTCACATACCTTCGGGCAACTAAGCCGGTGCACCACAACTATTGATCTTGCACTCTAGAGCCCATGAGCCACAACTACTGAAGCTCATGTGGCTGGAATCTGTGCTCCACAAGAGAAGCCACCACAATGAGAGCCTGTGCACCACAGCTGCAGAGTAGACCCTGCTCAATGCAACTACAGAAACCATGCATACAACAACAAAGACCCAGCATAGTCACAGAGACATAAGTAAATCGGATTTTGTTTCTCTCTTTTTTTTTTAAGACCACTGCTACTTGGCTTATTTGTTCTTGTTTAGTCACTAAGTTGTGTCGGATTCTTTTGTGACCCCATGAACTACCAGGCTCTTCTGTCCATGGGATTTCCCAGGCAAGAATACTAGAGTGGGTTGCCATTTCCTTCCTCAGAGGATCTTCCCGACCCAGGGATCGAACCAGCATCTTCTGAATTGGCAGGCAGATTCTTTACCACTGAGCCACCAAGGAAGCCCAACCTGGCTCACTCAGTTCAGTTCACTTGCTAAGTCCTGGTCAACTCTTTGCAACCCTGGACTGCAGTACACCAGGCTACCCTGTCTATCACCAACTGCCGCAGTTGCTCAAACATGAGTTTGTGATGCCATCCAACCATCCCATCCTCTGTCATCCCCTTCTCCTCCCACTTTCAATCTTTCCCAGCATCAGGGTCTTTTCCAATGAGTCAGTTCTTCGCATCAGGTGGCCAAATTATTGGAGTTTCAGCTTCAGCATCAGTCCTTCAAGTGAATATTCAGGATTGATTTCCTTTAGGATTAACTGGTTTGATCTCCCTGCAGTGCAAGGGACTCTCAAGAGTCTTCTCCAACATCACAGTTCAAAAGCATCAATTCTTCGGCACTCAGCTTTCTTTATGATCCAACTCTCACATCCATACATGACTACTGGAAAAACCGTAGCTTTGACTAGATGGACCGTTGTTGGCAAAGTAACATCTCTGCCTTTTAATATGCTGTCTAGCTTTGTCATAGCTTTTCTTCCAGGGAGCAAGCATCTTTTAATTTCTTGGCTGCAGTCACCATCTGCAGTGATTTGGGAGCCCAAGAAAATAAAGTCACTCACTGTTTCCATTGTTTCCTCTTCTATTTGCCATGAAGTGATGGGATTGGATGCCATGATCTTAGTTTTTCTGAATGTGGAGTTTTAAGAGTGCTTTTTCACTCTCCTCTTTCACTTTCATCAAGAGGCTCTTCAGTTCCTCTTAGCTTTGTGCCATAAGTGTGGTGTCATCTGCTCTTTGAGGTTATCGATATTTCTCCAGGCAATCTTGATTCCAGCTTATGCTTCATCCAGCCTGGCATTTCACATAATGTACTCTGCATATAAGTTAAATAAGCAGGGTGACAATATACAGCCTTGACATACTCCTTTACCAATTGTTCCATGTCCGTTATTCCATGTTCAGTTCTAACTGTTGCTTCTTGACCTACATACAGATTTCTCAAGAGGCAGGTCAGGTGGTCTGGTATTCCCATCTCTTTAACAAGTTTCCAAAGTTTGTTGTGATCCACACAGTCAAAGGCTTTGGCGTAGTGAATAAAGCAGAAGTATACGTTCTTCTGGAACTCTCTTGCTTTTTCAATGATCCAATGGATGTTGGCAATTTGATCTCTGGTTCTTCTACCTTTTCTAAATCCAGCTTGAACACCTGGAAGTTCACGGCTCATGTACTGTTGAAGCCGGACTTGGAGAATTTTGAGCATTACTTTGCTAGCGTGTGAGATGTGTAATTGTGCAGTAATTTGAGCATTCTTTGGAATTGCCTTTCTTTGAGATTGGAATGAAAACTGACCTTTTCCAGTCCTGTGGCCACTGCTGAGTTTTCCAAATTTGCTGGCATATTGAGTGCAGCACTTTCACAGCATCATCTTTTAGGATCTGAAGTAGCTCAGCTGTAATTCCATCACCTCCACTAGCTTTGTTCGTAGCGATGCTTCCTGAGGCCCACTTGACTTCACAGGCCAGGATGTCTGGCACTAGGTGAGTGATCACACCATCATGGTTCTCTGGGTCATGAAGATCTGCTTTGTATAGTTCTTCTGTGTATTCTTGCCACGTCTTCTTAATACCTTTTCTTTTGTTAGGTCCATACCATTTCTGTCCTTTATTGTGCCTATCTTTGCATGAAATGTTCCCTTGGTATCTCTAATTTTCTTGAAGAGACCTCTAATCTTTCCCATTCTATTGTCTTCCTCGTTTTTTTTGCATTGATCACTTAGAAAGGCTTTCTTATCTCTCCTTGCTATTCTTTGAAACTCTGCATTCAGATGGGTATATCTTTCCTTTTTTCCTTTGCCCTTCGCTTCTCTTATTTTCTCAGCTATCTGGCTCTTTGCTGAAAAACAAACAAACTGAGCCCCAATTCTATGAAGAAGTTTTAATCTCTGGAATTCTACTTGTTTACATTCTAGGTGCCCAAAAGCAAAGAGAGGACCAATGCTCAGTCATCAATATCAGAACTCCAGATTTTTAACAAAGCCATCCCTTAAAATGGCTTCCCTGTTGACTCAGACGGTAAAGAATCCGCCTGTAATGTGGGAGACCTGGGTTATATCTCTGGGTTGGGAAGATGCCCTGGAGGAGGGCATAGCAATCATTCCAGTATTCTGGCCTGGAGAATCCCCAGGGACAGAGGAGCCTGGCTGACTACAGTCTGTGGGGTCGAAAAGAGTCAGGCACAAATGAGCAACTAAGCATAGCATGGCACACCCCTTAAAATATTTACACAGCTATCTTTTTATCATGGCTAGAATTTTTAAAAGTAATGCTTTTTCTCATTCAACAAATATTTGTTGAGTTTCTGTTAATTTCCAGGAACTAAATTATCTCCAGGGCTAACAGTGAACATGGAGAAGGCAATGGCACCCCACTCCAGTACTCTTGCCTGGAAAATCCCATGGATGGAGGAGGCTGGTGGGCTGCAGTGCATTGGATCACGAAGAGTTGGACACGACTAAGTGACTTCACTTTCACTTTTCACTTTCATGCATTGGAGAAGGAAATGGCAACCCACTCCAGTGTTCTTGCCTGGAGAATCCCAGGGACAGGGGAGCCTGGTGGGCTGCTGTCTCTGGGGTCGCACAGAGTCGGACACGGCTGAAGCGACTTAGCAGCAGCAGCAGCAACAGTGAACAAGGCAATCATCTTTTCCCTCATAAACTTGGAAGCCCCAAAAGACAAATGTCATATACAGAATATATATAAAAGTGCCTAAAATTTTGCTTGGCATATATGCTCAATAAATTTGCAGTGATAAAACTTATTGATATTAACTAATAATGATTCTATAAAATATAAAGACTTTAAAAATTATTTTAATTGGAGAATAATTACTTTATAATATTATGAGGGTTTTGTGTCAAAAATATGAGAAATTTATAATTCAAGTAGTTTGTTGAGCATCACTGACAGGGTGTTTGCAGTATTTAGAATTCTCCTCAAGTCTCAATATTGAGTCTTGTTACTTTGATCTTGTCAGTGGCCACTAAATCAAAAGACACACCTAAATAATCAGATCTAAGCAATCTTATTCAAAAGGCAGACGTTGCTGATTTAAATGATGCTTGAAATCCACCACAGCAACTTGAAACTTTCCCTACTCTCAGTTAAAAGTGATATTCATATCCAGAAAAGAAACAATGACAGAAACATACAGGAGAAAGTAAATTGTTGTTTCTGAAAAGCAACTGAAGAAAAACTCCACCAGGCTTATTCCATCATCTGCAAATGCCTTAACAACTAAAATCTGGACATATTAATCATCAGGCAACAGCAATATAGTAACGCCACTAATGTGTACTCTAGTGGTAAAGTAGAAAAATTAGAAATTCTTGATATGATAAATATACATCCAGGAAATACAGACAGGACTTAACATTTGCTATATTTCAATAACATTTAGTCTTTCATTATTAAGAAAATATATTACCGTGCTACTTTTGTTTTGTCTGAAATAAGATGAATGACATGTAATAAAATACTTATGAAAAGGGCACTCTATTGTATCTCATCTTAGTCAAGCCAGAAACTATATTTTTCAATAAAAATGATTTCAACAAGCATCTCTTTAGTGTTATTATAAGCACTGTAATATACTAAGATACATGTCAAATTATTAATATGACTATTTCAAAAGCTGTATTTATTTTCCATCTTATTTGTCTTAAAACACTTAAAAATTCTGATAGAATTTCTGTTTTCAAACTCATTGTGCCAATGATAGCTCTTGAAACATTATTCTAAATTGTAAGTCAGAAGAAAAATATGTTAGGGGAGAAATGTGAAATAAGAATCCAAAAATTTAAACATAACCTTTTTAGGCAAACATTTGTTAATTCTTAGACATATCCCATCATTTAAAACAAAGTGATACTGTACATGGTACATTATTTTAGAATTATCAGTTCTAAAACTTTGCTGCATATACTTTGTTTCCATATTTTAATTTTTCATGAAGAAGTATTTTTTTCTCTCTAAACTTCCAGTGAGAAGTGTTGGTTAACACAAAACAAATGTGTTGTAATACTTTTCTCGAAACCCTGTAGTCAACCCTTTGCATATAACTTTCTAATAGGAAAAAAAAAAAAAAAAAATCCCACATACTTCATTTTCCCTCAAGAGCAGCATGAGATTTCCAATCCTTTGCTTGAGCACATAAAATATTAAGAGCCAATTTTCAGCTGCACCTCTGTCACTTCCATTATCATTCTACACGTCCAGAGGTGATAATGGACTCCGTAAATTGCAGTCTTTCTCCATCCCAGAACACTGAGGGTTTCACCAGGGGACAGTTCCACACAAAGGTGGCCCAGATGTATGCTAATGGTGCTGAGCAGTGAGAAGCAGACACCCCCAAACAAGATAATGTGATGTGTTACCCAGAGGAAAGACAAAATGAGCAGAAAACAATTTCCTTAGGAATTCAGTGAAATCAACAACAACCTATGCTTGCTCATAAATCAGATGTATAGCACTGTCTTCATAGAACCTTGGAAGCAGAAGATTAAAATATATTCCTGATACCCTGCCTGTGAAGGAGCAGTTTGTCTACACCAACACAGAATAAGAGCTCATAGACACTGATGTTGAAAGAGTTATGGCAAAGGCTATTATTCCCCACTGACTTTCTTCAGACACAATGAACAGATCTGCTAGCATTAGCGGAGTTATCCTCAAACACAAAGTGAGAAAAAAGGTAAGGTAAAAGAACACATTTATCTTAGCCACCGCTGAAATGATACCCACCACTCTCTGTGGTGGCAGTTTCTCTACTTAAGACTAGCTGCCTTGTAGGAAACGAACGGGATTGACACTGGGTTTTTAAATGATCATGTTTCCATTGTCCCATGCAAAATAAAAACCATATGTTATGGAGAGTATATAGGAGGAAGTGATTTAGATCTAGGTTCTCTCCCTTTTCCATAGGCACTGTCCTAACTGTAAGTCTCTCACTCTAGTACTGAGTTGAGTGTTGATTGATCGACCCCACTGGACTGAGTACTGATGCCTTGGGCAAGGGGGTGGGACTGGAGTTGGAAGACAAAGGTTGTGCCAAAAGGAAAGAACTCCAAGAGAAAGGAAAGAGAACGAAATCAGATCATGTTGCTCAGATAATTAAATGTAGCTCTTTTACATAATACGCATGATCATAATTATGACCGATATGCTAATAAAGCCAAATGTTGGATAAGTGAAGGTAAGGCCGATTTTAATTCTATAAATACATTTTGGGACCAAGTCAATATTCTTCAAAGTAACATCAGGAAAGTCGGATCTCAAAAACAAAACAACACACCCACAGAGGAAAAAGAATTAAAAAAAAAGAAAAAAAGAAAGGAAAGAGAAGAAAAGAAGAGCAAAGAAAAGAAAAAAGAAGGATTCGGGATATTTATTTAGGCCACAATATTGTCAATAGCTCCACATCTTCTTGCCTCCCATTCCCTTCACTGAACAGCAAGCACTTACATGTGTGAAAGCACTATATCAAGCAGTAGGGCTTAGAGAAAAAAGTCCGATGATTTTAGTCTTGAAGAGAAATAAACAAGTCAGGAGATTCTTACAATACAGTGTGGTACTTGCTATGGGAGGAGTATCGGAATGCTGCTGATGACATTTTACCATCCTGTCAGAGTTTTCATAACTTATTCTTAGGATTTTATATCCTCACCCTCCATATCTCTTTCCTCAAGGAAAACGGGAATAAAATCAATGCATTAACAGAATCTAAAATGTATACTTATTTACAATTAGAACCACTGAAATCCAGAATAGGCAAATTCACAGAGACAGCACGCTAGTGGTTGCCAGCAGAAGGGAGGTGGGAGTCCTAGAGAGTGATTACAAGGGCTTCTTCTAGAGCTATGAAAAAGTCCTGAAACTGAAGAAAACACACTACGAATGTACTAAGTGCCACTGAATTATACAGTTTAAAATGGTTAAATTTCTTCTATGTGAGTCTCACCTCAATGAAAAAGACAATCAAAATACTTCCTTTGCAATTTTGTGGCACTGTTTGAAACAGTCATTGTGAAATATCACAAAAATTTACAGGATGCATCAATCTTCTGTTTTTCATTTCTTACACTCTAGCAGGAAATAGTGCTATGCTCTTTGAAAAAAAAAATCAGAAAGCTTTGATATAATTGGGTAACTAGAGCAAAGTTAATTTCTTTGAGATAATTTTAAAGTTCATAAGACTATAATAGTACAGGAGCATAACAGGAGGTATGATGATTACATATGTCAGTCTTCTCAAAAACTTTCTCTTCTATGAATTTTTAATGATGCAAGTAATTTTTCAAGGTCATTGAGAGAGCAAGCAGTTATTCAGACGTTAAATTTGTTCACAGTTTCTTGGCAGCTTTGCAAGAAAACAAGCAAGTGGGATTTGTGGAGGAGGGAAAATGGTGTACTGAGGAAGAGGTGAATTAGAAGTAATATATAATTAGCTGCAGACATAGCCTATTCACTTTCTAACCTAGTAGAACATTATCTAGGTGTTCTTGAACATAGCAGTGGACTTAAAATCAATCATTTTCTGATTGAAGTTGTGGTATATATATATATATATATATATATATATACACACACACACACATATACTATACACATATATTATACACATATATTTTCCATATCTGTAAAACTCATTTTTCTAATGGTTTGAATATATTAGTATCCAGATATCTGCTGGACATTCCTAATTTCACAAGACCATGGAAAGGACGTTAAGAAATATTATATTTGCTAATGTTTGCAGACCAGAATGAGATATCTCCCCAAACTTGAAAATAATAAGAAATTATATTGCCCTTAAAGTTAAACTATAAAGTGGAAACATAATGGAACAAGAAAGGGCTATGCAAAATGTACATATGTATTAAAAATAGTGTTTTAATCCC
Organism: Bos indicus x Bos taurus; assembly: GCF_003369695.1. Taxonomy (NCBI): domain Eukaryota; kingdom Metazoa; phylum Chordata; class Mammalia; order Artiodactyla; family Bovidae; genus Bos; species Bos indicus x Bos taurus. The sequence continues at coordinate 29,269,887 of NC_040081.1, read as the reverse complement.
TGGAGGAGGCAGAGGATCATTAATCATCCATGGGATCATAATAAAAGGGGAGTCACCAAGGTTAGTATTCAAAGTATCTTTCAAACTCTGTTCAGGAGAATATGACCTTTAGGCAATAAACTTCAAGAATTTCTTCCCATTAGCAAAGTCATGTCTAAGCTGAAGATAGATGAGGGGCTGTATTGCTCCGTTCCCACTAGCAGGACCTTCTCTACTGCATTTGGTAGCCATCCACAATGGCCCAGAATTGTATGATTCGTCTAATTCTCCTTGACCTGATTGCAAACAACCTTTATTACTTACTTCTTCATGTTCTTTTGCCTACAGAGAGAAAATGCTTTTGTCATACAGACGTTGATAATCTTGTCCTTGAGATGTTAGTTCTTACTAGATTGGAATATCTGGACTTTCATTTAAATATCCTTGTGTCTAGACTACAGGGAGAGAATGCACTACCATGGTTCATGGGAGTATTCCATTCCATATAATGGTTATGTTTTCCATTTTAAATTGGAATTTTGGTTTGATACCTCAGTGTACCCAGGGGAGAGGGCTAAATCCACCTGTGTCTGAAACCATAAGTGTGAGAGCGAGGCTCTAGATGCTAATTTATTTGCTAAAATAACGACTGTCCCATGAGGCTTGTAGGTGAAAGTTAGAGGATTTGTCCCAGGTTAACAACATACAGGGGAGCTTCCCTCATAGCTCATTTGGTAAAGAATCTGCCTGCAATGCAGGAGACCCTGGTTTGATTCCTGGGTCAGGAAGATCCACTGCAGAAGGGATAGGCTACCCACTCCAGTATTCTTGGGCTTCTCTTGTGGCTCAGCTGGTAAAGAATCCGCTTGCATTGTGGGAGACCTGGATTCGATCCCTGGGTTGAGAAGATACCCTGGAGAAGGGAGAGGCTACCCACTCCAGTATTCTGGCCTGGAGAATTCCATGGACTGTATAGTCCATGGGGTCACAAAGAGTCAGACACTACTGAGTGACTTTCACTTCACTTCACAACACATAGCCTCCCTTATATAGAGATGTCCTTTTTCCTCAATTTCAATTGCTGTACATATGATGATCACAATTATAATACGGCAATGAAACATTAGAGTATACTATTGACAAATGGAACAGACCACCAACTATCAAAGAGAGGTTAAAATCACAAAATCAAGAAGAGAAAATCTGCTCAAGTAAATCTCTTCACCTACATGTGTATGCACATATTTAAAAAATACTCTATGTCACACTGTTCAGTACTGTTCTTAAGTTCATTAAACTTGAATTCAGAAACATTAGGAATGCACTCCTTTTTGCTATTTCCTATTTTCACACCTATTCATTTCATTGATTGTAAACAAATATGTTTTAAAAAGTACAGAAGGGAATCATATTCCATATAGAACACTGCTTTGTGTGATACTCTTTTAAAAATTTGTTTCCTGAAATAAACAAACGTGAAAAGAAAGTGACTTGCTTTGCCCTCTTTGTCCCTTTGCCAAATTGTGCTGTCAAAGAATTGTAGTGACCATATCAAATACTCTTCCCATCTTTGTCACTTTTCATTTGTCTGGGAAAGGAACCCCAAGGAACCAACATGACAAGAGTACCCAGCTAAAGACTCCTGGTCTGCATTCACATTTTCTATTTGCACACTTAATGCTGTTAATATTTCAGCAACTGTGGTACTAGGGTCAAACTGAAACTTTTATCTATTTAATTCTGAATCCTCAGTCACAGACTTTGGAGAGAAAGAGATTGAGACTGACAGTGAGTGAGAAGGGGAGAGAGAAAAAGAGAGATTCATTTTTTAAGAACTAACTGTCAGCAAGAAGACAGGGACATCAGTCTTACAGAACTGAATTCTGCCAACAACCACAAGGATTTACACCCTAGAAGGGACTGCAGAACAGGCCAGGCTGACACCTTAATTTCTGCCTGAGGAGACTCTGTACCAAGAACCCTGCCAGCCCATTCCCAGAGGTCTGTCCTGCTCAACCCAGAAATACGAACAGCTTTCTTTGTAGTGTTAAACTAAACATTACAATAATATTTAAATAGAAATTATTACATTAAATACTATATTTTTACCTCTATGTTAGCCATGAAACAGGGATCACTGAGATTAAAAAAGATTGGTTAAAAACTGTCTGTATCATATCTTTTTACCAACAGCTTTTTGCTGAATGTTTTTTCAGTCAGGTGAAAAACAAAGAATAGAATTTTTATCATCTTCCTTATACATCTGTTTGTTTGTTTTTCACAAAAGCTAGCATGTAATTTTAATTTGCTTTTTCCATCTTTTTCTTTTTTTTACTAAACTTATAAAAATTTTCTTTCCTTTTTTCCCTCTCAAGCCCTCTTCCAGAGAAAACTGAAGGAAAAGACTTCAATGAGATCTCTTCTAAAGCATTTCAAAATTACCCTTATTTTTTCAGAGTAGGTTGATTATGAAAATAGATCTTCTTGGACTTCCCTGGTGGCTCAGACAGTAAAGTGTCTGCCTACAATGCAGGAGACCCAGGTTCCATTCCTGGGTCAGGAAGATCCCCTGGAGAAGGAAATGGCAACCCACTTCAGTACTCTTGCCTGGAAAATCCCATGGATGGAGGATCCTGGTAGCCTACAGTCCATGGGGTGGCAAAGAGTTGGACATGACTGGGCAATTTCAGTTTCACTTTCACTGTCACACAGGTAATTAGTACTCACAAAATATTTGGTTTCAATAAATAATACTGATTAAATTTTATTGAGTACTTACTCTAGCTTTATACATGTTAATCTTTAATTCTCATAATGACTCAATGAGTACTATTATTACTATTATTTAATAGAACACTGAAGTTCACAGTGGTCCCCAAATTTAAATGGTATGGCAAAAATTTATAACCATCAGTTTGACTTTTACTACAAGTCTTTATTCACTAATATATAAATAAAAGAATGAATGAACTCTAAAATTATAATTTTCTTTGGCTTGCTCTAAAAAGATTTCCCACTTCTCTTATCTCATAATTCCAGAAAAGGTATGTGGACATTCCTAGCAATCTTTTCATTTAAGCTCAGCTAGTCACCTAAGATTTTTTCTAGGTTATTTACTCGCTACGTCTACTTTAAGAAAAAACATACGGTTAAAAGGAACCCTGTGTTCCATTCGAAAAGTATCTTCCACTAGAGACAAAGATACTACAATTGTGCAGTGTTTTTCCTTTTCCTTCCAACTCTCAAATCCCTAGTTCCTATATTTAGTAAATACACCTAGAATTCAATTTAATCCTTTCATATGGCATTGTAATAGTTACTTTATGTTCCTTCTAAGAACTGACTTTGGTGTGTACCTTGAATATTAAAAAAAACATCAAAATGTACAAAGTCATTCAGTAGACTGATGCCGTATCATTCCAGTAATCAGTGTATTAAAACTCCCTAAAGGCCCATCAAGGTATCAGACTATGCTGGCTCCAGACCTGCCACTGTCTGCTCTGGTTCAATAATGACTATGCACATATCATTGACTAAGAATATATCAGACCCATAAGTCACATTGTAAATGGACAGAATACAATAAATGTATACAAATAGACTATAATTACAACTTAGTTCAATACAATGGATTTGATATAGTTCTTTACAAGATGAAAATATTCTAACAACCTTGTGAATGACTCTGCCCACAGAGTCATCAAGGATAACAGAATTAGAGGCAGAGCAGTTAATGTGGGCTCCGATTCCTTCAGAAATAAACGAAGGGACCTTAATGTGGCATTAACTCACATCACATTGCAACAGTGGTGGATCATGTGATCCCAGGATGGTCTAAAAGAACTCCCCTAAAAAACTGCTTCTGTAGAACAGCAATCATTTACTGTGATACCCAGGTGGCACCAGGAAAGGATCTGCTGACAATGCAGGAGAGGTAAGATATGCGGTTTAGACACCTGGGTTGGGAAGATCCCTGGAGAAGGAAATGGCACTCCGCTCCAATATTCTTGCCTGAAAAATTGCAGGGGCAGAGGGGACTGGCAGGAGTACACAAAGAGTTGGACATGACTGAGCACACATTTATTGCAATATAGTGTGGTGAGTTGGTAACAGCATTGCTCTCAACTTTGTGAGCAACTAGCAATCTTAGAAATATCTAAGTATTTTTCAACAATTTTCTACATGTGTAACATTCTAATTACTTACTCATGGATTAGGTATTTGTATGAAATATAATTCAAATAACATTAAACAACTTGGCAATTATTTTAAAGAGTAACGGGTTATTTTTCAGAATAGCCAATGAGTCAAAATATATACTCACAGGTACTAGATTAAGATTCCTTTTTCTTTGTGAAAATGAATTTTTCTTTGGATCAAATACAAGAAAACTGCATTTTTTAAAAGGGGTAAGAGTAACAAGTAACCACAAAGGCCCCCAGGAGGACTCTCTGTGGGAAACTACCATCTTACAAGCCTGCTTCTGAAATTGTTTGGATACATGGAATCAAAACTATAACTCTTCTGGGAGGAAATGAAGAATAAAGTGTGTTTTTCATATTTCCTTGTAATAAACTTGCTCTTTGAACAGTTCTATTCATTTACACACATGCATATATTAAATTTAAAATAATTTTAATTATTTATATATTATACTATCATACTTTATATATAGTATATAAATATAATTTGTAAACATATCTAAATATATTTTATATATCAATTTAAATAACATAATAATAACTTTTCTTCCTTATTTTCTAGGAATAACCTAGATAGTTAGCAATCTGCTTATTTCTCTTTTATCTAAGCCAATGCCAACTGTTTACAGATCTTAATTACAGACACAAAATCCCTTTTGCCAAACAATATGACATAATCATGGAAGAGACATCCCATCATTTTCATAGGTCTGTCCACACTCAGTGAGAGCGGTTTCTACAAGGGTGTGTATAATAGAGGGAGGAAATCTTGTAGGCCATCTTAGAATTCTATCTACTATATGTATGCTGCTGCTGCTGCTGCTGCTAAGTCGCTTCAGTCGTGTCTGACTCTGTGCGACCCCATAGATGGCAGCCCACCAGGCTCCCCCATCCCTGGGATTCTCCAGGCAAGAACATTGGAGTGGATTGCCATTTCTTTCTCCAATGCATGAAAGTGAAAAGTGAAAGTGAAGTTGTTCAGTCGTGTCCGACTCTTAGCGACCCCATGGACTGCAGCCTACCAGGCTCCTCTGTCCATGGATTTTCCAGGCAAGAGTACTGGAGTGGGGTGCCAGTGCCTTCTCCCACTACATGTATACAAAAATCTTATTATTTACAAAAATTATAAACAGAGTAATAATTTCTACATAGGCACACAAGATGGTTTAAAATATTTCAGATACTTTCTGATATTTCAGCATATAACATTCTGAAAAATCACATTTTCTTATTATAGAAAATATTCCTTAGTATTAATTTTAAATTATTGACAATGACAACTATTCTATTTCGTTAAGTACTCTGAAGATGTAAACTGGTCCTCTGTTTAGTTTTTCACATAGACTTGAAGAGAAGACTTCTTAAAGCAAAATACCTTTTCCTCCAAAGACAATGTAAGGCATGAATTTTATAATAACTTACATATTATTAGACTGATCTTCCTGTGAAATTAAGATGTGACATAGTCCTTTTCCAATATGGAGCAGAGGGCAGGAATGAGTCAAATACATGTCAGAAGAGAAAATCAGGGAAATAAATTGTTGTGGTCTTCGTGATTAAAATACTGTATTATGAACACATTATAATCAAATGTCAGTATGAAAATATTCTCCTAAGTAAAATTATAAATTATTGTTGGCTCATGCAAAATAACATCCAGAAGAGAATCAAGTATTCACATAAATAAAATTTTGGTTTTACCTTAGAAATATCTCAAGGTGATAAAATGAGATTAATGGTAGTATAAAAAATGATACATCCTCATTATTTCCTGGTCAGCCAAGTCATTTAGGATTTTTCTAGTGAAAACAACAACAACAACTCTGGGACTTTCATTGGCAAGTCCACCTTGAGCATGCAGTTGCACAGCTCAAACCAGGTGTTTCTCTAATCCTCTGTCAGACCCAGCGCTGACCACACAGGAGGAACTCCAACAGAGTTGATGCAGGTGATATTACTGATGGTGCTCCTAATACTGCCGGCAAAGTCAGGCTGCTTCCCCACCCAAGATATTCTCTTATGTGTGGGTATTTAACCAAATAAGAGGAAACATTTCTTTACCCCTTTTGATTTTCTCATTTTTATCCTGCGGTTGTATGATTGGAACTTGGAATTACTTATTGACTTTTTACTTGTTTACTGATTCCCACAATCCTTTCCTCAATCAACATGATAGATCCTTGGAGGTTTTTAGGTGAGGAAGTAGAAAGAAAATGATATGCTGTATTACCATAAAATACAACCACATTAAAAAAGAGCTAATGCTGCTTTTTAACTGTTATTGAATGAGCAAAATATTTCCTTAATACTTGCTCATTTCCCTCCCTCTCTCTATATAAATACATTCTGTTTGACATATGCATATGTAAACAGATTATACCTAAGTGGATACACAGTAAATAGTTACAAATAAATTTAGATACCAAAAAATTAAAACTCAAACCAGTCACAAGATAATGGCATAATGTACACTATGGATTTACTTATAAATTCAAGAAATATTTGAGTGATAAATATGTTCTTGGTACTAGATTAGGTATCAGGAATTAAAACATAAACAGGACCCTCTCTTTCCCTATAAAGGCCCTTATCAGCCTAAAAGCATTTTAGTGGATAATATAGTCAAGTTAGCTTTAAACATTAAAATGAAATCCTCAGGAGTAATTCCTAGTCAAAGATAAGTTCTTGTAATACGGAAACATACAGGAAATACCTATCTTAAGGGAAAGTCAAATAAAGCTTTCTAGATTAAGTAAGTAAGTAAGTCTGTAATGTTTTAGATCTTTCCAAAAAAAAAAAATTACTAACAAATATCCTGGGTTTAGGTGACAAATTTAAAAATGACCTATGTAGCTGATTTTCTTCAAATGTATTCAAATAATTAATGAATAACCTTTCTCTTATTGATAAATGTATTCGAGAAATTTAAATGTATATGTAAGTGTGCTCTTTGATTCTCCAGATTACTTGATTAAGGTAGATAGTCAAACACATACTAGAAAATCACCACATGCATTCAAGCACTTGAACATGAAATAACACACAGTCGGTGAACATTTAGGGGTCATAAAGGGGTGACGGCCTTGAGGCTGCTCTGCTAGTCTTCAAATCTTAGAGGGTGACAGTGTTTTCGATCTGTCTGCCTTTTAAACAAGGAAACTTGGGAATATCTCCAATGATCATTTGATTTGTTTCTGTCTGGGCAGGTAGACCTCCAGCCGCCACCCTACAACATGCTGTGGCTCCCCACCTGCTAAACCCTAGGCTTTTATGTTGGTGAAAAACCAGGCTTCCAGTAACACAGAGGGTTAAATAAAGGGCTGATGAATAGTCAATGATTGGAGTGGCAACCAGGCTGCAGGATTCAACTGCAACCTCTGTCCCAGGACAAGTGGTCATGGGATAGTGAAGCAGCTAAATGTATAACAGCAGTGGTTACTAGGGAGGACAAGAAGCTGCTGCTGCTAAAAGAAAGGATTCTCAGGAAGTAGTAGAGGCAGGAGAGGTCTCAGCTTAGGAAGACACAAGCCTCTTCTAATTCAAAGGGCAAGAAGTCCAACTGTGCAACGCGTGGTGGACACAGGATGAGGTATGAGCGGAGGCTGAAATTCAGGTAATAAACCATGGACAGAAGGATGCACAAGCAGGCATGCATGCTAAGTCGTTTCAGTCGAGTCCAACTCTTTACAACCCTGTGGACTGTAGCCTGCCAGTCTCCTCTGTCCGTGGGATTCTCCAGGTAAGAATGGATTGCCATGCCCTCCTCGAAGGGATCTTTCCAACCAAGGGATTCAACCTTCATCTCTTAAGTCTCCTGCTTTGGCAGGCATGCTCTTTACCATTAGCCCCACCTGGGAAGCCCAAACCCATTCGAATGGAAAACAGGAAAATGGAAAATGGAGCAGAGGACAGGGCTGGAAGCCTAGGGAACCCTAGTACTGCAAAATCCTCCAAGTCAAAACTATGAATATTCCATGTGACTTACACGACTTGTGAGACAGAGATAAAGGGTGATGGGGTTTAAGAAAACGTGTGATTTTAGAATTCTCCTATCACTACAAATATAAGTTTCAGCATATGCCTTATAACAACATTTACATCCATTAACCATTCAATCATTTAATCAACAGGCCTACACTGACTCCTTATTTTCAAACCACAGTGTTGGGTACTTCCTGTATAAAGATGAATAGGAAGCAGGTCCTGCCCTCTTGGGACAGTCTAGGAAGGGAAAGAAATATGTAAATAAACTGGAGGTTTCTCTCCTAAGTATTTTTAAATTCTACAACTACATTATTAAATTATTTATATCCAGTTAAATAAAGAAGCATTCAATAAAATGATTGCTGATGATTACTATAGACAAGCACTCTCAGGAAGTATGTAATGCTTAAAATTCTCCAAGCCAGGCTTCAACAATAAGTGAACCGTGAACTTCCTGATGTTCAAGCTGGTTTTAGAAAAGGCAGAGGAACCAGAGATCAAATTGCCAACATCTGCTGGATCATGGAAAAAGCAAGAGAATTCCAGAAAAACATCCATTTCTGCTTTATTGACTATGCCAAAGCCTTTGACTGTGTGGATCACAATAAACTGGAAAATTCTGAAAGAGATGGGAATACCAGACCACCTGACCTGCCTCTTGAGAAATCTGTATGCAGGTCAGGAAGCAACAGTTAGAACTGGACATGGAACAATAGACTGATTCCAAATAGGAAAAGGAGTATGTCAAGGCTGTATATTGTCACCCTGCTTATTTAACTTCTATGCAGAGTACATCATGAGAAACGCTGGACTGAAAGAAACACAAGCTGGAATCAAGATTGCCAGGAGAAATATCAATCACCTCAGATATGCAGATGACACCACCCTTATGGCAGAAAGTGAAGAGGAACTCAAAAGCCTCTTGATGAAAGTGAAAGAGGAGAGTGAAAAAGTTGGCTTAAAGCTCAACATTCAGAAAACGAAGATCATGGCATCCGGTCCCATCACTTCATGGGAAATAGATGGGGAAACAGTGGAAACAGTGTCAGACTTTATTTTTCTGGGCTCCAAAATCACTGCAGATGGTGACTGCAGCCATGAAATTAAAAGACGCTTACTCCTTGGAAGGAAAGTTATGACCAACCTAGATAGCATATTCAAAAGCAGAGACATTACTTTGCCATTTGTTGTTCGTCTAGTCAAGGCAATGGTTTTTCCTGTGGTCATGTATGGATGTGAGAGTTGGATTGTGAAGAAGGCTGAGCGCTGAAGAATTGATGCTTTTGAACTGTGGTGTTGGAGAAGACTCTTGAGAGTCCCTTGGACTGCAAGGAGATCCAACCAGTCCATTCTGAAGGAGATCAGCCCTGGGATTTCTTTGGAGGGAATGATGCTGAGGCTGAAACTCCAGTACTTGGCCACCTCATGCGAAGAGTTGACTAATTGGAAAAGACTCTGATGCTGGGAGGGACTGGGGCAAGAGGAGAAGGGGACGACAGAGATGAGATGGCTGGATGGCATCACTGACTCGATGGACATGAGTCTGAGTGAACTCCAGGAGTTGGTGATGGACAGGGAGGCCTGGCGTGCTGCGATTCATGGGGTCGCAAAGAGTAGGACACGACTGAGCGACTGATCTGATCTGATCTGATCTGATCCATGTAAATACTTTTATATAAGCTGAAAATATGAGCTTACATAGAGAACAACATCCTTTATTATTCGCAAGTTTCATTTTTACCACATGAAAAGAAACATCTCATTTTATTGACCCATTTTATTGGGTGTGGAAACTATTGGTAGTGAACTCTAGCATAAGGCTCATCTAAAAAGCTCTGTTTGGGCTTGCTTTTAAGGAAAATACTTGGTGAAGTCTAAGTTGGCCTGCTGGGAGGAGTTAGAACATCATTGGCAGGCTGCAGAGTAATGAATTGGTTCCTACGGAAATGAAATTGTTACTGTTCGTTTTTGTCATTTACAATTGATTCATGTGCTGTATCTGGCATTTTAATCTTAGCATTCGTGAGCCATTCCATCTTTCTTTAAGACATGAGAATTAGTCAAAGACAGTTAAAAGACAAGTATCGAGCATCATTAAGGAGAGTCTGATTAGCAAAGTTTCTTTTCAGGTCATAGGAATTGCTTTTTGACAGTACCCTGTGTGGTATATGAAAGGCATTTTTTAAGCTAAAAAAGTAAGAGGATCTAAAATAGTGCTGTTTTAAATTCTTAAACTTATGAACATAATCACATGTGTATCATGTCCAACTCTTTGCAACTCCATGGACTGTAGCCCACAGGCTCCTCTGTCCATGGAGTTTTCCTGGCACAGACACTGGAGTGGGTTGCCATTTCCTCCTCTGGGGGATCTTCCAGACCCAGGGATCAAACCTGTGTCTTTTGTGTCTCCTGCATTAGCAGGCGGGTTCTTTACCAGCTGAGCCACTGGGGAAGCCCATAATCCACAGAAAGTATAAATTAATATGGGGTATAATTTCATAAATAATACTTTCAAATGTCATAGATGCATTTCTTAAATGTAAATAAATTCATATCATTTTGTAATTGAAATGACATGTGAATTATTTGTTTGAATTTCTCTTACAAATCAGTCTTTATTTTCTTATCATGATCATGAAGAAAATTCCAAATAAGACTTTTGCTTCAACCTAAACCTACTAAGGAGTACCTTCCCACCTATTCTTCTTATAAATTGTGAAACTAAAATAATAATAACAATTTAAAAATGAACGAATAATTTTCAGAACTTAGAACATTTACTAGTGTTCTGAATGGTGCTAAGCACTATGTTATAACTTTGGGCAAAATAAATGAAGAGTTTTGATGTACAAGTGAAAAAGCATAATCAAGTGTTAAATAATGAAATAGAAATCCTTTTGGAGCTTTTCACAGAGAGATGATCCAGGCTGAACATGCATCCCCAGTGATGGTGAGAACCACATGACTGCCTGACATGCTACTATCAGGGCCCAGAGTCCCAAATGAAACTGTACAGGTCAGTTGCAGGCCATGTTAAGTAAAGAATAAAAAATTTAAAACAAATGGCCACAAAGACAGGAATACCCATGAGGGGCAGAGGGTGAATTACTTTAAATAGACTCCCTATATTATCCATCCCTGTCGGGGGATAGATTTTCAAGCCATATTGCAGCCTCTAACTTCCATCTCCCTGAAAATGAAGGCATGAAGAGGTTTAACTGTGGAAACTGTTACACTAATACACTTTAAAATAGACAATTATCCGAATTCTCTAACGTAATAAAATGAGATTACAATACGTAGACAAAAAAAGAATACACAGTCAATAAAGTCCCTCTGAAAGTATGGAATTTTGTGGTACACTATGCTATACTGTGAGGTGCACAAAAAAAGTTCTAGCTCCTTTTTAGGTATTTGTCTTTTCATCCATGTCAAAGGAAGCCAAATAGTCTTTTTCTCACTCTCATCCTTTCTGAACAGTCTTGGTGGTTCTTTGAAGTTAATTTGAGCCATTATTTTCGGTAACATGTGGGATGGGTGAAAATTAGTAGAAAACACCCAGTACATTTTATTTTCTTTCTAATTTCAGGGCCAGAACTACAGATGAACAGTTTCCCCCATGAGCTTCCTCTTCTCTTCACCCTTGCTCAGGACCTGAATGTGTATTTAGTCTTCACCAGTTTTCAGGGTTTCTCTTTACCCGACATGCTAAGTCATTTCAGTCATGTCAGACTCTGCAAGCCTATAGACTGTAGCCTACCAGGCTCCCCTGTCTATGGAATTCTACAGGCAAGAATACTAGAATGGGTTGCCATTCTCTTCTACAGGGGATCTTCCCAACCCAGGGATCGAACCCGTCTCTTATATCTCCTGCCTATATTGGCAGGCAGGTTCTTTACCTGGGAGGCCCCTGTCTTTACCATACCTTGACCTTAAAACTTGACTTCCCCATATCTCACCCTGTAGTTTCCAAAGTGCCAGCAACTTAATCAAATAAACTGAGTCATCCCCAAAGGCTCATACCTGGACAATAGCTATAAGTGTGTTTCAACAATAAAGTTTTAGGTATGAACTACTCTTGAACACTGAAAACTTAAGCCCAGAGAGAAGAGATATTTTGAAGATCTTCAAATAAGCATCAGATCAGATCAGATCAGTCACTCAGTCGTGTCTGACTCTTTGCGACCCCATGAATCGCAGCACGCCAGGCCTCCCTGTCCATCACAAACTCCCAGAGTTCACTCAGACTCATGATCATCGAGTCAGTGATGCCATCCAGCCATCTCATCCTCTGTTGTCCCCTTCTCCTCCTGCCCCCAATCCCTCCCAGCATCAGAGTATTTTCAGGGAATCAACTCTTCGCATGAGGTGGCCAAAGTACTGGAGTTTCAGCTTTAGCATCATTCCTTCCAAAGAAATCCCAGGGCTGATCTCCTTATGGACTGGTTGGATCTCCTTGCAGTCCAAGGGACTCTCAAGAGTCTTCTCCAACACCACAGTTCAAAAGCATCAATTCTTCGGCGCTCAGCTTTCTTCACAGTCCAACTCTCGCATCCATACATGACCACTGGAAAAACCATAGCCTTGACTAGACGGACTTTTGTTGGCAAAGTAATGTCTCTGCTTTTGAATATGCTATCTAGGTTGGTCATAACTTTTCTTCCAAGGAGTAAGCGTCTTTTAATTTCATGGCTGCAATCACCATCTGCAGTGATTTTGGAGCCCCCCAAAATAAAGTCTGACACTGTTTCCACTGTTTCCCCATCTATTTCCCATGAAGTAATGGGACCAGATGCCATGATCTTCATTTTCTGAATGTTGAGCTTTAAGCCTATATCTAAACTGAATCCACGAAAATTAAAATTTAACTTTCTGACATCCTTAACTTAGTGAATGTTTTAATTAAATCACTTAATAAACATTCCTAGATGGTGCAGAGGTAAAGAATCTGCCTGCTAATGCAGGAGATGCAAGAGACTCAGTTTCGATCCCTGGGTCAGGAAGATCGCCTTTAGGAAATGGCAACCCACTCCAGTATTCTTGCCTGGAGAATTCCCATGGACAGAGGAGCCTGGTGGGCTACAGTCCATTGGGTTGCAGAGTCAGAAATGACTGAGTGACTGAGCACACAAGAACGCACACATGCTAATATACAGAACAATGTTTTAGTGCTGGGAATACTGCCTTAAAATAAGCAAACATCTTGGTATTTATGAAGCTTAAAATTTCATAAAGGTATCAGGCAATAGATAAGATATCTAATAACAGACATTCAATATATACGCTACAATAAACTTCACATATGTGGGATGATAATAAAGAGATAAATTTAGATATTTGTAACTTTTAAAATTCATCTTCAGAATTTAATTCCATTTTCCCTTATGTAACATTATTGAAAGCTGAGCAAGAAGAACCCAATGTAGGCAGTAAAAATTTAGATGTTTAGGAAACATATATTTAGCACCTAGTACTATCTACCAGCTTCTATGCTTGAGTTGAACTATGGATACAAGGGTGAATAAGGTAAAAATAATCCCATCTCAAAGGAAATTCATACTATTGTATTTTTAAAAGCCATTCATAAATCTAATTATAGTGATAATTTCAGCAACTAGAGATATTTTCTTTCTTAATAAACATGATGATTTTAAGATATGTCCACAATTTCTTTGATGCTATTCCCTTCATGGGTTAGAGCCTATCTGCATTCCAGTTGGGTGGGAATTGGGTCTAGTGACTCCCTTGTAACGGAGGGAAGGATGTGGATGTGAACAAGAACAATTCTAGAGAGTCGGTCATGGGAGGCATGGTGCTTCCTGCTTGTCCTCTTGCTCTCTGTTAGATCACTTGCTCAGTGGAAGCCAGCTGGCATGTCATGAGGATATTCAAACCATGATGAGCAACTGAAGCCTCCTGCCATCAGCCACATAAGTGAGCCAACTTGGAGGAAGACCCTCCAGTCATAGTCAGGCTTTCAGAGGACCCTGGCCCCTGCCAACAAGCTTGACTACTGCCTCATGACAGATCCTGTCAGGCCATATAACAGGCTCTAGGTTCATCCACTTCACTAGAACGGACTTGAATTTGTTCCTTTTATGGCAGAGTAATATTCCATTTTATATATGAACAACTTTATCCATTCATTGTTGATGGACATCTAGGTTGCTTTCATGTCTTGAGAAAAATCACAGTTGTAAAAGACACATGTACCCCAATGTTCATTACATTCATTATTCTGTAACAACATATCCCATAGTTGACAAATAACGCTGCATAGATCCTAAAGCTAAGTCTGAAAAAGCCACAAAATTATGCGACAGTTAAATGAAGTCCTGTGTCCAAATATTCCCTCTATAAAGTATTGTTTATAAAGTATTTCCTACGAAGGCCTCTGAGGAAGGGTCAGTATTTTAAAGGGGGGGATAAAAGGGCAATTTAACATGGATCCATTAAAGTGTAACTTGGACTATTTGGTCAGCAGAGGACGGAACACACCATAAGGACATCACAACATCACAAACGATGGGGACTGCACCTTTGACTTAGATGCTGCCCTGGAAGGGGGAACTCTCCTTGAGTAGCTCTAGTGTGAGTGTGAGAAAAAGACGGTGGATGATAAAGGGCAGAGAGAAGGGCCAGGAAAAAAACTGCAGCTTATGTGATGGCAATAAATTATAGACATGAACAAAGTGAGTTCTCAAAACGAAGTGAGGCTATTTCATAATAGGTTTTGAGATGGGTCAGATATTTATCAAATTTTATATTTAACAAACATCTATAACCAGAGCAGGAAAACAAGCAACATTCTGGTTTGATAAATATTTTAAGGAGGTGATAGAGAAAACCCATTTCTAGCAAGACCAAATAACCCTTATGGTCTACTTGCTTAGCTAAGCAGAAATTACTAATTATTCTTTTTAAATTGTAAAAGCTGCCTTGATTTTTTAAAAAAGAAAAAAGTATGAAATATTTCATCTCCCAGCAAGATAGATTAATGGTGCTGAAAAAGTTCTTGCTATGTATGGTGAATGTAAGTAAACACTTAAATTTTTTTATCCTTGTCAAAGAAAGATATAAAGATGGAAACAATTATCCAAGCAAAATGAAGTCAACTTGGGAAATTTAGATATAGTTTTCATACAACTTCTCAAATTTAAACATAGGAAAAATGGCTGAAACTTAAAACTCTATTTCTGAAGGCCAAGAATGAGAGAGGGACACAGTAAGCCAGAGGTGAAGAGGCTGGAATTAAAAGCAGAAAAGGGGGATTTTTCCTTGAGAGTGTTGATTTTGGTTTGAACTTGAATTGATAAAAATAATATAAATATATTATGTTATAAACATAAGTAAGTAAAAGCCTCAAGCATCACTATTAAATCTAAACAAAATCTAGCCCAGCAGATAATGGTTATTACAGTCAGAGCATATTTTGTATAGTTTCTGTTTATTTCCTTAATAAGGGCACAACCTATTTACAAATCTATTCAAAATTTACAGCAATTAAAAGCATTGGTGTAAATTAAAATACCTGCTGAAGGAATATCAAACAAAACTCATTAAGAAGATGGAAATGGAAAATATGTGGTAGCTTCCATTTTATGGCTTTGCTGTAATAGTGTATCACAGATGTTATTTAAAGAAGAATATTTTCCATTCTAAAATATTTTAATTAATCCACAGAAGTGTAAGTTAAATTCCAGTGATAAAGGAGTAAGAGGTTGCTCATTTCACATTTTCATCACAAGTTCTACTTTTCTGTCTAAGATTTCAAAAATAGTCTTTTTTTTTTCCAAAATATTTTTGTATGAAATAAACTCCAAAAGTTCCAAAGTATTTATCTGACTTTTTTGCCAAGATTCTTCTAAATGGAAATCAAGAGAGATAGATGACTACTCATTTTTCAACTATGTAACTTTTCAGACATTGAGGCAATGAAAAGTGGTGTCTTTTAGGTAGGAGTTTGGTCTCGTTATTCTCCACGTATTTCAATATCATATGTTTCTGAAGCGAGGATATGAAGACTAAAGAATGGAAATCCAGAATGAATGGTTCATTATATCCTTTGTAGGATCATTTCACTGCAGCATGTTCCTGTGCCGAGCCCCATGGTACACATGTAAATCCACCTTTCAATCATTTGTGTGGGTTAATGACACTGAGTAATAGCACATTAGCAAAGTGCCATTCCAGACAGCAGCCAGGCACGCCAAACAGATAATCTGACAATCGTTACAGATTCATTTTCCACCAACAGAAACACTGTTCAGGCTTATTAACTGGCAAATCTGCATAAGGCACAGCATAGAGCACAGAGCCTCTATTAAAAGTAGCAATTTATCTCATTAATGTAATTTACAAGGATATTTGGCCCATTCTATTGTTTTAAAATCTAAAAAAAAAAAAAAAATGCTCCTATTCAACAAAGCCGTTTATTTATAGCAAGTTCTTATCATGTCCCTTATGCTTCACTGAAATAAAAGGATCATAAATTGGTTAATAACCAGACTGTTACTCAAATATCTTATATTTTGCTGCCAATGGTACAGAGCATTTGGAAGTTAACTCCTATTATGTTCCTCAAAATATAGAGGATGATAGACTCATCCGGTAATTAACGATGAAGCCTCTTTTTTTGGTTTTGACTTTCTCCTTATACTTTGCCTTAAAATTTCTCCTTGAAACTTGTGATCAGGGACCTACAATACTGCGTATATCTGAAACATGTTTGTAAGAATGACACGCTTGCCTAAGACTTCTGCCCTATCCTCATCCTTGGTAGCCGGGGTCCTGTTTCATTTTAACTGGGAAGTTCACCAGTGAATTTTCAAGTTCTCACCAAGGAGCTGAGCAAAATATTCCCTTTTTCTCTCTTGAGAGCTTGCTGCTTCTTTGTGCTTTATTAAATATGTGTTGTGTCCTTCCCTTTTTTTTTTTGCTGGGGTATGTCCTTGCATTTATCTTTAGATTTCATGATAAAAGCACATTTCATTTAGAATTCATGTCTTTAACAACGGTTTAATTTTCTTTCATTTTCTTCTGATTCAGGTACAAATTTATGTTAAATTGAGGTGACCTGTTCTTAAGTATTCATTTTGAAGAAATTTATCAAAAGACGAAGTCTTAGAGATGGTCACATACAGGCAGATTTTCAAACTTAGTGACCTCTGCTGAAGTTACTCCAGAAATATTAAGACCTCCACTCTTCTGTGGCATATTCCAAATCTAGTATCAGTTGCACTGTAGACATCTACATGGGGGAGACAGTAGCCATTAATGATTTAAATTGTGAGAGGGTGAGGTCAATACAGTGTTCCAGAATTCTGGAAGGGAAACATTTGTTAGAATAATAGCTCCCAACTGAGAATCTGTTTCTTTTCAAGGTCTAGCTCCCTCACAAAGATCACAGGGGTTTTCAACCCTGATAGGCTGCAATCACAGAACACATTTTTTTCCTCAGCCTTCAATGTTTTCTGTGTTGAAGACACTGATATCTCATATAATCAAATTGCTTACTCATATCACCTAAACCTTCAGTGATAAATTCTTCCTTCAATGGTTCTATAATTAATGTTTACCTTTCACTCAGAAAGCATTAGTGTTATTATTTTTCCCCTTATGTTTATATTGTGCAAAAAAAAAAAAAAAAAAATCTGTTTCCATTCCTCAGAGTTGATATACCTTCTGTGACTGGCCCTCTGCCACACAGTTGAGATGCAGTTAAACTGGGCTTCACATATGTACACATCTACATATGCTCACACTTCTTTTTTGGTTATATATATAGTTTAAAAAGACACGTAACAACTGGATAGAAACCAACACCTTAAGAACCAGACAATACATGCTGTGCTGTGCTTATTTGCTCAGTCTTGTCCAGCTCTTTGTGACCCCATGGACTGTAGCCTGCCAGGCTGCCAGACTCCTCTGTCCATGGGGATTCTCCAAGCAAAAATACTGGAGTGGGTTGCCATGCCCTCCTCCAGGGGATCTTCCCAACCCAGGGATCGAACCCAGGTCTCCCGCATTGCAGGCAGATTCTTTACCATCTGAGCCACCAGGCAAGCCCAGACAATACATAATTACATACAAACAAAAGCATAAAATAAAAATAATGAATAATTTTAAAACACTTAGGAAAATACATGGATTATAATGTAGAGCTCATTAAATGTTATAAAATGAACCTACTTGCCCACCTAGCACCAGAGCAAGAAAAAGGATTTTACCAGAATCCCAGAAGTTGCCCTCCTGCTGTCTTCAAGTTCTATGTGTCCAACTAATCGCTGTTCTAAACACCAACACCACAGATTTCGTTTTCTCTGTTTTTGAATGTTTTGTGTTTGTTTTACAGTGCCTTGCTTTAATAAATGTTGGTTTATCTCTATCACGCAGCACATTCCTGGTAAAGGCGTTTCCACCTCTTTGTCTTCACCACAGCCTGCTCTGTACTCTAATAAGCAGCTCCATCTGGGAGTCATCCTAGGGTTCTACCTCCTGCTCTGTTCACTCGTAGCTGAGGTCAAATGTCTCTGCTTTCCTGAAGATAAAGGCAAAATCTAATTTTAAATTAGGAGGTGTCTTTATACTCTGTGCTCTGAAAACTGACTTAAGAAACTCCAGGGACCCTGTGAAAAATCCATAATTGAAGAGAATATGTGAGAACATGGAATATGAATCAGAGACCCATTCTGGGTCTTGCTTTAGCCATTCCTTCTTTGCTCCATCTCCCAGTCTATACAGAGGAAGTAATAATGAACTTAATTTGGAGAGCTGCAGAGAGAACAAAACGATGGCATATATTAAAAATCCTATGGCTGTATGAAAACTTACATGCTGGGCCCTTTCTCTTCACTTTCTTTCTATCACATTCAGAATATTCAAAAACAAAAGCAGCAAGTACAACTTGCTCCTAGGAAACCTCTATGACGAGCATTAATTTTTCATATGATTAATTTTCATTAATTGTTTTAATTCTCCCCCTGCTTGACCCTGAATAAAAACTATTACCAGCTTATTCATTCCTTGAATAGACACCATGATCACTAATGATAACAAGAAGGTCCCCACTAAATTTCTCAGAGGAATAAAGTAGTTTTTTAAGTTCATGTAATTATGCCAAGCACATACTCTGTTCCCCTGCACACTACTGAGGATAGGCCAAGATTCCCAGTCAGATAAACAAATACTTCTGATTAAAGACTCTATGATGCAGTGATGCATTGTAATAACCTAACAGGGCTATTTTATTCAATTCTATTAATATTCACTAACCGAAGTCAGTTTGTCCAACTTCCTACTTCAAATATATCATTCAATCTCACTCCATTTCTTGGCCTTTCCTTTTAAACACATCCTTTCTAGAATTAGAGAACTTCCCCCTGGGCTCATTGCAGTTTCTCCAGTAATGAGCCCTATTTTCAGCTGTTAGTCATGCTCTCTTTCTTCAGATCTCTGATATACGGATTAGCTTCTCAGTAAATATTTCTGTTTGAAAGCAGTTGGTCTCCAGTCTTTGTAAAGTCTTAAAAAGGCCTGGCATATACCATCTCCACAGGGTATTTTGCAGTTGTAAAAGGAATGGTGGTTTGGAGATGACAGACAGTGAGTTATTTTCTTTGCCCCAGAAAATGATGGTAGCTTACAGATAAAACATTGCACAAATTACATAAAATCTCACATAACCAAATGAAAAATAATATAACTTTTTAGAGTTTGGGTGTCCATTAGTTTTGTCAGAGAACATAGCCCTAACCTCTACACCCTTTCCTAAATTTTAAAAATTCACATTTTGATATAGTTTCTAAAATGCTATAATTTAGTCATGCTACGAAAGGCCATACATCTCACATTAATCAAAACAATACAAAACAAAACAAAAATACACCAAAAAGTCCTTCGTGACATAAAAATTGCACAGGCTGAAAAACAGCTGATGTAATGGGAAGAGCCTGGAATTCAGAACCAGGACCAAATGCCAAGTGCATGGCCCTTCCTAGATGTGGAAATTTGGGCAAGTATCTCTTGTCCTCCTTCATAAAATAAGAGTGAGACTTGAATTGCAATTTGTCATTAAGATTTATTAATGGTTTACTTATTCATTGTTTTACCTATATTAACTTGTGTCTCATGACAAGATTGAATGTCCAGTGAAAGCAAACTATCATTTGTTACTAATCTGGGAGCTTAAAACATTTATGTGTGTGTATATGGAAAAAAAAAATCCCAATACGTATTGGTTTGGGGTGGTATTTTGTTCAGATCAGATCAAACCAATGTGATCACATATATGGTTAATACTGTTTGGGAAGAGTCCCCCTGCCCACTTTTTTTTTTTTTTTTTAATAGTATTGTTTTCAAGAAAAGAAAAGATATATGACTCTACTAGTAAAAATTACACTATATATAAGACAGATAACCAATAAGGACCTACCGTATAGCACAGGGAACTCTACTCAATATTCTGTGATAACCTATATAAGAAAAGGAGCTTCCCTGGTGGCACAGATGGTAAAGAATCCACCTGTAATGCAGAAGACCTGGGTTCAATTCCTGGGTTGGGAAGATACCCTGGAGAAGGGCATGGCAACCCACTCCAGTATTCTTGCCTGGAGAATTCCCATGGATAGAGGAGTCTGGCAGGCTATAGTCCATGGAGTCGCAGACAGTTGGACACAACTGAGCAATTAAGCACAGCACAGCACACATATGAGAAAAGAATTTTAAAAAGAATGAATATGTGTGTTTGTATAACTGAATCATTTTGCTGTACATTTGAAACTAACACAACATTGTAAATCAACTAGTCAATTATACTCCAAAGAAAAAAAAGTTGTAGAACTGAAGATCTTTAATATTGTCATATGTCTAAGATCACATATTAAATGGTGGAAATGATATGTGAAAAATATAGTTGGTTAATATTAAATAATGCATATTATAGCAATAAGAATTTTCCCATACTTAAAAAAAAATCACCATAACCCTCTGATGTGTATACTACTCTTATCCCTAGTTTACAGGAAAGAAATCAAGTCTGGAAGCAATGAAGTAACTCTACAGAGTCACACAGAGTCTCTTTATCCTCTTCTACCTGCCTCCAGAGACTGTGCTCGTTTCTGTAGCCTGTATGAGAAAAAGCAATCTAACATCAAATTCATTTATTTGGATACATCCAGACAGCAAGGAGATCACACCAGTCAATCCTAAAGGAAATCAACCCTGAATATTCATTGGAAGGACTGATGCTGAAACTGAAGCTCCAAAACTCTGGCCACCTGATGCAAAGAGTCAACTCATTAGAAAAGACCTTGATGCTGGGAAAGATCTCAGGTAGGAGAAGGGGGCGACAGAGGATGAGATGATTGGGTGCTATTACTGACTCAATGGACATGAGTTTGAGCAAACTCTGGAAGATAGTCAAGGACAGAGATGTCTGGCGTGATGCAATCCATGGAGTTGCAACGAGTCGGACACAGCTGCTGAACAGCAACAACAACAAAGACCGAATTACAACAGTCTGTGAGATTACTACTTTGTGACCCTGTGTGTCAGTGTGCCTGTGCACACATAAGGTATAAGAGAGAAAGCAAGTAAAAAGGAATATGAATTTTAACTTGCATAAAAATGTCTAAAGCTAACCATTAGGATGATTAAATCAGACTGCTCATAGATTTGGGGAAGGAACAGATGTATATATAAGGATACAGAGAGCCATATTTCTAAGACATTGGAGAACAATTTTGCCAACTGGCTGTGATATAGATTAGGCACCCTCTGGAGAAGCCTTTTTAGCCCAGTGAGTTTGTTATCCTTTTTATGTTACCTACACAGGCAGACTACTAATTTGGAAATAAGATTGCACTGTGAGAGTTAAAACTATCATGATCAATACAAAATAGATCACAAGAAAGAAAATTGCAAAATTAAAGAGACTCCTGATCCCCAGGTCAAAGACTTAAGTGGTGATATTAACATAACCCAGAAAAGAATATGTCAGTGTAAGGAGGGATTAATGTGGAATGAAAAAAGGCAAAATGTCTGAGAAACTGAAGCTGGTGGAGCCAAGCTAAGAGCATTGTCTGAGGTGTGTCCCCAAGAGAGACAGAGTCTCCGCTGGCAGGGCTCACCACCTTCTAACCAAAACTCCTTTGGATGCTGCTGCCCTGGTCCTTCCACATTCATCAGACAACCTCCCCAGAGGGCAGACCACAATCCAGCCTTTTTTTCATCAAGCATATGTTACATTAGAATGTTCCTAAATTTAGAATAATGTTGTCTTTGTGAGCAGCATGATTTTTGTGAAAAAACTGCCATCCAGACACAACTGCCTTCAGCTGTTATATTTCAGCACACATTCTCCAGCTTCAGAGCACAGGCTTTGGAGCTGGAATTGCAGCTCTTGTGTTCACTAGTCACGTGACCTTGCACAAATTATGCAACCTGCACCAATAACAGTACCTTGTTTATATACTGATACGCTATTTAAAACCCTGACCCAGGAATCCATCCCAGGTCTCCTGCATTGCAGGCAGATTCCTGAATTGCAGGCTGATTCTTTACTGACTGAGCTACAAGGGAAACCCCCATTTAAATGAGTTAATATGTGTGAAATGCTGAGAATGGTGCATGGCACATAGTGCTCAATACATTTTAACTGTTATTATTGTTGATGTTGATGTTATGGTTACTAGACTAGATTTTTAAGTTCTACCACTGTCCAAACACAGTTCAGTTCAGTTCAGTTCAGTCGCTCAGTCGTGTCCGACTCTTTGCAACCCCAGGAATCGCAGCACACCAGGCCTCCCTGTCCATCACCAACTCCTGGAGTCCACCCAAACTCATGTGCATTGAGTTGGTGATGCCATCCAGCCTACTCATCCTCTGTCATCCCCTTCTCCTCCTGCCCCTAATCCCTCCCAGCATGAGGATCTTTTCCAATGAGTCAACTCTTCGCATGAGGTGGCCAAAGTATTGGAGTTTCAGCTTCAGCGTCAGTTCTTCCAATGAACACCCAGCACTGATCTCCTTTAGCATGGACTGATTGGATCTGCTTGCAGTCCAAGGGACTCTCAAGAGTCTTCTCCAACACCACAGTTCAAAAGCATCAATTCTTTGGCACTTAGCTTTCTTCATAGTCCAACTTTCACATCCATACATGACCTCTGGAAAAATCACAGCCTTGACTAGATGGACCTTTGTGGGCAAAATAATGTCTCTGCTTTTTAATATACTGTCTAGGTTGGTCATAACTTTCCTTCCAAGGAGTAAGCGTCTTTTAATTTCATGGCTGCAATCACCATCTGCAGTGATTTTGGAGCCCAGAAAAATAAAGTCTGACACTGTTTCCACTGTTTCCCCATCTATTTCCCATGAAGTGATGGGACCGGATGCCATGATCTTCATTTTCTGAATGTTGAGCTTTAAGCCAACTTTTTCACTCTCCTCTTTCACTTTCATCAAGAGGCTTTCGAGTTCCTCTTCACTTTCTGCCATAGGTGGTGTTATCTGCATATCCGAAGTTTCTCCTGGCAATCTTGATTCCAGCCTATGCTTCTTCCAGCCCAGCGTTTCTCATGATGTACTCTGCATATAAGTTAAATAAGCAGGGTGACAATATACAGCCTTGACGTACTCCTTTTCCTATTTGGAACCAGTCTGTTGTTCCATGTCCAGTTCTAACTGTTGCTTCCTCACCCGCATATCGGTTTCTCAAGAGGCAGGTCAGGTGGTCTGGTATTCCCATCTCTTTCAGAATTTTCCACAGTATTGTGATCCACACAGTCAAAGGCTTTGGCATAGTCAATAAAGCAGAAATAGATGTTTTTCTGGAACTCTCTTGCTTTTTCCATGATCCAGCAGATGTTGGCAATTTGATCTCTGGCTCCTTTGCCTTTTCTAAAACCAGCTTGAACATCTGGAAGTTCATGGTTCATGTATTGCTGAAGCCTGGCTTGGAGAATTTTGAGCATTACTTTACCAGTGTGTGAGATGAGTGCAATTGTGCGGTAGTTTGAGCATTCTTTGGCATTGCCTTTCTTTGGGTTTGCAGTGAAAACTGACCTTTTCCAGCCCTGTGGCCACTGCTGAGTTTCCCAAACTGGTAACTATTGTCAATTTCCAAACCCAGTACTCAACTTCAAACATTTCTACAGTCCTTATACCATTCCCTCTTCATACTTCACTCTCCTCTACCTTTTGGTTTTTGCTCCCAAAGCTCCTTCCACCCCAGCGTTTTTTCTCAATTAGTGTTTCTTCTTTTCTGTAATACCCTTTGCCAACTCTTGCCCAAGGCTGGGCCTTCCCTGTGCCTTTGTCACCAGTCTTCCTGACACACAGAACAAGACTTAGAGATTGTCATTCTTTTTGTTTGTCCCTATCACTTTCCCCAAGATCACTCACTCACTAACCTCTCCTCTTTTAATATCTGCCAAGGCAGGAGACATAGGTTCAACTCCTGGGTTGGGAGAGCTCTGGGAAAGGCAATGGCTATCCACTCCAGTATTCTTGTTTGGGAAATTTCATTGACAGAGGAGCTTAGCAGGTTACAGTTCATGGGGTCATAAAAGAGCTGGACGTGACTTAGCGACTACCCAACAACCTGATGTTTGTTTTCCATCATCAGTGAATGATATGCATGTATTTCAGTGGTTTAGGACTGTTTCACATTTCACTATATATCCCTCCCATCATCTTTACTGACAATATTGTTGACACTAATGATCCTTCCACTGTCTGGGTGGTTGTTTCTATTCCACATCCTTATTGTAAATTAAACTGATGTATATGCTCCCACAAGCAGCTCAGTTCATTTAAACTGGCACAAGTGCCTTTTCTTTAATTCATCTGTTATTTTATTGTTTTATTATTTAGTTCTGTCAGTAACAGACACAATGGTCCATTAAGTCCTGAATCTAGGATTATATTTGAACATCTACCTTTAGGAACTGTCTTATGCTTGCTACATTCTGACTGTGTGTCCCCTTCCTGAAATCTTAATGCCCCAGGTGACAGTATTAGTAGGTGGAGCATTCGGAAGGTGCTGGAACCCTCATGAATGGGACTAATACCTTACAAAAGAGGATCCAGAGAGACCCCAAGCTGCTTCTACCAAGAAGGACACTGAGAGGTGCTGGCTATGAGCCAGGAAGATGGCGCTTACCTGACTGCACTGGTGCCTTGACACTTCTGGGCTCCAGAACCATGAGAAATAAATTTCTGCTGTTTTCCCACTACCCAGTCTGTGGTATTTCATCAGAGTAACGCAAATAAATAGCAGCTTTATTCTTATGTCTATTCGTATGCCTACTTACATTAATGCAGTTTTCCAGGTCATTCTTGATTTCACATAGTCTCTGCCATCATCTATATAAGTATATTCTTTCATGTCATGTGTCTCTGTCTTTTGGTTAAAAAACTTATCACTGCTCCTCTGTGAGTTTATGTGATATGGAATTCTAGACTACAGGATAGATTCCTGAGTGTATGATGAAAGATCATACCAGAAGCAAGAGATATGTTTTGCATTCTGTAATATGGGAAAGGCATGGGACGGAGAAATTCAGGTTTTTACAGTGGTACTCCTCAGGCTTGTTTTTCAAATGCAGTTCCACGGGGCTGGAGCAAACTCCACAAGGAAACTATTCTCTGCTTCCTAATATTGGAACACTAGAATTTTAATCTTCTTTCAGCAGGGACGAAACACAAGCACAATTTGGACTTGAAGATGCTAAATTTAGAGGTTCCCTGGATTGTCTAACCATCATGGCCTGGGGAGGGTTTAGAAAATAATCAGCCACTGACAGACCTTATGAAACAAAAATAGAGGTGAGAAACTTTGAAGTATTTGCCAACATAGCTAGCTGAGGGCCCAGGAACTGGCATTTATTTGACAAAGAGCAGATAGAATCTAAGGAGGTGAAGAAGGAACTCTAGACTACCGGACACACACAGCACAGGACACTTTTTAAGCAGGAGGGGATTCATGAGAAAGAGCTACATCATCAACTTTGGTTTATGGAATCAGGATTTCAAGTCTGGCTGCCCACTGGAATCACCTGGGGGACTTTTAGGAAACACTGATGCCAGGCCCTACCTCAATGAATCCAATTGTTCTGGATGTCTGGATGTGTTAGGGAAATTAACAGAGCAGGATAGAGCAGGCAGGCCTCTGACATTGCTTCTAACCTTCCTGGACACTGCCCTGACTGTGAGTGACTGCCTGCTGTGAGTGCAAATCTTTCAGCACTACAGATAAGATGGGGGAGAAATCTTGTGATTGTTGAGCCCCTGAAGGGGGCCTGGCCAACCAAGCCCCAGGCTTAGCAACATTCCAAGTTTTACAAGACAAAACAAACAGCATTAACATGAAACCAGGCCTGCAATTTGGTCACAGATTGATGATGCTATCAGTTTGCATCCATCCTGGGATTATAAACAGGAACCTGGAACTCCAATCTTTGAAGTCTCACCCACAGAACACACTCACTTCCTGGGACCCTTTTCCCAATTGGGACTCCAGATATGCTGTGCCACAGGACTTCCCTGCTGCTGCTGCTGCTAAGTCCCTTCAGTCATGTCCAACTCTGTGCGACCCCATAGACAGCAGCCCACCAGGCTCTGCCGTCCCTGGGATTCTCCAGGCGAGAACACTGGAGTGGGTTGCCATTTCCTTCTCCATTGCATGAAAGTGAAAAGTGAAAGTGAAGTCACTCAGTCGCAACCGACTCGGACCCCATGGAATGCAGCCTACCAGGCTCCTGCATCCATAGGATTTTCTAGGCAAGAGTACTGGAGTGGCTTGCCATTGTTTAAGTCTGGGTGTTGGTCAAAACCCAATTTGGTGATGTATTCTCTGCTCTATTTCTCTTTTCTTTTAATGTTAGTATGTTGAAAGTAAGCTAGACAATTCTCTAATAAATATCTATATTATTTATTTGTATATAATGAGTGGCTTATTTTGTTAACAAATCCTTTGAACCTGAGATGAAAATGAAAACTTTCGGCAAAACAGGATGGCAGACCAAGGCTGAGTATTTCAATAGGCTCCCGTGGATGTTGTTCTTTAGTTGCTAAGTCATGTGCAACCCTTTTGTGATGTCGTGGACTCTAGCCCACTAGGCTCCTCTGTCCATGGAGTTCTCCAGGCAAGAATACTGGAGTGGGTTGCCATGCCCTCCCTCATCCAGAGGATCTTTCCGACCCAGGGATAGAACTCACATCTCTTGAATCTCTAGCATTGGCAGGCAGGCAGGTTCTTAACACTAGTGCCACCTGGGAAGCCCTACAGCTCTCCTGTGAAAGTGTTAGTTGCTCAGTAGTGTCCAGCTCTTTGTGATCCCGTGGACTGTAGCTCACCAGTCTCCTCTGTCCATGAAATTCTCCAGGCAAGAATACTGGAATGGGTTGTCATTCCCTTCTCCAGGGGATCTTCCTGACCCAGGAATTGAACCCTGGTCTCCTGTATTGGAGGCAGATTGTTTACCTTCTGAGCCACCAGGGACATCCTAAAAGCTCCTTTGTGTTAAGACTTTCCTGTAGCCCAAATGGTAAAGAATCTGCCTGTGAGGCAGGAGACTAGGGTTCAATCCCTGGGTTGGGAAGTTCCTCTGGAGAAGGGAATGGCAATCCACTCCAGTATTCTTGCCTGGAGAATTCCATGGACAGAAAAGCCTCGTGGGCTACAGTCTGTGGGATCGCAAAGCTCCTCCAGATAGTACTAATATGCAGCCAGGATTGAGATCTTGTAGTTAGACCACAGCAGAGGATAAAACCTATGTTACCATTTGAGTTGATAGTATTTCCCCACTTAGTTACCTAAAGGTATATTTGAAACAATATGGAGGTTCAGAATGTAACAACTACAGTAACCAATGGTTATTGATGAACTGTATTTAACTGAGGTAATAGTTCTCTTATTCTAAGGAATAGCTTAGTTAATAAGAGATCCAAGAATGTGAATGTATTTTCCACCCAGAAATCTTCCTTTCCTGCCAAAAAGTAACTTACTTTTCATAGATGTGATGGTTAATTTTATGTGTTAACAGACTGGGAGAAAGAGCGCCCAGATATTTGGCTAAATGTTATTCTGGGTGTCTGTGAAGGTGTTTCTGGATGAAATTAACACCTGAGTCAGTGGAGGTAGCTTCCCAGGTGGTGCTGGTGGTAAAGAACCCACCTGCCAATTCAGGAGACACAAGAGAAGATCCCCTGGAGGAGGAACTGGCAACCCACTCCAGTATCCTTGCCTGGAGAATCCCATGGACAGAAGAGCCTGGCAGGCTGCAGTCCATAGGTTCACACGGAGTCAGACAAGACGGAAGCAACTTAGCATGCATAGCAGAGACAGACTGAGTAAAGCAGATTGCCTTCCCAGTGTCAGTGGGCCTTAGCCAGTGCTTTGAAGGCGGAAGAGAACAGAAAGGCTGAGTAAGGAATAATCAGCTTTCTCTGCCTACCTTGGAGCTGAGGATATCAGTCTTCTCCTGCCTTTACCCTCAGACTTGAATTGGAACATTTACCAATGACTCTCCTGCTTCTCAAGCTTTCACATTTAGACTGGGACCTTACTATCAGCTCCCCTGAGTCTTGCTGGCTGCAGGTCTGGGGACTTCTCCGCCTCCATAATCATGTGATCCAATTCCTTATTAAAAAATCTTAAAAAAAAAATACTGGTTCTGTTTCTCTGGAGAACTCTGACACACAATGGGATATCAGTTTACTATTTCTGAGACACTTGTTACTTTAGGAAACAAAGTAGCAACTACTAGTTGCCATGTCCTCAGAAATAGGCAATAAATGCTGCCATTTACATGTATATATGATGGAATCTGACAGAATTTTCTCACGGATCACCTCTTGTCATTTTTCTGCCATTGCACACAGCCTGCTTGTCATGCTTCAGATGGAGGAAAAAATAAAAGCATTTTAAGATGACCACAATGGAATTCACAGGAATAGCAGCAGGGGGTTCCAGCAGTTCCCAAAGCCAGCCCTTTATAAGCACCAGCCCATCACTACCCTGTTTTCAAGACCTCCTGCTAATAGTCAACGCCTGGGTTTGGTTCTGGTATATTAGACTGTCCACTGGCAAAGAACTCAAATTCCATTCAGGCATAATACATCATCAGTCTCACACTAGTAAATAATTCACCCAAACTCCCTTCTTCTTCCCTTCTTTGACAGGTCATCTCCTGTCAAGTGAACTAAAAAGGATATTAACATTTTTCATTTTGCAACTGTCAACGTTAAATCAGCACTTTTCCTATTACCTCTAAACTCTTTCTCTTTATCTTATAAATACCCATTCCTTAATTCTACCTATGTAAATGTGTATGTGTATAGGAAAGTATATTTTTCTCTGCTTGTTACATTAGTAAGCATCTGCTTACTTGAAATCTTAAACAATTATTTAATTTGGTAGATTATGATTTTACTATAAAAATGGCAGTGATAAGCTCTTCTCACTTCAACAATCAGATACAGTCTCATTCTAATATAAATTAAATAAAACTAAGAAAAAGATTCATTTATGGTTCTTATATTCTATTACTAATCCTACATGGTTCAGAAGCTACATTAAAAAAATCACGCCAAATCAGACCTCCCTTGACCTGCAGATTCTCTCCCTTTGATATAATCTTTCTATACAGGTACCCCAGGTTTGCCTTTAATCTCTCATTTTTACTGTTTTCAACCTGGATCCCATTTAGCATGGTACATGTCTTTGTATGATAAATTTTAGTGATACCTTCAGAAATAAGGGGAAAAAAGGAAGTAAGGGAAAAATAAAACATGTTTCTTAAAGAATAATATATGACAAACAAGTTAACTATACAGAGGCAAGGAGATTTTCAACACAGTTCTTAGGGACATCCTATTCATTCATTCCTCCATTCATTCATGTTCTAACATGTCAGGCACCACTCGGCATTGGTGTTAAAAGGGTGAATTAAAGAAAGTCCTTGCCCTCTGTAGCTTGCATTCTAGTAGGAAGAGACAAACAATAAACAGGCAAAACCAATAACCACAGTTTGTCAAAGAGTGGTAAATGCCATGGAGAAAAATAAAGCAGGGTAATAAAGAAGGGCCCCTCAACAAGGAGACTTAAAAGAAGGAAGGGAGTGAGCCACTCAGGAGGGTCTATGTTAGACTTTGTGGTTCATAGTAAGGACATTGGTTTTCCTTCTGAGTTAAATAGGGAGCCATTCAATATGATTTCAAAGAGAAGAGTGACATGATCTGATAATTAAAATGATCACTTTACTATTCTATTGAAATTATCTTGTAGCAAGGAGGGTTTGATCATCTAAACTAGTGTGGAAGACATTAAGAGTGCTTGAGAGTTCCCGGTCCCCTTTTGCTGCTTGGGCATATAAAAAGTGTGTTTCTCAGCCTCTCTGTAGTTAGTGGGGCAACAGGACTGATGTCCAGATGAGCAGTAGTGACCTGTGTCACTTTTATGCTGTGACTCTAGAATTATCTAGTCTTTTTCCCTACTGTTTCAGCTGGCCACATGGAATGGCACAGCTTCCCTCAGCCTGGATCCTTGAGTGACTGTGAGAAGTCGCCTCTAGCATCTTCATCTTGTCAAAATAAAGCAGACCTTTGTCAGTAAGATATATGAATTACTTTTGGTGTTAAGCCACTGAGGTTTGGAGAGTTAAGAATCAGTGCCTGCAAAAGCCTGGTCTGTTCTGCTGCAATCAACTAATTAGTTAGGAGGCCAATACAAGGACTCATTCTCATGATAATAGCTTAGATCAAGGTGAAAGGATTGGAGGTGAGATTCTAGATATACTTTGAAGGTAAACCCAAACCATTTGACAAATTCCTGTTATCTTAATAAGAAATTATTTTTAAACCTGAAAACACTTCCTAAACTTTTGTCTGTAGTTATAAACTACTTCGTGAATGACAGATATAATTCATCCAAGCATATATAATCTCTTTCAGCTGATAGAACATAATTCCTATTCAGTTCAGCTCAGTTCAGTCACTCAGTCGTGTCCGACTCTTTGCAACCCCATGGACTGCAACACGCCAGGCCTCCCTGTCCATCATCAACTCCTGGAGTCTACTCAAACTCATCTCCATTGAGTTAGTGATGCCATCCAACCATCTCATCCTCTATTATCCCCTTCTCCTGCCTCCACTCTTTCCCAGCAACAGGATCTTTTCAAATGAGTCAGCTCTTCACATCAGGTGGCTGAAGTACTGGAGTTTCAGCTTCAACATCAGTCCTTCCAATGAATATTCAGGACTGATTTCCTTTAGGATGGACTGGTTGGATCTCCTTGCAGTGGTCTCAAAATAAATGCAGTGAAGAATAGCTGACATTTATATTCTGCCTTCCTTTCTCTAATATAAGCATATATTTCGAAAAAATTACATAAATTTCCATTTAATGGAACATAGTATGTTATTAATTACATGTTCTGATAACAATTATTTATAAAAAGACAGAATTTCAAAAAATTCATTGCACTAAACTGTCTTAGGAATCACTACGTATCTTATGCTGAGACAGAATATGACAATGTCTATTATAGTGATACTAAGTGAGTTATGTTCAAAATTGTGCCTAAAGGTAAAATAGCACAAGCTACTTTACAAAATATTTAGCAAAAATGTTAAAAAAAAAAAAAAGATATGTGAAAATCTATGTTAGTTACTTACTGCTACTGCCAAGTCACTTCAGTCGTGTCCGACTCTGTGTGACTCCATAGACGGCAGCACACGAGGCTCCCCTGTCCCTGGGATTCTCCAGGCAAGAACACTGGAGTGGGTTTTCATTTCCTTCTCCAGTGCACAAAAGTGAAAAGTGAAAGTGAAGTCGCTCTGTCGTGTCTGACTCTTAGCAACCCCATGGACTGCAGCCTACCAGGCTCCTCCGTCCATGAGATTTTCTAAGTCATCATCAAATAAATTATGGAACTTTCTAATATCAATGCCTATAGCCCTAAATATCCATTTTATAGTATTTTGAAAAACACAGTAAGTAAGAAACCAGTATAAAATGAACTTCACATGTGGTCCCAAAGCAAATTAACAGCCATAACACTATATAATATAGATTCCTTCCTCCACAAGTCAGTGGAATACTCATGTTTTCTCTGTGTATTTCATAAGTACTAAAAAACTACAGTTTTTAAGTACTTGTGAACTGATATGAACTGGTTATCATATTGATGATTATGAAATGTTCCTAAATTAATAGCGGTTAGATATGCAATACATCTTGAGTTTTAGTCATTTTTAAAAGGGGAATAGAAAAGGAGATGTTTTGTTGTCATGTTTTTCTATAACTTATTTTGACATTAAATCTCAGCTATGAGTTTAAAGGGTCAAGGCTATCAGGTAGGGTTCCAAAACTACATTCCTGCTTTACCCAGATGGTCACTTTTATGCTTTTATGAGTAATACTAGGAACAGAATAACCACAGGTTCAAATATGCATTTAATTATACAAACTTCTAATATCTTTTCCATTAACAATATCATTATAGTTAAGGGAAAGTTAGATGACATTAACTGATTTTATAAATTTATGTCAGAAATGAACTCTAAAATATATTTCTCTGAAAAATACCAGGTTTCTTAAGGGGCAACCTTTTGCTGAAATATTTTTATCTGATTTAATCAGCTTTGATTTTTTTTTAAAAATCAGTTTTTATCTTTTTAGTTTTTTATTTGTTCAAGTTCAAAATGTCACATATACATGAAGGAAAATTAAATATATAATTTCACAATTTATAACCATTACAGAAAGTTTTTATTATTTTAACCCAGTGTAAAAAATGTTCCTGAAAATAGAGCATGTTCAACAGTGACAATAGCTGTTTCATCTAAGTTTTAGACTACATGTAAGCATCATTTTCTAGGCCATCTTTTCCTAACCTATACAATACCTATATAAAATAATGTATATTTTTTTTCCTCTCTAACATCCTTTGACTCCAAATCATTGCCACATCAACACTCTTTGGCATCCCTTCTTGATATTCCTACTGCAAATGCCTTCATTCAGGTTCTTATCTTTCCAAACTTGAATAACAAGGTGGTCTCCCAGCATACTGTGTTCTTATCTCTAATCTGGATGAATCCCCATCAGCCTTCACATTGCCATCAGAGTTATTCTCAAATGCAAATCAGATCATCTGAGTTACTCCTTGACTTAAGAAGTCTTTAATCTATGTCTCCTCCCAGGTCCAGAAGAACTGTCTGAATGTTCCTCCACCCTGACTCTGCCCCCAGTGCATTTCCCGTTTACAGAATTTATCACAGCACACCAAGATGACTGACTTATTGCCACCTTTTTCTCTAGTCTTGTTGAGAGTACGTAAAATATTTGATTTGGAATCCTCTGTGCTTAGCACATTGCAGTGTACCTGATAGTTAACAGGTATGTGCTTGTTGAATGAACAAAGAAGTCAATGAACAGAGATACCTGAATACAAGGTTTCCATGAAAGACTGAAGTACTAGATTTTCTAAAACTCTACAAGTATTTATTCCCATTTGAAAGTACGCCCACAAATCTCTAGCACATATTTTGCCACAAGAAATACAAAACGGAAATGCCTTATGAATACTACACTCTGTGGTATACTTTTTAATATTCATACATAAAATCACTCTAAGTAAAACATTGCTTTTTGCCTAATTTATTCTATTTAGACAAAGAAACCAGACAGGCCTGATTTATGAGATGTTTAAAAGTGCTATGTATTGATTTATACTATTATAAATATGTGCCATCTTAGTTCTTCATTTTAAAAAAGAAACTACAAATGTTAAATGATATATTAGAGAATTCCCTCCTACCACATCCTAGTTATTTTAAATGGAATCTAAATATGGGATCTAAATTAAGAGAATACATGTAAGTTTCACGCAGCATAATTTAGAACAGGAAGTTTCCCTGGTAACCATATATAAGCTGGCAAGCAGCAAAAGAAGCTATAGCCCTAGGTTCTTGTAAAGAAATAAGAAGTTTACTTTATGACCTTGAATTCATTATTGGTTCTCTTTCTTCCTAATAATTTTAGAGTTGTCTTTTTCATTTAAATCAACTATTTATAAGTAGGTAGAAGAAAATTTTAGGAAATCCCACTCCACTTTTTAAAAATTTTCCAGATACTGTGTGATAACCTTTCTTCCTTCTTCGATTAATACACTGGTCCAGTCAATAAAGCAATCTTTAGCTTACTTCAGTCAAACTACAGTGAGCCCAAATGACTTTTTAAATGTTCTATCCTGGAAATGTTCTGGAAATAACTAAGTAAAGGGCAGGGATATTGATGTTAAGCTTATTTCTTTATTTATATTCACATTAAGGAACTTCAAAAAAACACTGTACTATTGAATGCAATATACTGCTAATTTATTCATAGTAACAAAGAGAAATATAATGTTCCAAAGAGAATTTTCCATTGATTTACTTGATATAAACACAAGAAAAGAAAAAGATAAATGAATACATTTTATACACTCCTTAACAACAATAACCCAGGTATCACCTTAGCATGTGGCTCCAATGGTACCAAAAATACCTGCAATGCAGGAGACCTGGGTTCAATCCCTCGGTCAGGAAAATACCCTGAAGAAGAGAATGGCTACCCACTTTAGCATTCTCGCCTGGAGAATTCCATGTACAGAGGAGCCTGGCAGACTATAGTCCATGGGGTCACAGAGTCCCCTGGAGAAGGGAATGGCTACCCACTCCAGTATTGTTGCCTACAGAACTCTATGAATAGAGGAGCCTGGTGGGCTACAGTCCATGGGGTCACAGAGTCAGATATGACTGAGCGACTCTTTCTTTCACTTAACAACAATAACCAAAGTCTCCTTAGCTTTATTTTAGCAGATTTTTAAAAGAAATTTTTCTTAAACTCAAACAGTGAAGTACTTCCATAACATCTGAAAATTTAGTTCTTTACTAAAAGGCACATCTAACATGTTTTTAAGTACTGTGGTGTCAGTCTTTTGTTATCTATAATTTTCTGCAACCAGTACTCTAATCATTATACACGATTTTAGGAGAAAAATGCATGTACAGGCAAATTCTGCCATTAACAGGAATTCATAACACAAATTAATGGTAGCACATGCCCCTTAGTGGTTAATATAACATTTACAAAAGCTTTTTGTTAACTGTAGCAATATGCTGAAACTTCTGGACCATCTGGAAATAATTCTATTCACAGTCTCAAGAGGAAGCAAGAGTTGTTAGCACAGAATATTTCAAATATTTAGATAACTTTAGATAATGATAACATTAGGTGAAGTAGCAGCTCACTCTCACATGGCCATGCATGCCCTCCACCATTCTGAGGTATCCTCAGAAGATCAGTTAGAAAAATGAGAATTTGACTAAACCATGCCATTTGGCAGGTATTTATTTATTCTTTGCTACATTAAACTGTGTTATGCACAAAGGGGATGAGGGTAGAACAATGTTATAAAAATGAGAGAATTCAAGAAAGGAATAAGGTAATGGAGTGAGGGAGAATGGGAGGAAGGAAGGGAAGGAGAAAGGGAATAAATAAGAAATACACTTTTCAAGATCTAAGAAGTTACACTAGAGTGATGTGATAGTGATGCCTGTTACGAAAGCAGAGGTCGATTTCTGGAGACAGGCCATTGCAAGCAGAACCAAAGGCCCTATGTGGGAAGTACAGTAGCATTTGTAGGAACAGAATGAAGGCAATGGAGCTCAGTGAGAGAAGGTGAAGTACATGGTGAGAAAATGAGGAGTGGAGACGGGATGCAGAAAATGAGTTCTGGGGTAAGGAGTAAAGGGAAAGAAAGCAAGAATTCTGTCATGGACAGGGTATTCAGGTGAAAGTGAAAGTCGCTCAGTCATGTCTGACTCTTTGAGACTGCATGAACTATAGCCTGCCAGGCTCCTGTCCATGGAATTCTCCAGGCCAGAATACTGGAGTGGGTAGCTGTTCCCTTCTCCAGGGGATCTTCCCAACCCAGGGATTGAACCCAGGTCTCCCAAAATGCAGGCAGACTCTTTACTGTCTGAGCCACTAGGGAAGCCCATTGATATTCTAGGTGGAGATGTCAAATATGGTGTTGACTATACGATTCTGGATTTCAGGAGGAAGGTCAGGACTGAAATTTTGAATTTAGGAGACATCATGATGAAGTTGAAATTTCAATCCATGGGAATAAATGAGATTAACTAAAAAAGGTCATCAAAATCATGGCACACAATTGAAACAATACATGATGAAGCCCTAATACATAGAGGCTTGAGAGGGACTCAGGATGGAGCTCTGAGACTTCAACACTGATGACAGTCAGAAAAGGAGACTGAAAAAGATAGATCTGGGAGGTGGAGGGAAACATGGAAGGAAAATATGATTTTACAGTAGTCAAAAGTAGTATTTCAAGAAGATGGAAGGGGTTTGCAATGGTCAAATTTACCAAAAGTCTTTACAGAAGTAACTCAGAGGGAAAAAGCTGTTAAAATGTGACAATACTAATGTTTTGAACTTTTCAAGATATTTCTGCCAATAAACAGCCTAAAGTTCATAGCGAAATAAGCATTCAACCACATTTTATTCCTTATCTGAATTGCTGATCCCATTGTGAACTTTTAATACATAGATGGAGCCCCTACCTTAATTTATTCTAATCCTTATAAAGTAATTAACTTTCTAGCTATGACTCAGATTCTGCATGTCTATATGTATGAAATAAAGCATAATTAACACTATTATTAGATTCATCATCTGCATTTTACTGAGTGACCTTATTGCTTCAATAAAACCTTACTGAAATGTCAGCATAACCACAAATATAAATGGAAAAGAAAATTACCATTCAGTAGTTATCTCTCAATAATCTTCTGCTAAAGGGAAAATTTTGTTTCTGAATACATGTATCCATTAGTCATATTGATTAAAAGAACAGCTGAGAGGCAGTCTCAGATGTTTTTAATTTGTGCTAAAGGATAAACAACAAAACACTTTAAAAGATAAAATATTCTATAAATATAAAATGCTTTAAATCATACAACTATTGAATTATTATATACCCAGACAGGTATCATTTCACATGCTAGATCAATTATAGAATATACTTTATTTTTGTAATTATTATTTATTTCCTGTTTTTCCCACTAAATAAAAGGATCCTTATGGCAGTGACTAGGTTTATCTAAATCCCCAATGCTTAGTTAATGGGATAGTGTAGGAACTTAATACATAGCTGCCAAATGAACAAATAAATAGGCAGGTAGTAACACAAAAATAAGAGTGAATGCACACATTGCTACCTTTCTAAGGTTATAATATTGGCAAATAAAAGTTTTCAATGACTACCCAAAACAGTGTGTGTGTGTATTTTTTTTTTTTTGCATGAAACAAGGAAAAACATGACTTTAGTAATATTTAACTGGTGCCGTGCTAAGTAGCTTCAGGAGTGTCTGTCTCTTTGTGACCCTTTGGACCATGCCCTGCCGGGGTCCTCTGTCCATGGTATTCTCCAGGCAAGAATACTGGAGTGGGTTGCTGTGCCCTCCTCCAGGGGATCTTCCCGACCCAGGGATAGAACCCACGTCTCCTGCAGCTCCCACACTGTAGGCATATTCTTTACTACTGAGCCACCCGGAGACTGACAAAATAATCACAGGCACAAATGCAGTTTAGTATTGCATTGCCATTTTAAACATGAAAAGGATCAGTGTTTAACAGAAGTGGTCATAGTTCCACACAGGTAAGGAAAAATTATTCAG
This sequence comes from Bos indicus x Bos taurus, assembly GCF_003369695.1. Lineage (NCBI taxonomy): Eukaryota > Metazoa > Chordata > Mammalia > Artiodactyla > Bovidae > Bos > Bos indicus x Bos taurus. The sequence goes on along the minus strand of NC_040081.1, from coordinate 29,231,974 downwards.
AGTTTCAGCAGAAAGGCCAAAGATTTAATGAATTTAATGACCATTTTGAATGGCTTAAAAGTGAAAGTCACTCAGTTGTGTCTGACTCTTTGTGACCCCATGGAATATACACTACATGGAATTCTCCAGGCCAGAGTACTAGAGTGGGTAGCCTTTCCCTTCTCCAGGGGATCTTCCCAACCCAGGGATCTACCCAGGTCTCCTGCATTGCAGGCAGATTCTTTACTGGCTGAGCACAAGGGAGGCAGGAATACTGAAGTGGGTAGCCTATCCCTTCTCCAGCAGACCTTCCTGACCCAGGAATCAAACCAGGGTCTCCTGCTTTGCAGGCAGATTCTTTACCAACTGAGCTATCAAGGTAGCCCTTTTGAAGACTTACATGTGAAAAACTGAGCAACTCAGGAAAAATTAATTCTATTTCTGAGACCTTTTATTCTGTTTATTGTCAAGTTGTGATACAGAAATACCACTGAACACACCTTTATGTATGTTTGCTTCTATCATGCTTCTACCATTTATTGTTAATTTTTTTTTAAAGACTGAAACTGTTGTAAAATTTAAAAATTGGTTTCTGCTTCTTGTTAAAAATAATAGGTAATCAATTTAGGAGAAAAAATCCATAGTTACTGAGCCTTCCTCTTCCAATATTAGAAACCTGAATTATCTGCTTTTTTTTTTTTTTTTTTGATACTCACTCTCAAAATGCATACCAGATAGCTTAAAGATTTTGTCTTTAGACAACCTTGCACATTCAACATTTTTAACCCTGTTTAAGATTCAAAAGTATATTTTATTCAAGGTAGGAAAAACAAATTTAATCTTTCATCCATGTTATCACACACACACACACACACTCAACTTCATCATTAATGGAGTTGAATTTACTAGTGGAAGGCCTGCAGTGAGGTTTACTATTGTTCTAAGAAAAATTCACCACCTAATGAAATTAGTGGAGTCAACTTCTACAAATGCAATGTTTAACTTAGAACAAACTTTTCAACTAACTTGGATAAGATTTTTAGGTTTATTTTACCTCATTCTCATTTCCATATTAAAATAACTGTCCAAGGATTCCAATAGGTAATATTCCAATAGCTAGACATATATTTAATAGTAAACAGCTTAATTTCTTTTACATTGATAAATAATTCTGATTTTGACTGATTGATAGTACTCTTTTCAGCTAGAGAATAGCTCACAAATATTAAACTGCTTTTATATGTTGGGATATATGTTGGAGAGAATTTACAAGTACATATGATGATATTTATTAGCCTTTGCATTCCTCTTAAGAAACCTATATGCAGGTCAGGAAGCAACAGTTAGAACTGGACATGGAACAACAGACTGGTTCCAAATAGGAAAATGAGTACATCAAGGCTGTACATTGTCACCCTGCTTATTTAACTTCTATGCAGAGTACATCATCAGAAACGCTGGACTGGAAGAAGCACAAGCTGGAATCAAGATTGCCGGGAGAAATATCAATAACCTCAGACATGCAGATGACACCACCCTTATGGCAGAAAGTGAAGAGGAACTCAAAAGCCTCTTGATGGAAGTGAAAGAGGAGAGTGAAAAAGTTGGCTTAAAGCTCAACATTCAGAAAACGAAGATCATGGCATCCAGTCCCATCACTTCATGGGAAATAGATGGGGAAACAGTGGAAGCAGTGTCAGACTTTATTTTGGGGGGCTCCCAAATCACTGCAGATGGTGACTGCAGCCATGAAATTAAAAGACGCTTACTCCTTGGAAGGAAAGTTATGTCCAACCTAGATAGCATATTGAAAAGCAGAGACATTATTTTGCCAACAAAAGTCCGTCTAGTCAAGGCTATGGTTTTTCTAGTAGTCATGTATGGATGTGAGAGTTGGACTGTGAAGGAAGCTGAGCACCAAAGAATTGATGCTTTTGAACTGCGGTGTTAGAGAAGACTCTTGAGATTCCCATAGACTGCAAGGAGATCCAACCAGTCCATTCTGAAGGAGATCAGTCCTGGGTGTTCTTTGGAAGAAATGATGCTAAAGCTGAAACTTCAGTACTTTGGCCACCTCATGTAAAGAGTTAACTCATTGGAAAAGACTCTGATGCTGGGAGGGATTGGGGGCAGGAGGAGAAGGGGATGACAGAGGATGAGATGGCTGGATAGCATCACTGACTCGATGGACGTGAGTCTGAGTGAACTCCGGGAGTTGGTGATGGAAGGGAAGCCTGGCGTGCTGCGATTCATGGGGTTGCAAAGAGTCGGACACGGCTGAACGACTGAACTGAACTGAACTGATGATGATATACTTGGGATCAACTTTAGAGGTAACCTGCAGTAATATATGATGTGTGTTCAGTCACTTCAGTCATGTCCAAATTTTTGCGACCCTATGGGCTACAAAGAGCCCTCCAGGTTCCTCTGTCCATAGGGATTCTCTAGGCAAGAATACTGGAGTGGGTTGCCCTGTCCTCCTCCAGAGGATCTTCCCAACCCAAGGATCAAACTTGAGTCTGTTACGTCTCCTGCACTGACAGCCAGGTTCTTTACCATTAGTGCCACCTGGGAAGCCCTTAATATATGGTACTATAATCTTAATCTCAAACTAGAACAAAGATAATAAGTGTAATATAAGTTCAGATAAATGTGAAGTGACCATGGGCTGGGATTTGCAGTGAGGAGTTGTTCCCAGAGCTAGAATCTGAGACCATAGTGGAATGTAAAGAAGGTGCAAATAATTCCAAACCAAGAGTAAGGATAGAGCTTCGAAGATGGAATTTGCAAACCTCTTTGGAAAACTGAGTACAACAATCTAGTAACTATACAGAACTTCATGATTGGAAAGGTAGCAGGAAATGTAAGTTAGAGACAAACTTAAATACTACATTTCAAATTAAGGTTCTAGTGTGTATACTTTTTTTAAAAAAGAGGGATTCACTTTGCTGTGCACCTGAAATTAATACAACATTGTAAATCAGCTTCTCCAATAAAAATTTAAAAAACATAAAAAGGGTTTTTTAAATGTCTTTTTTTTCTGATGAAGTATAGCTTTATTTTATTTTTCTAAATATAAATTCATTTATTTTAATTGGAGGTTAATTACTTTACAATATTGTATTGGTTTTGCTATACATACCCAACAATGTCCTGTTTAGTCAGTGGAAGAAAACAATAGATGGTGAATTTTATTAAACTTGAACAATTTTTTTAATCTGTGAAAAAAACTGTTTTTACCAAATGGTTAAAATAATAAACACGCTATTTTATTTTCAATAAATCTTTCTTTGAACTCTTTCAGTTGTGCTAAGATACTCATTTCCAATCTTGTACTATATGCAAAAGTTGTACATATTTTTAAGGCATCTAGTAGCTGGGTTAGGAATTTTTAAAATTTTGACAAAACACTGCATATTCCTGCTTGTTTCAGAGATCTTGCAAACCATTCATTTTTTAACTCAAAGATGTCTGGCTAATCAACAATATTCCAACCTAAAGGCTAATCTTATTAATAAACAATCTAAAAGCAAATGACAGAAAATCTCCACTGCTGCTGCTGCTAAGTCACTCCAGTCATATCCGACTCTGTGCGACCCCATAGACGGCAGCCCACAGGCTCCCCTGTCCCTGGGATTCTCCAGGCAAGAACACTGAAGTGGGTTGCCATTTCCTTCTCCAATGCATACCATTCCCAATTAATATTTTATTTCAATGACAATGCTACTTTTTTAAGTTTTAAAGAATGGAATCTGCCAAAGATGCCAAATATATGGTGTATTTTATGATTAAACCAAAACTATGATATCAAAATTCAGTAAGGAGATATTGAAACTGTAGGAGTCAGTTATCTTGACTTACTCTAAGGTTCTTAAAAAAATGTTCCCAAGATTGAAAAGTGCAAGAAATAAAAATCACTCATATGATCAGTGAATAAAAACTAAAAAAAAATATGATTGACTGAATAGAGCTTAAATGACCATACAGGCTTAAAGAGTGGTACTATTTGGAGAATGTACAAGCACAAATCAAACGTTATTTAAATCCATTCACATTTATAAAAGAGTAAATCATTTATAATTTAATAGTAGTGTCAAGGTGGGTCTGCATGTTCAGATATTCAACTGGCATAATAATAATAATAGGAATTCATAATTCATTCAGAGATTTCAGAAACTGAAAAAAAAAAAAAAAAAAGTTACTATTGATCAGCTGTTAAAAATTAGACCAAAAAGGTCCCATACTTTGCTTTGGGCCTTAGAGATCTTTTCCATATCTTGTTGCTATTTCCCATACCTCCAACTTTGTAGTTAAGTGAATTCAATGCTTTTATCAAATAAAGTGCATGGAATGTATCTCTGTTTAGAATGCTTTCCCGCATTAGGTGGAATTCTCAAAGTTGTAAATGTAAAAATTTAGATGAGAAAAAGCAAATTTGATGAATGAAAGAGTGGCATCTTCTGTTTCAAAAAGATAATGTTAAAATGAAAACTCATTAAACTAAATCTTAGCTAAAGTTAAAACATTTTGAAATCCAATTTTAAAATAAAGATGTTCATAAAGTGTATTCACAAGCTCTTAAAGTGCAGAACTGACACAATTTTTAAGTCAGTACCTATTATAACTGTCTTTACTAATCTTTGTATCCAGAAGTAACTATTACCTTTCTTTAAATTTGAAAAAGATTAAGGAGAAGTTGATTTCATTATAAATTAGAATATTTTATATTAACACATATGGTTACCATGTACAGAGATATTTGGAACTTAGATTTGTACAGGATATTTCTCCACATGGAACAAAAGTGACCCACTTACATAAACTTGTTCATATCATTTATAGGGACATTTCTAATTATTTCTAATGGAAATCAACTAGTCATTAAACTGAAAAGAAAAAATAATTGCTGTCTAGTTTTCTCTTTCAACATAATGTGTATTTTCCATCCCCAAATGAAATGAAGACTCTAACACATTTCCCATCCCCTCTATTGCAAATGTTCTTAACAATAGGATAGTCCTTTTGGATATTACCTGCAGCTTTGGTCAGTTTCAAGACAGACGAATTTTATCAGTATAGGTGTCAAGTTCTGCTGATGTATAGAGGTTGCTCTGAAATTGACAAAAACTGTTGTCTCTAACACCAGAAGGAAAGAGTTTCTCATTTCAAGATCAAATTAAGCACTGACTTTTTTTTTTTTTTGCATTGAAAGTATCTCTGAGGAAAAGGGTGGATATTATATGGAGTTGAGAGTCACATATTTATAATAAAAAAGATAATAATTGATATGTACTTATCATCAAGATCACATTAGCTTCACATATATCGGGTTGGCCAGAGAGTTCATTTGGGTTTTTCCATAAGATATTGTACTCACTATATATACTTTCACAACAATATCAATAAGCAAATTAGAGACATAAGAGATGTGTATTCAATCCCTGGATCTGGAATATCCCCTGGAGGAGGGCATGGCAATCCACTACAGAGTTCTTGCCAGGAGAATCCTATGTACAGAGGAGCGTGGTGCATTCCAGTCCATAAGGTCGCAAAGAGTCAGACACGACTAAAGTGACTTAACACAGAAGCACACACAAATTAAGATGTAGGTTATAAATCATATTTTATGGACAGGGAACTAAGAATCCAGCAAATAAAATGGATGCCCACATCCGAACAGTTATTAAATTGCACATCCAAGACTTAAAATCTAGAGTTCTGACCTTAAAGCTCATATTCTTTTGTGACCAAATCAGTCATCTTCATTTTTAAATTATGAGTCTAGTGGGAATCTGTCAGTTATGGTAGAAACAACATAACGGGCCAAAAATAACAAGCTTAAAAGTCAGGATTAAAAGTGAAAGCTGCTCAATCGTGTCTGACTCTTTGTGACCCCTTGAACTACATACAGTTCATGGAATTCTCTAGGACAGAATACTGGAGTGGGTAGCCTTTCCCTTCTCCAGGGGATCTTACCAACCCAGGGATTGAGCCCAGGTCTCCAGCATTGCAGGCAGATTCTTTACCAGCTGAGCCACAAGGGAAGCCCAGGAACACTGGAGTGGGTAGCCTATCCCTTTTCCAGGGGATCTTCCTGACAGAGGAATCGAATCTGGGTCTCCTCCATTGCAGGTGGATTCTTTACCAAATGAGCTATCAGGGAAGCCCAAATGTAAGGACCATCGAAGTTCAAATGGATGACAAAGAATCAAGATTATAGGCAACCCTCTTCTCACATGGAGAAATTAGAAATTACTCAGGGACATAATATTAATAGCAACACTTTTTATTTGTATAGACTTTGCACTTTCCAAGGTATCTTACGTACACTATCCCATTCATCTTGCACATAGGAGCAATTCAATAAAAGTTACTTGAATAAAACTTTTTAATGGAAAACTACCACAAGAAAACTGAAAATCCAAGGCCTCAGATATTATACCATTCTGGAGGAAAAAAACATTGGCCATTTTATATACAAATTAGTTTGCATAAATCCTTATTTATCAACTTAGCAGAGTGGTTTCTTTTGTTGACTGTGTCTGCACACTGCTTCCATGCATTAGCATTTCCTGGTTTTCAAAGGAGACATTTAGTGAGCCTCAAAAATTAGGATTTAACCAAATGTGTCTATTCACTTTTCTCTTTTCTCTTTCAAGCTAGTGAATGACCCAGATGGGCCAAGAAAAGGTATAATAATATCTGATAAGAAAATGAAAGTACTGACTGCATTTTGAACTATACCACATCTGATATTGTGGTATGTTAAATATTGAAGAATACAGAACTAGAAATAATTATAGGTTGTTTTTTACTTTAATTAGGAAACTATACACTCTACAGTTTCAGCCCACTTGTAAGTTTTAACCTAAAATATTTTCAAGTGTGCTACTAACAAAGAATCACTTTTAGCTCACCCTAGGTTTCCCTGGTAGCTAAGCTGGTAAAAAATCCACCTGCAACATTTCACCCCAAAACAATGAATTTCACCTTTTTCTCAAGTGCACATGGAACATTCTCCAGGATAAATCACATCCTGGGTCATAAATCTAGCCTTGGTAAATTAAAAAACTTGAAATAATTTCAAGGATCTTTTCTGATCATAATGTGGTAAGGTTAGATGTCAACTACAGGAATAAAACTATTAAAAATGCAAACATATGGAGGCTAAACCACACGCTTCTGAATAACCAACAAATTACAGAAGAAATCAAAAAATAAATCAAAATATGCATAGAAATGAATGAAAATGAAAACACGACACCCCAAAACCTATGGGAGTCAGTAAAAGCAGTGCTAAGGGGAAGGTTCATAGCAACACAAGCTTACCTCAAAAAACAAGAGAAAAATCAAATAACTTTACACCTAAAGCAACTAGAAAAAGAAATGAAGAACCCCAGGGCTAGTAGAAGGGAAGAAATCATAAAAATTAGGGCAGAAATAAATGAAAAAGAAACAAAGGAGACTATAGCAAAAATCAACAAAACTAAAGGGTGGTTTTTTGCGAAGATAAATAAAATAGACAAACCATTAGCTGGATTCATCAAGAAAAAAAGGGAGAAGAATCAAATCAACAAAATTAGAAATGAAAATGGAGAAATCACAACAGAAAACACAGAAATACAAAGGATCATAAGAGACTACTATCACCAACGATATGCCTGTAAAATGGACAACTTGGAAAAAATGGACAAATTCTTAGAAAAGTATAATCTTCCAAAACTGAACCAGGAAGAAACAGAAAATCTTAACAGACCCATCACAAGCATGAAAATCGAAACTGTAATCAAAATCTTCCAACAAACAAAAGCCCAGGACCAGATGGCTTCACAGATGAATTCTACCAAAAATTTAGAGAAGAACTAACACCTATCCTAATAAAACTCTTCCAGAAAATTGCAGAGGAAGGTAAACTTCCAAACTCATTCTATGAGGCCATCATCACCCTAATACCAAAACCAGACAAAGAAGCCACAAAAAAAGAAAACTACAGGCCAATATCACTGATGAACATAGATGCAAAAATCCTTAACAAAATTCTGGCAAACGGATCCAACAACATATTAAAAAGATCATACATTATGACCAAGTGGGCTTTATCCCAGGGATGCAAGGATTCTTCAATATTTGCATATCAATCAAAGTGGTACACCACATTAACAAATTGGAAGATAGAAACCATATGACTATCTCAATAGATGCAGAGAAAGCCTTTGACAAAATTCAACATCCATTTATGATAAAATCCCTCCAGAAAGCAGGCATAGAAGGAATATACCTCAACATAATAAAAGCCATATGTGATAAAACCACAGGAAACATTCTCCTCAATGGTGAAAAATTGAAAGCATTTCTCCTAAAGTCAGGAACAAGACAAGGGTACCAACTCTCACCACTACTATTCAACATAGTTTTGGAAGTTTTAGCCACAGCAATCAGAGAAGAAAAAGAAATAAAAGGAATCCAGATTGGAAAAGAAGAAGTAAAACTCTCACTGTTTGCAGATGACATGATCTTCTACATAGAAAACCCTAAAGACACCACCAGAAAATTACTAGAGCTAATCAAATGTAATATAGTAAAGTTGCAGGATATAAAATTAACACACAGAAATCCCTTGCATTCCTATACACTAACAATGAGAAAACAGAAATTAAGGAAACAATTTCATTCACCATTGCAATGAAAAGAATAAAATACTTAGGAATAAATCTACCTAAAGAAACAAAAGATCTTTGTATAGAAAACTATACAACACTGAGGAAAGAAATCAAAGATGACACAAAAAGATGGAGAAATATACCATGTTCATGGATTGGAAGAATCAATATAGTGAAAATGAGTATATTACCCAAAGCAATCTTTAGATTCAATGCAATCCCTATCAAGCTACCAATGGTATTTTTCAGAGTACTAGAACAAATAATTTCACAATTTGCATGGAAATACAAAAAACGTCAAATAGCCAAAGCAATCTTGAGAAAGAAGAATGGAACTGGAGGAATCAACATGCCTGAATTCAGACTATACAAAGCTACAGTCATTAAGACAGTATGGTACTGGCACAAAGACAGAAATATTGATCAATGGAACAAAATTGAAAGACCACAGATAAATCCATGCACCTATGGACACCTTATCTTTGACAAAGGAGGCAAGAATATACAATGGAGATAAGACAATTACTTTAACAAGTGGTGCTGGGAAAACTGGTCAACCACTTGTAAAAGAACGAAACTAGAACACTTTTTAACACCATATGCAAAAATAAACTCAAAATGGATTAAAGATCTAAATGTAAGATCAGAAACTATAAAACTCCTAGAGGAGAACACAGGCAAAACACTCTTCGACATAAATCACAGCAGGATCTTCTATGACCCACCTCCCAGAGTAATGGAAATAAAAGCAAAAATAAACAAATGGGACCTAATTAGACTTAAAAGCTTTTGCACAATGAAGGAAACTATAAGCAAGATAAAAGACAGCCTTCAGAATGGGAGAAATAATAGCAAACAAAGCAACTGACAAAGAATTAATCTCAAAAATATACAAGCAGCTCTTGCATCTCAATTCCAGAAAAATAAACGACCCAATGAAAAAAATGGGCCAAAGAACTAAATAGACATTTCTACAAAGAAGACATACAGATGGCTAACAAACACATAAAAAGATGCTCAACATCATTCATTATCAGAGAAATGCAAATTAAAAGCACAATGAGGTACCATCTCACGCTGGTCAGAATGGTGGCTATCAAAAATCTACAAACAATAAATGCTGGAGAGGGTGCAGAGAAAAGGAAACCCTCTTACACTGTTGGTGCAAATGCAAACTAATACAGCCACTATGGAGAACAGTGTGGAGATTGTTAAAAAACTGGAAATAGAACTCCCATATGACCCAGCAATCCCATTGCTGGGCATATACACGGAGGAAACCAGAATTGAAAGAGACACGTGTACCCCAATCTTCATTGCAGCACTGTTTACAATAGTTAGGACATGGAAGCAACCTAGATGTCCATCGGCAGACAAATGGATAAGAAAGCTATGGTACATATACACAATGGAATATTACTCAGCTATTAAAAAGAATGCATTTAAATCAGTTCTAATGAGGTGGATGAAACTGGAGCCTATTATACAGAGTGAAGAAAGTCAGAAAGAAAAACAACAATACAGTATATTAATACATATATATGAAATTTAAAAAGATGGTAACGATGAACCTATATGGGAGAAAGCAAAAGAGACACAGATGTAAAGAACAGACTTTTGGACTCTGTGGGAGAAGGTGAGGGTGGGATGATTTGAAACATATATGAATATGAAACATATGATTTGAAACATATACCATTGAAACATATATATTAAGTTCAGTTCAGTTGCTCAGTCATGTCCGACTCTTTGCGACCCCATGAATCACAGCACGCCAGTCCTCCCTGTCCATCACCAACTCCCGGAGTTAACCCAAACTGATGTCCAGTGAGTCGGTGATGCCATCCAGCCATCTCATCCTCTGTCGTCCCCTTCTCCTCCTGCCCCCAATCCCTCCCAGCATCAGGGTCTTTTCCAATGAGTCAACTCTTCGCATGAGGTGGCCAAAGTATTGGAGTTTCAGCTCCAGCATCAGTTCTTCCAATGATCACCCAGGACTGATCTCCTTTAGGATGGACTGGTTGGATTTCCTTGCAGTCCAAGGGACTCTCAAGAGTCTTCTCCAACACCACAGTTCAAAAGCATCAATTCTTTGGCACTCAGCTTTCTTTATAGTCCAACTCTCACATCCATACATGACCAATGGAAAAACCATAGCCTTCACTAGACGAACCTTTGTAATGTCTCTGCTTTTTAATATGCTATCTAGGTTGGTCATCTATATTACCATATGTGAAATAGATCGCCAGTGCAGGTTTGATGCATGAGACTGGGCCCTCAGGGCTGGTGCACTGGGATGACCCTGATTGATGGAATGGGGAGGGTGGTGGGAGGGGGGTTCAGGATGGAGAACACATGTACACCCATGGCTGATTCATGTCAGTGTATGGCAAAAACCACTACAATTAATTAGCCTCCAATTCAAATTCAAAAAAAAAAAAAAATCCACCTGTAATGTGGGACACCTGGGTTTGAACCCTGGGTTGGGAAGATCCTCTGGAGGAGGGCATGGCAACCCACTCCAGTAGTCTTGTCTGTAGAATCTCCATTGACAGAGGAGCCTGGTGGGCTACAGTCCATGGGGTCACAAAGAATCAGACATGACTGAATGACTAATCACAACACAGCACAGGTTTAAAATAGAGACATTATTCATATATAGGATAACCTTAATTTGATCAAATGACATAAATATTGGGCACTAGATGACAACAGTATTGAGAACAAGGACAATAAGAAATATATATTTATACTTATTTTGAAATATAAACACATATTGACATATGTAATATAAGGCATTTATGAGAGATTATATTCATTAATTCTATGCTTATTCCACTAACTTTGTATTATTAATGAGCTTTAAGAAAGACCCTTGTTTATTCAACAGTCATTCATCTGGGGTATATTTAATGAACACTCTGAGCCATGCTGGATCCTGGAGGCTACACTCATGTGGAAATCACTAATGGTTTCCTAGGGGTGTAAACAAATTGTAAGGCTTAATGTAGTAAATGTAAACTCAAGGTACAAAAGGCACACAGGTGACACAAATAATAGTTAATATTCTCCACACACTCATTACTCCCTCAACCATTTGATTCACTTACTATTTAAAGACAAAAACCTATGAACAATATAATTATAACAATATTAAGGAAAGTTTAGAAAGTATAGCAAAGGAAAGAAATCATAATACAGAAACTACTTTCATCTTACATGTTTTGCCCCAGTCTTTCTAAAGATATGTATTTTATTGTGACCTACATTTTTATATACTCCCTCATAAGCATTTTCAGATAATCCCAAGGATGGCATCACTGACTCGATAGACGTGAGTGTGAGTGAACTCCAGGAGCTGGTGATGGACAGGGAGGCCTGGCGTGCTGCGATTCATGGGGTCGCAAAGAGTCGGACACGACTGAGTGACTGAAGTGAACTGATGCACATTTTTTCCTACTATTTATTATAATCTGAAATTTCTTATTTTCTAACCTCAAATCAGAAATATATTACAGTAGTTATTTTGGCAGAAAGAAAGATCATTCAGGGAGTCATAAGGACAAGAGTGGGTGCAGGTGTCCAGTCAGTTGTGTTCAACTCTTTGTGATCCCATGGACTATAGCCCACCAGGACAAAAGTAGCTGCATTTAAAACACAGTTTCTGCTGACTCTTGACAAGTATTACATAAGAAGAAAAGCATTCTGTTTTCTCTAAAGCTATCAAATGAGATGTTATTTGTCAAAATGCTCTAAAAATTTAAATGTGTATATAGGTGTGAGCTAATACTATCACTTATTGTAGGATTTTTTTTTCTCCAAATATTGGTTGTAGCTCAAACTTTGAGCCAGTCTCTACATATTCACAATTTTAAAAAAAATCTGTGGAAAATCCCTGTTACAACGCTTTATTTCTTCCACAATATTTTCTGATTGGGAAATATATCTTTTGGGGGGATCACGTATTATTATTACCAAGTTCAGATTTTACATTTAAATACTTTATTTTGGAGTTTATTTATATGAAGTGAAATGTAAAACTTCATGAAAACTCAGGTAGGGCAAAACACAGAGAAACGCTACTTTAATTGCTGATACCGTTCTTTTACTGACATAAATCTTTTTTTTTTTTCAAATAAAAATAAGCACTTCTCTATGCTTAGAGAAGGAAAAATGCAAGTTTACAGCATTCTTTATTGGTAGAGTGCTTTGCTAACAAAATCTCATTCCCCTGATGGAAATAGAGGAAGAAATAAGTTTATCAAGGATGAAATGAGGTGAAATGAGCTTAAGTGAGGAAAATATTTTCAAACATACAGTTTCAGAACATACTTCTTATTCTAGGTCAAATCCCATTCATTATGTTATTTTCAACTTTTCAGTTCAGTCCAGTTCAGTCGCTCAGTCGTGTCCGACTCTTCGAGACCCCATGAACTGCAGCACACCAGGCCTCCCTGTCCATCACCAACTCCCAAAGTCCACCCAAACCCATGTCCATCGAGTCAGTGATCCCATCCAACCACTTCATCCTCTGTTGTCCCCTTCTCCTCCTGCCCTCAATCTTTCCCAGCATCAGGGTCTTTTCCAATGAGTCAGCTCTTTGTATCAGGTGGCCAAAGTATTGGAGTTTCAGCATCAACATCAGTCCTTCTAATGAACACCCAGGACTGATCTCCGTTAGGATGGACTGGTTGGATCTCCTTGCAGTCCAAGGGACTCTCAAGAGTCTGCTCCAACACCACAGTTCAAAAGCATCAATTCTTCGGCGCTCAGCTTTCTTTATAGTCCAACCTTCACATCCATACATGACCACTGGAAAAACCATAGCCTTGACTAGACAAACAACAAATGGCAAAGTAATGTCTCTGCTTTTTAATATGCTGTCTAGGTTCGTCATAACTTTCCTTCCAAGGAGTAAGTGTCTTTTAATTTCATGGCTGCAATCACCGTCTGCAGTGATTTTGGAGCCCAGAAAAATAAAGTCTGACACTGTTTCTCCATCTATTTGCCATGAAGCTATGGGACCGGAAGCCATGATCTTAGTTTCCTGAATGTTGAGCTTTAAGCCAACTTTTTCACTCTCCTCTTTCACTTTCATCAAGAGGCTGTTTAGTTCTTCTTCACTTTCCGCCATAAGGGTGGTGTCATTTGCATATCTCAACTTTTAAAAAAACACAAATTCCAGTGAATCTCAGAGTTCAAGGTGGGAGGTATATTCTGGATATAATTTGTTGTTGTTCAGTTGCCAAGTCGTGTCCAACTCTGTGATCCCATGGACTGCAGCACGCCAGGTCTCCTTGTCCCTCACCATCTCCCAGAGTTTGCCCAAAGTCATGTCCATTGAATCAGCCATCCCATCCAACCGTCTTATCTGGATATAATGGATGGAGATTAAAAAGTCAGATTGATACCATTAGGCAACTGAGGATCTGGTCAGTGTCCCTTATAGGAATGTTTTGAAGGCCAACAAACCCCTTGACTGTTGTCTTCCCTTTATATTAATAAATGAATCTCACTGGTATGGATAAAGGCTGGATGTGGTTTTCAGCTTCCTTGTGGTTAAATGAGTGTTCCCAGGTCCTGCTTCTGCACAAGTAACCTCTGTGGGAAACCCCCATGATCTCAGGGAGTGGTGGCAAGGGCAGGTGGCAGGCCAGTTCTCTTCTCTAGAAACCTCACTCCTGTGCACTAGTTTATGCAATCAATGAGGAAGGCCAGGTCAACAGACGCATTCATACAACGGATTCATTTAACTACTGACATTGATCTGAGCCAGAGGAGTGAAGAGGTGGACAGATGGAGAGACGAGCGCAGCAGTCAATCACAGGAAGCCTAAACTCCTTCAAGTGTAAAGAGACTAAACACATTCCACACACTCCGTGTCCTCACTCATAGACAACTTTGCCTAAGCCGTTAAAGTGAGTTTACAGTGATGTCCAGTTAGAAGCTGGGATTTGTGTGCACATATGGAAGTTGAAGACGCTAGGGAGGAAAAAGCAGGACTGAAAGGACAGTCGTTCACTGTGATTAACATGACCAGACAGGGCTGTGTTTCAGAAAGGTTAACTGGCTACCTCACAGGCCATTAAGTGCAGCCCTGGATGTCAGAAAACAGAATGCACATGAGGATGAATCCCTCCATCTTTCGAATATTTAATACACCTTTAGTGTCTGACTCATTAGTAACTGGAGCACTTTAGAGTTTAGGCTGTGAAGCCAATTGACCTGGAGACAATATAAATGATATAAAATTTGGAGGTTTAGTTTGCTTTTGGAGCAACTAATCCCTTAACTCCTAGTTTACAAAAGTGCAGTAATATTTTCTTTTTAATAGAAAATAAATTTAATTTCCATTACGGTTTCATTCTTAGCACTTTGTTATGCCACACGGAATATTATTGAGAGGCTCTCCAGTTTCAAAGGAGTCAAGAGCCTCTACAATCCTCTTCCTATCCATTCAGTGTCCTCCCAGACAATAGATTTCATAAGGACAGGGACTATAAATGTTTTGCTCACTATGATAGCCCTAGTACTTATAGGCCAATAACTGGCTCACAGCAAGTCCTCAATAAATAAGTTGGTTAATGAATAATTGAGTTCCCAAGAAACTATGTCTTTCATAGCCACCTTAGTGTTTTTTCCTAATTTTCTACACTTGTTTCCTTGGTTCATGTTTCTATGGATTACTTTTGATTTGCCACAGAAATAATAAAATGAATACCCTTGATCCTAGGTTCCTCAGCTGGATAAACAACAAGTTGCTCTTATTTTGATTAAGGAGAGCCATTATATGTTTTTCCTCAAGCTATTAGTCTGCTAGGAACATGTAATTTATAAGCCCTATCAAAACTTTCCCTTTAATGAAATGAATAGGAAATTAATGCAGTCAGGCAGAAAGTTCTTTTCACTAATAGTATTTAGCACTTTCTGCTTTGAAATATCAGAGAGTAGTTTTCATGTATTGGTTATTTAAGGATGGAAAATTCAGTCCCACTGATACCACCTTGAATGGGTTTACATACAAGTATGGTATATTCTTTTCCTTGGGCAAGCTAAGTGCTGTAACATGCAAACATAAATTTTCCAGCTGTTTAATATTAATAGCTATTACAAATAGAACTGAATGACTATTAGCAAATAAACTCCCAGGATAATGGTGTTTCCTATATGTTAATAATTACTTGTAAAATTTGGGTAATTTGTGTTAGAGATGAAACACCTTATTCATGGACATTAAAAGAGATGTGATTTTAATTCTGCTTGACACAGAGGGACAAATTAACCTACTTAGTTTAGTTCTTGGAAAGTGCTTTGTGTTTGAAATACTGAAATAGATGACAGTACAATTAAATTTTACTTCTTAAAGGTATATATGTAGCTAGCTCTCTATTCTATATGTGCCTGTGTCCTTTAAAAGAACTAGCTTGAGGCAAATTTCATTGGTTCAGGATTGTTAGAACCAGATCATTATATAGGGCTTTTATTGTCAGCAACCATTCTATAAATACAGTGTTTACATATAATTTTACTATTTTAGACAAGTCGAAAGGAGTTTGCTTTCTATCTATCTATCTATCTAGTCTAACTATCCCCACTTGCAACATACTTTTTGTTCCTGGTTATCTTAATGAACTCTTTCATAGCTGAATGGTTATTTCCAGCCAATCAAATATTAATATCAATACATACTAAAGATTATAGAAATCTCAATCACTGTTGTTAAATTAATAACTTCTTTGACTCTTGTTAATACATCCATATATATCTGAAATAAAATAATTTTGAGGAGCAATAGCTTCTAAAACACCAACCTATAACTCGTACAAATATTAAAAAGGAAAATCAGAATCCTAGGAACATGATTAAAACCAAGGACTCTTTTGTCTATTACAATTCCCTTTTCAGGATTCAGCTTTGAGGCAGTTTTGAATTTCACATCTGATACCGCCTTTGAAAATATTCTCACAGTGATGAATGACCTCTTCCACATAAAACAGTTTTTGAAATATATGTATGTTTAACAAAGCTCCTTTCCTCTTATGTTGGAAATGTTGAAATGTTTATTTCTTGATTGGAAGCCTGTGGTGATGCAGCCATAGATAAACGTTACAGTAAGAGGAAATAGGAAATCTATTTCCTTCAGTTAAAAAAAAAAGTAAAAAAAAAAAAAAAAAAAAAAAACTACAAATGAATCCTACTCCTCTGTTGACAAATTAGGGTTCCTAAGAACTGGTCTTTTTTTTTTTTTTTAATTCAAAAACTGTGGTTCATTAGGTTGAAGTATAATCATATTTTCAAATTCTTACCATGGTGGTGTATTCAAACTTCATCACTAATTTTGACACAAGTTAATGAGCATTTATGCTTGATCTTCTACTGACATGTAATATTTCCTAGCTTGGTTGGTTGTTATATTACAGTGGATTTGATTCAACCCTGGTCACCTACTAAAAACTTGGGATCAGAAACTTTGTTAGACATGTAACAAAAATAATTTTCACATAAAAATGTTTTTGACTTATACATAATTGCAAACAGTTATATGACATAATTACATGACAGCCCCTAAAGTTCACCACAGTCTTGACTGCCTGTGAACAACCTTCAGTATACAGGCATCAGCATTTTTACCATTATTAACAATGAAAGTAGATATTTTCATTATATTAAATGCTTAATAAAATCATCCCTCCATAACTTTCTTTTAGGGTAAAGCATAAATTTCAGCCCAGATTATTTTATATATTATAGAGTTATAAAATATTACCAAGTCATTAAAACTTCCAGCTTGCCAAGACTCCACACATCTCCTATTCCTGGTTTTTCAAGTGATGTTTTGCTGGATTCTAACTGGTTTTACATTCTTTCTTCATAAAAAATTCTTTTGACCTTTATTAATATTCCCCAAATGTATTCCACATCTTAACTTCCTATTGTGGAAAAAAAGTTTAAGTCATATGTCTTCCATTATCTTCAAATCTGTAATTATTGGATAATACATCTAACTTTTCTCTTTCTGAACATTAACAGGTTGGCATTCACTTAGATTCTCATTATAATGCATTGTTTGTTAGAGTCACTTGACATAACTCTTCTCTCAATGCAATAAATTCAGTTTATTTTTCTAATATTGGTTGGCTGCCATCAGGACACAAACCTTCTGAAAGTTACTGAAAAACAAAAGTGAAATGAAATAAAAACTTCAGAAAATGTATTAAGAAACACTAATAGAATAGAAACCATATTATTTACATGTTTTTATTTTATTTCTGCTCTTTTTACTTGAAGAATATGCAAAACCACCTAGCTGACTCTTTAAAAAAGCATAAAATAGCATGCCTGCCCCTGGAGAAGGAAATGGCAACCCACTCCAGTATTCTTGCCCGGAGAATCCCAGGGACGGGGGAGCATGGTGGGCTGCCGTCTATGGGGTTGCAGAGTCGGACACGACTGAAGTGACTTAGCAGCAGCAGCAGCCCCTACTCCTCTAAATTCTTTATTATAGTTTGACACTGAACACTGCTTCCATCCTATCCAATTTCATTTTGCTTATATTCAGTGGAAATTTTTCACTAGTATCCTTAGGGGGCAGGAGGAGAAGGGGATGACAGAGGATGAGATGGCTGGATGGCATCACTGACTCGATGGATGTGAATCTGAGTGAACTCCGAGAGTTGGTGATGGACAGGGAGGCCTGGCGTGCTGCGATTCATGGGGTCGCAAAGAATTGGACACGAATGAGCGACTGAACTGAACTGAACTGATCCTTAACATAACAAAGCAATTTGAATTCCAAACCTATGGCATTTTCTTCTCTTTCACCTCAGCCCCTAATTATCACTTCATATCAACCTAACAGGAACTTCAAATTAATGTCATTAATCAATCACCACTATCTAATATCACTAAGAATCCTGAAATTTTATTTCCTACAGGTTTTATAATATATAATTTTATCTTAAATCCATTCGCAAGATTAATGGTAAAGCCAAGACTTCTGTTCTTGAAATCCCACTGAAAATTTCTATACAATAATAAACATTCAGTGTATGATAATATAAGAAGCCACTCCCCAGTTGTCAGATCCTGGAAAAGGTTCACCATTCTTTCTTCTACACTAGGGTCTACACTGTGCCTTTCTACACTAGGGCTTCTTCCCCTTTCTTACTGCAAACACAATTCCTCTCTGAGCACATTTCCCCACTATTCAGTTCTAAATATAGCACAAAATAAACTGAAAACTTTAAGCATTTCTTTAACCTTCTGTCTTTAAATCCCCAGTTGTTCCTTTTGGGCACCTCTCACTTCCTCCTGACCCCATGTCTGTGGCAAATATATATAAAGGACGTATACATATGTTACATGAATCACATCTTTGTGGACCTAACTTCTTTAACAGTACCCTCAAAAAAAATAACAGGAATCATAATCATGACCAGAGTGCTGAATAATTTAGGAGTATTTCATTACTGATTTCATCTATTATTTGAAGATGAGTAGAAAAAAGTTTTTAATGGGAGAAAAACGCACATTAATTCATGTCTACACACAGAGTAACAAAATCCAGCTGTGGTTTCAAAACAGATGCTAACATAATAGAACAGTGAATGAAAAGTTAACCTTTGTGCCAAAATTTTAAAAAATATATTTTGCAAAGATATTATATAGGCATATATATGCGTGATACCCTCACTTACATGAGTCATTGACTAATATCTTTGCTTCATGATGTCATATATTTCAGTTTAAGTTTGGGGGTCCATTTTATAATTTTGATGATCTTTTCTTACGATATTATTTAATTTTCAATTTTTCACAATTACTTTCAGTAAAAGATTTTTATTATTTATGAATTATTCAAACTCAACAGTATAGAGCTCAGAGTCTTAGCTTATTCAAATATTCCTGATAGCCTCTTTTCAAAAAAAAAAAATGAAAATAACTATGCTAAATAGGGCAGGGACTCACAGAGAAAAATCGACAAATATTCACTTCTTGATTTCAGAATTTTGCTCCCCTGCTTCAGTAGGTCCATTATTAGAACTTGATTTTAATTATTCATTAACAAAGAACAACTTATTGTAATTTATCGATTAAGAACAGTAGCAAATGAACAACTTAAGGCCCCCAAAGTGTTACCACCCTGGTACAGGTCAATAGAACTAGGCAAACAAGAGGCCAATTCAAGAGTTCCTGCCCAATTTCCTTCCACAACCAGGTCTTTATGAGCAAGCAGTCATGGAAAAGATCCTAGAAAAATAAACTGTGGAAACATTTCAGCAACTTAATTGAGATTTTGCAAGGCTCTCAAAGCCTGCATTGTTTCAGGCCACTCTCATCAAAGACCATGATTCAGCTTTAGAATCGGTGCTATTCAAATCCTGCTGTATTAGCCATATATCTTAGGAATTCACTTCCTAATTATGCAGTATGTCCTATAAACACTTTTTTTGTTCTGTCATTAGGTGACATAATATTTTAAGCAAGTAAAGCAAATTGGTTTGATCATTATTATGAAAAGTTCTTCCTCAACACATGTCAAATTTATGTTATGGGAATACATTGTGTTTGTGTTCTAGAAACTTTCATGATATCCAAATGAATTTATTACTTACTATATTCCTGAGGAAAAAGATATGTGTCCATATGACCTTATATCTAATGGCAAAACTGCTGCTCCTCTATTTGAAATATAGGGGATGCTGAAAAAGCAATGCCATAGTTTCTGTAAGAAGTGAGAAAAGTGTAAGAAGTCTTCTGAAAAGAGGAAGCGTTAAGGTCACAACTTTGATTTTATCTCTGTCTCTGAGGGAGGCTAAAAACAGATTCAAAGAACACAAGACTGAACTCATTTCAAGGCTGAAGAGTCACTCTAAAGTGCTTTTTTCTTCAGAGTACTACCAGAAGACTAGGATATGTGGTGACCTGGATCCCTTCTCTTAATATCTGGTGAAAAGAAGAGGATGAAAATTGTGCTTCATTTATTCACTTCACTCATCTAATTTTTATTTTCATTATAAATGCATCTTAATCTTAAAAATTCGCTAAATTAATTTTATGGTCTTCCCAAGAAATGTAGACAGAGTAGAAAACATTCTGTTATCTACAAATAACCAAAAATAATTTAGAAGCAAAATCATTAGCTAGTTGCAGCATACTCAACTCTGGAACAGTAAGTTCAGAGCAATAGTGCCATGAAAGTATTTGTCCTTCGTTGTCGCTTTTATCTGCCTCAGATTCAGTAATGATCATAAATTACTACATTTTCTAATGCCCAATAGTATAGCACATTCCACTCAAAATATGTCACCAAACCACCAACATTGCATGATGCGTTTTGCCTCTAGGTGATAGTCATGTTAACCATCATACTCAGTAGTAATTTAACCTGTCATTCACACATTTTAAAGTTGCTATTTTGAGTGGTCTTTGATGTAATAAAACATTACGTGTTACTTTCCTCTAAAAAAGAAAAATCCAGCATGTTGAGTAAAGGCTAATTGGAAAGAAGACCTAGCAAAATGACTATGCAGTTGACTTGCCCAGATGGTAAATCTGGGAAAAATTAATCAGAAACCATATTATCAACTTGTTTTTTTAAATATTTGCACCGTATCAACAAGAAGAATGAAATAGAGTAAAATTATTGTTTACATATATAGTAGTGGTAATATCCAGGATACATCTCAATTTCTTCCATTATTACTATTATTACTATTCTAATACCGTTATTTTTGGATTCTGAGTATACATATTCAATGTGTTCATGCATGCTCAGTCATCCAACTATTTGGGACCCCATGGACTGTAGCCCACCAGGCTTCTCTCTTCATGGAATTTTCCAAGTAAAAATACTGAAGCAGGTTGCCATTTCCTTCTCCAGGGGATCTTTCCAACCCAGAGATCAAACCTGCGGTCTCTTGCGTCTCTTGCATTGGCAAGTGGATTCTTTACCAGCTGAGCCACCTCTAATGCCTTCATTCCTGGATTTTGAGTACAAGATTTCAACGTGTTTACTAAATATAATCCAAGCAAGGTGTGAGTGACATAAACAATAAATGGTCTATTTACATAGGTGTATATACAACACAGCGTGGCTCAGTGGTAAGAAAATCCGCCTGCAATTCAGGAGATGCAGGTTTCATCCCTGAGCCAGGAAGATCCCCTGGAGAAGGAAATGGCAACCCACTCCAGTATGCCTACCTGGGAAAACCCATGGGCAGAGAAGTCTTGAGGGCTACAGTTCATATGGTTGCAAAAGAGTTGGACACAACCTAGTGACTGAAAAACAACAATACACAACACACACATATACACTAAATGACTAGAAATTGCATTCTAACCAATTTTATTTTGAGGTACAGATTAGGAATTCAATAGCAATGTAAGAAGCCAACAAATGTGCTGCGTTTTTCAGTTTTCAGCTTTTTTAACTCTCATGAATTTGAGACTACCGAATATACCAAAAAGACAGAACACATTTCATTTCTTCTCTAATATAATATCATACTGAATAAATTAACTGACAGATAGAAGGAAAGTGATGATCTGTTTATGACTGAAGAAAATGAGCTAATGATACACCATTAGATAATTAGGATAGGTAACTGACAGCTGGTAACTCTGGAGTGACTAAGTTCTTTCTAATGACAGCCAAACAGACCAATCAATGAAATAGCTTAACCCTATAATCATCACTGCAGATGGTGACTGCAGCCATGAAATTAAAAGACACTTACTCCTTGGAAGAAAAGTTATGACCAACCTAGATAGCATATTGAAAAGCAGAGACATTACTTTGCCAACAAAGGTCTGTCTAGTCAAGGTTATGGTTTTTCCAGTGGTCATGTATGGATGTGAGAGTTGGACTGTGAAGAAAGCTGAGCGCCGAAGAATTGATGTTTTTGAACTGTGTTGTTGGAGAAGACTCTTGAGAGTCCCTTGGACTGCAAGGAGATCCAACCAGTCCATCCTAAAGGAGACCAGTCCTGGATGTTCTTTGGAAGGAATGATGCTAAAGCTGAAACTCCCATACTTTGGCCACCTCATGTGAAGAGTTGACTCATTGGAAAAGACTCTGATGCTGGGAGGGATTGGGGGCAGAAGGAGAAGGGGATGACAGAGGGTGGGATGGCTGGATGGCATCACTGACTCGATGGACATGAGTTTGAGTGAACTCTGGGAGTTGGCGATGGACAGGGAGGCCTGGCATGCTGCTATTCATGGGGTCACAAAGAGTCAGACACGACTGAGCGACTGATCTGATCTGATCTGATAAACCTTCTTTCCTCATTCCAGCTCTCTCTGTCTCTCTTTCTCTCTCTTTCCTCTTTAACAATGGTGGAAGTCATCACTTTATCTTTTTAGTGATGTTAACCATTGTTTACTACACATTCTTAGTTTCTTTCTCTGATTTTTCTTCTTCCACAGACTTGTCACACTGAGTAGATCCCAAGAGCCCTTTTTCTAAACTCAGCTCTTATCTCATACTTGGCCTTAAAAAAATCCTCATACCTCCTGATCTCACTCCTCAAAATGGTACTGATGACTCCAGTTCTCTGTGTATAGCCATTTCCCCCTCCTGATATACAGTCACATGATTCTAGTTCGCTGACATCATCTCCAACTAAAGAGCTTTAAAATTCAGATGCATCATTTTCCCCTATGATGATTTCTACTGCATAAATTCCTCAGTTTTGCTCAAAAGGCCACAGTCAGCTATAACTGATGGAGGGAGCTCCTCTATTTCCCTGGATCAATGTGAAGCCATCAATTAAGTCAAGATGTTCAGCATTAATGATTTCTTCTTAGAATCTCTAAAGTTCACTCCTTTTTCATTCCCAGTACCATGACTGAAGCAACTTAGCACGCACGCACGCATGCCTTATCACATTAGTGAAAAACACTAGGATCTTTCACTGGGTTTACTGCAAGAATCTCCTGACCAAAGAATTTTTCTGTCAGTCTACTTCCACTTGGATCTATCCTACATATGATTTCTGTTTATCTCCTTATACAGTGCTTTACACTCCTTATACAGTGTAATTGTACATATTTACACATGGAATAGAGTTTAAAGGCAAAGATTCTGAAAGCACACTGCTTGGGAATGCATGCATGCCAGCTTCAGCTTTCACACTTTTATTAATCTTGTAAAAGTTACCTGATACTTTGTTGCCTTATTTCCTACCTACTACTTAAGGTTGTTGGGAGAAATAGATGGGTTAATACAAGCAAAGCAATTAGAAAAGTTCTTAAGACAACTGTTCAATAGATGATGTCTACTGTTATTACTAGGGCTTCCCAGGTGGCACGGGGATAAAGAATCTGCCTGCCAATGGCACACCACTCCAGTACTCTTGCCTGGAAAATCCATGGACGGAGGAGCCTGGTAGGCTCTAGTCCATGGGGTCGCTAGAGTCAGACATGACTGGGCGACTTCGCTTTCACTTTTCGCTTTCATGCGTTGGAGAAGGAAATGGCAACCCACTCCAGTGTTCTTGCCTGGAGAATCCCAGGTACAGGGGAGCCTGGTGGGCTGCCGTCTCCGGGGTTGCACAGAGTTGGACATGACTGAAGCGACTTAGCAGCAGCAGCAGCAGCCAATGCCAGGAGACTTGGGTTCCATCCCTGGGTTGGGAAGATTCCCTGAAGTTCAGTTTAATTCAGTTCATTCGCTCAGTCGTGTCTGACTCTTTGCAACCCTGTGGACTGCGGCACACCAGGCTTCCCTGTCCATCACCAACTCCAGTATTCTTGCCTGGAGAATCCCATGGACAGAGGAGCCTAGTGAGCTGAGCAGCTGAGCATACATGCACACACTGTTACTATTATCAATTTCGTCATTAAAACTTTTAACATTTTCCTGTACACAATGTGATAAAGCCCAAATCCCTTAAGCTGGCATCAAGACCTGGACAGTCCGGGCCCTGTTAGTGGCCCAGATTCAATGAACAGTATTTGCTAATAAGAATCCTCTTGTCCAGAGTGAAGTAATAAAAAATACACTTGCAAATTATGTTTTCATTCTTGCTGTTACTCACTGATGTTTCTCATTTCACTTAATGTTTGTTTTTGTGTCCATCTTTATTGCTCTTTCTTTAATGTCCTACTTAAGTCTTGTTTGTTTCCAAAGAGAGTGCATCAGGTAAGCATTTCTTGCGGCCCAAAATTTGTTAAAAAGGGGGTTCCTCATACCTGAACAGAGCTGTGTAACCCATCTTGGAGTTTAATAATGCACATTACTTAATATTACTGTGCTAATAACAATCTGTGAAGTCCTACAGTAAACAGCTTTTATTAAACACAGTATCAAAAATTTTATTTGAAGATGAAACAGTTTTTCCTTCTAAAAACAATTAGATCTCAGGACATGAACATTCCAGAGTAAAGAAATGAACTGTAAATCTTTAAATTTTTGAAATGTGTTGAATTCATAATTTCTCACTATAATTCTAAACTTCAAAAGTGAGTTCATAAAAAAAAAGTGAGTTCAGGTAAATCCTAGAGAATTGAGAATGTGAAACATAATTTTCGATCAAGTAAAAGCTTCAACATAACATATGGTGCACTAAAATATGTTTAATAACATTTAATGAAGTATACTACTGACTTGTGTTACTATATCAGTTAAAAATTTGGGAAGTCCAGAAAAAAAATTTTTTAAACTTTCTTTTAGTAACCATAAAAATACCTGACCACAATTTTCAGTGTAATTATTTTGCTGTATCTGATGGCAGTCAAAGAAATATAATCCGATATTTATTAAAGTTTTATTTTAAGCTTCCTTATTCATGGATTGATTTCATACAGACTCTTAGTCGATAATTCTATGCTTTTTGGAGACATTAGCCTTCACCCTAATTTCCAGGTCCTGCCTTGTATCTAGAAAAAAAATCCATCTTTATTTCCATTATATAAGCTATAAACTGAAGCAAAGAGAAGAAAGAGGTTTAATGAAATCTGGATTGATATTCTCTTTTAAATAACTGATTCAAACATTGCTGCTCACTAAAAATGTATATACCTTGTTATTAATTCAATTAAAAATAACTGCAATCATGTAAATACAATTATTAGACAATTAGAGCTGTTAAGAGAAAAATATTCTTAAGTTTTTATGAATTTTCATTTAATTTTATTCTCATTAACTATACTTGATGTTGAATAGAAGGCCATTTTTATCCAAGTAATTATTTGTGTAACAGTAACCAAACATGCGGAGAAGGCAATGGCACCCCACTCCAGTACTCTTGCCTGGAAAATCCCATGGACGGAGGAGCCTGGTAGGCTGCAGTCCATGGGGTCGCTAAGAGTTGGACACGACTGAGCGACTTCACTTTCACTTTTCACTTTCATGCATTGGAGAAGGAAATGGCAACCCACTCCAGTGTTCTTGCCTGGAGAATCTCAGGGACGGGGGAGCCTGGTGGGTTGCCGTCTATGGGGTCGCACAGAGTCAGACACGACTGAAGTAACTTCGCAGCAGCAGCAGCAGCAGCAACCAAACATGAACAATGGAAATAACATTTTAAAAACTAAGTAAATATTAATCAGCCACACTTGTGTCTAAATTGCCAGTAGTTTCCTAACTGTCTGTATCAAAATATTCCACAAGAAGAGTCTGTTTGCATTTCATGTCTATAATTACAATACTCTGCTAGATTTTGTTTTCCACCTGGGCAATACTTGATTCTTGCAAGACAAGAAACACAATTTGAATTCCATCTGTATTTTGGGGGGCACAAAAAATTTGGGGAAAATAGCTAAAATATAATAGTATCAAGTTTAAGACATCAATCTCTCACATAAAATATCTGCAACTTTCTAAATGGAAAAGTCTTTTCTTTGGGTTTCCCAAATTCTCCCTGACATGTTTCACTGCAAAAAATTTTAACAATCAAAAGGCAATTTTATTAGACATATACTTATTAAAAATTAAAATTATCTTACTATCCATCTATAAATATTTTATATTATCAAGTAAATGTTTATCTTTAAAGGCCAAGTTAGTTTTATTTTCTTAATGCATTAAAACAGACCACTAGAGGGCAAGCAACACTCTGATCTCAGTTATAAATAAGCAAATTGAAACAGCTCTTTAAAATAACTAGTTATAACTAATGCTCATTCTTTTTTCCTTATTTCTTTGTTCTTTCATTCAACAATTATTTTTTCAGTGCTTACTGTGTGCCAGACACTGGGAATCCAGAATTAAAGCAATCAAGTATGGCTCTCTCTATCTTTGCATCTCTCTCTCTTCATATATACATATGCACATATATTTGAAAAATAGTTTTAATACATTCAGTGTTTTTTATCCCTTCACAATATCTTACTTTTAAAATTGTATCATATATATAGAGTGTGTTATAGCAAAATGAAAATTCAGATTTAGCAGATAAGTTGAGTAACGTGTGCATGTGTGTGTGCTAGGTCATGCCACCTAAGTCACTTAGGTCATGTCCAATTATTTGCAATCCTATGGACCACAGCCCACCAGGCTCCTCTTTCCATGGGACTCTCCAGGCAAGAAGACTGGAGCAGGTTGCCATGCCTTCCTCCAGGGGATCTTCCTGACTTAGGGGTCAAACCCAGGTCTCTTGCTTCTCCTACACTGACTAGTAGGTTCTTTACCTCTAGCACCACCTGGGAAGCCCTTATTAGTAGAATTATTAGTATTAGTAGAGGAATGTTACTAGTAGAGCAATGTGGACATCGCCAAAACTGAAGAGAGCAGCTTTTGGTATTAAGCTTACTTATAGAGCATAGAATGTTGTACAACCCTATACAAAGTCTGCCTCAGCATTTTCCTAAGTTTGTCCCTTATTTTATTAGGTAGTCAGGAAAAAAAAAAAAACAGATATACAGAGAGAAAAGAGATTGAGCTGTTGTCAGAGACAATTCAAGTCCAACGTCCCAAGAAATGGGAGGAATGATTTCATAATTTCTGTTGAATATAAAAGAACACTGATACCCTGGGGATACTGGTTCAGAAAGACAGAAAGAATATCTGGGAAACTCTTTGAATGATATAAAAGCTAATAATTTTGTGGTTCATCCAAGAGAAACTCCTCACAACTCTTGATAATTGAAGGCAGATAGTCACTGATGACCTTGTTTAATTAGCAGGAGCTGAGTTCCAGGGAAGAAGCCAAACCCAAGAACCACAAAGGAGAGGTTAGTAATATAATATCTTTTTTTTTCAATTGTGTTCACATATGTGTGTTTTCTCTAACAAGAGATTGCTATTAATTCTTGTTCATCTCAGGTTCAGAGTGTTTTCAAACCTCAGCACTTTCATGGCATGCTAGAATTTCAGACAAGCTTTGCCAAATAACTAAGGAAAATGGAATCTGCCTCTCTCCACATGACAAAAACATGGCACACAGAGCTGGTGATGTGTTAGATATTCAACTTAATTGAATTATCCTGGGAGAAAAAAGCCCAAAATGTAAAAGCTGATTGAGAAATATTTAACCACTAGACAACAATCTGCCTGTAATGCGGGAGACCTGGGTTCGATCCCTGGTTTGGGAAGATCCCTTGGAGAAGGAAATGGAAACCCACTCCAGTATTCTTACCTGGAGAATCCCATGGACGGAGAAGCCTGGCGGGCTACAGACCACGGGGTCGCAAAGAATGGGACATGACTGAGCAACTAACACTTTTACTTCAGACAACGATCTACATTTGTTTAGCAAGTGGTTTCCTCTCTTAATATTTTCACTGGTTCATTCCTTCACAAGATATGTACAGAACTCCTAGGTAAGCTCCACGTACAGCAGATCTGTTCTCTTGTCTACATTCTAGAGAGAGAACCTGTATTGTCTTCATTAGATGCACAAGACATAAACTGATCAAATGGTACCTGGTCCCTCCCTTTGAAGGGTTTTTTGTCAAGTGTGAAAGAAAGACAGGGATTCAGAACCATGCAATGGAAAAATCGAGAAAAACAGGAATAGGTACTATGACTGTGGAAGGGAAATAATGGGAGTTTTCTTCTGAGTAGCTGGGCAGGGATGGCTGGAGGTAACATTCTGAGCATTGTCTGGAAGATGTGAGGGAATGAGATTGCTTTGTCAAGTTCTTCCTGTTTGGGAAGAAACTTGACAGATAAGTGACGAATATTCGTTAGACAATAAGGAAGGAAGATGCCAGGAATTGGCACCAAGTGGTTAAAGAGCGTAGCGATCCAATAGAATATTGAAATACAAATGGGGCTGGAAAAGAGGGCAGGAGGCAGGACCAGAATATGAAGGACCTAGCATGTTCCATGACTACAAGGAATTGTGTCTTCATTAATTGGTGAGAAAGGACCATTTTAAGATTTAAAGTAGAGAGTCAAGCTTGAGCTTGATGAAGGAAAATGTGAAAAATAAGACTAAAGTATGAAAAATCATTAGTTTTGCTTTTCACATGCACAAAAAAATATCATGATGAAAGTATGAAAACCGTATTGGAATCAGGAAGTTCTTCCTAAGCTTTTGACAGAGAAATTGGATGGACAATTTTCAACCAAGCATGGAGAATTTCTCATTCACAGCTAGCAACTGTCTAATCCTCTTCCCCTTGACAACACAGTGAGGGAAACTGGGCATGAACAGTCCAGACATAAAATAAAGCAATAAGAGAACATCACTTTTCCTCCTCAAAAATCTTCCAGTATTCAAGTCACCTCAGGGAGGAAATTTTCATATAAATAACCTGATGATTCAAGTACATTTAAATTGACATTTGCTTATACATAAAAATAAAATCTCCTAAAATTAATCATTTTTCACATTTCAATAGTGTTTAAAGTTTCTCTACCTGAAATTATACTTGCTAATGACTATCTATATACACTAGACTTTTAACTTTTTCATGCCAGCTGCATAGGCGACTGCTCAGGTATCTATCACTACTACCTAAAAGCAATTTTGTTTTTGTTCTTATAAATTAGATTAAAACACAAATTAACTTTTCAGGCAATAAAAATCATTTCTCGGAAGTGTTGACCAAGAAAACTAGTCAGTATTTTCAAGGACATAAAAAGCCTTCACAAATTAATTAATCTACCTTATAGAGGCCGTATGTATATGTGTTTTACTCACCGGCAAAGGTGTCCCTCTGGAAAACATAAAAAATCTATTTTCTTGGTAGAGGTTGGTGTCATGCCACCACAACTGCTTTGACAAACCTAGTTCTTGTCATGGTGCTAAATAAGTAAATCACACTGAATGGCCAGGGCTAAAAGCAAAGTGACAGTTGACTGTGACTGCCATTAACCATGGATCACATCCCGGCACGTAATGCAATTATGTGGCAGGAAACAACTAATGTGGGCTGCGCTGGTGGGAGAAAGGCGAAAATATTGAATTTTTTTTGTAATCTATTTACATCTTACAATGGGGGCATTAGTCAGATTAAGGTTCAGAATGCCAGGCACACACAGACCTGGTGTGCTAAGTGGTGGCTCCATTCATAATGTGATAAGAAGTAATGGTTAGAGAAACAAATACATTATGATCCAAGTGCATCAGGGAGCAATTTTCTCTCACAAACTTCCCTTTCTATAATAGCATCTCAGGATATAGGCTGAAATCTTTTAGAAATATAAAGATCTGCCAGCCTTACTATTCTTCAGTCCTACTTATCCTTCTCCTTCGAAGCAGGCTCATCATACTGAAATGTTAATATTAATTCATATTAATTTCTTCAAAAAGTTAATCATGTGTTTATCAAGACAGATGAACCAAATGGTATTGAAATGTTCATCTCAATTATCTTTTTTCTACAGCTGAATACATTAAATAGATCATACCAAATTTAAAAGAGTAACAGGCAATGTGGGAGGCTGAATAAGGCAATGACTTTAGAACAACTTGGCAAATCCCCTTTGAATATTCTGGGAGTTTGAAAATCCAAACCTCAGTATGTTTTTCTTGGACGCTCAGGTAATGCCAATCATCATGACAAACCTCTTGTTTCTCCAAGCAGCTTTCTGAGATTAACCAGTTTTGCCAGTCTCAGTACCCCTTTTCTCATTTTTCCACAGTCTCGTTCACCAGAAGTTATGTAGACAGGAAAAATCATTCAAAAATTACGGATAGCATGTAATAACTCAAGATCAAATCTGTTTTAGATTAGCCTGATTAGTTAAGGAGTAACTCAACTAACAAAATGTGCATTCATATTTAAACAGCTATATGCAGTTTGTGCACCTAAATTTTCTAAAAAATATATTATCTGAATTAAGCACAAACATAAAATAAATTCAGGCTTTAAAAAATATGTGACCTTAGTATGTTTTGACTAATTTCTAGAACTTTAGAGTAGTTCTATTGGTCCTTGCAGTGAACTGGAGTTCCCTTCATGCTGGGTTAATTCTTAGGACTCTTCCAGGGCTCAAAAGACCTCTTCTCAAAAGTCTTCCTAGGCAGTCTCCACAGTTATCATGTTTCATTAATTCACTGTACATTTTCCTTCAAGGCATTTATCACAATTGCAATTAAACAATTTTCTGTATCATTCTTTACTGTTTATCCCTTACATTACCATGAGGCAGAAACCACAGATCAGCATTATTTACACAGAAACTTTAGATAAGAGAAAAGGGCCAGACAACAGCAGATTCAGTAAATACTTACCAAATGAGTAACTATATGAACACACAATTAGTTTTTTATATTTCTCCAATTCTAATAACATGCTCTTTTAAATGTATCCCATTTCTTGTTTCTGAAGCAAATAATTCTTACATATAGACAATATTGCTCAAACAACTTCTTGAGGCATTTCTCAATTTGTATGGAAAGACTAAGAGGACTATTTCTATACAGATGAAAGAAAGAAGTCAACTACTCTAAGAAGTAACATGGGAAATTAAGAATAGTTCAAACATCAAGAATATCTCTCTTATGCAATATATATTTACCGGTATACATGGAATTACTTTACTGATTGTAATCCAATTCCTGATTATAGTACATTCGTGGAACATGCTCCTTTAATAAATGTCTTCTCAATAAGTTATCACAAGGGTCTTAGCGTATTACGGTTTCTATTTTACAGATGGACAAACAATATCAGAATATTAAGGATCTGCCCAAATTTAAATAGCTGGTAAGTGACAATGACACAATGAAACCGCATAGCCTATATTCTGATTGAAATCCCAATGACAGAATTTGAAGAGGATTCCATAGTTTGCCCTTAGAATAAGGTATTTGTGCTTAGCCTCTTAGGTTTTCCTCCGTGAGCCAAAGTTTTAGTTAGCTGAATAAAATGGATAATTAAAAACATCAAAAATTTTCCTTTATGATAGAGAAAGAAATAAATGTGAACCATGAATAATGCAGTTAAGTAACTCTAATCATCTACTATGCATAACCAATAGTCAACAGATGTTCAACATAGATCTAAGGGAAAAAACACCTTACATGTCTAACAGGATTTTACAAAAACAGTGCATCTCCAAAAACAGCAATTTTTACCAAAAAATAGTAAATTTCACCAAATTTTATACTTTTGGAGGTCACATTTTCCTATTCTAGGGCCATATGGTGGCTTCAGGCAAGTAAAACTGGGCAGTTTGAGTGTATATAGATGCAAAATGTAACCAAACAATTTTTAAATGATGTGGCACTATGCATGTATACATATATTAATTCTAGAAGTGTATACATGTGTGCACAAATTAAATGTTTATTATAACTTATAAACTGTGCCTACACAGGATGACTTAAATAACAAATTAAGTAACTCTAACTGTGATTTTGGTCTGGATCACCTATGCAGAAAAATCTTCATTATTTTTTTCTCAATACCATAGTAATAATGTTTATCTATTCAATCCTAGCCCTTAAAAATTATTGCTATAGTCAATCACTGTATTTGGATTAGAATAAAATGTAATTCAAATAAGAAATATTTGATACTTGAATAAAGTGTGATATCTCAAACTGACCCCAAAATCTAGCTCCTCATGGAATATTCTTGAATGTAAATTCTGGACTGGAGGTTCTAACTCTTGAGCAAGTGAAAACAGTACTGATAAGGACAGAATATTTCATGGTTTGGAACAGCATTTACTCTTTCAACCAAAACAGTCAACACTGAATATGTGCTGAAAAGTAAAAACACACATGGCTCATACTTTTAGTAAACTAAACTTCTGTAAGTTGGGCCAAATTTTCTGATTACGAAGATCAAGTGCCTTCTTTGCCAAGTTGGTGGACAGTGAAAACTTGGGGACAAGTATGTGTGAACATGCAGTCGTGGTCAGTTGCCTTGTCAGAAGTGGGCACATGACCCTTTGGAGTGGAAGGAGTGATGGATTTGCAAAATCTCCTACTGCTCCCAAAGCCTTCCCAAGCACTGCCTCTAAGACCACTGTCCTTGCAATCAAAATAACATGCTCATCAGCCTGGATAATCATTGCTACATCAATGTCTGCATCTGGTGTTTATCTCTTGGAGAGCCAAGCAACAGAAGGCTTCATTTCAACCATGCATTTTAAAATCTCTTCTTGAAATGACACTTCCTATATGCCCTAGAGGACCCAGAGTGAGTGCCAAGGTACTGTGTTTCCCATGGCACACCCACATGGAGAGCACTACGAAAAGAGGACTGAAGTTCCCAGCAGGGAGGTTTATAGGCCCCACGAAGCAATGAAAGAGGGTTAAGAAGGGAAAGGATATGTACATGGCTCAGTCACTCACTAATCAGTTTCCTCTTCTGTAAATTGGGGGGTAATACCTATTTTTTCCTGACTCAAAGATTAATTATGAAGGTTAAATGTAATAACATATAGACATTGTTTTATAAATTGAAAAATTAGATAAAACAACTAATAATGATAAAAAATATTAAGGTGTTATTCAAATGAAGATACTAGTATCTTATTCTAACTCAGAAAATTTTTGCTTTCTCCAAATATAATTCTTACTTCTTTGAAAGTTGCACCTTTCTCATTTGTTGCTGATGTATGCTTTAATCTACGAATTAGGGGGTTTCTAAGCTCCAATGATCTTATGTTTGAGTCACACTCACTACATATAAATATATGACTACCTGATATAGGATGCGTAGCTCACACAATAAAAAGGCAAAAGAAGGTGTTCCATCTGTATTATAAACACACATGTGGGCATGCACCCATACACACACACACACACACACAATAAAACTGAAAAACACAGAAACTTGAAACAAAATGAAAAAGAATAACTGTGGTAAAGTGTTCCTAAAAATACCATGACCAAGACAACAATTTTAAACATTAAACTACTAACTCAATATCACAAAGATATATTCTCCCAGGTTGGGATTCTGCTATTTCTATCCCTATACTAGAAAAGTATATTATGGTCATTCATAGTCATAGAAAGTTGGCATTGAGGCACAGTATAGAAAAAGGTATACCATTAAGAAGAGACATCTGGTCATTTCAGCGTGATCACATCGCTGTTAGGGAGTGCAAATACATTCTTTATGAGAATGTGCCATTGATTACATACTCAGCATTTTAGCACTGTTTCTAAACATACTGTAAATGATGTTAAGTAACTCATTGTCCCTAATTTAGCTTTTTCCCTCTCAAGCAGAAAGATAATGTTTGGTCCAAAAAAGAAAAACCTCATAGACAAATCACATTTATAAACTCTGCAAGTGATGTGAGTGACGTTGAAACATCTGGGAGATGTTAGAGACTGCATTAACTCTAATCATGGATCACATTATG
The DNA here is from genome assembly GCF_003369695.1 of Bos indicus x Bos taurus. NCBI lineage: Eukaryota > Metazoa > Chordata > Mammalia > Artiodactyla > Bovidae > Bos > Bos indicus x Bos taurus. The sequence continues at coordinate 29,197,609 of NC_040081.1, read as the reverse complement.
GCAGAGGTTTTTTTTTTTTTTTTTTTCCTTAATGAGGAGAAGAGACTGAGATAGTGAATGTGTTACTCAACATAACTCTGAAGTCCTTGTCCAAGAACTGATAAAGCACTGGAGACGGCCTTGCCCCACTCCAGAACCACGGCCACACAAGCTCCTTTATGTTTGGCCTACGTGTCACTGGTGATGGTGTCTGAAAAAGCAAGGCCCATTTTCTCACTGCAAATAAATCACCGACTACCCAGCATCCCATATTTACACTGAACAAGAAGATGAACTTTGTTCTCTTTCTTCCAGCAACACTTCATTCATCTGTTAACTGACTAACCTAAAGAAGCAGTCACTGCAGACTCAGTATACAATGATAAGACTGAAGCTCTTTAAACTATAACATACACAGAAAAACCTATTTAGTAATTATGCTACAAAATATAGTTAAAATATTTTAAAATATTGACCTGAAATATGGACATTTATAGGGAAAAGCATATGAAGTTTTATGTCATGTATATAAATATGGAAGAAGGCCTAGAAAATAGCTACAGCTGTAGTAGCTCACCTTGAAAACACTCTTGTCATTTTCAGTATGCAGAAGAACCATCTCACTTTAAAAACTGCTTTCCAGCCATTTAATCTGTAAGGATTATATTTTTATTTCATTTATAAGAAAGCAATTAAATAACATCTATTTTGTGTAGAGTTTACTTAGTGACTGAATTCAAAGAATAATTAAGCGGATTAAAATATGACAATCCTTTTTATGAAGTTGTTTTTCGTAAGGTATAAGACCTTATAAACAAACTTATGTAATTTTTAAAGGAGGCATAGATGAGGCTCTAATGAGAAATATAATGTAATATTTAAATATATATTTGCAACAAACAAAATATATTGACTTGGGTGTGTTAGTAATAGAGAATTAGAGAGACTGGTTGAGAGTATTATCTCCCAAAGTATCTCATTTGAAATCATTTTGAAGCTGAACAAGAGTGAAAGAGAAAGAAATAAAGAGAGAAATCTGGCTAGAGAATTAACTCCTGTTTCTAAGGGTTACACACTTTGGGAAATGTAGCTTCAAGGTTAAATCAACATTTGGGAAATGTGGCTTCAAAGATGCAGAGAAACAGGAGTTAAAGAGAATTTTATGATGATGCTTGGGTACACTGTTAAGCTGCAAGCAGCTAGTTAACCAAAAAAAAAAAAAAAACCATTCTAGGAGAGCAGTAATTGACACCCAAACCCATGGAGATGTGGGACTGGTGCTTGGCTTTAGAGCAAGGCCAGCATGGTTTGTACCCCCTAGAGAAGTAAGAGTCCATTTGGAGGGAGAAACTAGAGATCTCCCTTCAGGCCATCATACCACCCTGTCATTCCAGAGTTATTAAATGATTTCTCTCTTTTATAGACCATAAAATAGACTTAAGATTATTTCATCACTGGTACTATCACCATTACTTACACACAATGACCCAAAGCGCTGCTTCACTTACTAGTTCAGAAAACTTCAGAAAAGCAAACATAAATACAAACCCCCTTAAACATATACACCCACACCCACACACATACATTTTGTTTCTTTTTTAATCCTTTTCTTCACCAAATGCTGATTGAGGCAATATTTTGACTGGAATTCACTGGAGTAAAGGTGTTTTTTTTTTTTTTTTTAAGTAAACAACTTAGTCTTTTATTTGCCCAAGGCCAGCTGTTGCAGGCACTGAGACCCCACGACTTCCAGAAGGGATGGGGGTTGGCGAGCCATTCTTCGTCTCAGGCGCTGCCTGCCCCATCCTGCTTCCTGCAGGAGCTGGAAGAGTGGATAAAGTGTACCATCAGATATCTCTTCAATTTTGTGTGTGTGTCAGTTGCTCAGTCGTATCCGACTCTGCAACCCCATGGACTGTAGCCCGCCAGGCTCCTCTGTCCAAGGGATTCTCCAGGCAAGAGTACTGGAGTGGGTTGCCATTTCCTTCTCCATGGAGTAAAGTATTGACACAATCAGCCTACCTGCCTAATCGTCTCACAGCAAACATTTTCCTATATCAATACAAGTGATGGAATTAATTGAGGGATCATTCAATAAGTGTCTTAATTTTTCAGAATGCATAAGGAAACAGAAAGAGGAGACTTTTATGAATTTCCCACTTCTTTCACTGTCTGCCCTACTTTACCTTCAAACCTAAATTGCAAACATAACTGAAGGTATTTTTGCCTTGAATAGCTCCTAATATCTGCATCTTTAATATAACTTACTTATAAAGAGCTTTGGAACGTGCTGACTTCATAATGAAGGAGTGCTACTCCCAGCAGAGTCATTAACCTAGGCATCACTAGTGCCTGAACCACTGTTGCTGCTGCTGCTAAGTCACTTCAGTCGTGTCCGACTCTGTGTGACCCCATAGACGGCAGCCCACCAGGCTCCCCCGTCCCTGGGATTCTCCAGGCAAGAACACTGGAGTGGGTTGCCATTTCCTTCTCCAATGCATGAAAGTGAAAAGTGAAAGGGAAGTCGCTCAGTTGTGCCTGACTCAGCCTGAACCACTAGGAATCATTAAAAACTATTCTATTACCAATGCCAAGATGGATTCTTAGCCTTTCAGACATGCTGAAGTATATAGGGATCTCTATCAATCCCCCCAAACACTGAAATAGATAAAGAAACTGATGCCTCCAGAAAGGTAAAATGACTTGCCCAAAGTCACAGAGCTTCCCAAGTCTCTAGATACTGAACCTAGAAAGAGATCTAGATCTCTTCAGAGATGGCACCATTTCTACATATAGGATATGAAATACATTTGTAGGTGTATTGATACTTTGTTGTATCATTGTTTTAAGATACTACAATTAACTCAAGAAAAAAGATCGTTGTTATTTCGAGTAAGGTTTAAACCTAATTCAACATTTATCTTTTTCATTTTTATAATTAATTGATTCACTGTATTTGTTCTGGATGTGTTATTATATTGGTGCAAAAGTTATTACAGTTTTGTATTATTGAACCTTGATATTGGAATATATTCTTAAATAAATGTGGTTATACATAATTTTAATGCACATTTCTTGCTTTATGTTTTTTTGGTTAATGAATTATTACTTGCTATTTATTTTAGATTATGTATTTTAGATAGTATTTTAGACTGTAGAAATGATATTAGACAAAAAGCAAATTTGAGTGATTTTCTTTTCGAGTTCAAATTTTGTTGTAAAACAGCAGAGGTAATCACAACATTAATGACACATTTGGCCAAGGAACTGCTAATGAATGTACAATGCGGTCGTTAATTGTGGTTTGAGAATTTTTGCAAAGGAGACAGAGCCTTGAGGATGAACCTTGAGACAGAGCCTTGACCAGCCTGGAGGCTGGTCATTGGAAGTTGACAACAACCAATTGCATTGGAAGTTGACAACAACCAATTGAGGGCCATTATCGAAGCTGATCCTCTTACAACAACACAAGAAGTTGCCCAAGAACTCAGTGTCCACCATTCTATGCTCCTTTGGCATTTGAAGCAAATTGGAAAGGTGAATAAGCTCAACAAGTGGGTGCCTCATAAGCTGACGACAAATTAAAGAGTTGTCATTCTGAAGTGTCATCTTCTCTTATTCTATGCAACAAAAATGAACCATTTTTCAATTGGATTGTGATGTGAGATTAAAAAGTGGATTGAATAGGACAATCGGCGATGACCAGCTCAGTGGTTCAACTGAGAAGAAGCTCACTTCCCAAAGCCAAACTTGCACCAAGAAAAGGGTCTTGGTCACTGTTTGGTGGTTTGCTGCCAGACTGATCCACTATAGCTTTCTGGATCCCAGTGAGACCATCATATTTGAGAAATATGCTCAGCAAATCGATGAGCTGCCCATAAAAACTGAGACTCCAACAGCCAGCCCTGGTCAACCAACAGAAGAGGGCCCAATTCCTCTCTGCGACACACCCAACTGCACGTAGCACAACCAGTGCTTCAGAAGTTGAACAGATCGGGCTGTTCATCTGCCATATTCACCTGCCCTCTTGCCAAACCGACTACCACTTCAAGTATCTCGACAACTTTCTGCAGGGACAAAGCTGCCACAACCAGCAAGAGGCAGAAAATGCTTTCCAAGAGTTCATCGAATTCCGAAGCACAGATGTTTATACTACAGGAATAAACAAATATATTTTTCATTGGCAAAAATGTGTTGATTGTAATGATTCCTATTTTGATGAATAAAGATGTGTTTAAGCCTAGTTATGAAAGCAGAGACATTACTTTGCCAACAAAGGTCCATCTAGTCAAGGCTATGGTTTTTCCTGTGGTCACGTATGGATGTGAGGGTTGGACTGTGAAGAAGGCTGAGCGCCGAAGAATTGATGCTTTTTAACTGTGGTGTTGGAGAAGACTCTTGAGAGTCCCTTGGACTGCAAGGAGATCCAACCAGTCCATTCTGAAGGACATCAGCCCTGGGATTTCTTTGGAAGGAATGATGCTAAAGCTGAAACTCCAGTACTTTGGCCACCTCATGCGAAGAGTTGACTCATTGGAAAAGACTCTGATGCTGGGAGGGATTGGGGGCAAGAGGAGAAGGGGACAACAGAGGATGAGATGGCTGGATGGCATCACTGACTCGATGGACGTGAGTCTGAGTGAACTCTGGGAGTTGGTGATGGACAGGGAGGCCTGGCGTGCTGCAATCCATGGGGTCGCAAAGAGTCGGACACGACTGAGCGACTGATCTGATCTGATCTGATCTGATGATGATTTAAAATTCAATCTGAAACAGTAATTACTTTTGCACCAACCAAATAGTTACTATACCAAACTCCAAAATCTAGAGTAGTGAAAACATGATAGAAGTTTATACCTGAACTCTGATAGGAATAGCTTGATCTAAAGAGATATTCAATATTTCTGGATAAATGACTAAAAATAGAACAATATGAAGCTGATGTTTTTTGGCTCACTGAGGAAGCTACATTTAAAAAACTATATTCAGAAAAAATTTAAAAAGTAAATCACCTTTTTTGGTAATTTTTTAGCAATGATTCCCCTTTTTGTTTTGGTATCCTAAGTAGAAATATCCATGGGAAAAATGTGAGAAAGGTACATAAATCTTCATAAATTTCCCCAAAAAACTTGATTAAAAATGCAAACTCTAGAGAGAAATAATTGTTTTAAAAGTTCCTACCCATCTTTATATATCATAGAATGCAAGGGAAACCAAAATGAGTAAAATCATGTAGAAGTAAACATAATTTTCTTTTTAATTTTATCATTCAATTTGGTCTTGGCATGGTGAATGAGAAAACTGGCAGTTACAAATTATGTAATTCAACTTAATGAATATCAAACTGAAAATAAATGTCAGAAATGTGCATTTTTTCCTAGGGAAAAAATGACCAAATTTCTTCCAGTAATTTATTTCTGAAATAATTTAATATTACATACTAAATCATATTCAATTTTCCCAGATAAGCTACAAATGGTCTCTGGCTGAACAAATGCATGTGAACAAAGACATTATTTAAGCATTTTATTAAGGTATAGTTACAATATTTGATTTTCAGATATTAAATTACATGTAAAACAATGTTTGGAAAATACCTTTTTTATAAAAGAAAGAAAAACTAAAACCCCTCAGTTATTCATATGTTGGTACCTTACAAATGACCAGAGACTTAAATAATCATTTAAAAAGTGCCATGGTAACATTTTTTTTAAGTTACCAAATAGGCAAATCTTGGAGAAGGCAATGGCACCCTACTCCAGTACTCTTGCCTGGAAAATCCCATGGATGGAGGAGCCTGGTAGGCTGCAGTCCATGGGGTCGCTAAGAGTTGGACTTGACTGAGTGACTTCACTTTCACTTTTCACTTCCATGCATTGGAGAAGGAAATGGCAACCCACCCCAGTATTCTTGCCTAGAGAATCCCAGGGATGGGGGAGCCTGGTGGGCTGCCGTCTATGGGGTCGCACAGAGTAGGACACGACTGAAGCTACTTAGCAGCAGCAGCAGCAGCAGCAGGCAAATCTAGGTCTTCCCAAGTGACGCTAGTGGTAAAGAATCTGCCTGCTGATGCAGGAGACATAAGAGATGCAGGTTTGATCCTTAGGTCAGGAAGATCCCCTGGAATAGGAAATGGCAACACACTTCAGTATTCTTGCTGGAAAACCCCACATACAGAGGAGCCTGGTGGGCTACAGTCCATGGGGTCGAAAAGAATCAGACATGCCTGAGCATCTGAGCACACACACAAGAAGGCAAAGGCTAAGCTAGATGAAAGGCATTCTGAAAGAAGGCATGAAAGAGAGAAAGATGTGTATAAGAGATGGGGGTGGGTGAGGGTGGTAGAATGGGGTAGAAATAAGGGGAAATAGAATGAGGAGTGAGAGAAAGATATTAAGATTTTTACAACTTCATCATTACTAGTAAGTTTTTAACATGAAAGACCACCTACCAAAATAAAAAAAGCAACTGTAAATCTTTTTTTTTTTTTTTTTTGCTTTTGGAGACTGCATTTTCAGTTAATCACTTAAGGTTCAGAGTTGAGAGTCAACCTCCCAAATCACAGCGGATTCTGTTATCACCATTAACCTTCAAAACAAAGGGCTCTTGAAATCCCCAGCAGAATTCTTAAAATCACTTCACTATTTCCATGTTAACGTTTTCTTTCTTTTTCTCCTGATAGTGGATCTGTATCTACATTAGAGACTGCAGGACAGAAGAGCTTGTGTTTCAAACCATGCGTTCTCATCATTGTTCTATTCAAATACCCCAAAGTCTTGTATACTTTATGATTTTGAGCAACACAAGGGACAAGAACAAAGCACAAGAAATTAAAGTGTCTCTCACTTGTAGGCACATTTTCTAGCAAATGACAGTGTATTTCAACCACACTTAATGGGTACTCTCATGTCTTCTTTACCTGAGTTCCCTCAAAGAAGAGTCTGATGCAGAGTTTCCTGTGCCTTTGATTCACTGAAGGACACTCGAGGGAGTCATGGAGTGAGGGCGAAGAATAGGGTAGAGGAAGAGCTAAGCAAAAAAATCCGCTCTCAGCTACAGCCAGGCTTCAGCCTCATGGACAGGGAGCATAAACTGCCCACAGTGTTTTTCCCACCTTGAAAAAACCTAGAAGGCCAGGCAGGTCCTGGATCAGCCAATGGCAATTCTTCAGAGAAAAGGGACAGCTGTGAGCCTTTGGCCGCCAAGATCACAGCAGCTGAGGGATGCGTGCACTGGGCCAGTAAAGAAGATCAGGACGAGGAACCAACAGCATCCACTGCAGTGCCCATTCCTTAGAGACCTCCTGTCACCTCTCTTCTGATATAACTGATTATCTCTGCATGTAGCAGAAACAGATGTCAGGACAGATAAAAAGTTTTGACTGTAGTTGAAATGAAATGTGGCTGTGCAATTAATTAGGGATATACATTGTGAAAGAATGCATGGCCATACTGAGACAGAGAGAGAGAAAGAGAGAGGGAGAAAGAAAATAATAATACAAATATTAGACACTAATTGTTAAATGATTCTACTAGTTCCACTAAATTGACAGTGACAGTACTGTACTCAAAGTTGAAAGATCAAAATAATTAAAAGCAAAATAATTTTTGTAATTGCTTTTAAAATGACGTCAATAAAAAAATCAAATTGAACTTAGAGTCAATTAGAGTTCCAGTTCCAAATACATAGTAAATCAAATTGAAACAATGTTACCTTTAGGAATAAATGTCAAAAGTATCAATAACCTAATAAGATTTTTTAAAGCCTGAATTTCATCTCTATTGCATGTATACAAATAATTTATTTTTTTCAAAAGAAAAATAAGAAATATATGTCATCCCATCTAGGACTCAACAGAATAGCCAGCTAGAAACATTACACCAGAGATGTGATTTAATATCACTTTCTATGTTTAAAATAATTATTAGTATAGAAATGTAGCTTGTTTACCAGGCCAAATGTCATGTTTTATGCAACGTTATTCTTCATCTTCAGGGTACAAAATGCTTTTTAGATAGGAATAATTCAAAACAAAGACTCTGATGCTGGGAAATATTGAGGGCACAAGGAGAAGGGCAGGGAGCGACAGAGGATGAGATGGTTGGATGGCATCATCGACTCAATGGACATGAGTTTGAGCACACTCTGGGAGATAGTGAAGGACAGGGAAGCCCAGCATGCTGCAGTCCATTGGACTGCAAACAGTCGGACATGACTGAGTAACTGAACAACAAAATTCAAAACATGTCTGAAAAGCTGAATTGAAATAAGACTTTGGAAAACCCTACAGATTCACCAGTAGGTTTAATTCAACCAGTGGTGGTGAACCATAAGTTTGGCTGTAGAGTGTGAGAGTAAAATTACAGCTGTGAATCAGACAAGGGTAGGCTAGCCTTGTCTTTAGCTGGAGCCTCAGTTTCCTCATCTTCAATATTTTCCTGGGATGGTGAGAGGGTACCAAGACATAATGCACAAATGGCACCTTGGATGTTTAAAACAACGGCACCAATTATGATTGCTGCTTCAGGGAGATGAGAAGCATGCACTAAAGTGGAGGCTGCAACCTTCAAGCAGAAGGCAGATGTCCAAGGGATTGCAAGTTTGCCTGAGAAGTTTCAAATAAAAATGGACATTTCTGGCTTTTCTTGAAAATCTGGAGGCCATAGCAGGCCCACACTCCTGCGGTAAGGACTGGAGCCTTCCATGTTGGGCAGGACCTGTGCTCTCTTGATTTGCCATGGTCCCCAGCAGTATCTGTCATCCTCCACTCAGCGCACTTACTCACAGAACCTCACTGGTCCCAGTAGGCACTGGAGCTTGTGACCGCTGGATTAGCCAAGGAAGAATAAGACTCAGAGGCATGAAATATAAATCTTCGTGGGGGCAGCTGCAGGTGCAGTGATGCACAGTAGAAAGCAGCTGGAAGCAAGAACTGGTGGACAGGTGTTGTACCTTCCGTCTGCATTAACACCTGTGTGAACTCTGAGCTCTATGGGCTTCTGTTTCCTCATCTGTAAAATAACTGTTCTGGGTAGGTCAAGCTTCGGAACACAAGGCAAGTCAGTTCCCCATCTGCATTTCAGCTTCTCAAGTGTTCTTTTTTTTTTAAATGATGTCAAATTAGTGGGTCACTGAAGCCTGGCTGAATTAGAGGAAAGCCCTCCCCCTCCACATGCCCCTGTCAAAAGAAGATGCATTGCACACAGACTTGATGGAATACATGTGGAAGCTCAAATGCCAAAAGGAAGTATAATACATGTAATAGTAGCAATTTTGAGAATGCCCTCCCTTGTGTTGTTGGCCTCATGCATTAGTTCTAACTGAGTAAATATAACTAATTGTTTCCCCACATTTATTCTTCTTCCTCAAATACCAGTGAATGCTCAAGTACTAAAGTAATTACATCAGTTTTATAATTTTTCTTGGGTGAAATTCCAACTTCATCCTCTTAAAACTTTGCAGAGCTACCTTTGAAACTTGATGGTTGAATACTTAATTATTATTTGTATGCATTTTTCATTCCAGAAAATTTTAATAAAATGACTTTGGTAAATTTCACAAAATAAAAAGATGTGAACCCCATGTAGCTCAAATATGTTTCACCAAAATTTTCATTCAAGATAAGTACTGTTAAAAAAAAAAACAAAAAAACAACCTTATGCAATTCTCATGTTAATGAACTAAGACTATTTCTTTCTAAAACAGGCACAATACATGGCAAATATATCACGCCTCTGTCCAAGATAGTTGTTTGGAAATATTTCTTCTTTTCAGTTCAAAAATCCATTTTGGTTCTTTCAGTTGAATTTCAATATACTCTGAAGTAGACATTAACAAAGGGAAATAAACCAACTTAGAGGAGGTTACTGTTAGAGTTTTCTCTGCTTTATGTTCTGTTGCTGAGTATCTATGGAGCTGCCCAAACTGAATGTGCTCATGCCATGCATGCATGTTCAGTCATTTAGGACTCTTTGGGCCCTATGGAATGTAGCTTGTCAAGCTCCTCTATCCATGGAATTCTCCATGCAAGACTACTGGAGAGCACTGCCATTTCCTCCTCCAGGGGGAACCCAGATCTCTTGCACTTCCTGCATTGGCAGGTGGGTTCTTCACCCACTGCACCACCTAGGAGGCCTCATGTGCTGACAGAGCCTCTCAAATCATATGCCCATTTAATGACAATTCTAAGCAGTAGAATGACAACTAATAAGAATGAGAAAAAGGGGCAAGACCAACCCTGGCCGAGAATATTCTAAGTCTGAATATTCTAGGTCTTTTGAAACAAATCTTGATTTTAACACTTTTTAAAATACAATCTGCTACTGAAAACAAGTTGTTTTATCCCTGATAATACATTTAGTAAGTCATTCAAATAGGTTTCCTGAGAGAGTGAAGGTGCACAGGTAAAGCACACTCAATCATCTGAGACAGACAAGAAAGTAGCTAGTCTGATTAATCAATTATTCTCTTCAACATCAAAAAGGGGAAATCAGTTCAAAAATTTGAAGTAAACTATATTTAATTCTAAAACCACTATAAATATAAACTAACTTTCTAACCTAGCAATTTAGAAGGTATTTCAGGATCTTGCAGTGTCCTGGTAAGTTGATTATTCATCCTGCTAAACCAGGACAATTCCAGTTTATGCTTCCAGAAATAACACTTAATAGCTTTCCCATTCATTCACAGAAATGACCTAATTTAGTCAATAATTATGTGGTCTCCCTACCTCTGTGTCATTGTAATGAATCTAGTCTTCTATTCAACATGCTATAGATTAACAGACATATAGGTTCAATGATAAAATTATACCTGATTAAGAAAATGCTCACTAAAAGAGTTTATAATATAAAATATAAGTGAATATACTTCTATACAAATTTTAGTTAAGATATACTTACATTTAGGTTAGTTCAATAATGAAAATAAAATTTTTTCATGAAGAATGGTCAGAAATAGCTCAAAAAAACTAAATTAGCATGTAATACAAGAACAAATGCATTTCTTGCAATATCTATGAAGTTTCTTAAATTTGTATCTTAAAGTCAAAATTAAAGCCCAAACAAGTTAAGTAATCTCCACAAAATAACTATATTCCAAAAATTGTATAATTAAGTCAAGTTTTTTTAAAAGTTGAATCTGGACCCTAAATGGGCCTCTCATTTTCCAAAGTTTAAAAAATATTCTCACAAGTCAATTTTGTCATGTGTTGGGGTCTCTGAAACTAATCATCTGGATTGGAAAATGATCCTACATATAGTTATATACTACCAACATTACAGATTAACAATAAAGATCCTGAAGAAAAAAGTATTTGCATTAATTCCCTTGCAAATGAAAGTAGCTGAGAATTCAATTGTAGTTTTATTAAAAGAAATTGTAGCACTGAAGAAAAAAATAATAGGAATCAAAACATGTCTTTAATGCACATCTGGCATCATAGCTTTTTAGGATAAAGTTTCAAGTCAGATGACAATATTTAAAATTCAGTATAAAAACTCTACGAATAAGTTCAAATAAATTTTTATGACAAAACAGACTGAACTCATGTAATGAGGTCAATTTCAATTCCAAATATTTTAACAACTAAGGATAAACACACATATTAAAAACAAAATTTTTCAAATTTTACACTACTTATGACTCTTCATATTTTCCCCTGATTTTGGCATTGTTTTGTACTTACTACTTAATAAATTATGTTTATTGAAAAATAATAGATTAACTCACTTTCAATCACAGAAATATACTACAAATTAGGGCTTCTGATCAGTGTTACTAAATTGAATTAATATTGTTAAAGTAGTGAAAAACTCCAGCTTCTTGTTTGGTGAGCTCTGCAACCCTAGGACTTTTGAAATATTGGAGTAGCTCTTATCCTCTGTATCTTTGTTTATAGTCCTGAAGTCGGTATTCTATAGAGCTATCAGTATATATTTATATATACATCATTTAACATAGGAAAGCATTTGTAATTGGTTTTATGATTGTTATTATCATATGTTTTAGGAAAAATGAATTGCCTGTTTCACAGTCTTATAATTAGTGGGTCAGATGAGAAAAATAATAAAGCCCTACCTCATGCTTGATTGCAACACCAAACTGAAAAGTCACTTTACACTCTTCTCCTACATTCTTCCCACATTTTCATTTTCAAAATTCTAAAACTGGAAAATACCAGAGCTTCAGAAATATTCATTGGCATCCCATATACTGTTTACCCTAGCAACATTCTTAGTTTCTCCAAATGACAAGAAAAAAAGCATAAGAAAAGTAAAAGTGGAGATCTAAAGAGTAAGAACATTATTAGAGTTCTAAAAGTTATTATACTATCTAAGATTAATATCTATCAATTTATCTATCTAACCATCCATCTACCTATATTTCCAAACATTTGTGGAAGATGTTAGGCAAACCATTCTTACATTTAAAACGTTAAGTCTAAAAAAATAAAAATAAAACGTTAAGTCTAAATTTCGTAACTGTTCACATAGACCCCTCTGGCCCTTTCAATTTAAATTTACCTGAAGAATTTTAGTTAAGTATAGAAAGTGCTACGATTGACTTTGAAGTAGTTCTACAGGTTGCATATGCTTAACTTTATCCATTTGCTCACCCTTGAGATTCATGCAAATGGTCTTCCTCCCTTTTGGATATCCTTTATAGAGAAGGGCAAGTATCTACGATAGCAATCCTCTACCTTCAAGCACTGACATCGTTTTATAAACATCGGAGCACCAAGGAGACCATTACTCAATATCCAAACAAGTTTTAAAACATGTACAACTCTATTTACAAAGAGACAACAAACCTGCACAACTTGACACACTCAAACTCTGTTGCTGTGGATGCAGTCACGTCTGGCCTACAGTACCTTAGCTACAGAGTATGTAATAAAACAGCTAAATTTGGATTGGAGACTCGATTTGCACTGAAGAAATGAACGTGCGACAGCAAAGGCAACAGCGACTCAGGACTCAAGAAATCAGAAACCAGGTCTCTGTAACTTCTCACTTCCAGGCAGAGACGAGTGCTGTTAACAGGAGAAAGCCTGAGGGAAGACTTGCTCTCAGAATCGAAAGGGGGAGAAAATGGGAAGAGATGAAGAGAGAACACAACCTTGCACAACTATAACAAAACACTTCCAGCCGCTGCCAAGTTAAGTGGAAGCAGTACTTGTAAAAGGGAATGAGATTTGTTGCCTTATTCCTTTCTCAAAATGGGCTGAGAGTTTCTCCCAGCAGAAAGTCCTAGCACCAAATCATGTTTCTCTCTCCTTTTATCTCCTTCAAAATAGTTTTATTTATTCTGTCAATTTGCCACCTTGTAGTTTTGTATGTTTTACCTGCAATTATTTTATCTTCCAAACAAGATTTTTAAGTTTCTTAATGATGGGTACGGCATCTTATTCTAGTCTATCTCATTTATCTCTATGGGATACTGCAATTAACACTTCCTAAATTAAATTGATCTCAGCTGTACTAGAAAAAAAGGTTAACCTTTAAAAAAAGGTTAAATGAGACTATCACTTGAGAGAATATACTACATGTTAAAACAGAAATATATTCTATGTTTCACCAGCTCTAACCACATCTTTCTCCTCCATGTCAATTCTAAATTTAATTAGTGAGAATGCAGTTAAGTATAATACTTGGATGCTTCATTATCTCCATATAAACTATGAGCCCTGTGTCCAGCTTGGTTTAATTTACTCCACAATCTGAAGGAAAAGAACTCCAAATAAGTCAAAATATGCAGATAAACTTCAAATCATAAAACTATTATTCTCCTTGGTTTTATCTATCCGTTTTTAGGTAATTCTTGAATCTCCCATATTTGGGTCCACTTTGAACAAAAGACTAAGGCCCTCTACAACTTACATATATATTTTTAGATGGAGCTATCTTAAGCATAATGTATCACGTGTGACTTAAGTTTATTTTAATTTAGCTACAGAGATCTTTTCCTCCACATTTCGAGGGCTAGTCTGTCCTGGTACATTTCCAGAATAAATCTTATGTCTTTCTTTTAAGTAGGGCAAGATCTTGACATACAACTACTGTGGGAGCTAAAGGCATTTTTGGCAAGAGCAGTGGATGACTGACTTCTCCACTTATTTTCATAGTGATAAATATATGACTGATTTCTCCCTTGTTTTCACAGTGATAAATATATGGCTAGCTTTAGGCAGGAAAACAACTATTCCCCAAAACACAAGCTAAGCACATCTGAGAATGAATGAGGTCTTACAGACATATCACGACTCCTCCCTCCTTTAGAAGGTGTTCAAGCCCATGTGGTTCATTCACTCCCACAACATAAAGACAACCAAAATGAATGTTTACTTGAAAAAGAAGAAAGGAAAAGAAAATTCCCTATTTAAAAACATAAAAAACTACTCAGGCAGTTATGTTTTGTTGGTTTTCTTTAGTCTGTCAATGCCTCATACAGTATTAATAGAATTTCCTGTAAGTTAATATAAACCACAGTCTTTACAGTTTAAGATGAAAGAAAAATATTGAAATAATAGGACACTATCAAAACAACTTAGCTAGGTGCACTTCTTAAAGAGGAACTGGCATTATAAATCTGCATTTAATATTTCTTTTATAACTTGATTACATTTTATTGTATATAGTTTATTATATGGATAATTATTCCTTCTGAGTACCACTCAGAAAGGATGATAATATTTTATTTCTTTTAGAAAAGAGTAAAAATTGAAAAATGTTATCACTGAAGGGTGAAATTCTGTACAATTGACAAATGTCTAATAAATTAATATATAGTAAACTAGTAAAATGTATATTAAAGGTTTAGTGAAGTCTCTGAGTCATGTCCGACTCTTTGTGACCCCATGGACTGTAGACTGCCAGGCTCCTCCGTCCATGGGATTCTCCAAGCAAGAGTACTGGAATGGGTTGCCATTTCCTTCTCCAGGGGATCCTCCCAACCCAGGGATCGAACCTGTGTCTCCTGCACTGCAGGCAGACTCTACCATCTGAGCCACCAAGAACTCCTATATTAAAGGTTTGGTTCTCATTTAATACAGAGTTTCTTTTGTTTTTATTCTTCAAATTAGAAGATTCTTTAAATTGAGAAGATTATTAACTTATAAAATTAAAAATTTTGGTCATGTATGATTATGGAATCTATGATCCAGTGTCATTTGAAGCCATGAAAATTCATTTTAGAAAAGCTAATTTTTCATTTGATTTATTCATGTGATACTTATTAAAATAAAGAGCAGAGCTTTTGTTTAAACCATAAACCTTTTAATAACCAAAAGTGTCTAAAGTTGTTAAATTACTCCTTTTCTGAACACGGAGCCCAATCTTTCAGGCTTCATATCTTGATAATACTTAGGCATATGGAAGAAGAGGTTAATTTGCATAAAAGGAATTTATTACACTTTCTTTTGTTTCCAAAGACACATTCTTTTAATATTGCTCTCAAGCCAGTTTTTATTTAGACATCTTTTGGTCTAAATTGACAGTCCTGAAAGCTTTCCTAAAGTAATATTTGCCTCTCTAAACATCTCTCTGGCATTCCATTATGGGCACCTGCTGCTGATAATTACAGGTCTGTCTCCTAACCACTTCCTCTGCTTTATGTCAAGGCAAGATTCAAGCTGCTTGATTACAAACAACTACCAGTTAAAGACCATTGCATAGCTCTCTGTGGTAATTACTCAGGGCAAGTTGGGTCTGTGTTTACTGAAGTCTTAACAAAAAAGAAGTAGTTACTTGTTATAATTTCCTCTTTGCCGGCAGTGTAGCATAATCCATAACATATTTTGGTCACCTTAAAAGTGCCTGTGAGAATATCTGGTTCAATAATGCTTTATAATGATACATTTCACTATATGATTTCCTAGTCTAAAAAACAAAATATCCTGCCCAAAGAAAATAGACTGTGGTCCTAGCAAAAGAACTTTCAAACAGTAGTCAATTACAGGAAGATAACTGGTTGAATATGCACTCCCAAACAGATTTAATTTTCTTGACTCTGGACTACTCTGCCCTCTTTCCTCACCCTCTCACCTCATACTCATGGGATCATACCATCAAGTTGAATGTTTGTTCTTACACAAATACATACTTTGAGTCCTAACCCCCAAAGACGATAGTATTAGGAGGTGAGGCCTTTGGGTGATACTTGGGTTGTGAGGGTGGAGCTTTCATGAATGGGGTTAGTGTTCTTATAAAGAAGACCTGCACAGATCCTTTGCCATACTGCCAGGTGAGGACACAGACAGAAGATTGCTCTCTGGGAATCAGAAAAGTGGATCCTTACATACATGACCATGCTGGTGTCTTGGTCTTGGACTCCCAGCCTCCAGAGCTGTGAGAGACAAATTTCTGATGTTCATAAGTCATCCAGTTTGTGTTATTTTGTTATAGTAGCCCTAACAGACTAAGACACATACACTGCAAGAGCCTTATTTACTTTGTAGTAGACAGAAATAAGAAGAAATACTCTATAGAGCAATTTGTGACCCAACAATAATCCTAATATAAAACAATTTCATCACCCAGTAGAAAATCTATTTTAATAATATTCCATATGGTAGAATTCTATAATTGAATAATCAGGTTCTCTGAGGGTTGTTAGAGTGCTGGTTCCATTTGCAGGTCTCTTTAACTCTCCATGCTATGTTTAGGCAAATTGACCAAACTGGCCAAGAGTCTAGCTGTGCTCACATTGCTTACCCATCAATTGTCAGGTTTATTTCCTTTGACTATATGAGAATCCAAATTCTTCATTACTTAATAGCACCAAATTAAAGGGCGGACTATCTGAAGTCAGGAATGTATTTCTGAAGTAAGGATAAGGAGATTGGCCTTTTAGGCAGAATCTGAGAGAGGGTGAATCTTCACTCCTGAGACTGTCCTTTCTACCTTCAACTTCATATTCATCTTACTGTGTACAGGAGCTCCCCAGGTCGGTGACAAAGGGAATAAGGAAAGTTCCTGTTAACTCCACCATAGTAAGTACTCACCAAAAGCCCATCTAAGATGTGTTACGCATTTGGATAAATGCATCATTCAAAAGATTCATCATTCAAAAGATTCAAATCCAACATTCAAACCCAACATCATTCAAAAGATCTATATTGTATGCCCACTGCATATATGAAGCTCCTGTTTACATGCTAGAGATACCACAGTGAACATGCTTCCTGCCCTCTTCCTGCTGACATGCTAGCTGGGGACACAGTGAAAAGGAAAGAGTGTTACAGTTGGGTGTAAAAGGCAGCTCTATGGCAGAAAGTGATGAGGAACTAAAAAGCCTCTTGATGAAAGTGAAAGAGGAGAGTGAAAAAGTTGACTCAACATTCAGAAAACTAAGATCATGGCATCTGGTCCTATCACTTCATGGGAAATAGATGGGGAAACAGTGGAAACAGTGTCAGACTTTATTCCAGAATCACTCCCAAATCACTGCAGATGGTGACTGCAGCCATGAAATTAAAAGACGCTTACTCCTTGGAAGGAAAGTTACGCCCAACCTAGACAGTGTATTGAAAAGCAGAGACATTGCTTTGCCAACAAAGGTCCATCTAGTCAAGGCTATCATTTTTCCAGTGGTCATGTATGGATATGAGAGTTGGCCTGTGAAGAAGGCTGAGTGCCAAGATGCTTTTGAACTGTGGTGTTGGAGAAGACTCTTGAGAGTCCCTTGGACTGCAAGGAGATCCAACCAGTCCATTCTGAAGGAGATCAGCCCTGGGATTTCTCTGGAAGGAATGATGCTAAAGCTGAAACTCCAGTACGTTGGCTACTTCATGCAAAGAGTTGATTCATTGAAAAGACTCTGATGCTGGGAGGGATTGGGGGCAGGAGGAGAAGGGGACGACAGAGGATGAGATGGCTGGATGGCATCACCGACTCGATGGATGTGAGTTTGAGTGAACTCCGGGAGTTGGTGATGGACAGGGAGGCCTGGCGTGCTGCAATTCATGGGGTCGCAGAGTTGGACACAACTGAGCAACTGAACTGAACTGAACTGATAGAGAAATGAAGATCTAAACTAAGATATCAAAATGGAACAGAAGTCAGCTAGAAGAATGGGATGAAACCTGAGGAGCGAACACTCATTCACAGCAAAGGGAAGAGTACAAGCTGCCATACGCACTCAATGCCAGCTTGTTAAACATATCTGAAGGATGTCCCCTTCTAGGGCTGCACTGGAACACTAGTGCCAGCTTTGGGAAAGGTGCATGCTCAGAGGAAACCATAACCACAGAGGAATACCAGGAATGGAATTAGAGGTTTAAGAACAAATATCTATGTCAACCATGCTAAGTTTAGGTCTGATTATAGAAGCAATGTAAAGCCATCAAAGGTTTTAGGAAAAAGAGCTTTACTGATGATGTATGTAGGATATGCCTAGCTTCTGTGTGGAGAATAAAGGAGAGTGAGGCAGGATGGGAAGCAGGAAAAAACTTCTTTAGTGATCCAGTTGGGAGAAACAGACATATTCAAAATGTTTCAGTAATACATGTCATCTTTCATGATTTAACATCATTAAGAGATTGAATGTAAGTGCTTACAAACATCTAACATATATGAGACTCTGAAATAAATTAATTTTTTGTTTGCTTCAACAATTTGGCTTTCTAAACTGCCCCTACTTCCTGACAAAATAATACATAAAAATGCATTCTGGCACAAAATAAATATTTTTCATATCAATTTTAAAAAACAAGACCTAAGTAATAACACACTAGAACTGCCTAAGACCATTTCATGTTCAGAAAATTAAAGTTCTGAGAAGCTTGTCTTTATTTAAAAAGTAACCAAACAAAAATACAGGAATACCCTAGAAGAAGGGGTTATAAATACAGTCTCATCTTTTTAATGGTTGTGGTTTTCCCCCTGGAAATCTTCAAAGAAAACCCACTGCAAACCAAATGTTATATACAACAGAAAAACCCAAATGAGCAGTTTAATCAATCATTAAAACAGTCTAGGCTGCTTCTGTTGGGTTTTTTAAGTGGAATAAGATGCTATAAAGATAAGTTTTCATAATCATGTAGGAACTAAACCACGCTGTTGATTCTAGGCTTCTTATTAATTTTCTCTTTTAAAAGTGGGATGTTTCCTACGATGCTGGACTTGGGAAGTGAGGGGGCTGTGGTCGGGGAGGGTTGGAGTAAAAACTACGTGCCTTAAACTTTGCTTTTTAGACAAATAAAATGGCAACAGAATCAGTGTTCAGTGGGCTTTACAAAGTGTTTCCTATGTGAGTATCATTTTAGTGGTGTTATCCTTATTTACTTGGTCAACGCATCTATTACATTGTTTGCTAAATATCCATAATTGCATTATTTTTGGTCATAAGTGCTTTGGGTTACAGCCTTCCTGTCAAGTTGACACATTTTGAGGAAAAAGCTTTTTATGCTTTCTTTTAATTTTACAATAACACATTTAAAAGGATATTTTTAAAAAGAACAAACAAGATTATTTAATGTCACAGTAGGCAAGCCACTCCAGTACTCTTGCCTAGAAAATCCCATGGATGGAGGAGCCTGGTGGGCTGCAGTCCATGGGGTCGCTACAAGTCGGATGCAACTGAGCGACTTCACTTTCACTTTTTACTTTCACACAATGGAGAAGGCAATGGCAACCCACTCCAGTGTTCTTGCCTGGAGAATCCCAGGGATGGGGGAGCCTGGTGGGCTGCCGTCTATGGGGTCGCACAGATTCGGACACGACTGAAGCGACTTAGCAGCAGCAAATTAAAGATTGAACAGATTATTTAATATTACAGTGAATTAAAAAATATAGTACTGAATGTTGTTTATAGTTAAAAGCATTTTTATGTCCATTTTTTCAAAATAAAGTTATAACTTAAGCAACAGTACTTCCATTTTATAAATGTACACTAGAAAACTTTTTTCAAGTAAAATTATGATCTGTACTTTTTTCCTTTTCCCATCATATATACATAATTAACATATATGTCTGAGAAACTATAAGACTTCAGCTATAGTTTGTTCATGAACTAATCCATTAGAAAAAAATACTTTATTACATGCAAGTGTCAATTATAAAATACATAACAGTTTATGTATCTTAATTTACCTTTTTGCCTATATTATAACATGCCCCTCACACATAAAAGAACTTTGGCCTTGCTTGGAAACTTCAGTTTAATAAATTTTGCTTCTACCCTAGGATCAGTAAATGCTTTGCTTTATATCAGTAAATTTCTGATATAAGTGAAGAAGGCTGTTTCTAGTCTTCTAGAAAGAATTTTGTTGTTTAGTTGCTAAGTCATGTTCAACTCCTTTGTGATTCCATGGACTGCAGCCTGCCAGGCTCTTCTGTCAATGGGATTTTCCAGGCAAGAATACTGGAGTGGGTTGCCATTTCCTTCTCCAGGGGATCTGCCCAACCCAGGGATCAAACCCAGGTCTCCTGCATCGCAGGTGGATTCTTTACCACTGAGTCAGAAAGAATTTAAATGTTAGCAAAAACTAAAGATTTTTCCAATTGTTTTTTCCAGTCTTTTTACTTATACTTGTCTTTACAAGTATAGCTAATGTATAGAAGAGAAAAATATAAACTGATTATTTCATTAACATTTAATAGATACTAGTTTTAGTGGAATATATTCTACATTCAGAATCTAGCATAGGAAGAAAAATCAACTAAAACATGTCCATAAAACCCAAACACACATGTGTTGAGTTTCCAAAGAGTTTTAATGTACAATTAAAATCTGACAACTTAGGATATTTTAAAATGTGATTTTTAAATCTACCAAATTCTTTTTAAGGATTTCATCTTCGACAACATACTTTTGTTGGTTTAAATGATATTTTTCCACCTGGTAGTACCCCCAATTGAGTGCAATCTTTTCATTCCTGTGATATATTCAATGATCCTCATACTAGTGCCAAGACGTACGTAATGATGATACAACAGCAACAACAATCTCTAATGTGCATCAAGCATGTAACATGTGCCAGGCACTGTGTCCTCAATTCTTCCCTTTTTACAACCCTGTTAATCTTCGTAATTCTGTGATGTAAATACTATTCTGACTCTGACATTCTTCTTACAAATGTGGGATGAAGCTAAGGTATCTTAGATTTGTATGCAATATTCAGGCTTAGAGCTAAGCTCAGTTTATTCACTTTTACCAAGAGACTTATTTATATAAAGACTGCATAAGTATTTAGTATTTCCCTAGCATAGTTGCCAAGAACACTCTTGATTGTAAACATTATTTTTTTTCAATGAATTTTGATTAACTTCCTATACCAGGAAATTATCAGACCAACATGTACATGCATATATCTAATATGTTTTAATTCCTTAAGTGTCAAAAGAAAGAAATATTAAAAAGCAAAAAAGCAGTGATCGAAACCATTCACTATTCTAAACACAGACATGATAATCACACTAAACAATAGACATTATTAAATATTATTTTAAGAAAAGTTTTCCAAGTGTAAATGAACAAATTCAACTTAACCCAAGCCATACTATACATTATGTTCACTCAAAATTTTTCAAAATGTAATTCTTCATCAATAAAAAACACACACATTGTAAAACTTCCAAGAAAGCAACAGTATATTAACATTGCAGGGTAATTTTTTTTCTAAAAACTATTCCAAACTCTAATGTAATAACTGTCCTATTTCATTCAGTTGAGCATCATCTTATAATTCTCAACATAATTCAATTTCATAATACTAGTTTATAGATATGTACAAATTTATCATGTGGCCAAATACTCTGACATTCTCTTTTCATCTTGCGATAGATTTATGCAACAGAAAAGAAAAAAATACAGAAAACAGTCACTTTTAACAGATGTTTTAGTCTGAAAAAACTCAAGTCAGCTTAGAATTAAAAATCAAAGCCTACTGGTTGAACTTAGGCATATTTCCATCTGTTATTAATGTTTGAGTTACATACTAAAGATGAGATTATTCATCAAGTCCCTCATGCAATATGTTAGTAAGTGGGATTTTGGTTAGGAATTTAATTGCATAAACTCTATGCATAGAAGCTTCCAATTCATTCAAAATAAGTCTTTACAGTGGCCTGAACTGAATTAAAACAGTTACCAGCACCAAAGAGAACTTCTTGATTTTATTATGAAACGCTTATATGAAAAGCTGTGAACATAAAAGGGAGATCTCTGTCACCCCATTATGGTTAAATAGTAGTCCTTTCTTCTTTTTCTTCCTTTTCTTTTCTTTTTCCCCCTTTCAAGCCACGCAGAGTTATGTGAGGTATTTTTTAATCATATAAAGAAAACTGAGTTAACTTTAAAACAAAAATAAACAAAAGATGTAATATCTCAGGTTATGTGTGTGTAAGATATCTCAGGTTAGACATAAATAAATTCTTAGATTACAAAGATAAATAATTCTGAGTACTCAGAAATGTGATGAGAATTCTAGTGACCATTCTGAAAATATGCACAAAGCTTATACCCAAGTGATTAGGGTCATAAGCTTAGGCAGGCCTCCCCATTGTTGCCTGTACAGGGTTTTACTAATGGTCTGATAATGGGAGGGGTGGTCAGCATGAAGGTTCTCGTAATACTTTACAGTGGTGTGAGCACGACAGCCCCTGATTAATTACTGCCCTGTTCCCAACTCACCCATTAGATTACAAAGTGACCCTCACTGTTTCCACAATGGCCTCACAGTTACAGAACACTGTCCTAGAGAATTCTTTAAGATAACTTGTTAAAAATCTTTGGATCCTATTAAAAATTTCCAGTAAAACTTCCTGTCTTTCAGATGATTAAAATGGAGATTGGAAAATATTCAAAAAATGGAAAAACAGGAGAGGGGGGATAATATAAATATTTCAACCTTTGATTTCATTGTAGACAGCATTAATAAATCAGATTGCTTAAAAATATTACCATAGTAATCTCCTTAAAGATATTAACACATATGAAGGTACATCTCTTTTTTCACTTGTGTTCTTTTTTCAATCCCCTTTTACCCCCTCCCCCAACTCCCTTGCTATTTATTCATATAACAGTGTCCAAGGAGGGGGCTTCCTGTTGTTTCAAAATACACTGAAATACTAAACACTGAGGCTAATGGTAAAAAAATCACTCCACTTTAAATGAATATCTCAAAGTAGTGCACATTAATACGTGGTTCTATGGAAACAACTCTTTCTGGATGTCAGCTTAAGCTTCTCCATATGATTTTTCTCAAAGGCTTCCTTTTAAAACCATCACTACCATTTATTATCTTCTTGTTATATAGACTGTTACTTTTGTTTCATCACAAATCTCTGCCTGCTTATTAGCAGCCCTGCCACTACTATCAGATGACATTTGTTTTACTTAATGTATGTAGTTTTAGAAAAAAATTACAGAACTGCTATTACTGCATTATATGAAAAAATTCCAGTGTACATTTAGCTGACACTGCATCAGCTGCTATTTAAACTGAGCTTAGCTAATGGACTTTTAATGTCAGCAGGGTTACGTGCAGTTACTGGCTATTAGCAGAAATGGCTCCTTTCTATAAAAATCACTTTTCCTCAAGTGTGTTGTTTGAACATTCCTTTCCCTAATTTAGTGACTGTCACTGAATGCAAAACAAACTCAAGGACTGTGGAATCTGCTGTTATCTTTAAGACCCTCTTTTTAACCTTGCAATTCAGCATTAAACAGGCAACCGCTCATTAGCATTTAGACGTGCAATCGCAAAACTTTGTGGGACATTATTATTATTACTTTGCTGTTCATAACAGAATATTACATATTTTTCTTATGAAAACACTATGTCATCCATGAACATATGATATGTAAGATAGAGAACATAGGAAACAATTCCCTGTGTGCTAGAATTTATTTGCATCTTTTAAAATCCTAGTTCAGAAATGCCAAGTGATGTGGAAACATATGGCAATAATTAACATATATTTACATATTGATGTGTCATGTAAATATATATTAACCTGCATTTAATATAATATTAAAAACAAGCAGGAAATCATATTATCCCTCTCTGTAGAATTAAATTTTTTATATTCTTTCAGTAGTAACAACTCTTTCCCCCTCAACTAATTTTATCTTTGTTCATTTAAATAAATGTATCAGTGGATATGATGGAGAAATATGGAAATAAAAACACCTGTATGGCATCTGATGGAGTCCAAGAAAATTATAAACATCCCACCTGGAAACATAATTCCATTTTATTAAGAAGTTGAAACATATCACCAGTTGAAAAACAACACAACTGACTGCCTTCAATCTGCCCAATCATAAGAGGTCACCTCAGGCAAGGTGCTTACCAGGCAAACATTGTCTCTGTTGAAGAGGGGATCCCACATGTGAATGAAACATTTTACTCATGCACAGAGGAGAGTTGGCCTTCTCTTTTGGTCTAAAAATTATAGTCTACTGTATAGGAAAATGGGCTTCCCAGGTGGCACCAGTGGTGAAGACCTACCTGCCAATGCAGGAGATGTAAGGAACACAGTTTGATTCCTGGGTGGGGAAGATCCCCTGGAGGAGGGCATGGTGACCCACTCCAGTATTCTTGCCTGGAGAATCCCCACGGACAGAGGAGCTTGCAGGCTACAGGCCAGAGGGTCGCAAAGAGTTGGACATGACTAAAGTGACTTGGCATTCACATGTGTAGGAAAATATGGTATTTCTTCTCCACATGTTTTAAACAAGCCAGTGCACGTGGAGATCCCCCAGTTTCTGTCACTTGCCGGACAAGAGAAAACTGCTTCTATCAGATAAGCCACTGCACAAATGAAGCAGAGGCAGCTCTACTGTGCACTGCCATAGACAACTTAACTACTAGTCGACAACGAGGCACTTTTTGCAGAAAAGAATATAATTTTTCAGTTAGAAACCAGGGATGAAACCCCTATTCAATGACTACATATCATTTCTTTTTTAGTAAGTTTGTTTTCATTTATTTGATAGGTTTTGTTTGCTTTGGGGGGATATTGCCAAGATTATGTGACAATGAATTCTCCTAAAACAAAGAGTTACACACACAAATTGTGCAAACATAAGTGTGTGTGTGTGTGTGTGTGTGTGTGTGTGTGTGCACGCGTGCATGCGCTCACAGATAACTCTTCATACCACTTAGAGTCTTCCAGGAAATGCCCTCCTGGGAAATAATTCCATAGATATTTCATTCTATAAAAAATGACATGTGTATCTTTCATGTGATCATTGTCTCTAATAAAGTTAATAAACTGATTAACCCCATCCCTACTTGGAAAACAAATCTATTGTTAAAATTTTTTCTAGTCATCCTTCTTCTACATTTTTTTCACCAGGTTATAGTATGTAAACTCTAATTTTCTCCAGTATGCCTTTTAAATATATATATATATAATTTATATATATACACAATATATATAGTTAAAACATGTATGTAGTTAATTTTTGTTTATATGTAAACATAAACAAAAATAAATATATATTTTGATTAATATATAAGAGAAAGATATTGGTAACATTTTCTATAAATGTGCTGTTATTTATATTAAAGATAAAACTTCATTTAAGCAAATTCTTTTCTGAGACAATTGTCCCTAATAACTCCTATATATCCTAAGAATGATATTCAATTTCTGATGTACAGGTGAGATTTAACATACAATGTTGGTATTATTAATGATACTATTTAACAGAGTAGCTGAGGAAATATAAATGCATTTTATAGAGAACTTTGAAGGATTCCATGTATCAATATATCACTTTGATTTAAGTCTAGATTTCTCAAACAAGTACATCCTGCTCAAACAAGTCTAAGTAAAATCCAAATGTGATGTATAAAAAAATACATCTTTTAAATACTTTATAAACTCTTTTGCTATGCTCATTGAAATAGATGTGTATCAAGACTATTTATATAAAGGTTTCAAGTCAGAGTGCCATTGAATAATATTATAATGAAATACTGATCTTAGGTCTCTATTCCGGATAGCACAAACAATAAATCATTTGAGCATGCCTGTTTTTCCTCAGCTTCTGAGAGCAGTTTCTGAAACAGGCTTCTGTTTTCCACCAAGCTGCATGCTCTGTGGGTGACGTTTGTAACAGGCTAGGAGGAAAATGTCTTAGGCTCTTTCAATCCTTGAATTTGATCCCCAACACATTTAGAAGTTTATGCTCTCTCATGATCTTATGGAGATACAGAAGAAAGAAGGAAAGTTGCTAAAGAAAATGACAGGTAAGGTAATTACTGTTTTCTCTAGAATGACTCCAAGATTTGCTAAACTTGCCTACTTCCATTGGGTGGCTACAATGTGTATATTTATCAAACTCTTTATTCAATGGAAGATAAGATGAATCATTTTCCCTTAGCAAAAGCTGAATTCAAATGTCAACATATTTCACACAGACATCACGCTCAAAGTGAAATTGCCATCATTTACTCTGTCTTTCCAATCAAAGTTTTTATTGTGGTAGTAATCTGGCTATTTGGTTTGGATTAGAGACAACACAGGTTTGTGATAATCACATATGATAAAACAACAACAATGCTTTCTTCACTGACCGTCACTTTTAGTTCCTGAAAATGTCAGAGAATACCATTTGTTTAAGAGTAGTCTCTGATTCAGATTTTGAAAGATTTTTTTTTAAGGTTTTTGAAATTCCAAAAAGGTAACGGAATCATCTAAAATACTCAATTTGAGTGCAAAAAACAAACTTGCAAATTCAGAGACTAGAATAGTCCCAAACTGCTCCCCTTCACTTTTGCCTGATACCTGGATGTATTTCACTATGCTTGTAATTTATAAGTGGATATTATTATACCACATGCCTATCATAGTGCACTATACTATTGTCTAAGAGAATGTACATTATGAATTATCTTAAAATAGTTATTTTCTGTACAAATGGTCTACTTTACTTCTACATTGCTCTTTCATATTTTATATTATTATGCACACTAATTTTCATGAATTTTGAAAACACCCGCATTTCCACTTAAGGACATGTTTACCCTTATAACTGGGCTACAGATGTATTTTAGTGGGCAAGCATTAATGTGTTTTTACTGGAAATGAATATTCATATACAAGATTTTTATTCTGAACAGAGAAAAAAAAACAATAACATTTGAGTTCAGTCAGTCCATGATTAAATAATCAATTAAGACATTGACTAAAATTGAAAAATGTTAGCATTCTTAAATAAACTTGTTTAATGTGCTGAGGGAGTTTCTGTTGTTTCACATTCTTAGTTAGAAGAATAGATAATACACGTTCATCTACATGAGGCATTTTTATGGCTCTCATAATTGCCAAGAAATGAATCTAGCCACAGGATCCAAATGACAATGATTAATGAAGACAAAACCCTTATCCTCACAACATTTTAAAATAAATAAGACTGGTAACTCTGGAATGAAATTTGATTAATCAATATCATCTGTTAACAGATGATTATTTGGAGCCCTCATATTTTAAGTAAGAACTCTAAGAAGCACATCAATAAAATGAAGTCTCACCTGTCTCCTCTCTCTCTCATTCCACTACCACACTACGATGAGACATGCTTATTTAATTAGAAAAGGGTATTCCCCGAACACTGGAGTTTTCAGATGTTAAGCTTATACTTTCACTACTTAAAGCACTTTTGAACCACTACCCATTGCTAATAAAAAGGTATACTGACATAAGGACAAATACCAGCATATTTGGCACTTTGAAAGCTTCAGCTCACTTTTCAAATTATAACTTCAATTTAATTAATGTCACAGTAACTTTAACACTATGTGTGAATGACTAGATATGTTTTAAGTATCAGATCTGGAGACATTCTTCTGTGGCTTTCAAAACCTCATTATATAATCCTAAGGGAGCAACTTTTGGGGGGCAGGAACTCTCAAAATGAGAAACCACATTACAACTTTAAACCTGAACTCATTTCAATTGTAAAATTATGATAATATTTTTAATATTATGTTCATAAAGAGTCCAAATATTTACAACATAGTATATGTATTAGGTTTTCATGAAAAGGCAGAAATTCTTCTAAGAGTTCTAATCAGGTAGAGAATGTAAAAAAGTTTACTGTTTTTGAGCTTGTTAGCTCATGAATACTATACAATTTTTGTTATTAAAATCTCTACAAATTTGGAGGTCATAAATATTTAAAATAAGAGAAACTATAAATTACGCAATTATTGGATTCCTTTTTAAAAACTAGAAAAAAAGAAACAGTTTTTAAAATATTGCTCAAGGCAAACTTACTATACTTAAAAAATGTCACATAAAGAATAGCGTTGAGTTTCTCATAGCTTCTATTTTAAACATCCTTGAACTAAGTGATACTGGAACAATACCCAAGGTCTCATATTCATGGAGCTCTCTTCTACAAATCCATAAGCCATCTCTGTCAAAGAAGAGCCCATACATAGCTTTAAGGAGTTAGGTTAAAAGAGAAAAAGAGTGAGAAATTTAGGACTCTCTAACTGCAGACCAGGCAATCCAAAAGTAAAAGCGCAATGAAAATACTTTAAGAGAAAGATGTGTTTTAACTCTAAATAACACAAAACTCCCAAAAATGTCTAGTTTTATCTTAAACTTTTGCCAGAAAACAGCATTTACTACAAGCATGAGGGAATTCCCTGGCTGTCCAGTGGTTAGGACTTGGAGCTCTCACTGCTGGGCCCTTAGGTTTGATTGCTGGCTGGAGAACTGATCCCTCAATCCACATGACATGGGGGGAAAAAAAAACTAAACATGAAAAAATGGCATTAACCATTAAACAAATAGAAGTATAAGTGTAGCACTTTCAAAATACGTATTATCTAGATTACCCACGTTGTTCTACATTATGATGCTGAAACTTTCTATTGCAAATACAACTTGAATGTATTAAAGTCTTGGTGATTTGCTTTCCCTTGTTTTTCTGTATTTTTGTGTTGTTTTATCATGTATTCCATTATGATTTTTAGATATACACTTGTGTCCATTTTTTTTAAAAAAAAAAACTATCCACATTTACTCAACAGGCTGGTTTTCTCAAAACAGTTATCTGAAAATCTGGAACTTACATGTAATTTTTTAAATAAAAGTATTTATTAAATAAAAGTGTTAATAGATTTATATGCAAGGTTATTTTTCAATATTCATTGTAAAGATAGAAAGTCAAAGAGTGGAGCCAGGGCTCAACAGGCTGTGACTTAACATGGCATTTTTAGAACTGGTATTAGGTTAATTTCCCGGATTGTGTGGAAAGGAATAAATGTGGCTATGAAAAGAGACAGCTTCCCACAGGCTGTTCAAAGAACCGTGCCATGCTCAGGACTCTGCAGCGGGACATTTTGGAGCATTTCCTTAGACAACTCCATTCGTGACTTTGGGGGAAGCAGTGTCCGCACGCAGCAAACCCTACTCTCGGTTCAAAATTATTGAACTTTAATTTCTTTAACTTCTAGATTTCTTTGTCTGTGGTTTACAGAGTTAGAAACCAAAGAATATTGTTGCTCATACTTTTGATGTGTTAATTCATACAGCCCTCATCTGAGTTATAGTTTACCTTATCCCCATTTTACATCTGAGGAAACTGAGGCACAGAGAATCTAAATAACTCACCAGCAGCCACACAGCTAGGAGGTGGAGGCGGCAGTATTATGAGGCAGTTGTAACCACTAAACTAATAGGCAGAATGGGCACACACCACTCACAGCCTCTAACCTGTGCCTCCCCAAAGCCAGACCAATGATATGTTAAACCTAAGTAAGATCTAATAAGACAGTTGCAATGCAAATAGCTTTAAGACCAAACCACTTCCAACCAAACTCCTGCGCTTAACACTGCAACCCTAGCTTGTCCTGTTTACTACTAACACAGGATACATGAATCCAGAAAGTACTATACCTATGTCCACTGTTATATTTCAGAATGCAAATCATAATTCTATGGTTCTGTCTTCCTCGAAGGGTGAAACTGTCTTCTCAACTCCCTAACAAATAGCACACAGTATGGGACATAATAATTGTTCAGAACTGTACTTCTACTACCATACACTATGCAAACAGCTCATGGATTTCTAATTTGAGGCGATGTTAACAGGTTTGTTCCTAACTGCCACAGATGCAAAAGTCAAACTAAAAAAGAAGACATAGGCTAAAAGAGCAAGGCAAGAATTCTGGCTCAAGCCCCATCCCCGCATGCTTCCCCATCATCGTCTTGAAGTGGCTGCCTCCCGTAGTTTTAATGTTTCTTCTGAGAGTGACTCCCTCTGCTGCTCCAGCAAAGCCATGACCTAAATCAGAAAAGTGCTAAAGGCAGTTAGGGCCCTGTGGCTGTTTGCACTAATTGGAGAACCTAGCATATATTAGAGAACAGTTATTTTTAAGTCTCAACAATAATTCTAAATATGCTAAAAGGGTTGGCTAGGAGACCTGGATGCCTCTTCCATGTCCTTAGGAGGGTTGCTTAACAAGGATCTAGTATGAATTCTGATTGTGACAACCAGACTACAACAGGAGACGCTCTAGGGCCCTTTCTTGTTGAACATGGAATCCCCGGGATCCAGAACACAGAAGGCCAGGAAGTCAGTAAATGTTAACAATTTAATGGCTCCTCAAGCTTTGCAAGTACTTGAAAAGTTTGCTCTCTGAAGCCTTTTAAGAATCCCCTAAGCTAGAAGACATGAAATTATTGTTCTAAACAAAGGTAAACTTGCTTACTTTTCCTTACTACAAATTCCAAATGCAAACTTAAGAATTTACTCTGCTCCTGAAACAGAAAAACTATATAGTATACATGTCATGAAAGTCAGTCTTCCATGCCAGTTGTCTGTTTGTACCACATCAATATGCATAAATGCATGAAAGTAATTCTTCCTCTTTTTCTTAGAAGAAGTATATTGTTTAAAAGCATTACAAGTTATCTTACAATAATACAGAATTATCCCAATATAATTAGAGTCCAGTAATTTTTTGTTCTGACTTTGGTGGTGTTAACACTCATAACACTAGTTGGTGCTAGATAAGCAGAATATCAATGCTGTGTAATCCAGGAATAAAATGCATTTCAAGAGGACACTAATTTTGAGGCAAACGACACACACACACACACACACACACACACACACAGCCTTTTCCTGGTGAAATCTTTCATTCTTGAAAGTCAGAAACACCACAAATTCCCTGGAGCTAGGAGTTCCCAGAAATCTTGAATGAAACAATTAGAACATAGCCAGAAAGGAGAAAGTTGTTGCTTAAAGCCTAAAGACTCTCCCAAGGACCTGTTTAAAATGACTGCTGCCTTTTTTCAAACCACAGTTACAAAATGAGTACACTCACAAATAATATCCATTCTGCCTTTTTATCTTAAACATCTGTTATTTTCTTGGCTGTCTCTGAAGACACGTATTTCCCAAAACTTCCAATTTTCTAGTATCTTTCTAACAACAGAATAAAAAATCTTATCCACATTGTAAAGTGCTTATATTAACTTTCTCATCTTAATTGCATACATAGTTCCATTCATAAAAAGTCGTTTATCTCCATCTTTAAGCCCTCAGCATAAGGAAATCATACCTTGAGGGAGCAACAGCATCTTTTATTTCCCTAGTGATCTAGTCCAAAGAGAGAGGAGAAAAAATAGAAAAAAATTAGAAGGAAAGAAAGGTCTGACTTCCTTATCAAACCATTATAGGAGTGTGATTCTGAGAAGAAAGTGTATTTAATAGTAGTTCAACAGAAAACAGGCTGGAAGAATGGATTAGAGTGATAGTGATGGTAACAGAAAGTAGAGTTTGGTGCTTTCTACATTTCTGACACCTAACAGGAATATCTGGTATCCTGAAATACAGAGGAAGCCAAAGATTAAAAGGGTGGAATAGTGTGTCTCTCAAAGACAAGATTCAGTCTGTCCACCAGGAACTGAAAGAAAAATAATAAACAGAGAAAAACAGCAGTGAAATGCACAAACCCAAAAGAATACATTTAATTGTTCCACTTAAGATCAGAAGAGTTTGTTAAATCCCCAATCTTTGGCTTGCCTGGTCTATGAAATGAAAAAAAGTGTAAGAGGCAAACGCTCAGTCTATCCTGGGCATCTTTTCTTTTAATCGCTTCTCCCCTCTTCTTTCAATATTAATCCACTTACAATCTTCTGTTTGATTATCTTTATTGATCTTTTTTCCTACCCAGTCTTTTTAATTTGGCTGTAGTAAGCTCTCGGCAGGGATCCTATATCTCCCATTTGGCATCTTTGGGGACTTTAACTTGTCCTTTTCCCAAACAGTTCTCTCACTGCCTGGTCCCCCTTCCGTCCCCACCTCCACCCCCACCCTATAGCTTAGTCCTTTGTGCGCCCAATAACAGCAGGCGAATTCCACAGGGAGTCACGCGGCTGATTCCACAACAATTCATCAGGTTGCTCACTTCAACTTGCAAACGCCCCCTCTAAGTACCCTCAGCTGCCGTCCTGAGAACTTCTTCCAATTTCAAGAAACCTACAATAAGTTTATGATTCTCAATGGGGATTCCTTTGTAAAATAGACAGACAGACGAGCTTTAGAAATATGAATAAGAAAACCAGAGCAAAACCTCGGGGATGGTAGGCATCTGGCTAGAAGAGAAGGATTTATGAGCGTGGCTACTTAGCTAGGCAGCAGGAAAATTTACTCCCCGAAGTAGCTATGGCTAATTCACAAAGCCTAACTAATCACTTAGCGCCCCACCCGGGCCACACCAGCCTGCGCCGGGCGCCCGCCTCCACCTCCCACGCGCTCGCCCCCAGCTCCTCCGCAGATCTGCGGGAATGCTGTCGCTAACCTCCGGAGTGTCTGAGCATCTCCCAGGGAGTTGAGGCTCTCGCCGCACCTCCTCTGCTTTCCAAATTTGGAAAGAGTGTAACCGAGATGATAGGATGCCTGGATTACCTCCGAACGCTGCGGAAGCTTCCTCCACCCCCACCCTCATCCCAGAGAAAAGCTGAGCTGCCAGCGCGGAGCCACCGACCACCACAAAATTGGGCGGCAAGACCCAGGGGGGCGCTCGGCTAGGCCAGGAGGTGGAGGGGGGTCAGAGGACCCGAGAGAGACCCCGGAGAGGGGAGTCTTGGCTTTCTCCTTTCAGTCTCTTCCACTCCGCTTGGAAGGGCTCGGAAGGCAGGGATTTGCCTCCATCACCTCAAACTCCGAGCGCAAGAAGAAAACGGCGGTCAGCCTCTGTGCCTCCCCTCCGCCCTTACCCACCCTTAACTCCTGGCTGAGCTCCTCTAGATCCCGGGTGTGCCCAGGACCCCGGCACTTATTTTTTAAAGCTCAGACGCATTAAAATGTCAGTTATAAAGTGGCCGGGTTACCCCCGGGGAGTTTCGGATTTAGTTTGAACGACCAGTCCGTTTCCTCAGAGCTGAGAGGTTTTAAGTTTCTCCGTCGCCGACAAGCAGGGCGACCCGGAGAGGGTACGAGAGCGGGGAGGCGTGCACACCCCGGGCCTGTCGGGGGCTGGGACGCCGTCCTGGTGCCCCGCGAATCTCTACTGCGCCCAGGGCAGCCGCCGAGGGGCACCGGCGTCGGAGGGTCTCCGGCCGCAAGGGACACGTTATCTTAGCTGAGTGCTCTTGGATCTGGCGTCTTCAGAGACTCACTGAAGATCCCGCAAACCCAGACGTGGCACAGCGCGGGGAGCCTCTGCGCATCAGAGAGCATCCGCGGCAGGCCACGCCGCCGCCCGCACCCAGAGTCCCTCCAAACCTCGGTGTGCGCAATGTACGACGACGTGTGAGTGTCGGACAGAAAGTGCAAAAGACACCCCAGGCTCCCACATGCCCAGGGGTAGATGCGTGTCCACACTCCGTGCGTCCCTGGCCCCGCTGTGCCCATCTCGGATGACAGATTAAAAATAATCATGACCAAAGCTTCCTGATTAGTTGGAAAAGTAGAATTTAAAGTGATTTCCAGTTGAGGGAAACGAGGCGAAGTAAGGAAGTCAGGAGAACTGGGGAGAAGGAGAGAAAGGAGGAGGGAAGCCCGAGAACCGAAGAGAGGCGGCCGCGGAGCCGGCGGACCCCCTTACCTTGGGCGGCCGAGCCGGTGCCGCTGGCGCTGAGCAGCGCCAGGGCAGGTAGCACGAGCATCTGCAGCACGTATCCCAGTCCCAGTCCGCAGCGGGCCGCTGTCGCCCGCAGACCTTTCCTCATCGTCGACCGAAGTGTGCCGGGGGGAACCACACACACAGAGGCGCGCCAACAGCCGAGAGCCCCACTGGGCTGCGCCGAGTCGGGGCACCGCGAAGCTGTCTGAAGAAATAATGATCACCGAGCTCCACACTCCACTTTCTCCTAGGGCAGGGGCCAAAAGAGGGTGGGGAGAAGACGCCGAGGAGGAGTTTGCAGGTCCCTCTTTCCCAGCGCCTTCCAAACCAGCGGCTTCGCGAGAGGCTGCTCTGCCCCCACTTGGGAAGTCCGCGGAGGCGCAAGGCGGCCACCTCGTCGCTTCCCTCGGCAGCAGGAGCAGCCGCAGCTCCGCCGCGCGCCGAGCCTGGACTGCTCCCTGGGTCCCCTCGCCTGTGCCGAACACACACAGGCACGCGGGGGGCGGGGGGGGGGCGGAGGGAGAGGAAGAAACAGCGAGAGGAGGGGGCAGCGGAGGGAGGGAGTTGCGCACAGTGAGGCGCTCGCGGCTCCAATCGCAAGGTTCTCCTGCGGGCGGAGAGACTTCCCGGCTGCCGCCGCTGCCGCTGCTGCTGGGTGGCCAGAGAGGGTCACCTCCTAGCGCGGGGCGCACAGGGGCGCGGAGGCGCTGGCCGCGGAGGCGAGGAGGGCCCAACCCAAGTCGATTGAGGGGTAAGAGGCGGCGGGAGCGCGCCCGCTCGCGTTATGTAAGCGGGGAGTGAGGGAACAGCGCGCCCAAAGCCGGAGGTGGAGAGCGGCGGTGGGTTAATCTGCGGAAGCTGAGAAGAGAGGGACCTGAGGAAAGCCGCGGCTCGGGAAAGTGGGAGCGCGCCTGCCTCCCGCGGTGCGCCAGACCTGGACTCCGACAGCGCCGCGGGCGCGCACCAGCCGCTTGGCCGCGTCCAGTGGAGCCCAGCCTGCCGCCTGCCAGCTACACCGCGGGGCCGCCGCCGGAGCCCTACTACCCCGGGCTGGACTCGCCGTACCACTTCAGGTCTCGAAACTGAGTAAGCCGGGTTCCAGCCAGAGCTGAAGTCCTGCGTGCCGGGGAAGAAGGCAGGAAGCTTTTGCAGTGCCCCAGTTCGCTTGGGGTCGTCAACGCCAAGGCAACTCAGACTGCGTTATGCTCTGGGCTTCTCTGTAGTGGAACAGTAACTAAAAGCTCAAGGAAAACTCCTTCTTCAGCAGAGATTTATTTTCGTGCGGCTTGGGCGCTGGCAAGGTTGAGTATGTAAAGCGTGGTGAGATGATACCGGAAAAACTCCCAGAATCAGTGCCCAAGAGAATTTGTAGATACTCACTTAAAGTGATGGTGGAACCTGTGACATGTCTTCCATATTCCTAACGGTGTGTGTAAGGACTCAAACTGCAATGAATTTTTGTTAAGTTTTTACTCAGGAAAGAACTGCCTGGGTAGCTAGGTCGTGGATCCCTGTTGTAATGATGAAGGGGAAATATAAGAACGGGTGGATAAAATAAGGAAAGGCTGGATAAAAGGAAAGTGGATGGATTAAAAGTTCAATACACATTGGCAAACTGACCTTCCAGGAAGAAGAAAACCACTTCCCAAGATTATTACATTTCTAATACTAAATAATACGTTGGGCAAATTTTAAGCTCTTGTTGCCAAGGGGTCAATGTGAAAACACACACACAAGCAGAAAGCTTGTGGTCTGATCTGGCTGTGGTCCTAACTCATTCTGTTATCCTGGACAGGTCAGGTAAACTGCATGTCTCAGTTTCTTCATCTGTGAAATATTTCATTTAGATGGTTTCAGAGTTAACCCCCATCTAAACCTCTAGCCCATAAGGCCTGTCTTGGATAAGTCTGGTAGGTCTGAAAAGGTCATTCTTGGCAAAGACATTGACAAATTGGTCATTTCTTATTTCTGTGGAGGCACAGACTGCCATATTAAAACCACCTCTTTACTCTCTTCAGCTTCCTCTTACCAAGATATTTTGGTAAGAAGATCAGAGGTGCCTGTGTCAGACTGCCTGAGTTTAATTCTTACCGTTTCTTATTTACTAGCCAGAAGATATTGAAAAATAAAGCCTAATGCCTCAGTTTTTTAATCTGCAAAATGGGTCTATTAGCAGTAACTATCTTCTAGGATCTTGTGAGAGATAAATGAGTTAAACATCTGTGAAGTGCCTGACACATAAAATTGTTAGCTATTGTTCTTACCTTTGAGGAACGATTCTCATCAGCTGCATGTTATCTAGACCAGTGCTGTCCAACAGAACATTCTGCAATGAGAAATGTGTTTATGTCTGTGCTTTTCAAAATGGTAGTCATTAGACACATGTGGCTGGTGAGAACTTGCAAGGTAACTAGTGGGAATTTTTTTAATTGCCACATGACTAGGGGCTACCATGTTGGAAAGTTCAGATAGGCCACTCACAATCTGTATTTTGGGGATGTCATCAACAGAAAGGGTTATGATTATATTTCATATTTGTCTATAATTTTTCCAAGAAGAACAGCAGCTTAAATACTAAGAAGCCCCCATATATCCTTATTATATTAACAATCCTCAGAGGTTAAAGCCTCTGTCTGCAATGCAGGAGACCTGGGTTTGATCCCTGGGTTGGGAAGATCCCCTGGAGAAGGAAATGGCAACCCATTCCAGTATTCTTGCCTGGAGAATCCCATTGGATGGAAGAGCCTGGTGGGCTACAGTCCACGGGGTTGCAAAGAGTCAGACACGATTGAGTGACTTCACTTTCAAAGTGTATTTATTCATTTGCAATTTTATTGTCTATCTTTTCTAACTATAATTTAACTCTTTGTAAGGTGGATACTTTGCCTTGTTCACCATTTCATCCCTCGCTCCTAATATAGAACCCAATATATAGTTGATGCTCAATCAGTCTTGATTGATTGATTGCCAAAAAGGGCTCAATAAGGGAGAATTCCCAAGTCTAGTTGGTTAAATAGAATTAAACTGTCACATAATTATATTCGGGTCACTGAAGTGCCCAGTGACAGACTCTGCATAAAATTAATTCTTTGAAAGAAAGTGTAAGAGGTAAGAAGGGGAAAAGTAGTTCAATACTGAAATTAAATCTACAGAGAGCAGGAGAATTGTTTGAGAAATGGTACATAGAGGTGAGGTGAGAAGGAGAAGGAAGAGCTGGTGCACAAGGACAAGGACAGGAAACATACCAGTAAATCTGTCAGCTTTTCCAAGCAGGTGACTTTCCTATAATCTATAATTGCCAAAGGAACTTGCCTTGTGTATCAACATCCTGCCTAGTTTTTTCTTCATGGAAAAGATGATGCAAGTGTTGCATGTAGGCATCTGGGCTAGACTGCTAACTACTCATTTACTTAGATCTGGGCTCAAATGACACCACTTAGAGATTCCTTCTTTGACCAACTTACCTAAAATAGCACCTACCACATCACCCTTGATATATTTACCTGTTTTGATTTTCCATATACTTATTTTATAAAACATATATGCCTGTGTTTAAGTATACATAGATATATATGTATTACATATGTGTGTCTGTTGGGTAGTCTCCAATAGAATATATGCTCCTCAAGGGGAGGAATTTTTTCTTAACACTTTCACTGATCTATACCCCGTGCCTAGAAAACTGCCTAGTACATAATAGGTGGTCAATAAACATTTCTTGAATATTGAGTGGATGAATGAGAGCTAATGGATCTTAAAACTATGTCCTCGATTAAAACTTTTTTTTTTACCCCAAGACAAATTTTCAAATTATTAATAGGGTTTTCCAGCTGTTGAATAAATCAAACTGGGGCAAATTCTCACAAAAATGAATTTAAATATGAGTTTTTCAGGATTGGAATACCACAGGTGTTTAAGGAACAGACATGAAATTCATCTCATTTTGAAAAATAAAAAGCGTCATTTAAATCCATGTACAAGGGCTTCCTTTTTCTTGGCTGCAGTGAGTGGAGAATTAACTCTGGGATAATAAATCCCAGTGACAGGTGCTAATGGGAATTAAGCATGCAAATCCCCCGCATATCCCTCCAGAAATCTACACGGAGAAAAGTATGCTATTTAGCATGTAGGCTGCTTAGTTATAATATTATTTACTGTAAACTAGTATGGAGAAAGCTTCCAGCTTAAGGCTTATGACATAAAAAACAGTGAAAATGTATTTTAATTACAAAAATATTCTCTTTCATTTCACCTTATATGTTTGGGTCTCTGTTTTTTGTATTTTTATATGTTTTTTAAAATGAATCATATCAGAGATATTAACGCAAACACAGAAGAAGGAGGATTTTAGTGAGCTCATCAATAGGATAGTGAGGAGGAAACTCACTGTGAATTGGGAGTTCGTAGGCCTCAGGAAACACCACTGATAGACATCCATTGAGGTGAGACAGGTGGTCCAGATTCAATTGGTTCAGTGCCCCTCTCTGCCTCAGCCATCGAAGAGAATTTGACCTACTGTAAGCCCATACACTCTGGGGGTTTATGCTTTATACTAATTGTATTAGACAAGACCTTTTAGGCTGCAAGTGATAGAAACCCAACTGAAACCACCTTAAGCAAAAAAGATAATTTATTGCTTAACATAACTTACAAGACATAGAAGAAAATATCTACATTAACAATGGCTAACATTTGTCACACACAGTGTGCCAGTCACTGTTCTAAGTTCTTTACATAATCTATCTCATTGAATCCTCAAAATGAGGGTTCAGTTAAAGTACTGTTATTATCTCCATTTTATACAGGAGGAAACAGAGGAGTTAAGTAATTTTTCCAAATCTGATTTCAGGGATCATGTTCTGCATCGAATAATTTAAACACCACCACTCACAGGACTTAGACCTTCCCTAGCATCCCCCAGTCTCTTGGTTCTGCTCTCCTCTGTTTTAGCTTCATTCAAAAGCCCACAGTGTCCATACTGGGAGGTGGCAGTCCCAGGTCTATATTGTCTTTAACATTATCAGTCTCAACACAAAGAGCACTCTCATTCCCATCTAGCTGACAAACTCCCAGAATCATGACCCTGGCCTATTTTGGGACATGTAGCCAAACCTGAGCTAATCATTATGGCCGAGTGATTAGAACATACTTAATGGCAAGATCTAGATCATGTGCTAATTTCTAGGACCTGGGAACTTGGAATGACAGTGGGGAGAAGGGGTTCCCCAAGAGGAAAATTAATGTACTGAGAAGGAATATTAATATGAAAGAGAATGTGCCAAGAGAATGGATGTAGGACAGACAAAATTGCTCTGCCTATTCTGTGGTGTGGAAGGGGAGAACGAGTTCTTCTCCAGGCTTGAGTTTTGTGCCATGACACATCACTGTACCAAATGAAGAGCATTAATTAAGGGGGGCTGAAGAACAGCTTCTAGTAGATTGCTTTTTGCATTAATTGACTGGGAGAATTGAGTACTATTCAATTCAGTTCCATTCAGCTCAATGCAATCCAATTAAAGTTCAACTCAATTTAATTCAGAAAACTTTCACTCAGCCCCTGCTATACTGAGGCACCGTGATTCCAGGATCTCTGATAAAAAAAATTCATGAGTAATGATCCTTGTGTACCAAGGGTTTACAGTCTAACAGGTAATATAGATGAGTAACAAAAGGATTTCACAATAAATACCGAAATGTGGTGGAAATATAAAGATATGAGAAAATCTTAAGGAATCTGAGAAGAAAATTAACCAGAGGGACAACTTAAGCACTTGTGTATTAACACTGCTAACCTGAATACCAATGGTTTATTTATCTTGAACAATAAGAAATCTGGGAGTGGGCCATCAGGGTCACTTTGGACTAAAAGCTGCTTAGTTATGTCCTTTTCATGACTTGGCTTCATGTTTCATAATATGTGCTGTGCATGCTCACAGTTTCTCGATGGGCTGTCCACCTCCAGCCATCATGGTGCACTTTCCAGGCAGGAAGAAGAAGGAACGGCAGGCCTTAGTGGATGCAGCCGGCATAGTCGCCTTCTAAATCACATTCCTGGAAGTGCTCAGCTCAATGAGTTTTCATTTTCTCAATGGCGCTCCTAAAGCAGTCATATGTAGGGGACAAAGAAAGGGGTGTTGTGCATGTTGGCTGGATCATCTATGTTGGTCACAATTCTATTGAAGAGGAGGGATGAGAGGAAGACACAGAGAAATACGTGAAGACAGAAGATGACAGTGTATCTAGAGAATTGTGAGTACATGGAAAGGCACTCTTCTGTCTATAGTTGAGTAAAAGGGAGGAAGTGTTTTCTATCATACTGGTAAATAAAAGGATGGGACAGACTGCATTCTTCAGTCCCCACTAGAGAGTATTTATTGAAAATTTGGAAAGCAGGTAGTCCTGAGATAACATCTTCTCCTCAAGGGCTTTATAGTTGGGGCACAGAGATAATATTTTGAAAAAAAGAAGAAACAAAGCAAATTAAAAAAAAAGGAACCATAACATAAAAGATTGAGAAGAGAGAAAAGAAAGTGAGAAATAGGATACTTTATGGAGTGGTGGCAAGATTCTGAACCAGGAAGTATAGATTTAAGTCTCCATTTATCTAAGTTATTTGTTCAGATTTCCTGCAATTTCTTTGGACTTGAATTTCTTTGTTATAAAAAATAGAAACAATATGAACACATAAAGTGCCCCGAAGATGAAACGTGTATGAAAGTGCTTTGCAATGTGTCTGTACTTAGGACATTATTATGATATATTCTGTATTGTCCATAGTACTTAATTTGAATAATCATCTAAGGAATGGCATCAGTGATGTGGCTCTCCATACATGAGCCGCACCTTCTCAGTGAAACCTTGGAGCTGTTCTCAGTAGCATCCTCACTTTTGCCACATCACATATCCCATTACTAAAATCC
The DNA here is from genome assembly GCF_003369695.1 of Bos indicus x Bos taurus. Taxonomy (NCBI): domain Eukaryota; kingdom Metazoa; phylum Chordata; class Mammalia; order Artiodactyla; family Bovidae; genus Bos; species Bos indicus x Bos taurus. The sequence continues at coordinate 29,156,668 of NC_040081.1, read as the reverse complement.
ACCCAAATCTGCTACTGATACCTCCTGGAGACCCACCTCATTATCTCCAATCCCACAGGCATGTTCCTAGTGGTCTCTCCTAGTTATTTCCTTAGTAGCTAGTCTGTTCTCATATTCCAACCCAGCTCTCCAGACACTCCAGAATGACCTTGTAAAATGCAAATCCATACTTTTACTGTCCTAAAAACTTGTTCATTCCTCATTATCTTAGGCCCCCTTTCCCAAAGTCCATTACAAGGAACTCCTGTTCTTTAAAAAGGAGTTCTGGAGTAAAGATAGTGTGCTAGACTGCACTGTTCAGATTTTTGCTCCTTGTCTATTAACAGGCTTGCTTTTGCCTTTGAAGTCCCACCCACCACAGTGGGATGGACTTCTCTACCTCACTGGTGGCAGCTTAGCCACGGGACTGGCTTTTCCCAATGAATGTGGGCAGGTGCTACAGAGTGCCAGTTCCTTCTATTGCATACTTCTACTCACTTTGATGCACTCCTGCCACAAGTCATGGGAAGAACATTCCCCAGGTAGCCACCACTCAAAGTGAATGAGAGACCCATGAAGTGAGCTATAGCCTGCAGCTCGGGACCTGCAGCTCGGGACCTGAGTCCAGCCTAGTTTACCTAACATGTGGCAGGCCCAATCACCCATAAGCAAGACTTAAAAAAAAAAAAAATCAAAAGCTTGTAGATTTCACCCCAACTTCTCAAGTGATTTTTTTATGCAGCATTATCACAGCAAGAGGTGCCTGATAAACATAGTGGGAGAAATCATGTCCTCACATTAAGTTAAAGATAAATCAGATGGTAATCCCCTCTGTTGTGCTAATAAGCTAGTAGAAAATAAGACAGAATAGAGAACAAAATAGGGTGACTCTAAGAAGTACAGCGGAAGAGGTACAGAAGCATAGCTATGATAGGTGAGAGGAAAGAGGACTTCAGATTGAAATGACTAGTGCATTAAAAGAGAGCACATTGGGCCTGGGCCTTGAAGGATAAATAGCATTTATGTTTGTGAAGTTGGAAAGGATAGCATCTCAGGAAGAAGAAACAGCTGGGGCAAGAAGAGGAAAGAAGAGTACAGCATGGATGTCAAATATGGACCAGCTTTGTTTGGAGTCCAGAAAGCATTGTGTTTAATATAATTACTAATTATAATTTTATTTTACTTTTTTAAATTTTTAATTAATTAATTAATTATTTTACTAATTATAATTTTAAAAATTCTTACACTTAACATTTTTGAACACATTAGTCTGACATCTTATATATTTTGTTACAAATTACAATATGAAATCTTTTATATTTTGTTACATATTTGGTTATATATTTTGTTACAAATTACAATATGAAGTAGGTATTATTAATATCTTTACTATGCTGCTGCTAAGTCACTTCAGTTGTGTCCGACTCTGTGCAACCCCATAGACGGCAGCCCACCAGGCTCCCCCGTCCCTGGGATTCTCCAGGCAAGAACACTGGAGTGGGTTGCCATTTCCTTCTCCAATGCATGAAAGTGAAAAGTGAAAGTGAAGTCGCTCAGTCGTGCCCGACCCTCAGCGACCCCATGGACTACAGCCTTCCAGGCTCCTCCATCCATGGGATTTTCCAGGCAAGAGTACTGGAGTGGGTTGCCATTGCTATAAGCGTGGTTAAAGAAGTCAAGGATTAGAGGAGGCAAGTAACTGGTGTACTTAAATTGGGATCTGAACTTTAGTTTGTCTGAAAGAAAGAGAAAGTCATTCATTTGTGTCTGACTCTTTGCAACCCCGTGAACTGTAGTCCATGGAATTCTCGGGGCCAGAATACTGCAGTGTGTAGCCTTTCTCTTCTCCAGGGGATCTTCCCAACCCAGGGATTGATTGAACCCAGGTCTCCCAAACCGCAGGTGGATTCTTTACCAGCTGAGCCTCTTGTCTGGAGGCAGGCAAATACAGCAAGGTAAATTTGAACAGTAAGGTAGGACTGATTTTTGTAGATTGCTAGGTGGTCTATTCCACATTATGCCTATGCCATTACAGGGCTTCCTAGGTGGCGCTAGTAGTAAAGATCCCACTTGCCAATGCAGGAGACATAAGAGATATGAGTTTGATCCCTGAGTTGTAAAGATCTCTTGGAGTAGGAAATGACAACCCACACCAGTATTCTTGTCTGGAAAAATTCCATGGACCAAGGAGTCTGGAACTACAGTCCATGGGGTCGCGAAGAGTCAGGATTAGTTAAATACAATTCTAGATTTTCCATCATCTTGAACACTCTGCAAATAATGTTACCTTATCTGATCAGTAAACTGATGTGAAAACTTTAGGAAGTTCAGATCAACTGCTCTCTTCATGAAAAAGCACATATAAATCCTATTGTAAAATTACATCTATGCATTATATTCCACATTTATAAAATAGAGAAGAACTCATAGAGGCATTCTTAAAACCAAAATTACCAAAACATTCTGATTTATCAAAAAAATTACCTTGATTACATGAACATTTTTAATAGAAAAAGTTGCCATGGAAGGATCTTTTTTTTCTTTGTAGTTCACACAACTAAACTGTTAGAAGTCTGCTCCTTTATATGTGGGAATTCTAGGAATATTATTTTTATGTAAACACCTAAATTTTCTATAAACCGATCAGAATTGAGTTTTATCTTAAAAGATCTTTTAAAGGGCTTTGGGCAATGATGAGATGCTAGCATGATCACATCTTGCATTAATGTGCAAAATGAATTTAAGTGGGAAGAGTCATGGAGTCTTTTCCAGTCATTAAAATGGAAAGCAGTGAAAGCCTGAACATAACAAGTAACAGACAGAAGAGGGGATGTTCAGTTGGGATGGTGGGTTACTAATTCCAGAACACAGGATGACAACTTTGTATCATTAAATATTCATGGTATAATTAAGAATAAACTATGTAATCCCCAAAAGCCACTTGCAATAGTAAACTATCCTCAATTTAATTAAAGGCATTAAAGAATTAGAAATAAGATTTAAAGGGTGAGAGGGACACATTAATTTCTTAAGACTACTTGTGCTCATTGGGGCTTGAGGTGGTTTGTTCAAGAAATATTGTAATGATTCACTAACATTTTGATTATATAACAAGATTTTATTCATAGTCCCTAATACCGAGCCTGGCACAGAAAAAGTAGTCAGTAGACATTTAAAGAATAAATGAATAACAATTATAAAAAAACTTTAAAAATATACAACCTAAATCAGTTATTATGTACTAGAGATTTTTACTGTCAGTTTTTTCCTGAATTTATTTATGGTATCATTGATATAAATTTCTTGTGCTTTATTTTATAGAAACATACTATAAATTGTGATCTAGAATTCAGCCCACAAAATCAAAATCATGTTCATCATGCTTCATATATGGAAAACAATGATATTACAGCATATGTAATTCTACCAAAATTTTTTTTTAATCTTTTAAAAATATTTTACATTACTTTTGGCTGCCCTGGGTCTTTGTTGCAGTACTTGGGTCCTTCAGGCTGCACACAGGCTTTCTCTAGTTGTGGTGAGCAGGGCTCCTCTAGTTGCTCATGGCCCTCACCTCTCTTGTTGTGGAGCGTGGACTCCAGAGCATGTGGGCTTCATTAGTCATGGTGCAGGCTGAGTTGCCCCATGGCATGTGGGATCTTAGTTCCTGGACCAGGGATCAAACCTCTGACCCTAGCATTGGCAGGTGGATTCTTAACCACTGGGCCACCAGGGAAATCTCTCTACCAAATTTTTTTTTTAATCATTTTTGATTAAATCAAACAAAAAGCAAAACATTTGATCCTTGTTTTCATGGTATAAATAAAGAAAATGAGGACAAAAAGAAATTTCTAAGTTCATTTCGTGCCATTTCCAACCACAGTCTTCAATGAAGCTACTCGTTGAACTTCATGTTTAGTTTCAATTGGAGATAGGAGCATTTCATATTCTTTAAGTAGTTGCATTAGTTCTAACTAGCCTCATGCTGATCATCGTTTTTTGGCTAACAGATTATATTACAAGGAGTAAAGAAGGAATACTTTTTTTCTGATAAATTGAGGACAAAAAGAAATTCAGGGAAAGAAATAAGCACTAAAATAATTCAAGTAAGAATTTTCCAGAAGCATTTTAAACAGAACTATGTGAAACAGAAATTTACAAGACTGAGATGAATAGTGAGGAAGCAACCAAGATTCAGACCATTCAGACCATGTGATTACCCACGTGGGCCACCAGATGGCCCCGCTGGCCGAGACCAGCCTGGTGGTGTAAACTAGAATTCAGTGGGCAAGCCAGCATTAAGATTTATGAGAATATTATAAATGAAGCACTCTTAAGAATAAAGGTCTTGCAATTATTTGCTTGTTTATTTACATGCAGTCCTTCTCTAGATTCTGAACTTCTCAAGAAGAATTTTTCCCAATGTAATAATATTTGAATCATCATCATCTACCCAATGCCTATCAGAAGACCCTAAGAGGGATTACATAATGAAAGAAAAATCTAACAATGCATAAATTATAGAATAATTTGTGTGCATTTTAATTTAATATATGCTTTTTTTTTTTGTATTTGCTATTTTATTTCTTGTTTGGACAAGAAAGATCTTTTGATGATTATTATTCCCAAAGGTAAATTACTCCTTACATTTTTTATAATAGTGAGATCAAAAGGGACCTCGTTCTTTATAGATTTTCTTTTGTCTGTGGACAAGTCTTCAAAATACAAGGAGGCATTTTACAGGCAATGACTTACTTTTCATTTTATTGACCACTCCAACTGAAGGCTACAAAGTGTGCTGGTTATAGATTGCATGCGTGCTAAGTCACTTCAGTTGTGTCCGACTCTTTGCGACGCTCTGGACCATAGCCTGCTAGGCTCCTCTGTCCATGGGATTCTCCAGGCAAGAATACTGGAATGGGTTGCCATGTCCTCCTCCAGGGATCCAGGGGATCTTCCTGACCCAGAGATCGAACCCACATCTCTTATGTCTCCTGCACTGGCAGGCAGGTTCTTTACCACTAGTGCCACCTGGGGAGCCCCATTTATAAATTAGGATGAATCTATTGAGCAAATTTGTGATTATAGGAGATAGGCCAAGTAACTTGAATAAAATCCATTTAAATATCTGAGAACACTAAAATTTCTCAGGAATATTTAGAAGATTTCAATTGAATTTGAAGAATATTTCAATGAAGAAAAATTTCAAAATATTGAAAAATATTTGAGGATGGGTGTTAGCATCTGGAGCCTGGTATGGTAACCGTACTTCTGCCTCCATAGCCTTGCTGTGGCCAACTTTCATTACCCTAGGAATTGAGCCTCTTGTCTGGTCACAGCCCATAAGCTGGCAAATTCAAGTCTGCATTTTCTGATGACCTTCCACTACTTGAAATTTCCTTCCTCACAAAGAGACCAACTGTTCAAATTCTAGCTCAGATGCTACTGCAAGCATCAAGCTTCCCCCAAGCGCTACAGTTGGAAGTACCCAGCCCTTCTCTGATGTCCACATGTATTTGTATTACCTTCTACTGATAACCCAACAAACATATAGTTTTCTTTCACTAATTTACATGGCCTGTATGATTCAAGTTTGGGTCTCAAACACCTTTAGACTCTTTAACAACAGCTAACTTGTTGGTTTATGTATAATAAAGGCTAATAGTTTTATTTATATGTTAAAGAACTCTTCTGTTTTGCCTTTTCATGAACAGAATAGTCCTTCCTGTTATCTCAAGGCACTCATTAATCTGAGGAAGAGGAGGAAGGTGCAGGAAATAGGCATACCTTTGGATAGAGCAGAAATTCATATGGGAAACAATTCATATTTAGTTTCTGAACACCTGAACACCGAGACATTTCTATGTCTGTAACCAAACAATTGAATTTTAAATCAGCTTCTATAGTGTAGAGAAGATGCTACTACTATATAAGATTGAGGCTATCAAACTTGCTGGTTTATTTAGAGGATATAATATGGGGAAGTAAAAAAAAAACAAAACTAGAAATTCAAATCTTACCTAGTCTATTTTCAGATCGTATAGCAAAAAGAGTAAGGAAGAGCCAGGATGTCAGGTCTTTCTTCTTGTGTCTTTTTTTTTCATGGTGTCTACATATGAAGGAGAAGAAGATAGAAACCCTATGGATTAAGAAGAGGAGACGGCAAGATCATCTTATATCAACATGTTGTACCTCAATGGGAAAAAAGAGAAACTATTACTATTTAGTATTTCAAAGACAATTTTGTGTCAGAGAGGCATCTAGAATGTCCTTAATGAAAAAAGACACATAGGGTAGCAATGATTTGAAAGCCATGGTAACTTCTACAATAACCACTGTGAGAGGCCATGGGCATAGGTGCAAATCATTGTATTTTGCAGAGCTAGTAGGACTTAACCCAAGGATGAGTCCCAGAGAACCAGGAGACTTGATAGTCATCAAGTGTTTCAGAGAATAGGCTCTGCAGTGAAAGTGTCTGAGTTCCAATCCCTGTTCTGCCCCTCACTAACCTTGTGACATTAGAAAAATTACTGTTTTTCATCAGCATTCTTGTTGGTAAATTGGGATACTAAAAGTATCTACTTTATAGTACTGTTATAAGGGTTGAATACATTAATTCACATAAAAACTGCTAACCATACATGGGTTTGAATAAACATTTGAATAAACATTAAGTGTTAGCTATATTTAAAATGGACTTCCGAAATGGCTCAACAGTAAAGAACCTGTCTGTAATGCAGGAGACACAGGAGCTGCAATTTCAATCCCTGGGTTGGGAAGATCCCCTGGAGGAGGAAATGGCAACCCACTCCAATATTCCTGCTTGAAAAATCCCATGGACAGAAAATCCTGGTGGGCTATAGTCCATAGGGTCGCAAAGAATTGGACACAATTGAGCACACACACACATATATTTTAAATACTATCACTGAAATTTTAGTAAAGACTTACAATTTGTTGAAGAGGTTTCACAATCTTTTAGTCATTTCACCAATATAAAATATGTTATATCAAATGTATTGTAATATTTTGAATGTTTTGATTCCATAAGTACTCTAATGTTATCTCCATTCATATGAATAATTTTACTTCCAAATATGAAAATTAAAAACATAATTTATGAATATTTAGTTTAAAAAACTCAACACATTCCATATTTCAAAATTTTGGCAAAAGCATGCTAGAATAAAATGATTCAATTATGTGATTACAACATAAAAATGTGAGCAGCGTATGTGTTTATCTTGGTACCTTATGTTCACAAAGTCAAGATAACGCTTGCAGCAAAGGAGGCCTCAAAGGTCAGTTCTGTGGAGAATAGAACAATATCTACCCAAGCCTCACCATGTTTTTTAAAGGGAAAAAAATAATTCACTCCAGGGATTGTGACACGGTTGTCACATTTTAAGGAATTTAAGCTATGGGAAATGTGTGTGTAATAAAAATGGCTTTTAACACTGCTTATGATATAAAGTTGATGTTTCTCACTCACCATGCCTTTCTAATAGTAGTGGTTAATTTGAGCTGAGTCTGCCACACTCTTACTTCATTCCACAAATGCTTGCATTTATGAAACAAAATCTCACAGAATGAAACCTGAATTCATGAAACATTCCCAGAATGAAGCTTACTGACCTATATGAGAATTTAAAGTAGCAATTTTCATCTTATTAGTACCAGGGGCTCACCAACTGAATATATCACTCAGAAAACATAGACGTGTCCATTTTTTAACATGTCAGCATTCAACTGAAAGATGTTGTCATTGATGTATGTTTCAGCACCCCCTACCCCCACCAGATACATGTTAGAAGCTCATGCACAGAAACCTGCCCTTTTGGAGATAAAAATGTCTATTTGTAAGTGAACAGATGGTTTTTCTCAAGTTCAGAGACACATCTTAGGCAGAATCTCAGGGGAAGGAGGGACTGCAGGAGGAGGAGGGCTGGTGGAGTTTGAAAAGGCTTCCTGGGTGATTCTGATAGCCTCCCACCTAGCCCCCACTGTGCAGCACTGATTTGAAGCTTAAAGATACATAAATGTCAGGTAGACACTGATTTGAACTGCAGAGTGAAAAATGAACACTTGCTCAGGTAGAAACCTGTCTGGTTGCATTTCTTTGCATTTTATGTCATAATTTTTAAAGCCTGAACCTCCCAACAATATCCTAAAATTGACTCATTTTAAAACTTCTGATTAGTTCAAATATTACATTAACGCTGTGTGTGTGTGTTCAGTGGTTCAGTCATGTCTGACTCTCGGTGGCCCCATGGAGTGCAGCTTGTCAGACTCTTCATGCCTCATGGTGGCATTAAATGGCAGGTCCCACATGGTCATTCAAAGATAATCATTATTATTTTGGATAGTTTTCCATATATATAGGTCACAATAAAATGGGTCAAACATATATAACTTTATAATGTCAGTAACCACATCTACAAGTCTTATTCGTGGAGCCATTGAAGTAAGATTTGAGATTCAGAGTAATTAAAATAATTGTGCTTGTGTGCTCAGTCGTGTCTAATTCTTTGTGACCCCATTGACTCTAGCTTGCCAGGCTCCTCTGTCTATGGAATTTTCCTGGTAGGAATACTGGAGCAAGTTTCCACTTCCTACTCCAGGGCAACTTCCTGACCCAGGGATCAAACCCAAGTCTCTCGCATCTCCTCCACTGGCAGGCAGATTCTTTACCACTATGACACCTGGGAAGCCCAGTTAAAATAATTCCCTTTTGGTAATTACTAAATTGACCTCTGAAAAATCCTTTATATCAAATTACAAAGTGTGGTAAAGGTTTTGTGTGTACAAATTTACCCAGTATTTCGTATGCATGCTAAAATCTAAGATCTTGTTAAACTAAAGAAAAGAAGAAAAAGTCTATGCAGATGTCTGAGCATTTAAACCATTATGACTTTCAGGTAATTATTGAATCCAGAGAAGTGGAGAAGGCACTGGCACCCCACTCCAGTACTCTTGCCTGGAAAATCCCATGGATGGAGGAGCCTGGTAGGCTGCAGTCCGTGGGGTCGAGAAGAGTCGGACAAGACTGAGCAACTTCACTTTCACTTTTCACTTTCATGCGTTGGAGAAGGAAATGGCAACCCACTCCAGTGTTCTTGCCTGGAGAATTCCAGGGACGGGGGAGCCTGGTGGGCTGCCATCTATGGGGTCACACAGAGTCGGACATGACTGAAGTGACTTAGCAGCAGCAGCAGCAGAGAAGTGCAAGATGCAAGGTAGAAGTCCCAGAAGGTTACCCTGGTTTCTGTCAGAGGGTAAACAACCTTTGCTACACACAAAAGGAGTTGATTGTGTTCCCTTGTGCTGTGCTGTGCTTAGTTGTTGAGTCATGTCTGATTCTTTGCTACCCCATGAACTGTTAGCCTGCCAGGCTCCTCTGTCCATGGGGATTCTCCAGGTAAGAATACTGGAGTAGGTTGCCATCCCCTCCTCCAGGGGATCTTCCCAATCCAGGGATCGAACCTAGGTCTCCCACATTGCAGGCAGATTTTTTTACTATCTGAGCCATCAGGGAAGCCCAGGAATACAATAGTGGGTAGTCTATCCCTTCTCCAGGCAATCTTCCCAACCCAGGAATTAAACCAGGGTCTCCTGCATTGCAGATGAATTCTTTACCAGCTGAGCTACCAGGGAAGCCACTGTATTCCCTTGGAAGCATCAACGTTTCCAGTTTGTGGGAGGGTGGGAGGATAATGTTCTTTCTTTATCTAGACAGTGTTGTAATCAGATGAATGTGGAATATCTAAAGAGAAGAGACTGACAGAATTGGTTGAGTAGGCAATGGGAAAGATTGTGTTTGAAATTCTTGTTTGATGAAGCAGTGGATGCAAGAGCCCTTCTAGCCCAGTTCTGAGCTCACCTGTTTCCTGGAGGGGACTGTGTATGTAAAGAGAGAAAAGATTGAATCCAGAGTTCGTGACAGTGCTGGGATATAGAAAATCTAACTTGTCATACACACAAAAGGAGTTGCCTGTGTTCCCTTGAAAGTGAAAGTGTTAGTCGCTCAGGGTACGTCTGTCATCCAGGCCAAATGCCACTTGGCTAACAATGAAAGTGAAAGTGAAAGTCATTCGTCGTGTCCGACTCTTCCTGACCCTATGGACTATACAGTCCATGGAATTTTCCAGGCCAGAATACTGGATTGGGTAGCCTGTCCCTTCTCCAGGGGATCTTCCCAACCCAGGGATCGAACCCAGCTCTCCCGAATTGCAGGTGGATTCTTTACCAGCTGAGCCACATGGGGCTAACGTGGTCTCTGCATTTTGTGTTTGCCTTGTGAGGCAACTTGTCCTGATTTTCAAGGTTAATAATTGTTGTGTTAATAATATGTGGTGGTGGTGGTGGGGGAGTGTGTGTGCATGTATATATTGGGGCTAGTCAACCAGTTCTTTCTCTTGAGACCCAGGCTAAATACCACTCTATCACCAATTTCCCATTATTTACAGGTAATGCTTCAGTAGATCTCTCTCTCACACACACCATTATACATTCACCATTTTACTCCTGCAATCGACAACTCCCAATTTCCTTCTAGAATTTTTAATTTTTATGCTGGGTCCTTCCACCACCTATTTTTCTGCTCTCTTAGCCTTTCTCTTTTCATGTGCCCCCCCCCCTTTTTCTCTCCATCTATCTCCTATTATATAAAGAGCCAAAGGATGACTTATTTTTCTATCATGATTAGAATTTGACCCTAGGGAAGATAATTTTCTAGACAAGGAAACTGAGCTTCAAAATGTCAAATTTACTTATCCAAATCAAGATATTTTAATAATAAAATCAGCACCAATTAACCATGTCTTCTGTTTTCTGGTCATCTTGGAAAGATCCTAGAATAGGAAATTACTGTTATCAGTTCCACTTTTGATATGATTTGATGTGTTACTTAACCCAACAAAATAAACTTTGGCTTATTTATCTTTAAATAGGGCATGAATAAATAAAGTTGCCATCAAGCTTCACATTGTGCATGGATATCAAATGACCTAATATGATGCATGGAATATAGTAAGGACACGAGAAATTTTTGTACTAAGTTCAATGCCTTTTCTTTTAGGTCATATCGCTTTGCTCTCTCTCTTTTAGTTTACTCTTTTCTCTTCTGGAAAGTTACTCTTTTTCTTTTCCTTATTATTTTACTGTCTTTTTTCTCCTTCAGTGTCCCTGCCCAGACTTCAGAGGCTGGCGAAATCTTTTCCACATCTCTTAGTGACGTCTTGAATGATGGAGCCATTTCCTATCTGCAGGCTTGTCTGAAGTTGAGCAGATGCAGAAGCATACAGCAACAGGCCTTGCAGGGCACTCTGTTCGTCTGCATGCTGAAGTAGCCCAGAGCTGCAGCAGCTCCTCCTCCTGCAATTGTTTGGAGTCTGAACTCTCTGCAGGACTTGACTTTTGCCTATAGCACCATCACAGGGGCACTGCCTTTCTCTGGCCATTGGCAGAAAACACAGAGCTTAGCAGGTAGTCGATAAATATTTATGAAATGCATAAAGGAATAAATGATTGCATAAATATAGAAGTCCTTGCTTGTCTCACTAAGCAGGGTGGGGAGGAAATGTCTTTATACTGGAATCAGCATCCTCCAGTTGGTAATTTACTTGTGGGCCCATCTGGGTAGGAGTTGATGAAACAGCAGCCTCTCCTAACATCTTAGAACCAGCTGCCTCTCCAACCCCCCTGATATGTCTAACCTCACAGAAGGGCAAAGATACCCAAGTTTAACCAGTCCTCTATAAAGACACTGTCAAATTCAAGAGCTGAAGTCCGAGTGATATTTTGGGGACATTTCTGAACACCTGCTGCTGAATCTTTCACTCCCCCCACTCCCAGCTCTCACATATAGCTAGAGTCTATTTCATTACAAAGTGTTTGCTTATGCTGCCATCTTAACTCTCACTTACATTTTGACCTGAGCCTGAACAGCAACCTATCTCCCTCAAAAAAGTTAAGACAATATGATATTTTCAATAGTACTTTTGTTATATTAAAAGACAGTACAAAATATAATACAAAGAGTAGATAAACACTCATGTTTCAAAATTGTAGTTTTCTATCCCTTCCGGGTGGTGAGACTTCGTCTTTGTAACCATCTCCTTTAACTTCATGCTTCCCTGGGTTGTAGGTGGTTTCACTGGACAACATCTTTTCTCCTGACCTGCGCTGGGACACTTGGACATCTCTTTCAATTCAAGGTCAAAGCTTCACTTCAATTTCTTTATACCCGCTAAATCAGTACAAAACTCCATCCCAAATTATGCTTTCCTCAGGCAGTGGCCATGCTGTGGAGTTTTAAGAAATGTGTGATCTCAGTCTCCTTCAGAATATCTATTTAGCTCAATGCTGCATAATTTCCTGATTTACTTCCTAAGGCACTTTCTCAAACTCACATGCACGCATGCATGCAAAATCACTTCAGTTGTGCCTGACTCTTTGCAATGCTATGGACTGTAGCCCACCAGGCTCCTCTATCCACGGGATTCTCCACGCAAGAATACTGGAGTGGGTTGCCATTTCCTTCTCCAGGGGATCTTACCCACCAAGGGCTCAAACCCACATCTCTTAAGTCTCCTGCATTAGCAAGCAGGGTCTTTACCACTAGTGCCACCAGGGAAGTCCTTAACTCACATGAACAGAACTGGTTAATGTCCACTCATTATTCAGTTTCCCATCAAGTTACTGCTCATCTGCCACATCAGCTTATTTGTTGTTTCTGAAATAATCACTGACTCATTCAAAAGAGGGAGGGTAGGGTGGGGAATTTCTCCCTTCCCTGGGCATATTCTTTGTTTGCATATCTATGCCTATGTTTTTAGTGTGAAGACATTGAGGCTTCCATGGTTTTGAACTTTGTATCACCAGATGCCAGCACAGCAGAGCAGAGTCTGCCCCCCGCCCCCAAATACTACAGCACTTGATTTGTATGCTAGCTTAGAAATATACTAACCTCAACATCCATGCATTTGAGTCCTGCACACATAGTAACAGTGGGATCATGTGCTCCAGCTCACCCAGTTTATTTGTGTCATCTGCTTTATCAGATCAGATCTGGATTGGTACTAACTCTATCCTTTCTACTCTCCTGCCTCTTCCGTATAAAAACTACAGTTCTGGTGTGGGGCTCCTTCCTTGCCCATGGAGATTTTCCATATCATACTAGCCAGGGCTAGCTGGATTGTACATTCTGACTTTTGCTAATCTTCCCATTTTCATAATCTCCCAAAATAAAACTGGAGTTATAGGACTTCTATGTTTCTCATATAACTGAGGAATAAAATAAAAATGAGAATTTGGCAGAAAAAAAGGGACAGAAGGAAACATAGAAAGAAATGGAGAAGATATAGTTAACTTATATGCAGAGTACACCATGTGAAATGCCATGCTGGATGAATTGCAAGCTGGAATCAAGATATCAACAGCCTCACGTATGCAAATGATACCAGCCTAATAGCATAAAGTGAAGAGGAGCTAGTGAAAAAGCTGGCTTAAAATTCAACATTCAGGGGAAAACAAGATGGCAGAGGAGAAGGTGGATGTAGAGTACACCTCTCTCCATGGATACATTAGGAATACACATTCAGACACACAAGTGCATACAGAGCAGCAGTTGAGAGCAGACAGGAATACTTGACCAGCAGAAAAGAATATACAGAACCACACAAAATTCAGTACAATGAAGGGACTAGGGGGAAAAACAGGAGTGTTAGTAGGACTGGACCTGCCCTCAGTGGGTGGGGGAACTGAAGCAGGGGTCCAATCCCCACATTTGGGCAACTGAGTCAGAGGAGAAACATTTAAGGCTGAGAGTGAAACAGCTGATCTATGGCAGCCTAAATTGAATGAGAATCAAACAGTCCTTGCCATAGCCATACATACCCCGGGCAGGGATGCAGGTCCCTTGGAAGGCACAGAAGCTGGGAGCTGGAGTTTAGGGATTGTGGAGCAATCCCAGAGTGAGGGCTGCTGTAGACTATGGAGAGGCAGATCAAGGGGATGTGAAGAAGGAGACTGTGGTGGGAAATGCCTGTGGAGGAAAGCTGGGCAGCCACGGAAGCAAGGCCATACTGCTGAGTCACATGTAGGGGTGGAGCCATCACCACAGCCTCTCTCTTCCCACACGCTAGCATTGGCAGCAAAACAAGAGAGAGGCTGGCCTATCAAACCCCTGACACACTGAATAATAGACAAGGACCCCACCCAGGGTGCCCCTTTAAGTGCCTAATGCACCGATCTACAGAGTAGGACCCCAGCCAGAGGGGCCCCTCTATGTGCCTGATGCACCAAAACAACAGAGAAGGACCCCAGGCAAGGGAGCCCTCCAAGTGCCTGAATGGGCAGAGCTACAGAGAAAGACTGACCAGAGGCCTTCTGATTGCCAGTTATAAGAGGCTTGAAAAAAGACTCTGATGGGGCCATAACTCCTGGGATGGAGGCAATCTGTGTCCCTGCACACTTTGCACCGCCAGGGTCCCCGCAAGCCAAGCAGCTATGCCACCTTCATGCTCAACTCTCACTGGGGCAGAGCTGCCACAGGCAAAAAAGAATCTCATGTCTATACATGCAGGGTTCACTTCAGTCGTGTCCAACTATTTGCAGCCCTGTAGACTGTGGCCTGCCAGGCTTCTCTGTCAGGGGGTTTCTCCAGGCAAGAATACTGGAGCGTATTGGCCAATACTGGTTGCCATACCCTCCTAGAACACTATCTTTCCTGCTGCCTTAGCCGACAACTCCCCTGAGTACCTGGTGCAGCCAGAACCCCTGCAATCCAATCAGCTGCACCACCTCCACATCTGGCCCTCACAGGGGCAAACCCAAGTCCTCCAGGGCAGCCTAAGAAGGAATCCTCAGTGGACGGCCCACATGTAGAGGTGGAAATAAAACCACAATTGAAACCCAGGGGCAGTGTGGCTAAGGAAGAAAACTCAAAACCTTCCCACCAGCTGTAAAAGCTGCAGATTAAGTCCACATGATCAACTCGGTAGACTCTCTATGGAATACATAAAAGGACATTGAGAGGTCCCACAAAAGAAAACACACTAGTTCTGATAGCTGTGGACATTGGAGGCAAGAACACACAGGAGTAGGACCAGATTAGAATCTGAGCTGCCCCAACAGCTGGTCCATAGATCAGCACAGTGTTGGAGGTCATCCTAGGGAGGCGAGGTGGACTCTGACTCCCAGCGAGGGCAAGGACTCTGACAGCAGTGACTCAAGAAAAGCATTTATTATTCTTATGTTTTGACTTGTTCTATAGATTCTTTTCCATGAGGATTGTCTTCATCCCTGTCTCCTGTACAATGTCACGAACCTCATTCCATAGTTCATCAGGCACTCTATCAGATCTAGTCCCTTAAATCTATTTCTCACTTCCACTGTATAATCATAAGGGATTTGATTTAGGTCATACCTGAATGGTCTAATGGTTTTCACTACTTTCTTCAATTTAAGCCTGATTTGAACCACAGTCAGCTCCCAGTCTTGTTTTTGCTGACTGTATAGAGCTTCTCCATCTTTGGCTGCAAAGAATATAATCAAACTGATTTTGCTGTTGACCATCTGGTGATGTCCATGTGTAGAGTCTTCTCTTGTGTTGTTGCAAGAGGGTGATTGCTATGACTAGTGCGTACTCTTGGCAAAACTCTATTAGCCTTTGCCCTGTTTCATTCCATACTCCAAGACCAAATTTGCTTGTTATTCCAGGTGTTTCTTGTCTTCTTACTTTTGCATTCCAGTCTCCTATAATGAAAAGGACATCTTTTTTGGGTGTTAGTTCTAAAAGGTCTTGTAGGTCTTTATAGAACCATTCAACTTCAGCTTCTTCAGCGTTACTGGTTGGGGCATAGGCATGGATTACTGTGATATTGAATGGTTTGCCTTGGAAATGAACAGAGATCATTCTGTCGTTTTTGAGATTGCATCCAAGTACTGCATTTCAGACTCTTTTGTTGACCATGATGGCTACTCCCATTTGAATGCAGAGTTCCAAAGAATAGCAAGGAGAGATAAGAAAGCCTTCCTCAGCGATCAGTGCAAAGAAATAGAGGAAAATAACAGAATGGGAAAGACTAGAGATCTCCTCAAGAAAATCAGAGATACCAAGGGAACATTTCATGCAAAGATGGGCTCGATAAAGGACAGAAATGGTATGAACCTAACAGAAGCAGAAGATATTAAGAAGAGGTGGCAAGAATACGCAGAAGAACTGTACAAAAAAGATCTTCACGACCAAGATAATCACGATGGTGTGATCACTCACGTAGAGCCAGACATCTGGAATGTGAAGCCAAGTGGGCCTTAGAAAGCATCACTACGAACAAAGCTAGTGGAGGTGATGGAATTCCAGTTGAGCTATTTCAAATCCTGAAAGATGATGCTGTGAAAGTGCTGCACTCAATATGCCAGCAAATTTGGAAAACTCAGCAGTGGCCACTGGACTGGAAAAGGTCAGTTTTCATTCCAATCCCAAAGAAAGGTAATGCCAAAGAATGCTCAGACTACCACATAATTGCACTCATTGAAGGAAATGGCACCCCACTCCAGTACTCTTTGTTCATAGTGATGCTTTCTAAGGCCCACTTGGCTTCACATTCCTGGAAAATCCCATGGATGGAGGAGCCAGGTGGGCTGCAGTCCATGGGGTCGCTAAGAGTAGGACATGACTGGGTGACTTCACTTTCACTTTTCACTTTCATGCATTGGAGAAGGAAATGGCAACCCACTCCAGCGTTCTTGCCTGGAGATTCCCAGGACGGGGGAGCCTGGTAGATCTATGGGGTAGCACAGAGTCAGACACGACTGAAGCGACTTAGCAGCAGCAGCAGCAGCAGCACATGCTAGTAAAGTAATGCTCAAAATTCTCCAAGCCAGGCTTCAGCAATACGTGAATTATGAACTTCCAGATGTTCAAGATGGTTTTAGAAAAGGCAGAGGAACCAGAGATCAAATTGCCAACATCTGCTGAATCATGGAAAAAGCAAGAGAGTTCCAGAAAAACATCTATTTCTGCTTTATTGACTATGTCAAAGCCTTTGACTGTGTGGATCAAAATAAACTGTGGAAAATTCTGAAAGAGATGGGAATACCAGACCACCTGATCTGCCTCTTGAGAAATCTATATGAAGGTCAGGAAGCATCAGTTATAACTGGACATGGAACAACAGACTGGTTCCAAATAGGAAAAGGAGTACGTCAAGGCTGTATATTGTCACCTTGCTTATTTAACTTATATGCAGAGTACATCATGAGAAATGCTGGGCTGGGAGGAAGCACAAGCTGGAATCAAGATTGCCGGGAGAAATACCAATAACCTCAGATATGCAGATGACACCACCCTTATGGTAGAAAGTGAAGAGGAACTAAAAAGCCTTTTGATGAAAGTGAAAGAGGAGAGTGAAAAAGTTGGCTTAAAGCTCAACATTCAGAAAACGAAGATCATGGCATCCGGTCCCATCACTTCATGGGAAATAGACGGGGAAACAGTGGAAACAGTGTCAGACTTTATTTTTGGGGGCTCCAAAATCCCTGCAGATGGTGACTGCGGCCATGAAATTAAAAGACACTCCTTGGAAGGAAAGTTATGACCAACCTAGACAGCATATTAAAAAGCAGAGACATTACTTTGCCAACAAAGGTCCGTCTAGTCAAAGCTCTGGTTTTTCCTGTGGTCATGTATGGATGTGAGAGTTGGACTGTGAAGAAAGCTGAGTGCAGAAGAACTGATGCTTTTGAACTGTGGTGTTGGAGAAGACTTTCGAGAGTCCCTTGGACTGCAAGGAGATCCAACCAGTCCATCCTAAAGGAGATCAGTCCTGGGTGTTCATTGGAAGAACTGATGCTGAAGTTGAAACTCCAATACTTTGGCAACCTCATACGAAGAGTTGACTCACTGAAAAGACCCTGATGCTGGGCAGGAGGAGAATGGGACGACAGAGGATGAGATGGTTAGATGGCATCAACGACTCAATGGACATGAGTTTGAGTGAACTCCAGGAGCTAGTGATCACAGGGAGGCCTGGCATGCTGCGATTCATGGGGTCACAAAGAGTCGGACATGACTGAGCGACTGTACTAACTATACTGATAGATTCTTTTTTTTTTTTTTTTCCTTTATTTCCCTGCTCTGTTGTAGTTGATGATTTAATTGGCACTATTAAATCTAATTAAGTTTTTGAGCTTTTTTTTTTTCCTCAGTCACATTTTTATTGCTGTTATAAACCTGTGCCTCTACATTGGGCTTCTGGGCTTTTACAGTTCTGTGGAGTTTTCTTTTTTTCTTTAATTTTAATTTTTAAACCTATTATTATTTTTTCTATATTTATTCCCTTGTTTGCTTTCCCCACAGTTCTTTCCCCCTTGCAATTAAACTTTAATATATAAATCTTCTTTATCTACCTCTATTTAACTTTGCATATCTATTCTTTCTTTACTTTCTTTCCTTTACTCTCAACATATTTGTTAGTTTTGTTTTCATTGCTTTCTTCCCCAGTTGGCACCTTGCTTTAGTTTTGTTTTCTAGTTTGTACTTTAGTTAGTTTTGATCTTAACTGGTAGATACAATTTTTGGTTTCCTTTGTTTGCTGGATCAATCTATTGTACTTTATTTTTGCTCGACTGTTTTTATTTTGCTTATGTGTATATATGTATATGTGTATATTCAGTCAAACTTTTTATTGTTATTATAAACCTCTGCCTTTACATTGGGCTCTTGCAGTTTTGTGGAGTTTTCCTTTTTTATTTTTCCTTTCTTCCTCCTTTTTTTTCTTTTCTCTTTTTTTATAATTTTAGTTTTTAATTTTTTAAACCTATTATATATATTTGTATATTTATTCCTTTGTTTGCCTTTTCTACTGTTCTTTTCCCCTTGCAGTTAATCTTTAATGTATGTAAATCTTCTTCATTTACCTCTATTTAACTTTGCACATCTATTTTTTCTTTCTTTTCTTTCTTTCCTTTCCTCTCAGCATATTTGTTGATTTTGTTTTCATTGCTTTATTCCCCACTTGGCACCTTGCTTTAGTTTTGTTTTCCAGTTTGTGTTTTAGTTGGTTTTGTTCTTAACTGGTAAATATAATTTTTGACTTCCTTTGTTTCCTGGGTGAATCTACTGTACTTTATTTTATTTGGACTGTTTTGACTTTGCTTATGGGTGTATACGTATATGTTATGTGTATATTCCATTATTGTAATTATTATTGGCCTGATTTTGTAACAGTCATTTGTCTGGAGTTCATCTTTGGTTTCTTGTTTTGGGGTATTTGTTTTAATCTCATTTAATGCCATAACAAACCACTTGTGGAATCTTTGTTTCTAAACAGAGATCAAGCCCTGAGCCTTTGGAGCAGGATCACTGACTCCATGACCTAGACTACCAGTGAACTGACCCTAGGGAGTATCAGATAGTAAGAACTCACCCTAAGGAAACCACTTGAATACAGCACCAGCATCACCCAACCACCAGTAGCACTGTGTGCTGGACACCTCACCTAAACAACAAACAAAACAAAATTACAAACCCAATCATCAGCAGACCGGATTACCACCTCAATCAGCCTTGCCTATCAGAGGAAAAACAAACAAGCAAGCAACCCAGCACAAATCTCACCCTATACAAAACTTACACAAACTATTGGACCGACCTTAGGAGGGCAGAAAGCAAAAGGAAGAAAGAATTCAACCTTAACACATGGGAAAAGACCTCAAACAAAACAAGTTTAAAAAAATATATAATGAAAATGCAGGGAAATACAACACAAATGAAGGAACAAATTAGAAACACAGGAGCCCAAACAAATGCAAAGGAAATAGGCAAACTACCTGAAAAAGAAAATTCAGAATAAAGATAGTAAACTTTATCAAAAATCTTGAAAACGAAATGGAGAACATGCAATAATCAATTAACAAAGATCTAGAAGAATTAAAGAATAAATGTAAAGAGACAAACAACACAATTACTGAAACTAAAAACACTCTGGAAGGAACCAACAGCAGAATATCTGAAACAGATCGACTCAGTGACCTGGAAGATAAAATGGTGGAAATAACTTCTGAAGAGCAGAATAAAGTAAAAAGAATGAAAAGAACTGAGTCTTAGGGACTCAAAGTCTTAGGGACCTCTGGGACAATATCAAATGCACCAACATTCAAATTATAGGGGTCCCAGAAGAAGAAGACAAAAAAAAGGGTATGAGAAAAATTTTGAAGAGATTATAGTTGAAAATTTCCCCAACATGGAAAAGGAACTAGTCAAGCAAGTCCAAGAGGCACAAAAAGTCCCATACAGGATAAACCCAAGGAGAAACACACTAAGACACATACCAATCAAACTAATAGAGACTAAACACAAAGAAAGAATATAAAAGCAGCAAGGGAAAAGCAACAAGTAACACAAGGGAAACCCCATATGTTTAACAACTGATCTTTCAGCAGAAACCCTGCAGGCCAGAAGGGAATGGCAGGATATATTCAAAGTAATGAAAGGGAAATATCTACAACAAAAATTACTGTATCCAGCAAGGATCTCATTCAAAATTGATGGAGAAATAAAAAGCTTTTCTGACAAGCAAAATTTAGGAGAATTCAGTACCACCAAACCAACTTTACAACAAATGTTAAAGGGACGTATATAGTCAAGAAATACAAGAGAAGGAAAAAGATCTACAAAATCAACCCTAAACAATTAAGAAAATGGCAATAGGAACAAATATATCAATAATTACTTTAAATATAAACAAATTAAATGCTCTGACCAAAAGCCACAGACTGGCTGAATGGATACAAAAACAAGACCCATATATATGCTGTCTACAAGAAACCCACTTCAGATCTAAAGACACATTTAGACTGAAAGTGAGAGGATGAAAAAATATATTCCATGCAGATGGGAAGCACAAGGAAACTGGAGTAGCACTCCTCATATCAGACAAAATAGACCTTAAAATAAAGAATATTACAAGAGATAAGAAAGGACACTACATAATGATCAAGGGATCAATCCAAGAGGAAGACATAACAATTGTAAATATCTATGCACCAAACATAGGAGCACCTCAATACATAAGACAAACATTAAGAGACATAAAAGGAGAAACTGACAATAATAGTAGGAGACTTTAACACCCTACTCACACCAATGGACAGATCACCAAAACAGAAAATTAATAAGGAAACACAAGTCTTAAATGATACATCAGATGAGATGGATCTCATTGATATCTTCAGGATATTCCATCCAAATGCAGATGAATACAACTTCTCAGGTGCAACTGGAACATTCTCCAGGATAGACCACATCTTGGGTCACAAATCAAAGCTCAGTAAATTTAAGAAAATTGAAATCATATCAAGCATCTTCTCCAACCACAATGCTATAAGACTAGATATCAATTACAAGAAAAAAAAACTGTAAGAAACACAAACACATGGAGATTAAACAACACGTTTCTAAATAACCAACAGGGTACTGAAGAAATCAAAAGGGAAATAAAAAGTTTCTAGAAACAAATGACAATGAAAACATGACAACTCAAAACCTATGGAAAGCAGCAAAAGCAATTCTAAGTGGAAGTTTATAGCAATACAATCCTACCTCAAGAAACAAGGAAAACATCGAATAGACAACCTAACTTTACACCTAAAACAACTGGAATAAGAAGAACAACAACAACAACAAAAAATCTCCAGATTAGTAGAAGGAAAGAAATCATAAAGATACAAGCAGAAATAAATGAAAAAGAAATGAAAGAAACAATAGTAAAGATTAATAAAACTAAAAGCTGGTTCTTTGAGAAGAGAAACAAAATTGACAAACCTTTAGCCAGACACATCAAGAATAAAAGAGAGAAGAATCAAATTAACAAAATTAGAAATGAAAAAGGAGAGGTTACAACAGACAGTGAAGAAATACAAAGGATTATAAGAGACTATTATTAACAACTACATGGCAATAAGACTCTTTGCAACCCCATGGACACCAGGCTCCTCCGTCCATGGGATTTTCTAAGCAAGAGAACTGGAGTTGGTTGCCGTTTCCTTCTCCAGGGAATTTTCCCAACGCAGGGATTGAACCCAGGTCTCCCGCATTGTAGACAGACGCTTTACTGTCTGAGTCACCAGGGAAGTCCAATAAACGGATAACATGGATGAAATGTACAGATTCTTAGAAAAGTTCAATCTTCCAAGACTGAACCAGGAAGAAGTAGAAATTATGAACAACCCAATTACAAGCACTGAAATTGACTGTGATCAAAAATCTCCCAAAAAACAAAAGCCCAGGACGAGATAGCTTCACAGGAGAATTCTATTAAACATTTAGAGAAGAGCTAATGCCTACCCTTCTAAAATGTTTTCAAAACGTTGCAGAGGAAGGAACATTTCCAAACTCATTCTGTGAGGCCACCATCACCCAGATATCAAAACCACACAAAGACAACACAAAAAAAGAAAGCTACAGGCTAATATCACTGATGAACATAGATGCAAAAATCCTCAACAAAATTTAAGCAAACAGAATTCACAACACATTAAAAAGCCCATACACCATGATCAAGTTGGATTTTTTTCCAGGGACGCAAGCATTCTTCAATATATGCAAATCAATCAATGTGATACACCATAGTAACAAACTGAAAGATGAAAACCATATGATAATCTCAAAAGATGCAGAAAAAGCCTTTGACAAAATGCAGCATCCATTTATGATGAAACTCTTGAAAAAAATGGGCATAGAAGGAACCTATCTCAACATAGTAAAGGTCATATGATAAACCTACAGCAAACATTATTCTCAATGGTGAAAAACTGAAAGCATTCCCCCTAAGATCAGGAACAAGATAAGGGTGTCCAATTTCCCCATTATTATTCAACATAGTTCTGGAAATCGTAGCTACAGCAATCAAAGAAGACAAAGAAATAAAAGGAATCCATATCAGAAAAGAAGGAGTAAAGCTCTCACTGTTTGCAGATGACATGATACTGTACATAGAAAACCCTAAAGACTAGTATCAGGAAATTACTAGAGCTAATCAGTGAATTTAGCATTGTTGCTAAGGATACAAAATCAATACATAGAGATCACTTGCATTTCTATGTGCTAACAATGAAAAATCAGAAAGAGAAATTAAGGAATCAATCCCACAATTCATATGGAAACACAAAAGACCTGAAATAGCCAAAGCAGTCTTGAGAAAGAAGAGTGGAGCTGGAGGAATCAACCTTCCTGACTTCAGATTATACTACAAAGCTACAGTCATCAAGACAGTATGGTACTGGCACAAAAAAAGAAACATAGACCAATGGAACAAGATAAAAAGCCCAGAATTAAACCCATGCACCTATGGGTACCATCTATTTGACAAAGGAGGCCAGAATATACAATGGGGCAAAGACAGCCTCTTCAATAATGGTGTTGGGAAAACTGGACAGCTACATGTAAAAGAATGAAATTAGAACACTTCCACCATACACAAAGATAAACTCAAAATGGATTAAAGACCTAAATATAAGACCAGAAACTATAAAATTCTTTGAGGAAAAGAAAGGCAGAACACTTGATGACATAAGTCAAAGCAAGATCCTCTATGACCCACCTCCTAGAGTAATGGAAATAAAAACAAAAGTAAATAAGTGGGACCTGATTAAACTTAAAAACTTGCACAACAAAGGAAACTATAGGCAAGGTGAAAAGACTACCCTCAGAATGGGAGAAAATAATAGCAAATGAAATAACTGACAAAGGGTTAATTTCCAAAATACACAAGCAGCTCACACAACTCAATACCAGAAAAACAAAAAACCCAATCAAAATATGGGGAAAAGATCTAAACAGACATTTCTCCAAAGAAGACATATAGATGGCTAGAAAACACATGAGAAGATGCTCAGCATCACTCATTACTAGAGAAATGCAAATCAAAACTACAATGAGATATCACTTCACACTGGTCAGAATGGCCATCATCAAAATGTCTACAAACAATAAATGCTGGAGAGGGGGTGGAGAAAAGGGAACACTCTTGCACTGTTGGTGGGAATGTAAACTGATACAGCCACTATGGAAGACGGTATGGAGATTCATTAAAAAACTAGGAATAAAACCACCATATGACCCAGCAGTCCCACTCCTAAGCATATATTCTGAGGAAACCAAAATTGAAAAAGAGACATGTATCCCATTGTTCATTGCAGCACTATTTAGAATAGCTAGAACATGGAAGCAACCTAGACGTCCATCAACAGATGAATGGGTAAAGAAGTAGTGGTACATGTACACAATGGAATATTACTGAGCCATAAAAAAGAATGCCTTTGAGTCAGTTCTAATGAGATGGATGAACCTAGAATCTATTATACAAAGTAAGTCATAAAGAGAAAGATAAATATCATATTTTAATGCATATATACAGAATCTAGAAAAACAGTACTGAAGAATTTACTTACAGGGCAGCAATGGAGAAACAGACATAGAAAATAGAGTTGTGGACATGGGGAGAGGGGAAGGGAGGGTGAGATGTATGGAAAGAGTAACATGGAAACTTATATTACCATATGTAAAATAGATAGCCAATGGGAATTTGCCTAATGGCTAAGAAACTCAAACAGGGGCTCTGTATTAACCTAGAGGGGTGGGATGGGGAAGGAGATGGGAGGGAAATTCAAAAGGGAGGGAATAGATGTATACTTATGGCTTATTCAGGTTGAGCTTTGACAGAAAACAACAAAATTTGGTAAAGCAATTATCCTTCAATAAAAAAATAAATAAAATAACCCTAAATATTCAAAAAGAAAAAAACTAATATCATGGCATCCAGTCCTATCACTTCATGACAAATAGATGGGGAAAAAAATGGAAACAGTGACAGACTTTATTTTCTTAAGCTCCAAAATCACTGTGGATGGTGACTGCAGCCATGAAATTAAAAGATGCTTGCTCCCTGGAAGAAAAGCTATGACAAACCTAGACATCATATTAAAAATCAGAGACATTACTTTGCTGATAAAGATCCATCTGCTGCTGCTGCTAAGTCACTTCAGTCGTGTCCGACTCTGTGCGACCCCATAGACAGCAGCCCACCAGGCTTTGCCATCCCTGGGATTCTCCAGGCAAGAACACTGGAGTGGGTTGCCATTTCCTTCTCCAATGCATGAAAGTGAAAAGTCAAAGTGAAGTCGCTCAGTTGTGTCCGACCCTCAGCGACCCCATGGACTGCAGCCTACCAGGCTCCTCCGTCCATGGGATCTTCCAGGCAGGAGTACTGGAGAGGGGTGCCATTGCCTTCTCCAAGATCCATCTAGTCAAAGCTATAGTTTTTCCAGTAGTCGTGTATGGATGTGAGAGTTGGACCAAAAGAAAGCTGAGCACCAAAGAATTGACGCTTTTGAAATGTGGTGCTGGAGAAGACTCCTGAGAGTCCCTTGGACTGCAAGGAGATTAAATCAGTCAATCCTAATGGAAATCAATCCTGACTATTCATTGGAAAGACGATGCTGAAATTGAAACTTTAGTACTTTGGTCACCTGATATGAAGAATTGACTCATTTTGGAAAAGACCCTGATGCTGGGGAAGATTGAAGGCACTAGGAGAAGGGCATAAAAGAGGATGAGGTGGTTGAATGGCATCATTGACTCAACAGACATGAATTTGAGCAAACTCCAGGAGATGGTGAAGGACAGGGAAGCTTGGTGTGCTGCAGTTCATTGGGTCTCAAAGAGCTGGATGACTTAGCAACTGACCAACAACAATAGTTTTAAAGTACAGGGCAGGACAGATTGTAAAATTAGACTGAGTCAGTTCCAAGGGTGACAATCTTGTAGATCAAAGATGTTTCAGCTTGTCAGGGAACACCCATTTCATTACTGCAACTTCCTACCCTCCAGTGTCTGAGGTCACCGATAATCAAATACTAAAGAGGGTGCCCACCTCCATTTTCACTCTTCACATTTTCCTGTTTATTTCTTTCATCACCACCACCAGACCTCTCTCTGTTCTCCAACTAAATGAAAGTGTCTTAAAGTCATGAATCTTTCTTACACCCTACAGATTCCATAGTGCCTGTTACAATCCCTGACATGCACTAGGCACCCAGTTACTATCTGAATGACTAAATGGAAAAGTGTTACTTTTAAAGAACCTGGAATTTGAAATTCTCCATTCACTCAGTCTTTCCTGAATCATTAAATATTTATAATTATTAAATATTGGGACATTGACAATGATTTGATATTTCCATTCATTTCAAACAACTACTAAAGTTAAATTCTTGCTTCATTTTGTAAACATTATTAAAGAAACACGTCATTTGGAGAAGAACGTTTTAGAGTAGTGCTTTGACAACCAATCTACAAGCTAAGAGAGGGACAAAAAAATCCTGGTGCACTTGTTGTGATAATGACTATATTAGAATGTGAGAACTACCCTAAGGGAAATTATGTACTCAGACAATAACAACCTCACTAGAGTACATTGAACAGAATACACACCAGTGGCTTCAGTGCTCATATGAATGGGGTGTTACAGCCCACACATTAAGAATCCATGCTTGAATGTCAGCTTAAGTGGATGATGCCCAATACTTAAAATGCCATATTGAAATATACTTTTGCTCAAATTGATTAAAACAAAAATTATAGCATTATCATTAGTGTAGAGATGCAGCACTTAATAAAATTATTTTGCTTCCTCATTTTCTGTCAAATGAAATAAAGTGAAGTGAAGTCGTTCAGTCGTGTCTGACTCTTTGCAACCCCATGGACACCAAGCTCCTCCGTCCATGGGATTTTCTAGGCAAGAGTACTGGAGTGGGTTGCCATTTCCTTCTCCAGGGAACTTCCCGACCCAGGGATTGAACCCAGGTCTCCCACATTGTAGACAGACGCTTTATCGTCTGAGCCACCAGGGAAGTCAATGAAATAAAGCGAGTATTATTTATTTTAAAAGAAATTAAAACCAAGACAGAAGATAAATACGTAGATATCTTACATTAGCATTGTTTATGTAAAGACAAACCCTAGAGCAGAGAATTCATGTATACACATGTACATATATATATATTTATATAAAAACTCTCATATATAACTCTCATGATAGCTGGTAAATCAGTATAAGTGGCAAAGATGACATAAGGCTGAAAAACTGGCAAAGGTTATAGTATTTTCTAAAAAAAAAATGAGATATGTAAATCCTATATATTTCATTTGGTAAGCCTGTATCAATCCATGGGAAAATTGTAGGTTCAATGAGTTGTGAGCTTATATGTTTGCAAGTTAAAATTCACTAGTGTTCAGCATGAATCTTAAGAAAACTTTATATTTAAAAGTAACACCATTTTATTTTAGGATAATTGTCTAGATTATCTCAAGGGAGTGACACAGATAGAAGGTCAGTTTTTTTCTGATATATGTTTAGACAAGATGATAAAATGTGAGCTATGCAATAACTAAAGGGAGAAATTATGATTGGTGTTATTTGTAAAACAAAGTCAATCCAACAAATGTTGTTGAACCTTCAGTGACTGCAGAAATGGATCCTTCTGATACTGAGTGCTGAGTATATTTGAAGAGTTTCCTCATAAAAGTACAGACTGCTTTTCCAGGATGCTAATTCTGGTTAAAATCATTTGAGGCAGGGAATCCTTAAGACGGTGTGATATTGTGCTTGGACCCACTTATGGTCCAGAACAATTAAGAGGAATTAGAAATTCAGCACAGTTGGATTAAAAGTTTGGCATCAGTGACTGGAATAAAATCACCTTCTCCATACTCTTTCCTCTTCCCCAACCTGAGGGTATCTTGGACATTTAAAGTTGAATTGAGGTAATGAGGACATGGAAGGCTACCAATGGCTGTTAATACCTCTCAAGGTCATCTTAAAATGGACTATTTTGCTAGTGGAACACTGGACTAGATCAGAGGTCTTCAAACTTCCTTCAGTTCAGTTCAGTTCACACTTGTGTCCTACTCTTTGCGACCCCATGAACTGCAGCATGCCAGGCCTCTGTGTCTATCACTAACTCCCAGAGTTCACTCAAACTCATGTCCATTGAGTTGGTGATACCATCCAACCACGTCATCCTCTGTCATCCCCTTCTCTTCCTGGCCTCAATCTTTCCCAGCATCAGGGTCTTTTCAAATGAGTCAGCTCTTCACATCAGATGGCCAGAGTATTGGAGTTTCAGCTTTAACATCAGTCCTTCCAATGAATATTCAGGACTGATCTCCGTTAGGATGGACTGGTTGGATCTCCTTGCAGTCCAAGGGACTCTCAAGAGTCTTCTCCAACACCACAGTTCAAAAGCATCAATTCTTTGGTGCTCAGCTTTCTTTATAGACCAACTCTCACATCCATACATGAATACTGGAAAAACCATAGGCTTGACTAGATGGACCTTTGTTGGCAAAGTAACGTCTCTGCTTTTTAATAAGCTGTCTAGGTTGGTCATAACTTTTCTTCCAAAGAGTAAGCGTCTTTTTATTTCATGGCTGCAGTCACCATTTGCAGTGATTTTAGAGCCCAAAAAATAAAGTCTGTCACTGTTTCCCCATCTATTTGCCATGAAGTGATGGGACCAGATGCCATGATCTTAGTTTTCTGAATGTTGAGCTTTTGACTCTCCACTTTCACTTTCATCAAGAGGCTCTTTAGTTCTTCTTCTCTTTCTGCTATAAGGGTGGTGTCATCTGCATATCTGAGGTTATTGATATTTCTCCCAGAAATCTTGATCCCAGCTTGTGCTTCATCCAGCTCAGCGTTTCTCGTGATGTACTCTGCCTATAAGTTAAATAAGCAGCCTTGACAATATACAGCCTTGACGTACTCCTTTTCCTATTTGGAACCAGTCTGTTGTTCCATGTCCAGTCCTAACCGTTGCTTCCTGACCTGCATACAGATTTCTGCATACAGATTACCAGACCACCACAGGTCAGGTGGTCTGGTATCCCATCTCTTTCAGAATTTTCCACAGTTTATTGTGACCCACACAGTCAAAGGCTTTGGCATATTCAGTTAGAAAACAATAACACGCACACACACAGAGAAAATTAGCTTGATTAAGCATACACAGTGTATCCAACTTGGCTGCATATCCCCCTTCACAACTGCCCTTCTCTTACTTCAGAAAAGAAAATCCCACTTCTCTTTCATCCTGTGTTGCAGCCACTGTGGAATTTAGTGTAGAAGGCCCACTTTTAGCACTAAGTCAAATGACCATTACAAATTTTGGTATTTGTCCTGATGAAGTAAACTAATCTATTAACCGCAGGAAATTCATTAGCAAATCACATGGTTTCTAATCCTCTGCTTTCAACAAAATTCAAAAGTACCTAACTGATTGCTATTCAATGATAGATCAAATAGAATAAAACTAGTCGTGAACTCTATCTTACTATAGCCATAAATAATATTCATCCCTAGATATGCAAATTAATTGGGGGAATAAAACTACATTCATCTCATTAAGAGATTCATTCTAATAAAATTTTGCTCTCTATTTATAGTAACTATCATAAAACATGTAATATATTCAAGTTGTATCACTCAAGTTTGTATTACAAATAGTTCTAACTCAATCCAAAAGAAATTTTTAGGACTTGAGAACCTTGCAGTCAAAAGAAATTTTTTAAAATTATATTTCAATTTACATAAGTATTTCCTAATTGAAAATTATGATAGAGGATCTATAAAAGACAAAACTTAATAATATTACATATTAATAAAGTTGTCTGGGTAATTAGAATGGATATATGAGTTCAAGAGAAAGTTCATGATGTTAAATTTCTGGCTGTTGAAAATTGTGTATGTATTTTTAAAATATGAATGATAGCAAGGATAAGGTTGCTATGATATTTAGATTCCACTTATTACATCTTATTTTTTATTCATTTTTTATTGGAATACAGTTGCTTTACAGTGTTGTGTTAGTTTCTGCTGTTCAGCAAGGTGAATCGGTTATCCTCTCTTGAATTTTCTTTCCATTTAGGTCACCACAGAACATTTAGTAGCATTCCCTGTGCTATACAGTAGGTTCTCATTAGTTATCTATTTGACGTGTAGTGGTGTATATATGTCAGTCTCAATCTCAATTCATCCCATCCCTCATCCCCTGTTCGTATGCCTATGTGTTTACACCTGTGTCTCTGTTTTGCCTTTGCAAATAAGTTCATCTGTACAATTTTTCTAGATTCCACATAAAAGCAGTATTATATGGTATTTGCTTTTGTCTTTCTGACTCACTTCACTCTTCATGATAGTTTCTAGGTCCACCCATGTGTCTGCAAATGGTTCTATTTTTTTGCTTTTTATGGCTGAGTAATATTCCACGGTATACATGTACCACATCTTCTTTATCCATTCCTCTGTTGATGGACATTCAGGTTACATACATGTCCTGGCTTTTGTAAATAGTGTTGCAATGAACACTGGGGTGCATGTATATTTTTGAATTATGGCTTTCTTTGAGTATATACTCAGGAGTGGGATTACTAGGGCATATGTTAGTTCTCTGTTGAGTTTTTGGAGGAAACTCCATACTGTTTCCCATAGTGGTTGTATCTCTTTACATTCCAATCACAGTGTAGGAGGGTTCCTTCTTCTCCACACCCTCTCCAGCATTTATTGTTTGTAGATTTTTGGATGATGGCCATTCTGACTGATGTGAGGTGATACCTCATTGTAATTTTGATTTGTATTTCTCTGGTAATGAGTGATGTTGAGCATCTTTTCATGTGCTTGTTGGCCATCTCTACATCATCTTTGAAGAGATCTATTTAGCTCTTCCCCCATGTTTGAATGGGCTCCCCTGGTAGCTTAGGCAGTAAAGAATCTGCTTGCAATGCTGGAGACCTAGGTTCAATCCCTGGGTTGAGAAGATCCCCTGGAGAAGGAAATGGTTACCCACTCCAATATACTTGGCTGGAGAATTCCACAGCAGAGGAGTCATTTTGTGATTGGGTTATTTATTTATTATTTTTTATATTGAGCTGTATGAGATGTTAGTTTATTTTGGAGATTAATTCCTTGTTGGTTGCTTCATCTGCAACTATTTTCTCCTATTCTGAGGGTTTTTTTTGTTTTGTTTGTGGTTTTCTTTGCTGTGCAAAATCCACTTGTTACATTTTAAAATGAAACAAGACTTTAAAAAAAATGCATCAATAATTACAACATGTTAGAAAATATAAATTACAACTACTTAAAGCCCTGGGTGTTCTTTGGAAGGAATGATGCTAAAGCTGAAACTCCAGTACTTTGGCCACCTCATGTGAAGAGTTGACTCATTGGAAAAGACTGATGCTGGGAGGGATTGGGGGCAGGAGGAGACAGGGACGACAGAGGGTGAGATGGCTGGATGGCATCACCGACTCGATGGACATGAGTCTGGGTGAACTCCGGGAGATGGTGATGGACAAGGAGGCCTGGCGTGCTGCGATTCATGGGGTCGCAAAGAGTTGGACACGACTGAGCGACTGAACTGAGCTGAACTGAAAAATTGTAAAATTGTGTGAAGGAATAATACAGTCTTTAGAATTCATAGTATCTAAATATTGAAGCAAAAGTTCAAAGATCATTGGACTGGTTATGATTTATTTATAGGATGCTTCTTATCTGTAATAAAAGGAAACTTATTCAACTAACAGAAATTACAATAAAAAATAAAGGTTAATACAAATGAATAAAACCTGAAGTGACCATCTGGTCCAGCTTTTAGGTAACTGTCCAGATGGTATTATTTAATTTTTTGAGCTGAGATTTATTTATTGTACAAACTAACAATTGCTCTACCAAACAAACTTGTTATGTAAAAAGAATCTGTTGTGAATATGAATCTGAACTTAGTTACAATTAGCATTTATTTACTAAAAATCTGATAACTGCTCAGCCTATAGAAAAATAACTAAGTACGGTTACAGTATTTCCTTCTTATTCACAGTGTCACTTTCTGAGGTTTCATTCACCTGCAGTCAACCCACCAGAAAAATATTAAATGGAGGTTTCCAGAAATAAGCAATTCATATGTTTTACCTTGCATGTTTTTCTGAGTAGCACGATGAAATCTCATGACATGAACCCTGTTTGTCCTGTGTATTCTGTCTATAACTCACTTAGCAGCCATCGTGGTCATCAGATGGACAGTCTTGGTATCACAGTGCTTGTGTTCAAGTAACTGTTAGTTTACTTAATAATGCTCCCAGAGCGCAAGAGTAATGATACTGGCAGTTCAGATGTGTCAGAGAAGCCGTAAGTGAAGCCATAAGCCTGTAAGTGAAAAGGTGAAAGTTGTCAACTTAGTAAAGAAAGGAAGCTTGCTGAGGTTGCTAAAATCTATGGTAAGAAGGAATCTTCTATCCGTGAAATTGCAGAGAAGTAAAAAGAACTCTGTGCCAGTTTTGTTGTTGCGTCTAAAACTGCACAAGTTATAGCCATAGTGTGTGGTAAGTGCTTAGCAAAGGTAATAAAAGGCATTAAATTTGTACCACAAGGGGCTTTCCTTGTGGCTCAGAGGTAAAGAATCGGTCTGCCAATGTAGGAGACACAGGTTCGATCACTGGTCCAGGAAAATCCCACACGCCGCGGAGCAACAAAGCCCAGTGAACCATAACCACTGAGGCTGTGCTCTAGAACCCAGAAGTCACACCTCCTGGGTTGTGCTGCAACCACTGAGCCCAGGTACCGCAACTACTGACACCCGTGTGCACTAGAGCAGGGGCTCCACAAGAGAAGCCACCGCAATGAGAAGCCTGCTCACCGCAACCAAGAGTAGCCCCCACTCTCTGCAATTGGAGAAAAGCCCGCACAGCAACAAAGACCCAGCACAAGCAAAATTAAATAAATAAAAATTATTTTAAAAAATGGTTCACATGAAAAAAAATCTTAAAATCTGTATCATAAGGTATTTTGAGAGAGAGACTACAGTCATATAACTTTTATTACAGTATATTGTTATAATTATTCTATTTCATTAATATTGTTAATCTCCTACTGTGTCTAATTTGTAAATTAAACTTTATTATAGGTATATGTGTCTAGGAAAAAGTAGCATACATAGGGTTTAATACTTTCTGTGGTTTCAGGCATCCACTGGGGGTCTTGACACTTATTCCCCAAGAATAAGGGGAGACTATTGTTATCTAAATGTGATCCAGTTCAAAAATCTATGTACTTATGAAAACATATGTATATGTGTGTGTATGTGTGTTTATATACAGCATGTGATTATTGCATACTATTATTAAATAGCATATAGATGTAATAGTAATCATTAATAATTATTATATTATATAATATATACCATAGATGTCAAATTTCTTGTTAAGATAATATATTACTTACATATAGAAAAATGATTGTAAAATAGCTGTTAGTTTTTGATATATTATGATATACATTTTTCTTATGCACATTCAATTTTTCTGTTTATATCCATACAATTTCTTTTAAAGAATTCTTACAGGTCCTATTTTATCTATTATTAGAAGATCCAATAAGACAAGATGCAAAACAATACATTTCAAAATTAGAAATTTCTTGACATTTTCCATTATAATTATAATGACAGTGTTAATATTTATAGCAGTGATTACATTTAATAAAAGCTACTATAGCTTATAATGGATTCTGATTCAGCTAGACTCCATAATTAATAGCTTACTCAATAATCCTGTAGTATTTAGACTTCAGTTTATCAGCTATAATGGCTAAAATATTATTTGATCTAGATTGAACAAACAGATTAAAATTATAGCTGCCCTTAATAATTGGACATGATTTTGTTTCATGTGCTTAAATATATTTTTAGATTTTTACTGACAGACTTATTAGATGTGAGAAAATAGCCATATTAATGTGGTAGGTATTATTATCCTAATTAAAATTGGAAAAGTTTCACAGTTTGGAACTATCTTTTAGAAAACATGTGCATTCCTTGGATGAGCCACATTTTATACAAAGAGCACTTGACTTCCATGTGCAGCATTATCTATGCTTCTATGTGAAAACCAGCCTTTTATTAAAAAGTGTTTGAGTTTAAATAATTGCTTTGAATTCTGCTTGAAATTAGAACATGCTGATAATTATTGTTTTGTAATCAATGTAAGTGTATTATGGCAAGGATCATTTATATTTTTCATCATAATGTTTTTACTATGAAAATCTCAAGGTTCACATGTAATGGGAAATAATCATGTAGGCAGAAGCATGAGATCTGAATGAGGAGAACCCAGCTTAGGCATGTGACTTTTCCTCAGTCAATTAAGTTTTTAAAATAATTTAAAGACAATGTTCAGATCATAGAAAGCTGTAAACCCACTACATGCTGGGCTGGTGATATCAAAATTGCAGTATTGTGTTGACTCTTAGCCTCATAAATTTAAAAACTACATACATACGCAGGTACATGATGTAGTACTCTCCAAGTGAAGGCATGCATTTTAGGATCAGTAGCAAACTAGAATGCCTCCAAAAGGAGGCATTTAGGATTATAAAAAGTCTAGAAAGCATGCTGTACATGCATGCTTGCTCAGTTGTTTCCGCTTCGTCCAACTCTTTGCGACCCTATGGATGGTAGCACACCAGGCTCTTCTGCTCATAGGATTCTCTAGGCAAGAATGCTGGGGTGGGTTGCCATGCCCTCCTCCAGGGGATCTTCCAGAACCAGGGGTTGAAACCATATCTCCTACGGCTCCTACATCACAGGTGGATTCTTTACTGCTGAGTCACCAGCAACTGAGATTGTTTAACCTTGAAAGAGTAGACTCAACAGAGCTACCTTTAAATACTTAAAGTAAAAGTAAAGTAAAAAGTCACTCAGTCGTGTCCGACTCTTTGCGACCCTGTGGACTATAGCCTATCAGGCTCCTCCGCCCATGGGATTCTCCAGGTAAGGATACTGGAGTGGGTTGCCATTTCCTTCTCCAGGGGAGAAGTTACTGCTGCTGCTAAGTCACTTCAGTCGTGTCCGACTCTGTGCGACCCCATAGATGGCAGCCCACCAGCATCACCCGTCCCTGGGATTCTCCAGGCAAGAACACTGGAGTGGGTTGCCATTTCCTTCTCCAATTCATGAAAGTGAAAAGTGAAAGTGAAGTCGCTCAGTCGTGTCCGACTCTTCTCGACCCCATGGACTGCAACCTACCAGGCTCCTCCATCCATGGGATTTTCCAGGCAAGAGTACTGGAGTGGGGTGCCATTGCCTTCTCCAGGATTTAAATACTTAAAGAATTCCTAAAATAATAAAAGGACTAGATTTTCCTATGATGTTCCAGAATTCAGAACTAGGATTAATAATGGGAGTGAAAAGAATATAGGTTTTTGTTTTATCATAAGAATTACTTCAAAGTGCAGTTCTTTGGCAATGGAATAAATTGCCTCATAAGCTAGGGGGCTACTCAAAGTGGAACTATCTCAGCCAATCATCTTTTAGAAACACTAAAAAAAAACCGCAATAAGCCCTAGAATTCCCATACATTTTAAGTTTTTTATGGTACTTAGAGATTTCTTTAAAAATTCCAAAGTTGTTTCACACAGATTGTTTAACAAGTTTCTCTTTACTTTGATATATGGTGAAAAGACAGTTTTAATTTTGAATGTGCTTTCATTCATTCAGTCAATAAATATTTTTTGAGCAGTTACTACATGCCAGGTGTTGAGTTAAAAGCTAGTGTAGGATGGAGAATCAAACTAGACATAGAGATCAGAGACTGTATGGGCAGATATTACTCAATAGTCACACAAACAAATGGGCAATTACAATCATTGATAAATGGTATGGAGAAGGTGCACAGTACTCTGTGAAGCTGGGCTTCCCCGGTAGCTCAGTTGGTAAAGAATCCATCTGCAATATAGGAGACCCTGGTTTGATCCCTGGGTCAGGAAGATCCCCTGGAGAAGGGATAGTCTACCCACTCCAGTATTCTTGGACTTCCTTGGTAGCACAGATGATAAAGAATCCGCCTACAATGGGAGAGACCTGGGTTCGATCCTTGGGTTGGGAAGATTCTCTGGAGGAGTGCATGGCAACCCACTCCAGTATTCTTGCCTGGAGAACCCCACAGACAGAGGAGCCTAGCAGTCTACAGTCCATAGGGTCTCAAAGAATTGAACATGACTGAAGTGACTGAGCATGCATGCACACACTTTGTGACCTTATGCAAGTAAGAGAAGTTTCTTTCCTTTACATCATTACCATCTAGGGCAGCCCTCATCATCTCTTACCTGGAGTACTACACAGCCTACTAAAAATGGGCTCCCTGTTTTCACTCATGCCGAACTCTTAACCTTTCTCAACTCCACAAGCATAATTTCCTCAAAATGCAAATCATAACTCCACCCTGCCTTAAATCCAGCAATGCTAGAGGGTGGGAAAATATGAGAGAATAGCACTGAAACATGTATATTACCATATGTAAAATAGATGACCAGTGCAAGTTTGAAGCATGAAGCAGGGTACTCAAAGCTGGTATTCTGGGACAACCCAGAGGGATGGGGTGGGGAGGGTGGTGGGAGGAGGTTTCAGGATGGTGGAATACATGTACACCTATGGCTGAGTCATGTCGATATACAGCAAAAATCACCACAATATTGTAAAGTAATTAGCCTCCAATTAAAATAAACAATTAAAAAAAAAGAAAAAACCCACCATTCTTATCATGGCCTAAAATGATTTTTATAATATAGTCTATTTACACACCACTTTATTTAGAATATGTAACTAACAAGGACTTGCTGTATAGCACATGGAACTCTGTTTAATGTTATGAGGCAGCCTGGATGGGAGAGGAATTTAGGGGAGAATGGTTACATGTATATGTATGACTGAGTCCCTTAGCTGTTAACCTGGAATTATGACAACATTATTAATCAGCTATATCCCAATGAAAAATAAAAAGTTTAAAAAATATATAGTCCATTTCTATCTCCATGGCTATCTCAAACCACTTTTCCCATGTTCTATATTCCAGCTACTCTGAGGATTTTCAGTAATGGGCCATTATCTTCTGCATCAGGGCCTTTGAACATACAGTTCTCTCTTTTTGCTAAGCTCTACATCCCTTCTCCCTTCATCTAGTTAATTTCACCAATATAAACTCACATATTGCCCTCTTGTACACAATCATAAGTCACTCAGTCATTTGCTCAACAAATATTTATTAAGCTTCTAATATGCACCAAGCATTATTCTAATTGTTTGGATTACAGGAGCAAACAAAACAGGTCAAAGAGACTTGCCCTCGAGGGAAAATAAACAAAGATTCCTGCTAGTTTATACTATGCTTAGAAAGTTAAACCATGACCTAGATGCTTAGATCAAATTGTTAATTTCATTGGCTTTGCAACTGTATTCCCACAGACTTTTTCCGGGTTAAGGTTTCTAATAATTCTTTGAAATGTAAGATTGGATAGAAGCCTATATAAAAAATGGCCCTATGACAAAACACACACTACTCTACATTTACAATTTAGAGACTACATGGCTCATTTCATGCCTTATGATTTCACAACTTTGTGGTAGCACACTAAAATATAAGTGTGTATTTGGACATATATTTTTATGTATATACATTAATAAGTATAGTGCATACGTATGTTATGTATGACACCATAAGTAGATTATATACCACAGAAGGATGTAAACTAAATTTTTACCTTGAAAGTATTAATGGATTTATTAAAAATTATCTTACTATTTGGGAAATTAAATTTATAGATAATGATTATAAATTTTACTTCCTTTGAAGCAAGTGGTCATTAATTAATTAACTGCCTATTTTAGGTAGCTGACATTTACCACATTTTGTTCAGTATTGAGCATGGAAGGAGGTTTTACAAACTAGGAAACCTCTTGACTGGTTTGAGGAATGTATAGTTCACCTAGAGAGACAACATAAATGAAACAATATGAGGTAGTATATCCACAAAGTACAACAAAGTATAGTAAAAAAAAAACTGAACATAAAAGAAGAAAAGAAAGAAACTCTCCTCACCCCAATTACTTTCAATATACTCCGTATTCAGAGAGATAAAGGCAGTGGAGCCATGAATTTATGTTAGATAAAATTCACTAGCCAGAATGTAATTTCTGGTAAGAAATAATTGCTAAGGAGAGCAGTGTTACTCCAAAAACATGTAGAAGCAGCAACTTGGAATCTCCTGGAAGCTTCTGGAGGCACTAGGCTGTGACTGTATTCTCTTATGATAAGGGTATCTCAGTTTCAAGGCTTTACAAGTTATGGATCTTAGGAGAAAAATAACAGTTTAGTGAAAGTTTCTCCTTTGTAGCTCACTGAGATGAGGAAAAAGGTCAAAGGGAGCTTAACACATTTATAGCAGCTTGGAAAGTAGTGGTGTCAATCGAGGCCACGGCTGATAGGATCTCATGGTGATAGCTGTAGCTCTGCTTTTCCCCATCTCATCCTGATGGTGGTGAGAGCTGAGAACTTAGAGCAATGGATTGAGAAAATATCATGAAATGAAAGGACCATTGGTCTGGATAAAACTACAGTCAGTAAAAATGGAAAATAAACTTCCATGTTTGGCCTTTAGCAGCCTCAGAGACTTCAAATAACATTTCACCAAATTGCTTTTGAGTCCTTCATAGTTGTAATGCTTTTTCTTTGGGTTGCTTGATAGTTTAAAATCTGTTAGCAGTTGTGAAATAGTGTTAAAGGGATACTAAATGTATCTTTTTTTTCTTAAATGCCACTTAATCCAGTAAAATTCAGGCCAAGGGGACACACTAATTTAAAAATTATTATCTGTTTCTACTGCTGATGATATGGATAATGTTTATACTTTAAAAAGTTGTTTCTTTAATTCAGTAGTAGCCAAAACAAACTTGTTTTCATTGGCTTACATATTGCTTTCATAGGGTTCAGTCCTGTTAGTTAAAGAATTTAGCATCACTCCTGGTTTCAGGTATTATTTATGCTAGGTGCTTTTGTATGTAGGGCACACAGTTTAAAAGGGTGCACTCTGTAATATTAAATGATATGAAAAATGAATGCTGAGAACAGAATTCAAATTTGAAAAAACTAACAGGCTGACAACTGAAAAATGGCCCAATTAACATTACAGACATTTTACTTAGTTGAAAAATGAAACGCAAACAGACTAAAATTCATTTGTATTAGAAGCAAAGTTTAGAAGTTTATAAAAATCTTTTTTTTCCCTATTTCAGGAAAATGGCTTAGGATTATTTCTCTGAATTGCCTACTTATGGCGCTCTAAAGAAAGCACAGCACATGTGATTAACTGTCTAATGATTTAGGTGAGTTATTGAAAAGATTTCATAGCAATTGAATATTTATGTCTTGAATCACTCTGTTCCACTGGATCAGTCTATTCAGTATCCCACAGCAGGGGTATCTGGCTCATTGCTGTAGTCCCAGGAGCTGGACAAGTGTGGTCACACAATAAAACTTTAAACCCTCAAGACATTTTTGTTGAATATATAGATAAAACTCCTAATAAGAAAATGAACACAGGAAAGCAAGATATGATTCTGAATATGAAGCAGTCTGAGTAGGTATGAATGGATAAAAATGGTATGGATATGAATAATTGAGTTCAGAACGATTAAAGTAGAGTTTTGCCAAATTGATCATATAACATAACTAGAAGATGTTATAATTCCCCTAATTTCTAACATCAGTTCTGTAGGGAAGAGCAAGTAAAAAAAATAAAAGTGCTCTAAAGATGAACTTAATATCCCTTATGTATCCTCAATGTAGGAGCAGATAAAAGGAAATGCTTAAAGGAAACCACCATTGTTTTTTGTTGTTTTTCTTTTTTGGAAAACTTTACCTTGATAGGAAAAATGATCAAGAGAAGACAGAGATAAAAAGATGGTGGGTCCACAGCAAAACTATAGCGAAACATGGTGTCTGGATTTAATTCTTTCATTAGAGGATCTCACTGAAGACCGTTTTTATTCCTTAGTTTACCCTTTCTTCATTCCCTCCTTCCTTCCTCCTTCCCTCCCTCTCTTTCTTCCTTTATTCTTTCTTTCCTTCCTCCCTATTGAATGCCAGGCAAACAGAAGTCTTATAAAATATTCAAACACCTGCTTTGAGAGTTGGACAGGCTTAAATCACTTTTTGGAAATCTATCCACTTTAACAGATGCTAAAGATTTGGGCCAGGAAAGTATAGGGTTTTGGAAATAAAGAGAACTCTGAAATTCCCCTACCTTCCTTGATTTGCTCATTCCCTCCACAATATGGCTCTCCTATTACACTTTTACAGTAATTCTGAAGTACCTATGGTGCAAGGTGAATACCTTCCTTGATTCTCCACATTTCCGTGGTTCTTAAGTTAACCTTCATTGAACAGAGATTCCTTTCATTGGTTACATCAAGTTTACCCACATCTCTCCGGGATGTCAGGATATCATCAAAAACTGCATATGAATAAGTCTAAGGCCAGGGCATGAACTCTTGCTTCCTATTCATCACATCTTAAAGCCACATGCCACAGTATTTCCTTAATTCTTGAGGAACACTTCTTCTTGAAAATAAAAACAGATATTGTAGAAAATATCAGATCCTGTTTCTGCTCATTGGTACTGCCTAGCTTTCTTAGAAGTGTGGCTCTTGAGAGCCAGATTCCTGGAAATGACCTTATAGCATGAGAGGATAAGGAACAATTCTCCTTCTGTCACCAAGATTCTGCTGGGGCTTATACCTGGCTATAGAGATGCCACACTCTTTTAAAAAATAAAAGGTTACCAGTTAAATGATATTGGACTACTGGGTGCCAGATTTTTCAAAGCAGATTCATCTACAAAATAAATATGGGCACAAGACATTTATTGCTTTATTTCATTATACATCCACACCTCAAACATTTAGCATGTTGTCAGGAATAATACTTTGAGCTCTCAAACCTTAACCAAATGTAAAAGCAGAGACCCATAGAAAATTAAATGTCCAGTGAACCAATATATCAAATACTGTGAGTTTCGTTCCTGTTCCAATGACTCCATGAAAAGAAAAGAAGTCAAGAGTTACGACTTAAAATGCAAAAAAAAAAAAAAAAAAAATAGTCAAAAATATGCATCAAACAATAAAAGTATTTTTAAGAACGTCACTGACTGTACAAAAGTGTCAATTAAATAAAATATCATGGTTGACTTAACAAAAAAAGGGAATGTAAAAGACTTGAAGAAGGTGCCTTTATGAAATTGGAAACATTGATTTGAAGTACTTCATTCCTAACAATTTTTGGCCCTTTGTGAAATAGGGCATAGGACAAGGGATAAGACAATGAAGTGGCAGTAATAAGAGAGGTTTATGGGTTGAAAGGTACTGTGAGTTATAAATCTGACTTATAGTAATACAGGGGTTAAGATAGGTGAATGCCTAAATAGCATTAATCTGTGAGAGGAAATCATATGCTAGATAAATGCATATTTTGTTTGCCTTGACCATTAAATTCATCTTTAAATAATACCAAAGTGCCTAAAGAATAAGACGTCTATTATCTGAATGTTAGGCTTTATAAAGTCTCTCTATTCACAACAGACAATTTTATGTTTATCTAGTACATGTATGGCGAATGGTGGCTGTGTGGTGCTGGAGCGGCAAGCGACCAAGAGGAGATACCACACGTCCAAGGTAAGGAGGAGCAGCTGCTCTTTGCTAGAGCAGCCGTGAAGAGATACTCCATGTCCAAGGTAAGAGAAACCCCAGTAAGATGGTAGGCACTGAGAAAGGGCATCAGAGGGCAGACAGATTAAAATCAAAATCACAAAAAACTAACCAATCACATGGACCACAGCCTTGTCTAACTCAATGAAAATAAGCCATGTCATATAGGGCCACCCAAGATGGACAGGTCATGGTGGAGAGTTTTGACAAAATATGGTCCACTGGAGAAGGGAATGGTAAACCACTTCAGTATTCTTGCCTTAAGAACCCCATGAACAGTATGAAAAGGCAAAAAGATAGAACACTGAAAGATGAACTCCACAGGTCGGTAGGTGCCCAATATGCTACTGGAGATCAGTAGAGAAATATCTCCAGAAAGAATGAAGGGATGGAGCCAAAGCAAAAATAGCACCCAGTTGTGGATGTGACTGGTGATAGAAGCAAGGTCTGATGCTGTAAAGAGAAATATTATATTGGAATATGGAATGTTAGGTCCATGAATCAAGGTAAACGGGAAGTGGTCAAACAGGAGATGACAAGAGTAAACATTGACATTTTAGGAATCAGCGAACTAAAATGGACTGGAATGGGTGAATTTAACTCTGATAACCATTATATCTACTAAAGGAATCCCTTAGAAGGAATGGAGTAGTCATCATAGTCCACAAAAGAGTCCAAAATGCAGTATTTGATTGCAATCTCAAAAATGACAGAATGATCTCTGTTCATTTCCAAGGCAAACCATTTAATATCACCGTGATCCAAGTCTAAGCCCCAACCAGTAGTGCTGAAGAAGTTGAATGTAGGTTCAATGAAGTGCTACAAGACCTTCTAAAACTAACACCCCCAAAAGATGTCCTTTTCATTTTTGAGTACTGGAATGCAAAAGTAGGAAGTCAAGAAACACCTGGAGTAACAGACAAATTTGGCCTTGGAGTACAGAATGAAGCAGGGCAAAGGCTAATAGAGTTTTGCAAAGAGAAGGCACTGGTCATAGCAAACATCCTATTCCAACAACACAAGAGAAGACTCTACACATGGACATCACCAGATGGCCAAAACTGAAATCAGATTATGTTCTTTGCAGATTTGTGTTTGCAGTTAGCAAACACCAGACTGGAACCTGACTGTGGCTCAGATCATGAACTCTTTATTGCCAAATTCAGGCTTAAATTGAAGAAAATAAGGAAAAGCACTAGACTATTCAGGTATGACCTAAATCAAATCCCTTATGATTATACAGTGGAAGTGAGAAGTAGATTTAAGGGACTAGATCTGATAAACAGAGTGCCTGATGAAATACGGATGGAG
Source organism: Bos indicus x Bos taurus (assembly GCF_003369695.1). Classification (NCBI taxonomy): domain Eukaryota; kingdom Metazoa; phylum Chordata; class Mammalia; order Artiodactyla; family Bovidae; genus Bos; species Bos indicus x Bos taurus. The sequence continues at coordinate 29,113,732 of NC_040081.1, read as the reverse complement.
GTTCCTGACACTGTACAGGAGACAAGGATCAAGACCATCCTCAAGAAAAAAAAATGCAAAAAAAGCAAAATGGCTGTCTGAGGACACCTTACAAACAGCTGTGAAAAGAAAAGTGGAAAACAAAGGAGAAAAGGAAAGATATACCCATTTGAATGCAGAGGTCCAAAGAAAAGCAAGGAGAGATAAGAAAGCCTTCCTTGGTGATCAGTGCAAAGAAATCGAGGAAAACAATAGAATGGGAAAGACTAGAGATCTCTTCAAGAAAATTAGAGATACCAAGGGAACATTTCATGCAAAGATGGCTACAAAAAAAGGACAGAAATGGTATGGACCTAACAGAAGCAGAAGATATTAAGAAGAGGTGGCAAGAATACACAGAAGAACTATACAAAAAATATCTTCATGACCCAGATAATCACGATGGTGTGATCACTGACCTAGAGCCAGATATCCTGGAATGTGAAGTCAAGAGGGCCTTAGAAAGCATCACTACGAACAAAGCTAGTGGAGGTGATGGAATTCCAGTCGAGCTATTTCAAATCCTAAAAGATGATGCTGTGAAAGTGCTGCACTCAATATGCCAGCAAATTTGGAAAACTTAGCAGTGGCCACAGGATTGGAAAAGGTCAGTGTTCATTCCTATCCCAAAGAAAGGCAATGTCAAAGAATGCTCAAACTATTGCACAATTGCACTCATTGCACACCCTAGTAAAGTAATGCTCAAAATTCTCCAAGCCAGGCTTCAGCAATATGTGAACTATGAACTTCCAGATGTTCAAGCTGGGTTTAAAAGAGGAACCAGAGATAAAATTGCCAACATCTATTGGATCATTGAAAAAGCAAGAGAGTTCCAGAAAAACATTTACTTCTGCTTCATTGACTACCCCTAAGCCTTTGACTGTGTGGATCACCACAAACTGTGGAAACTTCTTAAAGAGATAGGGATACCAGACCACCTGACCTGTCTCCTGAGAAATCTGTATGCAGGTCAGGAAACAACAGTTAGTATGGACATGGAACAACAGACTGGTTCCACATAGGAAAAGGAGTACGTCAAGGCTGTATATTGTCACCCTGCTTATTTAACTTCTACGCAGAGTACATCATGAGAAACGCTGGGCTGGATGAAGCACAAGCTGAGATCAAGATTGAGGGGAGAAATATCCATAAACTCAGATATGCATATGACATGACTCTTATGGCAGAAAGTGAAGAAGAACTAAAGAGCCCCTCAATGAAAGTGAAACAGAGTGAAAAGTTGGCTTAAATCTCAACATTCAGAAAACTAAGATCATGGCATCTGGTCCCATCACTTCATGGAAAATAGATGGGGAAACAGTGGAAACAGTTGCTGACTTTATTATTTTGGGGCTCCAAAATCACTGCAGATGGTAAATGCAGCCATGAAATTAAAAGACACTTACTCCTTGGACGGAAAGTTATGACCAACCTAGACAGCATATAAAAAAGCAGAGACATTACTTTGCAAACAAAGGTCCATCTAGTCAAGGCTATGGTTTTTCCAGTATTCATGTATGGATCTGAGAGTTGGAATATAAAGAAAGCTGAGCACAGAAGAACGGATGCTTTTGAACTGTGGTATTGGAGAAGACTCTTGAGAGTCCCTTGGACTGCAAGGAGATCCAACCAGTCCATTCTTAAGGAGATCAGTCTTGGGTGTTCATTGGAAGGACTGATATTGAAGCTGAAAGTCCTATACTTCGGCCACCTGATGCGAACAGCTGATTCATTTGAAAAGACCCTGATGCTGGGAATGATTGAAGGCAGGAGAAGAAGGGGATGACAGAGGATGAGATGGTTGGATGGCATCACCGACTCAATTGACATGCATTTGGGTAAACTCCAAGAGTTGGTGATGGGCAGAGAGGCCTGGCATGCTGTGGTCCATGGGGTCACAAAGACTCGGATACAACTGAGCGACTGAACTAAACTGAGTATATGTATGAGGTAGATTAGCAAGCAACACAAAAAATAAAAGAAAAAAATAGAATAAAAATATATTGCATTATGTTTCATATGAAATATCTATTAGGCTATATTTCATTGTTTAGGCTAGAATTTTTGTCCTCAGTATTTCTACTTTAAGTAATGTTGTCAACCAATTAGAAATTTTCGGACCTTTTAAAATGACAATTTTCCTATTGAATGATTTTTACTTTATATAAACATTATTAGATGCCGTTCCACACATCAAAAAGATCAAAATTTAGCTGTTTAAAACTATCATACCATTCCTATATGTCAGGCACTGTACTAACATTTATATGACATTTGTCAAATTCATAGATCCACGCAAGCATGCATACATATATATACATATATATATATATATATATATATATATACATATACACATGAATGCATTCAATGAAGGCACACTCAGTTGATCAGATTGTTATCCATATTGAATTTTAAGGAGAGAATCAAAGGAAAACAAGTAGATATTAGAAAATTAGATTTTAAGCATCCCTATTTTAAAATAAAAAGAACATTTCTAATATACATTAGATCAATATACATTCAGATTGGTTTTCTACAACTTTTATCAGTACACATTTTAATGTAAATTGACATCTGTACTATACTTTCAGAATATTGCAAACTATCAAAATACCCTTTTCCTGAGTATTACAACAAAGAGATAGTACATTCTTATCAGTCTTATCCACATGAAAAAATATATTGCACTATGATGAAAGGAGATAAAAATACTAAAACCTTTAGTGCAATCTTTAAGAATAATGTGTTGCTACTTTGGGTTAAAAAAAAAAAAGAAATTTCCCTTCATTGGTAATAAGTTCATGTTTGTTTGGTGAGGCAGTATCAATATTTTGATAAGAGCAAGATTTAATAGTAACTTTATATGACCCACAACATGTGTCAAACATTGTGGTTTTTTGAGCAGCATATTGCACTTATCAAAAGTAATTTCTTTTTTCTATTTGTAAATGCTCAGGACTCTTAGAAAAGTGAGGATGCAGGATATGATGACACAAATCTGTGAAGCCAAAGTTCTATGTTGTGAAAGATATGTAAGTAATAATCTTGCTATTGAGTGAAATAAAACACATGTTAAACGTTTCTGTATCAGTCAGTTTATTATGCACTTTACTCATATACAAAGTCTTTTTAACTGCAAACATGCAAAAGTTCATTTGCCTCACTGCAGAGGAAGACACTGCAGTGATACTGGTTTTTTTTTTTTTTTTGATTATCTAATCATGCCATCCTTCTCCAATGTATATTATTCTTAGAAAAAAGCAAGAAACTAAATAAGAGGAAAAAAATTATGAGATTACATGTTTTTGAAATTTGTTTTCTAGTATTTTACAACGTTAGTGACTCATAACATTAGGATGAATTTAGTAAGAAAAACGTCATAGGAAAATATCTAGAAGTACGTTTATATTTGCTTCAGATCAGTTCAGTTCAGTCACTCAGTCGTGTCCTACCCTTTGTGACCCCACGGACTGCAGCACACCAGGCCTCCATGTCCATCACCAATTTCCTGAGTTTATTCAAACTCACATCCATTGAGTCAGTGATGTCATCCAACCATCTCATCCTCTGTTGTCCCATTCTCCTCCTGCCTTGGATCTTTTCCAGCATCAGGGTCTTTTCAAATGAGTCAGCTCTTCACATCAGGTGGACAAAGTATTGGAGTTTCAGCTTCAGCATCAGTCCTTCCAATGAATATTTAGGACTGATATCCTTTAGGATGAACTCGTTGGATCTTGTTGCTGTACAAGGGACTCTCAATAGTCTCCAAAATCATGGTTCAAAAGCATCAATTCTTCACTGCTCAGTTTTCTTTATAGTTCAACTCTCACATTCATACATGACTATTGGAAAAAGCATAGCCTTGACTAGATGGATCTTTGTTTGCAAAGTAATGTCTCTGCTTTTTCATATGCTATCTAGGTTGGTCACAGGTCTTTGTCCAAGGAGCAAGCATCTTTTAATTTCATGGCTGCTGTCACCATCTGCAGTGATTTTAGATCAGATCAGATCAGTCGCTCAGTCGTGTCCGACTCTTTGCGACCCCATGAGTCGCAGCACGCCAGGCCTCCCTGTCCATCACCAACTCCCGGACTTCACTCAGACTCATGTCCATTGAGTCAATGATGCCATCCAGCCATCTCATGCTCTGTCGTCCCCTTCTCCTCCTGCCCCCAATCCCTCCCAGCATCTGAGTCTTTTCCAATGAGTCAACTCTTCATATGAGGTGGCCAAAGTACTGGAGTTTCAGCTTTAGCATCATTTCTTCCAAAGAAATCCCAGGGCTGATCTCCTTCAGAATGGACTGGTTGGATCTCCTTGCAGTCCAAGGGACTCTCAAGAGTCTTCTCCAACACCACAGTTCAAAAGCATCAATTCTTTGGCACTCAGCCTTCTTCACAGTCCAGCTCTCACATCCATACATGACCACAGGAAAAACCATAGCCTTGACTAGACGGATCTTTGTTGGCAAAGTTATGTCTCTGCTTTTGAATAAGCTATCTAGGTTGGTCATAACTTTGCTTCCAAGGAGTAAGCGTCTTTTAATTTCATGGCTGCAGTCACGATCTGCAGTGATTTTGGAGCCCCCCAAAATAAAGTCTGACACTGTTTTCACTGTTTCCCCATCTATTTCCCATGAAGTGGTGGGACCGGATGCCATGATCTTCGTTTTCTGAATGTTGAGCTTTAAGCCAACTTTTTCACTCTCCACTTTCACTTTCATCAAGAGGCTTTTTAGTTCCTCTTCACTTTCTGCCATAAGGGTGGTGTCATCTGCATATCTGAGGTTATTGATATTTCTCCCAGCAATCTTGATTCCAGCTTGTGCTTCTTCCAGCCCAGCATTTCTCATGATATACTCTGTATATAAGCTAAATAAGCAGGTTAACAATATACATCCTTGACATACTCCTTTCCCAATTTGGAACCAGTCTGTTTTTCCATGTCCATACTAACTGTTGCTTCCTGACCTGCATACAGATTTCTCAGGAGGCAGGTCAGGTGGTCTGGTATTCTTATCTGTTTAAGAAGTTTCCACAGTTTGTGGTGATCCACACAGTCAAAGGCTTAGGGGTAGTTAATGAAGCAGAAGTAGATGTTTTTCTGGAACTCTCTTGATTTTTCAATGATCCAATAGATGTTGGCAATTTTATCTCTTGTTTCTCTGCCTTTTCGAAATTCAGCCTGAACATCTGGAAGTTCATGGTTCATGTACTGATGAAGCCTGGCTTGGAGAATTTTAAGTGTTACTTTACTAGTGTGTGCAATGAGTACAATTGTGCAGTAGTTTGAGCATTCTTTGGCATTGCCTTTCTTTGTGATTGGAATGAAAACTGACCTTTCCCAGTCCTGTGGCCACTGCTGAGTTTTCCCAATTTGCTTGCACTTTCACAGCATCATCTTTTAGCATTTTAGAATTTGAAATAGCTCGACTGGAATTCCATCACCTCCACTAGCTTTTTCGTAGTGATGCTTCCTAAGGCCCACTTGACTTCGAATTCCAGGATGTCTGGCTCTAGCTGAGTGATCATACCATTGTCATTATCTGGGTCATGAAGATCTTTTTTTGTATAGTTCTTCTGTATATTCTTGCTACCTTTTCTTAATATCTTCTGCTTCTGTTAGTTTCATACCATTTCTGTCCTCTATTGTGTCCATCTTTGTTTGAAATGTTCTCTTGGTATCTCTAATTTTCTTGAAGAGATCTCTAGTCTTTCCCATTCTATTGTTTTCCTCGATTTCTTTGCATTGATCTCTGAGGAAATCTTTCTTATCTCTCCTTGCTATTCTTTGGACCTCTGCATTCAAATGGGTATATCCTTCCTTTTTTCCTTTGCCTTTCACTTCTCTTCTTTTCATAGCTGTTTGTAAGGCATCCTCAGAAACCATTTTGCCTTTTTTGCATTTCTTTTTCTTGAGGATGGTCTTGATCACTGCCTCCTGTGCAATGTCATGAACCTTTGTCCATAGTTCTTCAGACACTCTATCAGATCTAATCCCTTGAATCTACTTGTCACTTCCACTGTATAGTCATAAGGGACTTGCTTTAGGTGATACCTGAATGGTCATGTGAAGAGTTGACTCGTTGGAAAAGACTCTGATGCTGGGAGGGATTGGGGGCAGGAGGAGAAGGAGATGACAGAGGATGAGATGGCTAGATGGCATCACTAACTCGATGGACGTGAGTCTCAGTGAACTCCAGGAGTTGGTGAGGGACAGGGAGGCCTGGTGTGCTGCGATTCATGGGGTCGCAAAGAGTCGGACATGACTGACCAACTGAATTGAACTGAACTGAATGGTCTAGTGCTTTTTCCTACTTTCTTCAATTTAAGGCTGAATTTGGCAATAAGGAGTTCATGATCTGAGCCACAGTCATTCCTGGTCTTGTTTCTTTGCTTCCCCATGACTTTTAATTTGCTATTTTCATCTCTTTTTCTTCAGTATGACCCATTTTATTGAAATCAAAACTCAATAATATGTACTTTCAGGAAGTGGAAGAACTTGTCTGAATAGTGAAACTGGTTGCCTCTTTGAGATGAATGATTCATGTTTACTGAGTAAAATAAATAATATAAACCAAACAGAGTATTTCTATAACCAAAATTATAAATGAATCACTAGGTTTCCTGGAGAATATTTAAACAAATGATAAAGTATGTTAATTTTTTTTAATACAGAAACAAAGCTAGGTTTCTGAAGTAGAATCAATTTTGTTAAATTCTCCCCAAGCTTCTGCCCCATCCCCTGACCTCTATCCTATCTCTGCTTCCCACATCCTACCATCCTGGCCCTCCAAGTACTACTTATTTATATTTTAGTATTCATTTCAAACATCAATCCTGTAAATTCTTCATGGAGGTTTTTTTTTTTCTGTTTTTTCACACATGACTTGGGACTTAAAGAACTAAGCACCATGCTTTGTGTTTTAAAACATTGGTCCATTTATTCCCCACAAAGCATTATAAAGACAGCAAGATTCTATTGTAGAGCACAGGGTACTATATTCAACTGCCTGTTATAAACCATAATGGGAAAGAATATGGAAAACTATATGCATGTATATACATATACTTTATATAGCTGAAACATTTTATTTTACAGCAGAAATTAAGATAACATTATAAATCAATCATACCTCAATAAGATAAATTAAAAATACTATGATATTAATAGTACCTTGTTGTAGAAATTAACTGTGACTTGCTGAGATTAGATTACTATCTTAAGCTTATGAATCAGAAAGTACTGGAGCCAGGAATTCACCTTAAGGCATTCAGACTCTAAAACTCATATTTCTATTAGTACATAAACTTTTAAAATTAAATTCTCCAGACTTCATATCAAAGAAAATCATGCTACTTCATTGAAAGCATTCAGATTAATTACTCTTTTAGTCTAGGAATGCTTTCTAAGTACCTTGGTTGAATCCTCTAGAGGAAAAGAAATGACTGCCGGCATGAGAATCTCAGATACAAATCCTTCTTGAGAAAATTACTTAATGTCTCTGTGCTTCAGTTTATTCATCAATGCGGGGGTAATAATGTTCATCTCATGGGCCAACATAAAGATTGTTGTATTCCATGTAGTAATACATGGCACAGAGCAAGGAAGAGTTTTAAAAATGGATTCTTATGCTATTATTTGGGATAGAGTCCTGTACTGTACAGGACAGATGAGTGGATAGAGAGCTTAAAATCTAACTGAGGAGACAAAAGACCAAAGATAAAATGATTTTAGGAGAGTAGTATGTTAAAAATAATGCAATGATATACATACACATATATACACACATACAAATATATTTTTAAATGAGGACTAAGAAAGTGATAAGAGGAAGAGTGGTATACATAGTGAGATTTCTATGAGCAGATGTGTTACAATATATTAAGGTGACAACAGACATGAGTTTAATCGTATCAGAGTTGAAGGAGAGGCATGAGGGTGCTCTAAAGAAAAACTGGAGGATGCAACTGAAATAAAATACTGAGGTGTTTCTAATTCATCTATCCTTCAAATGCAATGATAGCTAATATTTGATTAGTGTCTTCAAATGCCAGGCACTGTTCTAAGAACTTCATGCTAAGGAGACTTCACAGCAATTTCATATCAGGAGGTGCTAATCTTGCCTAGGGTTCCACGCCTAGTGAGTGTCTAGTGAGTAGTGGATCCAGGATTCCAAATCCAAGATTTCCAACCCAGGTATCTTGGTCCCAGTGCTTAAAGAGCTATAAGAGAGGCACTTAGCTCACACCAGGGATTTGGGGTAGATATAACCATTGAAGGCAGGGCTCTGTGGAACAGGCTTAACATTAAGGAGCTGAGGCTGGTGCCACTTTGTTATGTCAACTGAGAGTCAAGTCAAATGCCTCATGCTTAATTCCTAAGAATCAGAGGATCTGAAAGCTATCTTTGAGATGCAAACCACATAGGGATTGACTAGGAATTTTGCTAACAAAAGGGATAAACAGATTGGATTAAAGGACTAAATCCCACCTCAGAGATAAGCAATCCCACCTCAGAGATAAGCAATCCCAGAGACTAGAGAATGAGCAAGAATGTAAATTACATTACAGAAATGCAGGAAACTGGGCTCAGGATGAAGCTTGGGAAGGAATTTAGAGAGAGGGAAGATTTCATTTAAGATTTAATAATGAGATACAAGAAGATTCCAGAAAAATATCTACTTCTGCTTCATTGACTACTCTGAAACCTTTGACTGTGTGGATCACAACAAACTGTGGGAAATTATTAAAGAGACAGGAATACCAGACCACCTGACCTGCCTCCTGAGAAATCTGTATGCTGGTCAAAAGCAACAGTTAGAACCTGACATGGAACAATTGACTGGTTCCAAATTGGGAAAGGAGTATGTCAAGGCTGTATACTGTCACCCTGCTTATATAACTTATATGCAGAATACATCATGTGAAATGCCAGGCTGGATGAACCACAAGCTGGAGTCAAGATGGCCAGGAGAAATATCAATAACCTCAGATATGCAGATGACACCACCCTTCTGGCAGAAAGTGAAGAGGAACTAAAAAGCCTCTTGATGAAGGTGAAAGAGGAGAGTGAAAAAGCTGGCTTAAAACTCAACATTTAAGAAACAAAGATCATGGCATCTGGTCCCATTACTTCATGGAAAATAGATGGGAAAACAATAGAAACAGTGAGAGACTTTCTCTTCTTGGGCTCCAAAATCACTGCAGATGGTGACTGCAGCCATGAAATTAAAAGTCGCTTGCTCCTTGGAAGGAAAGTTATGACCAACCTAGACAGCATACTAAAAAGCAGAGAGATTACTTTGCTGACAACTGTCCATCTAGTCAAAGCTATGCTATGGTTTTTCCAGTAGTCACATATGGATATGAGAATTGGACCATAAAGAAGGCTGAGCATGGAAGAATTGATGCTTTTTGAACTGTGATGTTGGAGAAGACTATTGAGAGTCCCTTGGACTGCAAGGAGATCAAACCAGTCAATCCTAAAAGAAGTCAATCCTGAATATTCACTGGAAGGACTGATGCTGAAGTGCCAATACTTTAGCCACCTGATCCCAAGAGCTGACTCATTTGAAAAGACCCTGATGCTGGGAAAGATTGAAGGCAGGAGGAGAAGGGGATGACAGAGGATGAGATGGTTCGCTGGTATCACCAACTCCATGGACATGAATTTGAGCAAGCGCTGGGAGATGGTGAAGGACAGAGAAGTCTGGCATGTTGGATGAAGTCCATGGGGTTGCAAAGAGTCAGACATGACTGAGTGACTGAACAATAATGAGATACAGATGGAAGGTTGGGGAAAATAGAAAGAAGGGAAGATAAAACCAAAGCACCATTTTGAAAACCTGAAAGTATCAATTTTCAGTAGCAGATGGAATGGAAGTGCTAGCAATATTAAGCAAAATTTAAAAGGTAGAAAAATTAAGATATGTTGAAGATGAAGCAGATGTAGTTTTCATAACATTGAGCTAGGGTCAAATTTCAACTCATCTATGAAATAAATTTCTCTGAAAAAAATTTTTTATCAGAATTAAGTATTTCCAAATACAAATTTTAGTGAATTACTGATTGACAAAAATGATTAAAGAATATAACGAAGGACACTGAATTTATTTGACATGGAAAAAATAAGAGTCAAGACTGACAACAATTTTCCTATACAAGTTGTGCATGTGTGTATATATGTTATGTATCAGTTCAGTTCAGTTCAGTCACTCTGTCATGTCCGACTCTTCCCAACCCCATGAATCGCAGCACGCCAGGCCTCCCTGTCCATCACCAACTCCCGGACTTCATTCAGACTCACGTCCATTGAGTCAATGATGCCTTCCAGCCATCTCATCCTCTGTCGTCCCCTTCTCCTCCTGCCCCAAATCCCTCCCAGCATCAGAGTCTTTTCCAATGAGTCAACTCTTCACATGAGGTGGCCAAAGTACTGGAGTTTCAGCTTCAGGCTCATTCCCTCCAAAGAAATCCCAGGGCTGATCTCCTTCAGAATGGACTGGTTGGATCTCCTTGCAGTCCAAGGGACTCTCAAGAGTCTTCTCCAACACCACAGTTTAAAAGCATCAATTCTTTGGCACTCAGCTTTCTTTATAGACCAACTCTCACATCCACACATGACCATTGGAAAAACCATAGCCTTGACTAGACAAACCTTTGTTGGCAAAGTAATGTCTCTGCTTTTGAATATGCTATCTAGGTTGGTCTTAACTTTCCTTCCAAGGAGTAAGTGTCTTTTAATTTCATGGCTGCAGTCACCATCTGCAGTGATTTTGGAGCCCCCCAAAATAAAGTCTGACACTGTTTCCACTGTTTCCCCATCTATTTCCCATGAAGTGGTGGGACCGGATGCCATAATCTTCGTTTTCTGAGTGTTGAGCTTTAAGCCAACTTTTTCACTCTCCACTTTCACTTTCATCAAGAGGCTTTTTAGTTCCTCTTCACTTTCTGCCATAAGGGTGGTGTTATCAGCATATCTGAGGTTATTGATATTTCTCCCAGCAATCTTGATTCCAGCTTGTGCTTCTTCCAGCCCAACATTTCTCATGATGTACTCTGCATATGTTATGTGTGTGTATATATATATATAATTACAGAAATACATATAAAATATGGAGATCAACTTATCTCCAGTGAAAATAGTATGAGAAAAATTAAAAGATGTATTAAAGCCAGGATCTGGATATTGTGAAAGTAGCCTTTCTGTATATATTTCATTAAAAATGAAAATAGAATTTGTATTTGACTGGGATATTTTAATATATTTGATCAGAGTGACCAATCATATTCTCTTAAATTGTTTGGCTCCAGTTTCATTGATTTTGCTGTTGTCATTATCTCATATCCACAGCATAAGACAACTGCCCACAAATTTTGAGTTTGGAGAGCCTAGGAGTTTCTTGGGAAAAAACCATGAATGGAGGAGCCTGGTAGGCTGCAGTCCATGGGGTCACTAGGAGTTGGATACGACTGAGCAACTTCACTTTCATTTTTCACTTTCATGCATTGGAGAAGGAAATGGTAACCCACTCCAATGTTCTTGCCTGGAGAATCCCAGGGATGGGGGAGCCTGGTGGGCTGCTGTCTATGGGGTCGCACAGAGTTGGACACAACTGAAGCAACTGAACAGCAGCAGCAGAGGTTTCTTAAATTCATGTAAATACAAGTTGTCTAAGCCTTTGACCTTTGAGAAGTCACAGGCTCTTCATCTCCACTTCAGGGTGGAGATGCTAAAGGTCAGAAAATCTAAGGCAGAAAGCTTCATGGAAAGACCTTTGGGGATTCACATTTGTGGTCAATGCCTAACCCCTACTTGAGAAACAGAAGATTGTCATGAAATCCATGTTTTATTGTCTCCTCTTTTAATATCAGGCAGTTTCCAAATGGCTATCATTAAGTCCCATATTTGCTTATAGTGGTAACCAAGGCAGGTAGACAGCTGAGTGGAAACCTCAAGTACTTTTTTTCTGGTCAATAAATCAAAATTGATTTTGGCTGTATTTTATTTAGTTACCTAAAGGGATATCGCTGGGTTGGGAAGATCCCCTGGAGGAGGGCATGGCAACCCACTCCAATATTCTTGCCTGGAGAATCTCATGGACAGAAGAGCCTGGCAGGCTACAGTCCTGGGGATCACAGAGAGTCCAACACGACTAAGTGACTAAGCACATCACATAAAGAAAGGTTCAGTTTGTACTTCACTATTCTTGGGAATAATTTGGTGAAAATGTCTGCTTCTTCTTGATCCTTTTTTCTTTTTTTTCACCTTCGGTTTTGCATTTGGAAAGTGTCCCAGAAAATTGCAGTTTCTCCTGTTTATTTCTGTCAGCCCTATGGGAGTCAACTTCTAGCTATATGAAAAGAAAAAGAAATTCCCAACCCAGATCCCAACTATAAGGACATAAGTCCCCAGGCTGACAAAAGAGCCCCTACTTTTTGCACCTGTGTTATTTATTGATCATATTAGGGTTGCCCTTTTCCCTTATTTCCCCTTATTTTGAAAATCTCATATCTTTTAGCATTACTATAAAACCACTCCCCTCCCATTCTTTCACCATAACATCATTTCAGTTTTTCTTATGTCTGTGTCTGTGCCCTTTCCCCTTGAATAGTACAAAGGTCTGTAGTTTGACTATAGAGTCAAAACAGTAACAGCAGCAAAACCAAAGTGTTTCCTGCTGCTGCTGCTGCTGCTGCTCAGTCGCTTTAGTTGTGTCCAACTCTGTGCGACCCCATAGACGGCAGCCCACCAGGCTCCGCAGTCCCTGGGATTCTCCAGGCAAGAACACTGGAGTGGGTTGCCATTTCCTTCTCCAATGCATGGAAGTGGAAAGTGAAAGTAAAGTCGATCAGTCGTGTCTGACTCTTCGCGACCCAATGGACTGCAGCCTACCAGGCTCCTCCGTCCATGGGATTTTCCAGGCAAGAGTACTGGAGTGGGGTGCCATTGCCTCTAAAGCATCAAATCTTACCAGGCAAAGAAAGTCCTAGGTAAACTCTATTTCACACAAAATGTACCCAATCTTTTTGGGTGAGTGACCAGGATATCTGAGCTACTAATGTTTTCCCAATGAAACTTTCACCTAACTTCAGTTGCTTAGAGGCACTTAGAAAACAAAATTACAGTCGTATTAAAAATTTCTGATGGAAAAACACAGAGCTAGAATATAAAAATTCCCATCTAGAAAATTCACATGAAACAATTTCCATACCAGCTTTTAAATATCACCTCACTATACAAAAATTAAAATTGCCAAAATATTAATTACATTGTACATCACTTTATAACATCACAATTCCATTACATGTAACTCCATGAAGGTTAATTTTGTCCTCCTTTCCCTTCCTTTCTTCCTCCTTCCCTTCCTTTCTTCCCTCCTTCTCTTCCTTTCTTTCTGGATATTCATAGTGAATCGTATCACAACATTGGATATTTTAGTGCAAGCATCCAGCTTTTTCTTTTTCATGATTTATAAAAACCACATTACTTCCTGGGATTTTGTGTTCGGTATTAGTTATAAGTTACCACAGAGGTGAAACATATTCTCACTTCAGAAAACTTTACCTCAGGTGGGATCATCTGGCAAAAAACTCTTAACTAAGGATTGATATATTTCTCAGTTCTTTATGCCCTATACTTTTGCAATCTTTAAGAATACAATAAATTCTAAAACATACTTTATATTTAGCATTTTCTAAAAGAGGAAAATTGATGTTCCATTTCCTTTTCTTTCATAGTAAGAGACAATGTCTTCAGGGAAGAAATCCAAAGACACAAATCTTTCACCTAATAACTCACTGAGGGAATATGGCCTTTTTAATATATTTGCCTTTTTATAGTTGACATCCAGCCCACTGGGTCACGTGAGCCTGCTTTTGGTACTAACAGTCTTCTTCCATGAAACAGAAATGTTTTCAGAAATTAGTCCTAAAAAGCAAAAAAGGATGTCCCATTTGCCAAATAATACAAGGAAAAATGTTACTGACATGTTAAGTCTATCAACTCTCACTCCCCACAAAAAGAAACATATGCATAAATGAAAAGAAAAATCTTCTTCCAGACAGGGAAATTTCTTATATCTAAAGTAAGAAATGAAAAATCACAACCAACATGTCAATTAACTAACTTTGGCTTAATTATTAAAAGACCAGATATTTCTCCAGCTATTCTGAATGCCAAACAACATCAACCTGTGTAATTGTCACTAACATTAGGAAGATTTAATTATTGAGTCTATGTCCTCAGCACTTGTCAAAGAAGGAAATGGAGAACAAACAAGCATGAGTGAGCACTCTCAGAGCCAGCCAGACCACATGATTGTTACAAACCACATGCTCATAGCAGAAGGGCTTTCATAAATGTAACAATAGAGCGCTCTGTTTCCACAGGAAAACTTCTTTTTACTTTCACTCTGCAGTTTCAGAATACAGAATCATTTCCTTAATACCATTTAAAGTAAACCATAGGAATTCTATTGGGCTTCCCTAGTGGCTCATATGATAAAGAATTTGCCTGAAATGTAGGATATCCGGGTTCAATCCCTGGATCAGGAAGAGCCCCTGGAGAAGGAAATGGCTGCCCACTCCAGTATTCTTGCCTCGAGAACCCCATGGACAGAGAAGCCTGGCAGGCTACAGTCCATGGGGTCGCAAACTGTCAGACATGACTGAGTAACTAATATTTTCCTTACTTTTTTTTCACACAGAACCTTTAAGGGAGAGTTTATTTTCTACAGAAGCAGCAGCTTTTACGAAAGATTAAATACATACAGTTTTATAAAACATAATTTTGATATAAAATTTAAAACTTGCCACAGATGTAGGCATCCACAGTAAAAGAATGAAGCTCGGAAGCCCAGAACTGATTCCTCAGATAAGTTCTGGCCTCAAGAGACAAATTTTATTGTCCCATAGGCCAAAGGCGTCCTGACTTTAACTAAGGGCCCATAGGGTGATAAGCTTTTTGCTGTTTTACTTTTATATTTTTTTTGCTTTTTATACTCTGCAGTAACTACTATTTGAAAACTGTCCTAATGTAGAACCACACAGACTTAATTTCTTCTAATTTATCACATCTATAATGATATAATTTTGCCTCTTTCATTTTCATTTTGTTATACTTTATATAATTTAAAACTTTAATTATCTTCATCAAGTACTTATTGGAGATTTCTTGGAATTTTATCTGACTGTTTCCTAACTGCTGGACTCGAGCCTTTCCTTGGCTACAATGAGGTTGCTTTCTGGTGGAATTCCAGAAAATAATCAGCTTCAGCTATTTCGTTTTCATTTGTTGGTTTCAGTGCTTGTGATAATCTGAAAGCTGTGAAAATGCTCTGTGCCCCTAAACTGGACTCAGCAGCCTATATGTTTTGTGTTGAGTCTGCTGACTTTGGTCACCTCCACCTGCTCCCTCCTGTCTGTCCCTCAGCTACAAAAGAGTAAGGTGGGTGAGATGGAAAAGGTCTAGAGGTCTAGTAAGGCCATCATAATTAATTTTCAATGTTACTCAAGGATTCCTAGGGATGTCTCTAGTTTCCTCAACCTTGTCAAGCCTGCCTTCATAATGACAAAATTGATGACAAATGTAGGGATATTATTTTATTAATAAAAGTCAGTAAAATAATAAAGAGAGTTTAATTATTACTGTTCATTACTGGGTGGTCTGTTGATAGGTTGGTGACATCTTCTAAGTAATAAAATCATACATAGTTCATATATTTTATATGTTTATTTCATAAAATTTCATTTTCTTGCCTTCATCATAATAAAATCACTGATGAAATTATATAATTATAATTAAGATGTTCATATTATTTATGTTAAGTATTTCTTGAAGCATTATAGTTATTACAGTTTTATTAATTTCATGTTAGAGAATTTTCTCTTGACTGAGGCTGTAGAGGATGAAATAAAATTACTAAAGCCATATTTAAAATGGGAAACATACAGTAAATTGATGTTATGATCATACATTGTAATGGAATCAAATTTAAATTATCATGATCACTGAAAATACTATAAAATTTTAATTATCATGACACTGAAAATACTACAAAATATTTTATCTTACAGTTCAATGCATATCACAGTTTCTACTGCCAAAGCAGTATATAAATCATAGCACTTGCTCATATTTTTCTTTTAAATATTTCAATGCTATGATGGTAGAGGAATTCAAGAACAACATATTGCTAAGCTTGGCCACATATCTTAGCTCAAGATTATATCTTGATCTGTAATAGCAAAGTCTCTATAGAAATTAATTTCAGTATTTGTATGTGAACTAATTTCCTTATGTTTTACAGAAATGTCATAGCTCACATAAAATTTGCTTCAATTTAGAAAAACTCCAAAGTTTTAAAATGTGGAAATATAAAGTAAAATAATAAAGCTAGATTTAGATTTTATAGTCTATTCCTATCATGATTAACACTTAGTACTTCATAACAAATAACTTGCATATATCACAAGTTAAAAATTCATTTAATTTCTACCAAAAACATGATTCAATTTTGACCTGAGGACTGGCAATATATTTCGTTAATTCTGCTAATGAAGTTTGTCTTGTCTAAATTAATTCTAATGGTATTAACCAAATGTAGTCAGCATTCCTTAATGTGTCTGAGAGTCATTACAAAATCAAATAGGATAACATGTTTCACCAAGCTGCTTCACCTTAGGAGAGATCTGGAAAATATCATATAATCTTGACTTGTTCCTAAGTTTGTTACTACTACTAGTGTAATTGAGACCGTGCTTCTGTACGGCAATCTCAAACTACAAGCCATGCATGGCACCTAGAATATATGTAGAGTTTTAGCCAAAATTCCAGCTTGTAGACACTTTCCTTTGAACCATTATGTGACTATCTTGAAAATCAATGCCTAAAACTGAAAGCTGTTTTCTCAGTTCCTCATTTCATTCAAAACATATTCCTTTTACACCAGGCAGAAAACCAGTGAAAATCTCTTTAACTCTGACTTCCATATTTTTATATGGTGATTCAAAAGTTTGCATAATAAATATTGTTCATCATGATTTTTGTCCCTTAAAAACTAGTTGACTAGCTACTATTTCCTTTTTTATTATGGGTATAATTCATTCTCTCACTTTAATTCCATTTAATAATATCATCTTGAATTTTTTATCTTAGTAATAATCTATCAATATTTTCCCTGTCTTCATATTTAATCATTTTACCATATTTCTAAATCATTTCTATTAAAATTATTCATTTTTCACTATTTCTTCTAATGGAAAAATTTTCCAAATTTTTCCAAAAATACTGTACTTCTGTTGCCACAAAACACTATGTGCTTAGCTAAATATTGAAGAAACATGATTAATATTTAAAAGCAACATTGCCATTTCTTTTCTGGCAATTACTTGTCTATGTTGAATGCTACTGATTTCTTACTGTTTATTCACTCCCCCCACCCATTCTAGTAATTCCTTGTATGTGTGTATTCTTGTGCAAGTGATATTTCCTATTTTTTTATTTGTCAGTTTAAATGTTTCCAGTTATAGATTAAGTCCAAAGTTGATCTTGAAGACTGATTGTGAGAAATGCAACAGTAGAAACAAAATATTCTGTTTTGGAAATTATAATATGAAAACCTGTTTCTCTGGTGAGGGAGAGGGAAGGAATGAAACATTGTTTAATGGGTACAGACCTTCAGTTTGGGTGATGAAAAAATTTTGGAGATGGATAGTGATGGTGGTTGCACAATAATATGAATGTATTTAATGCCACTGAGCTGTACATTTAAAAATTTATTAAATGGCATATTTTATATTATGAATCTTTTACTGCAATTTTTAAAAAGCCTATTTCTACAGTTTATTTCTCCATTTGAAATAATTTTAACATAAAGTTAAATAAAAATATTCTGTTAAAATTAATAAAAAGTAATAGTGATAGTAACTTTGAATAGGATTATGTTTTGTTAGAAATATTATCATGTTCTCAGAATGATCATTATCACTTTCCAGAATTACTACCCAGTAAACTTATATACAGAGTACATCATGAGAAACGCTGGACTGGAAGAAACACAAGCTAGAATCAAGATTGCTGGGAGAAATATCAATAACCTCAGATATGCAGATGACACCACCCTTATGGCAGAAAGTGAAGAGGAACTAAAAAGCCTCTTGATGAAGGTGAAAGTGGAGAGTGAAAAAGTTGGCTTAAAGCTCAACGTTCAGAAAACGAAGATCATGGCATCCGGTCCCATCACTTCATGGCAAATAGATGGGGAAACAGTGGAAACAGTGTCAGACTTTATTTTGGGGGGCTCCAGAATCACTGCAGATGGTGACTGCAGCCATGAAATTAAAAGACACTTACTCCTTGGAAGGAAAGTTATGACCAACCTAGATAGCATATTCAAAAGCAGAGACATTACTTTGCCAACAAAGGTTGTCTAGTCAAGGCTATGGTTTTTCCAGCGGTCATGTATGGATGTGAGAGTTGGACTGTGAAGAAGGTTGAGGGCCGAAGAATTGATGCTTTTGAACTGTGGTGTTGGAGAAGACTCTTGGAGTCCCTTGGACTGCAAGGAGATCCAACCAGTCCATTCTGAAGGAGATCAGCCCTGGGATTTCTTTGGAAGGAATGATGCTAAAGCTGAAACTCCAGTACTTTGGCCACCTCATGCGAAGAGTTGACTCATTGGAAAAGACTCTGATGCTGGGAGGGATTGAGGGCAAGAGGAGAAGGGGATGACAGAGGATGAGATGGCTGGATGGCATCACTGACTCGATGGACGTGAGTCTGAGTGAACTCCGGGAGTTGGTGATGGACAGGGAGGCCTGGCTTGCTGCGATTCATGGGGTCGCAAAGAGTCAGACACGACTGAGCGACTGATCTGATCTGATCTTGAAACATAGTAAATCATCAAAAACTTTTGTATTTTCCTGCCTAATTTACTAATTTCATGACTATGTTTTTTCATATTCTAACAGACAGTCCAGGGTTGCATTTGTTGTTTCTGAATCATAAATTTGACATGAGTAACTCTTTTTTATTCTGTTTTGCTCATTAATTACATCATCCAGTAAATAATATGTCTGATTTCAGCTGACTTATTCGAGTGAAAATTAGATGATAAATTTTTATAATTTTATAATTCTTATTATTTTGATTAGTAACTATAGAATAATTAAACATTTAACAATGTCTCACTTGTGGATTTTATATATAAT
Source organism: Bos indicus x Bos taurus (assembly GCF_003369695.1). NCBI lineage: Eukaryota > Metazoa > Chordata > Mammalia > Artiodactyla > Bovidae > Bos > Bos indicus x Bos taurus. The sequence goes on along the minus strand of NC_040081.1, from coordinate 29,094,497 downwards.
ATATGACAGAAGTCTATTCATTTTTATGGTTAGAATTTTAATTTCAGAAGACCATCTCTGGAAAGAGTTCTTATTTTTTTCTTTTCAGCATCTTATTTTTGAGTTTCATTTCCCTATCTTTTTTTGCTATCATGATCTCAATTGGAGACCAATCACAGTTTGAAAGTTTAAAAAATAAAGTGTAATTATGTTTAAAGAGATCAAAATTGAATACATTTTCATCAAAAAGGTATAGTAAACAGAAAATGTCAACATTTTAAAGTCATATTCCTTATGTGTTGGTTTAAGTTACTTTCTCAATAATACATGATTGCAATAGTTGGGAGATAGTACCCTGAAACAACAGTTCTGTCCAAGAGGGTGCACTCTATGCTTGAATCAATGACGGATTCATTATGATATTTACTCCTATAGCAAGAATATTGGTCTTGGAATCAAGGATAAATATGATAACAGTTTTTCTCAGTACAACTTACAGATTTTTTTTTTTTTTTTTGCTTCAATCACTGCAGATGGTGAAGGTAGCCGTGAAATAAAAAGGCGCATACTCCTTGGAAGAAAAGTTATGATCAACCTAGATAGCATATTAAAAAGCAGAGACATTACTTTGCCAACAAAGGTCTGTTTAGTCAAGGGTATGGTTTTTCCATGGGTCATGTATGGATGTGGGAGTTGGACTATAAAGAAAGCTGAGTGCTGAAGAATTGATGCTTTTGAACTGTGGTGTTGGAGAAGACTCTTGAGAGTCCCTTGGACTGCAAGGAGATCCAATCAGTCCATCCCAAAGGAAATAAGTCCTAAATGTTCATTGGAAGGACTAATGTTGAAACTGAAACTCCTATACTTTGGCCACCTGATGTGAAGAGCTGACTCATTGGAAAAGATCCTGATGCTGGGAAAGATTGAAGGCAGGAGGAGAAGAGGACGACAGAGGATTATATGGTTGGATGGCATCACGGACTCAATGGATATGAGTTTGAGTAAGCTCAGGGTGTTGGTGATGGACAGGGAGGCCTGGTGTGCTGCAGTCCATGGGATTGCAAAGAGTCAGACATGACTGAACGACTGAACTGAACTGAACTGATTCCCTGAAACCTGGAGTTATGTTGTTTTGGAGCTCTTAGTTTCTAAAGGAGGGTTTGCCTCTAACAGTGGCCATGACAAGAAGTCCAGTGAACTGGACTGCTATGCGGCTATTCTGGAGTTTTCATGATTTTGAAGCAACAGGCAAAGAAAATGGGTGGGTGTCACTTTAATAGATGTGGAAGTAATCAAGAAAAATTAGGATCCTATTTACAATGGGGGTACGGTCGACTATACCTGGAACCCCGTGGATTCCTTGAGGTACGTTTAATGATTTCCATATCAAGTAGTAAAAGTCAATAAAAAACTATACCAAGGGAAAAAAGAGGTAGAAACACCAAGGATTCATATTCTTTATGAATGAAGTTCGGCATCACCCCACTAGGTAAACAACTCCAATTAATCAAGGTTCTAAGTGAGCAAAGGCAGCATAAAGTGAATAGTGAAAGAAATTAACTATATCCTCTTGGTTACTTACTGGAATGAGGGATTTAAACTCTAGGCATAAAGTGTACATGTCACCTTATTGTTTTCCATGAGACTGGTTAGCATTTTTTGATCTTGTGGTTTAATCTTTAGGTTACAGAATATTCAGGTGGAAATTTGGCTGATTTTTATGGAGGTATTAATAGTTTCCTGATATGGATACTGTGATTGTCACAGAATATGTCATAGTACCTATACTGAGCAACAGCGGCCTTTCACATACATATGTATCTTTCCTTTTAGAAGAGGAAAGATATATATGTTTTAAGGAAGATATTTATTTTGGTAGGAAAAAACAAATGATTGCTATTGTTATATGGAAGTTCAGATACATGTAGAAGATATCAGTAGTCAAGGAGTATGAACCCTGTAGGTTACTTACTAAGGTTTTGGTTTTCTGCTTCAAGACCACCCTTTCTACACTACATTTTTATGCTAAGACTAGCACTTGGCAATATCAATTTCTTCTTTGTCAGCTAGTTCCCTGTTAGGCTGTTCCAATAGGGACACTGGAGAAGACTGGAATGCGGAAGAAGAAGAAGGATTGGTCCATTATGATTTTAATTCCTGTTGCTGTCAGAATCTCTCTGGCAATGTTTCTGCACCCTGATAGTAGCTGTTGGCTTCAGTTTCCTTTTTACTGTTGTTGTTTGTTTCACATTCAAAACCAACCCATAGAACCAAATTAAAATGATCACCTATGTCAGGAACAAAATGATGATGGTCATCTCAGACACATAAAGGAATCTTAACCTAATCTTAAAGGAATTTACAACTCTTTTCAGAAAGCAGCCAATGCCCAAATGCCTAGTCTACTGATGCTGGCTCTGGACTTCCTTATTCCCCTTGCTTAACTACTCTGATCCAAATAAGAAATAAGACCACTAGGCAACCAGTCAGTTGAAAAAGACAAATAACTTCCATATGTAGCCCTTAAAAGTCTCTTAATCTGTGAGCAACTTGAAATTCAGTGCTCCCTTAGCCTTGAGTTTCTTGGCTTGCAGATCAAAAGGCTTGCCATAAACTCATCTTTCTGTTTTCTTTTATTCAGTATGAAGAATCTGGACAAATCTCATTGTGTCCCTTCAGATATGTCAGCTACAAGAAGCTAGTGTACTCTCCTCATAGCTTAGTTCCAGCTCCTTGGGGGCACTCTTCCAAGCTCCTGAAGAACTGGTTTTAAATGCTTAGGTTCCAGTTCTGTCAGGCTCCATATAAATTCCTATGTTCCAGGGATTTTACTGGTGGTCCAGTGCTAAGACTCTGTGCTTCCAATGCAGGGGCCCAGGTTTGATCCCTGGTCAGGGAACTAGATCCCACATGGTGCAACCAAGAGCTTAGCCACGAAGATCAAAGAGCCTGTGTACTGAAAATAAGACCAGCACACAAGAAAATAAATAAATATTCTTTTAAAAATAATAAATAAACTTTGAGGTTTTAAACACCCAATCTCTCTTACTTTGTTCTCCTAGTCCTAGGAGTAGTGGCTTATTTAAGCAGTAACTAACTCTGTGTTCAGAGAAGGCAATGACCACCTGCTCCAGTACTCTTCCTGGAAAATTCCATGGATGGAGGAGCCTGGTAGGCTGCAGTCCATGGGGTCACAAAGAGTCAGACACGACTGAGCGACTTCATTTTCAATTTTCACTTTCCTGCATTGGAGAAGGAAATGGCAACCCACTCCAGTGTTCTTGCCTGGAGAATCCCAGGGACGGCGGAGCCTAGTGGGCTGCCGTCTATGGGGTCACACAGAGTTGGACATGACTGAAGTGACTTAGCAGCAGTAGCAGCAGCAACTCTGTGTTATTCAGTGTTATATTTTTTCTCTTACTTCTCTAGAATTTATTTAACACATTTCCAATATTGAATTCTTGCTGTGAAAATAACTGGTGTGTATTCTGGTTTCCTGACTGTACCCTGACTACTACGCTATAAATATAAATATATATTCTGTGGAATTACTCAAATTATATATTAAAATTAAAAGAAAAATACAACTTATGATTTAAATAGAATGTTTAAAATCAAAATGAAGTAAATCTGAGAATTTTATTTTTAAAAGACAATATGAAATCTCATAAACTATTTTATAAAAATTATCAATTCTAGTATTTAAAAGCCATCTAGTTATGTTTAGACCTAGGCATGTGCATACTTAAGATGACATAAATTATCTAATGTTGCAAAATGTTTCTCAGCCATCATGGGCAACTGTTGTAAGTATTACTCAAATTCAAGGATACCTCCAGAGACATTATCTGGAAAACCAAGCAAAACAATAAAGTGAAACCCTGGCAATACCAAGGGTGATTCTTTTACATAGGAATTTGTTTCTTCATACCATCTGAGAGGAAAGATTTGACAGAAAATTTGCCATTTTTCTTACATGAACACTGGCACTGCTCAAAACCTCCCACTAAATAACTGCTCTTTTCGTACATCTGCAGGGGCACAACTTACAAGCTTCAATGGCATTTATAAACAAAGACCTGTTTTGAAGTCACAAGGCAAGAGATATGAAGAAGCATTTCATGCGGTATCGTAATGGCTATACTCTGCCAGTTGTAAGCATAATATCTAAGTTCACAGTTACCTATATGTGATTCAAAACAACTGTGTGTGTGTGAATGTGCAAGTGATAACATTTCTTGTTGCTGTTGTTCAGTCACTGAGTCGTGTCCAACTCTTTGGGACTCCACGGACTGCAGCGCTCCAGGTTCCTCTGTCCTTCACTATCTCCCAGAGTTTACTCAAACTCATGTCCATTGAGTCGGTGATGCTAACCAACCATCTCATCCTCTGTCATCCCCTTCTCTTCCTGCCTTCAATCTTTCCCAACATCAGGGTCTTTTACAATGAGTCAGTTCTTTGCATCAGGTGGCCAAAGTACTGGAGTTTCAGCTTCAGCATCCGTCCTTCCAATGAACATTCAGGGCTGATTTCCTTTAGGATTGACTGGTTTGATCTCCTTGAAGTCCAAAGGGCCTCTCAAGAGTCTTCTCCAGCACCACAGTTTGAAAGCATCAGTTCTTCAGTGCTCAGCCTTCATTATGGTTCAACTCTCACATCCATATATGACTACTGGAAAAACCATAACTTTGACTGTATGGACCTTTGTAGCCAAAGCGATGTCTCTGCTTCTTAATATACTGTCTAGGTGGAGAGGGCAATAGCACCTGACTCCAGTACTCTTGCCTGGAAAATTCCATGGATGGAGGAGCCTGGGAGGCTGCAGTCCATGAGGTCACTGAGGGTCGGACACGACTGAGTGACTTCACCTTCACTTTTCACTTTCATGCACTGGAGAAAGAAATGGCAACCCACTCCAGTGTTCTTGCCTGGAGAATCCCAGGGATGGGGAAGGCTGGTGGGCTGCCGTCTGTGGGGTCGCACAGAGTCGGACACGACTGAAGCGACTTAGCAGCAGCAGCAGCAGGTGTGTCATAGCTTTTCTTCCAAGGAACAAGAGTCTTTTAATTTCATGGCTGCAGTCATTGTTCACAGTGATTTTGGAGCCCAAGAAAATAAGATGTGTCACTGTTCCTAACTATTCGCCATGAAGTGATGGGACCAGATGCCATGATTTAAGTTTTTTGAATGTTGTGCTTTAAGCCAGCTTTTTCACTCTCCTTTTTCACTTCCAAGAGGCTCTTTAGTTCCTCTTCACTTTCTGCAATAAGGGTGGTGTCATCTGTGTATCTGAGGTTACTGATACTTCTCCCGGCAATCTTTATTTCAGCTTGTGATTCATCCAGCCTGGCATTTTGTATGATATACTCTGCATATAAGTTAAATAAACAGTTTGACAATATACAGCCTTGATGTATCCCTTTCCCAATTTGGAACCAGTCCAATGTTCCATGTCCAGTTCTAACTATTGCTTCTTGACTTGCATACAGGTTTCATAGTAGGCAGGTAATGTGGTCTGGTATTCCCATCTCTTTCAGAATTTTCTAGAGTTTGTTGTGATCCACACAGTCAAAGGCTTTAGCATACTCAATGAAACAGTAGATGTTTTTTCTGGAATTCCCTTGCTTTCTCTATGATCCAATGGATGCTGGCAATTTTATCTCTCATTCTTCTGCCTTTTCTAAATCCAGCTTGTACATCTGGAAGTTCTCAGTTCACATACTGTTGAAGGCTAGCTTGAAGGATTTTGAGCATTATTTTACTAGCATGTGAAATTAGTGCAATTGCCTGGTAGTTTGAATATTCTTTGGCATTGCCCTTCTTTGGAATTGGAGTGAAAACTGACCTTTTCCAGTCCTGTGGCCACTGATGAGTTTTCCAAATTTGCTGGCATATTGAGTGCAGCACTTTCACAATATAATCTTTTAGGATTTGAAATAGTTCAACTGGAATTCTATCACCTCCACTAGCTTTGTTTGTAGTGATGCTTCCTAAGGCCCACTTGACTTCACATTCCAGGAGGTCTGGCTCTATTTGAGTAACCACACCATTGTGGTTGTCTGAGTTACTAAGACCTTTTTTGTACAGTTCTTCTGTGTGTTCTTGCCACCTCTTCTTAATATCTTCTGCTTCTGTTAGATCCATACCATTTCTGTCCTCTACCGTGCCCATCTTTGCAGGAAATGTTCCCTTGGTATCTCTAATTTTCTTGAAGAGATCTCTAGTCTTTTCCCATTCTATAGATTTCCTCTGTTTCTTTGCACTATTCACTTGAGAAAGCTTTCTCATCTCTCCTTGCTATTCTTTGTTATTCTGCATTCAGATATGTGTATCTTTCCTTTTCTCCTTTGCCTTCCCCTTCTCTTCTTTTCTCAGCTATTTGTAAGGCTTCCTCAAACAATCATTTTGTCTTTTTGCATTTCTTTTTCTTGGGGATGGGTTTGATCGCCGCCTTCTATACAATGTTACAAACCTCCATCTATAGTACTACAGGCAGTCTATCAGATCAATCCCTTGAATCTGTTTGTCACTTCCACTGTATAATCATAAGGGATTTGATTTAGGTTATACCTGAATGGCCTATGTGATAACATGCAGACCTATAAGACATGGGAACCAGAGCAGGAGCCTCTTTTGCCTGGGGCCCAAGGACCTTACAAGTCACCTTTAGTGTAATGAGATACTGCAGTGTTTAGTAGATTTTCCTTTTGACCTCATCATCCTTTCTGATCTTTTCCCAGTCTTTATGTGATTTCTTTCTTTTCTTTCCTAAGCATAAATCTCTCTTTTTCAAACTCTACTTTTCTCTTTGAGTTTTACTTTCTCTGTCCAGGGAATTTATTTCTTCATATTTCCATGGCATAACCGATGCTAGATGTCTTTTGAGGTCTCCTTCATTCTGGTCTTCCAGTCCTTTTTCACGGAAACATTTTTCAAAGCAGTGGAAAAAAAAATTCATTTGCAGTTTATACAAATCTAAAGCTCAATTTGCAACACACTTTGTATGTATTTACTAGGACCTGTAACTTCCTCAAAGTCTTCCAATGCAATTGATCACGTTGCTCCATCTTCTGAAAACTTTCAGTACAATTATATTCACTTTGGTACTGCTTAAGGAGAACAGTTAAATATAAGGGTTCAATAGGGACCCCCAAGTTCTTTTACACTCTGCAAAGGAGTTAAAAGTCTACTCCTAAAGTCATGAAATCCTGGAGGAGGAAATGGCTACCCACTCCAGTATTCTTGCCTGGAGAATTTCATGGACAGAGGAGCCTGGTGGGCTACAATCCATGGGGTCACAAACATTCGGACATGACCGAGTGACTAACACACACACACACACACACACACACACACACACACAGCGTTATGAAAACTCTGCATTTACAGGTGTTATCACATCACAGTTGTTCACCTCCACCACTCAATGGATCTGCCCTCCTCAGCTTAAGCCTGCTATGTGGTCTCTGAAGATAAAGCTAATCAATACAGAAGTCTATTTTCTTTAGTTGCACATCATGTAGGTCTTTCCAATAAGAAGCAAACAGGATCCCCTAATTCTCAAATATCCAATGAAAGAAAGTGGTCAAAATATAGTCTTGAGTTTTTCTTCATATTGAGTCTCTTCTCTGTCCCTCAGACAAAAAGTCTAGGCAGAAAGTGTGGTTTGAATATTAAAATCTTGACATTTTACAGTCACTATTCTTTTTGTATTAGGCATTCCCAAGTATTTATCTTGTTGTCATTTTTTCCTCAAAAAGTAAAAAGGGTTTTTTTGTCTGATTTATAGTCTGATTGCAGGAGATCTTACTTTGTATAAAATATACCCATTACTACAATTAATTTATATCTATTAAAATGTGAAAGAATGATCCACCTTCAATTTGACCTGGTGTATTCCTGGGTGATGAAGTTGTAATCTTCTTAGCTCTGTTGATTGTAAGTGTTTATCCTGAGCTCATGTCTTTGGCCCAGACAGTCTTCTAGTCCTAGAATTATTTTGCATATATATATTTATTTTATATAAAAATATTTAAAAGAATTAATTTGTTTTCAAATGTTTGTATTTTGTTCTTTCTCTCACTTTCCACTGAATTCCAAATGAATAGATAATGAATTCTATTTATCATTAATCATTTAATATATTTACATTTTATAGTCTAGTCATATAGAATTAAAATACATTAATTAATAAAGTCTCTAGTAGCTTAAATACACTAGGAAACAATAATATAAAATTAAAATACATATTAGACTTGAGCAAAAATGTTTAATCTCTAGGCATTTTATCAAAGTAATTATTTTTTCTGTATAAAGTAGAACTTAGTGAAATAGAGTCGAAAGGAAATTTTAATATCTTAATATCTTAGGCCACTGAAGTATAATATACCAACATTCCTTTTAAAGTTTTTAACTAAAAAAAGTTTGAACATTTGAATTGTCATATATTTTCTTTGCCATCTGATTATGTCAGTGATTAAGTAAGCCTGATGATTCTGAAGACATCTTAAAATCTTCACGAAATAATTGTAAAGTATACGATTCACAATCTTTTTGTTGACAAAACACTATTTGCAAGTATAATAGTCAATAATCTATCTCTTTATTCTCAAGGTGGACAGAACAGTCTCACAGAGACAGGAGAGAACTTAAAGGAGGGTGGAGCATGTGTCATTTGAAAACATAATTTTCCTTTCACTAATACTCCCAAATACAGTTGAGAATCACTAGTGTTGTTGCAATTCTGTTGGTGTACTTTACAACTTTTCAGTTTTTATTTATTCATTTTAATTTTTTGGCTGTGCTGGATCTTCGTTGCAGTGTGGAGGCTCTTCACTGAGGCTCGCTGGTTTCTCTAGTTGTGGTAGGAGGACTTACTTGCCCTGTCGCGTATGGTATCTTAGTTCCTGGTGTAGGGAACCAATGATTGAACCCTTGTTTCCTGCACTGGAGGGTGGATTCTTTACCACTGGACCGCCAGGGAAGTTCCACTTTGCAACCTTTTTTTTTTTTTTTAAAGCAATGATTGAAATTCTCTTAAAATCCCAGTTGTTCAAGTAAAATTGCCTGAATTTGAACTTGATATTCAGATATGTGATAAGGGTAATAGTGACCCTTTTTTGAAGCTACAGGTAACACACTCTTTCACTGATAGTAGTAAACTCCAGGGAGAAACCAATATTCTACCCAAGTTACCTATCCTTCAAAATGTAGCTTGTATGGCTCAAAATAAAACACATTATAAAAAATAAGCATTTTACATATTCCTTGGCTTGCTGCTACTAAGTTCCTTGGCTTAAGCAAAGCTTTGAATCACATAAGAGGTCGGAATCCATTGGTTCCATCTCATTTTGAAAGCCCATCACTTGTCTTTTGCTGACTCCACCAAGTTCATGTTCTAATGCATGGCACTTCTGTGAGGACAATAATTAAACCACAGCTTAAAATGAATTAATTTAATCCCTAAATCAAGCCATTTAGTTACTAAGCATTGGAGATCATATTGACATAAATTAAATTTAGAAATTTCATCTGTTAAAAAAGACATGTAAAATTGAACTTTAGAAAATATACTGACCTGTATCAGGGAGTTGACATGGTCAGTGTTCTCTTTTAGGCCTAAATTATCCACTTATAGGTAGGCAAACAGAAGACAAACTAAAACATTCAGATTCTAGACTATAATTTCCTATATTATTGTTACGTGTTGCCAATTATATGCGTGTAATGTATTCTCAAAATTCCTAAAACTTTTTTTTTTTGCCCCCTCCTAACTGGCAGTGTGAATTCTGAAATTAAATTTTAGGCAGACAATCTATTATAGCAATTGAAAATGTTGGTTTTAATGCAATGCAAGCCTGGGTTTCAGAATCACATCTTTACCAATTATTAGTTTTATACCCCTGGATAAGTAAAATTTTCTGTTTTTCTTTTTCCTCATTTATAGATTAAGTATATCAACACCAGCATCACAGGTTTGTTTAGTATTAAGTAAGATGCTTGCTCACAGTAAGGACTCAGAGTGGTACTTATTTTTGTTGTAATTATTTTATTATCTCTGCAGACTTTTTCTAGAGATGAAAATCAAAGAAAACAAATGAACAACAGAATGTCAGTTATATTGCAAAATATACTAAGCTAAAATCAGAAAATAAGGTCCTAGTTTTGACTATAATAAGAACTTACAGGTTCATTCAATGACTATAGCAATCAATTAAACTGGGCTTTGTTTGTTCTCTCATTTATAGAAGAAGATGATGATATTTGAGTCCTAAACTCAGTTTAGTTTTGAGGACAGTCAAATAACATGTGGGAAGTTATGTTGAAAAGTGTCTATTAATATCCATCATATTCAGTCTTAAGCACAAAAATGTTTAGAATTGATGTGAAACCAGTTGTTAACAGTATTTTAAATAGATGAAATAGTATATACTCATGAAAGAACATAGTATAATATATATAAAATTTAAATTGTAAAAGTAAAATTATAAGAACATCCAACCAGAAAAACAGAGCATTACTGCTGCAGCTTCCTATATGCCCTGTTTCAATAACCCTCTCCTGGCTTCTGCCAAAGATGCAGCAGAGTTTTGATTTTATGTTTATTGTTATCTTATGCATATATTTATTACAATGAATAATACATTAAAATTTTATTAAAATGATAACACACTTTGGGCAGGGTCTGTGACTTTAAAAAAACTGCTTTATTGTGATATAATTCAAGTAGTATAAAATTCACCTTTTTAAAATGTGTAATTCAATAGTTTTTAGTATAGTCAAACTAGTGCCACCATGGACACAACCTAATTTTAGAGCACTTTACTCATTCCCCAAAGAAACCCCGTGCTCATTAGCAGCTGTTCCCTACACCTCCTCAGAGCTCCTAGCACTGTGCAATCACTATCCTATCTTCTGTGTGACTTGATTTTACTATTATGTTTATGAAATGTATCCATGTTGATGCAAGTAATATTAATTTATTTTCATTGTTGATTTTGTCTGCTTAATTAGCTACTTAGAGAGATGTATTAAAATCTCCAGCAATTATGATTGACTTTTCAATTTTGAAGCCACATTATTAAGGACATACACATTTAGAATGACTAAATTCCTGGTGATTTAAAAGTTTTATTTTCACATAGAGATCAATATCTCTTGAAGTACCTTTCGCTTTAAATCTTCATTTATTTGTTATTAATAGAGGTATATCAGCTTTTTTCTTATTAATACTTGCATATATGCTTTTAACACTTTTACTTATAATTTAGATGTGCTTTTGTAAAGAGTAAATTGGCTATACTTATCAGATTTTGAAAAACATGTTTATTTGGAAAGAGTTTAAGAGTACAGGTTTAATCATCTTATAGGTGTATACATTTGGGTGTGTGTGGATCTATGTATATTTATATTAGGTTTTCTAGTCTGGTTTATGTTGGCATAGCTGGTCAATAGGGAACACAATAAAAAGGTTTTATTCTTTTGGGTAGTTGATATACTAGCCTTTGCTAAGAATATTTTTATATCTCTTCAAAGAAGATGTCTAATCAAAGGGGAGCTAATGGTATTAGTTTAATTCATTTCTCAATTTAATCTCAAGATGGAAAACCTGAATATAAATGTTTTACAAACTGGAAGTAACACAATTTCTAGTGTTTCCTGTAGACCCTGGAGTAGTACTAGGAAACAAATTTAAGCTGTCTAGGCAACTTTTTAGAGGCAAAATATGTGAGTGCCACAGGTCAAGTGTGTATATTAATAATACAAACATATTTGACTATATATGCTATTTTAAATTAAGGTTTCCAGACTTCTGAGCAAAACTCTATGTAAATAAAAATGGAATTTTCAGAAAGCAAGTGGGACTATACATTCTTGAGTAGACTTAAAATTAAGAATCATTTTCCAAAGAATTTTAGTTCAAATTGCATCACTGAAGAACAATTACTACTAGGAAGAAAGTTCTAGAATCAGATAGATCTGGGTTAAGAGTCTAGATTCATGGTTTTTCACCCTTTGGACATTGTTGGCTTCTTTCCAAATCTGTAAAATGGAGAAAATAAGGATATTTATCTCATCAGTTTCAAGTTTTTATTTTCTAAAAAAAATAGTCTTTCAGTATTATTTTATTACAAAATTTATTATTAATTCTGTTTCAAATATGATTCTAAATGTTTGTCTTGAGTTATTGGATTTAATCTCACCCAGAGTCATGGGTATGTACCAGTATTGTTCCCATTATTCAGATGAAGCAGGAGATCTAGGACCGAAACTCTAGTCTAATTTTTTAAAGCTGCTGCTGCTACTGCTGCTAAGTCACTTCAGTTGTGTCCAACTCTGTGCGACCCCATAGACGGCAGCCCACCAGGCTGCCCCGTTCCTGGGATACCCTATCTCACAGTCCTATATTATATCCTGGTTTTCTTCTTACTCCTATTAACTCTTTTTATTAAATTTTATTTTTTCCATTATTTTACAAATCTTTTCCCCTTTAGGTTATTATAGAATATGAGTAGAGTTCCCTGTGCTATACATTAATTCCTTATGAGTTTCAAATATAGCAGTGTATACATGTTAATCCCAAACTCCTTATCTATCCCTCCCCTCCACCCTTCCTTGCTGGTAATCAAAGTTTATTCTTTAAGTCTGTGAGTCTGTTTCTATTTCACAGATAAGTTCATTTGTTGTATTATTATTATTGCCTTTTTTTTTTTTTTTTAGTTTCCACATATAAGTGATTGATCATATGATATTTGTCTTTCTCTGTCTGACTTACTTCACTTAGTATGATAATCATCAGTTCCATCCATGTTGCTGAAATCAGCATTATTTCATTATTTTTTATGTCTGAGTCATATTCTATTGTATATATGTACCACTTCTTCTTTATCCATTCATCAAGGCAATCTATAGATTCAGTGCAATCCCTATCAAATTACCAATGGTATTTTTCACAGAACTACAACAAAAAATCTTAAAATTTGTGAGACTCCAAATAGTCAAAGCTATCTTGAGAAAGAAAAACAGAGCTGGAGGAATCAGGTGCCTTGACTTCAGACTACACTACAATGTTACAGTGATCAAAACAGTATTGTACTGGTGCAAAAAGAATGAAATATAGATCAATGGAAAAGAATAGAAAGCCTACAAAGGAACCCATGCTCCTACCGTCAATTAATCTACAACAGAGGAGGTAAGACTATACAGTGGAGGAAAGACAGTCTCTTCAATAAACAGTGCTGGGAAAACTGGACAGCTACATGTAAAAGAATGGAATTAGAACATTCTAATTGTAACATCACACACAAAAATAAACTCAAATTGGATTAGAGATCTAAATGTAAGACTGGATACCATGAACTTTTTACTTTTAATTCTTCTCATAGCTTCTCTTTTACCTGCTAACTATAGACATTTTCTAAACTCCCAGCCCTATCTTCCTCTTTCTCCTTATCTTATGATCTTATCTACATCCATGTCTTCATTCATTCTTCTTTATTGTTCTTAGATTTATATTTCCAGCCTTGAGGGCTCTCCTGTGTTTTAGATTGTTATCTTAAACTACCTGCCAAATAGACTACCTTGATGTCTTCATACACTTCAAAGTCAGAATTCATTTCATCTTTCCTCAAAAAAATACTCCTCCTTTGGGCTAGGATATTGCTATTCTCCTAATTATTTGAGTATCAACCTAAGAAACTTCTTATATTTGTTTTTCTTTATGACTAACATTCAGCCATTTGTTAGCCCTCCTTTATAGCCACCACTGATGTGTCTCTCCTGTTTCTCCTCCACCTCCTACTTCTTCATCTATTCTGGATTATAACATCATTACCTGAGTTATCCTCAGTAGCTCTTGACTTCTCTCCCTTGTCTATTAACTTCTCTTCTTTTGAGCCAATCAATATATAACTTTCAGATGGATTTATCCTAAAGCCCATCTCTAAGCATTTAGAAAAAGAATGAACACAATCCACGAACATTACAAGATCCTTTTACCTGACAACTTCAGATCAATATTTAAGATGACTCTTTTAAACCATCAAGACCATTCATGATTTGATTCAAATTCATCTTTCTAGGGTAGTCTTCCACAAGCTGTTTTTAGAAGTAGCCCATTCAGCTGTTAAACTAGACTGCTTCTAATTTTTGAACATACCTTTTTTTAAAAAAATGTGCCACATGTTTTTCTAATTCTGCTCTCTCACTCCCCCCCACCCTTTCTCCATTACCTAGCCTTACCCAAATAAATGTCTGACACTATTACCTGCTTTCTAAGAGGAATTTATATATCTTTTATGGAACATGGTAGAGTTCACTTACTTTGTTTTGTATGGTCATGTCATCTCATGTATTAAATTGTGATGGAGAAGAGAACATTTAATGAGCATTCCAATGGAACTAGCACACTGTCTTCTCAAGAGCCGTGTATGACGGCATTAACTTCATTTTATGGAAAGATAGGTCCAGAAAAGCTTAGTAACCACAGGTGTTTTGATTTCTACTTTGATGAAATTCTGATAAAATTTAATCTCAAGTCCAAAGTTTCATGTATTGAAAGAAGAATGATTCCTTAATTCTTGCCACAACACACTTGCTTATTTGACTTTTTGTAATGAATGCATTTGTAGTGGTGAGACTGAACTGTGCAAACTGAAAGTTTGCACATTTGACTTTGTTCTAGTTTTTCTGGCATTACTGAGGAGCAACTTCTTGCCCTTTTATACAACTCTAAATTCAATGAGGAAGAGATTTACAGTTATGTAAACATCACTTTGATGTTTTATGTTTTGTAGGAAAGCACCTTTACATGAAGCTTATAGCATAGTTGAGTTCCTAAAGACAAAGGAAAGAAACTTTCCCCAGAGAAAACACCAAGCTTCAAATTCACCACTGAGAACTCCACACAATTCTTAGGGGTTTCTGTGAAGACTGTAGATGTTATTTGATGAAAAGCATAGAACTCCATGTTTATTCATTGGCTAACAGGAGAAAAGATGGGTCAACACTTGAATAAAAGGAAGAGGGGTTCTGTTCTTTACTTTTTAAATAATCTATGTGTAGGATCATCCTGGATCATTACACAGTATAGGGATCAAAATAGACACCCCTGGCAAACAGCAATTTCTATATATCTTGGTAAATTATTATGAATGGAGGTATATTGTGCAGATATAAATGTTTTAGAGATGGATCATATAAGTCTAGTTCATAATTTAGAAAGAACAAGTTCAGGAAAATTAAGCTTTTGCAACAAATATTTAGAAACTCAACATGGTATAATATTTATCTCAAATTATAGTTGCAATACAGTCTTGTTGACATGTTAATGATAAATAAATTATACAAGTAACTTTTATATATCATGTAGAGATAGTTTCTATAGTATTTTTGGAATTAAAATGTCAACAGTTATGGTAGCTTTAAGTAAGCATGGGCTGTTGATGCTGGCATAGAAATACTGATAATTAAAGTCTCATCATAGTATAAGGTTTACTGTTCCTATAATCATTTAAGAAAAAAGTTAAATGATTTAATGTTCCCTGAAATTGTTTCTTTATTCTTTATTGTTTTCCTGAAACAGCATAGTGTATGATCCAAAAACACAAAGAGAAAAAAACAAAAAACAAACCTCTATTTAACTGACTGTTGCTAACGTTTTGCCTTTTCTCAGAAGGCAGCCTCAGTTAAGAACAACTCATAGGCAGTTTTGGAGAGAACTTTGTCCATGAATAAAGACATCCCAATAAGTTAGCAACTGTATATTTTATAGCTGGTCCTGAGAAGAAAAATCTAAGGTAATTTTCGTGTTTATTATATACTTATGAAAGAGTACTGTTCTTAGTCACTCAGTTGTGTCCAACTCTTTGTAACCCCATGGGCTGTAGCCTGCCAGGCTCCTCTGTCTTTGGAGATTCTCCAGATGGTGTGGGTTGCCATGCCCTCCACCAGGGGATATTCCCAACCCAGGGGTTGAACCCAGGTATCCCGCATTGCAGGCAGATTCATTACCATCTGAGCCACCAGGGAAGACCATGAATACTGGAGTGGGTAGCCTATCCCTTCTCCAGGGGATTTTCCCCACCCAGGAATTGAACTAGGGTCTAATAGAGAGTCATGAACCATGTGGAACTGATATATCTTTGAATGAGATTAATTATTATTGTGCATTCATATATGTGCTGAATCAGTTTTAAAATGAGAAAACCCCATAGAAAGAAAAGACATTCTTTTCTGAAGCTGTTAGAAGGTAAGTAGAAAAGATTGATAAGGAAACTTCTATCAGTGGTCCTTTCCCATTCTTATTTTTTTCCTTGAGCTATTTCATTCTTAACCATGACTTCAACTATCACTTATACCCTGATATTCCTAAAATTCCACCAAAGATTTCAAATCATGCTCTATCTTGAACTCCAAGATAGACAATATCCAGCTTTAGACATACCCCGTTTTATTGTACTTCATTTTATTACACCACACAAATGGTGCATTTGCTTGCAAATTGAAGGTTGTGATGCCCCTGCATTGTCAAATGACGGCTAGCATTTTTTAGCAGTGAAGTATTTTTAATTAATATATGTACATTATTTTAGGCAGATGCTTACTCCTTGGAAGGAAAGTTATGACCAACCTAGATAGCATATTCAAAAGCAGAGACATTACTTTGCCAACAAAGGTCCGTCTAGTCAAGGCTATGGTTTTTCCTGTGCTCATGTATGGATGTGAGAGTTGGACTGTGAAGAAGGCTGAGCACTGAAGAATTGATGCTTTTGAACTGTGGTGTTGGAGAAGACTCTTGAGAGTCCCTTGGACTGCAAGGAGATCCAACCAGTCCATTCTGAAGGAGATCAGCCCTGGGATTTCTTTGGAAGGAATGATGCTAAAGCTGAAACTCCAGTACTTTGGCCACCTCATGCAAAGAGTTGACTCACTGGAAAAGACTCTGATGCTGGGAGGGATTGGGGGCAGGAGGAGAAGGGGACGACAGAGGATGAGATGGCTGGATGGCATCACTGACTCGATGGACGTGAGTCTGAGTGAACTCCGGGAGTTGGTGATGGACAGGGAGGCCTGGCGTGCTGTGATTCATGGGGTTGCAAAGAGTCGGACATGACTGAGTGACTGAACTGAACTGAATGTTATTGTACTTCAGTAGACTATAATATAGTATAAGCATAACTTTAATATGTTCTTTTGGAAAACCAAAAATATTTTTGTGGCTCATTTTGTTGCAATATTCACTTTATTGGGATTGTCTGGAACTGAACCCATGATACTGTTGAGGTATGCCTGTATTGTATTAGTTATCTATTGCTGTGTAATGGATTACTGAAAACTTAATGGCATAAACCAAGAAACTCTTACTAATCTCACATTTTCTGGAAGTCGGAAATCTGGGCATAACTTAGCTGGGTCTTCTGTCTGAGGGTCTCATGCAGACAAGGCTATAATTAGGTAAAAGCCTTGATGTGGTCTCATCTAAAGGGCAACCGAAGGAGGTTTTGCTCATAAAAGCACTACAGGATTCACTTCCATGAAACTATTGACCTGAGGCCTCTTTCAGGTCTTGACCCATAGGCTTCTCCTTTGGGAAGCTCACCATTTGGCAGCTGGCTTGCCACAGAGCAAGATTGTACAGAAGAGCGAGCAAGCAAGGTAGTCTTATTATAATATAATTTTGAAAATGTCAACACATTACGTTTGCCATATTCTCTTCAATAGAATTAAATCATTTGGCCCAGCCCCTCTCAGGTGACGGGATTATTCAAGGGCACAAATACGAGGAAGTGGAGCATCCAGGCCATCGTAGAGGCAGGCTTCCATATGGACCAACTGAACGTTTCCTTGCAGTATCACAGGCACTTGAGACTCAATATGTCCAGATGTGACTCTATTGCTGTTGCTCTTAAAACTGCCTCTCCTGTGATCTCCAATTGGAATATGTCACAGATTGTGAACTACATAGTGACCATTTGTGTGTGCATGCACCTTTTGGTATGCATGTTTGTTGAAGTTTTTTAATTAATGTTTTTGTCTGAAGGGTGGGTTGACATCTGCTTATATTATTAGCTGAGAGATCCAGGAGCCAGAGAATGGAAGGGGACCATAGCTGACATGTGTAATTCCAGGAGACTTCATGTTCAGTGGATTTTTGTCTGAACGATCAAATATCTAGTGTCTCTGTCTGGCCTGGCCTTTTTTCCCCCTAAATGTGTGGCATGATGATATCTGGCATCCTTATTGATGCTGCTTTCACTATCATTTTAGGGTGAAGCCCAGTGTCCTTCTATTAATGCCCTTCTCTCTTTCCACTAGGTGAGGTTTATAGAACCTGTCTGTCCAGCAAACCGCTGTGCAATTCCAGTGGGGGAAAAAATCAGGAAGAGTGGATCCAATTTGTACTAAGATGTTCTCTCAATTCCAGTTCTTATATTTTAAAATTATAGGTCTCAAAATCACCTCTTCTTGCTTCCTTCAGGCCTCAAACAAAAGAGTTATGACATCTTTTGATACCAATTGCAATATAACATTATAGTTACTTTTTCATTTATTTTTTTGAAATATGGGTGATATTTTCAAGTTCTGATTCCTACTTTATGTTATATTGAAAATTCCCTTTGTAATCTGGAACAGGTTGGAGGTAAGCTGAATTAGAAGTCTGGGGTGACCTGTTTATTTTACAGGTTTTTTTAAAAAACTACTTTCTCTTACCTTGACAACAAAAGTGATTTCATTATATAATACATTCTATTACGGGTTTAATAACATCTTGAAAAATTTTTCTGTCAAAAACAATTATCTTCAAGTTCCTCCTCCTTCAAACATTTATTTGTTCTTCCCGAAGAACTCTAGTAGATTAGTAAGAACTAATGTTGCTTTGAGATCAGAAGATTGTGTTTAAAAAAATAGTACTATACCTATAACTTCATTGCTATGGAGGTAAAGTTAATTTAATATTGTGTGATTGAAAGTCACTCAGTCGTGTTCAACTCTGTGACTCCATGAACTATACAGTCCACGGAATTCTCCAGGCCAGAACACTGGAGTGGGTAGCCTTTCCCTTCTCCAGAGGATCTTCCCAACCCAGGAATCAAACCGGGGTCTCCTGCATTGCAGGCAGATTCTTTACCAACTGAGCTATCAGGCGAGCCCTAACAGTGTGTGGTCTGTTGCTTTTTCTGGAAACTTTCTGAGAGTTGGGGAACATCTTGGTAAGCCTCCAATTCTCAGAAAATTGCTACTTGTATAATCAAGGCTGTGTACATTAATCATGTTTTATACATATGTACTTATGGTTTTTCCAAAATTTTGGTTAGAAATGCAGTTTTTTTGTGTGCTTTATCTGCTAAAATATTATATGAGATGGTAATGCTCAAATAAATGTTTTGAGCATTTTTTTCAATGCTTAAAATTTTTTTCAATAAGTACCAAAACAGTGTATAGAGTCTTTGCTATTTCCTTGTCATTTTTCAGTATAAATTTGGTATCATAAAGACCAAATGGCCCCAATAGTTTCAGCTTTCAATTTATTTAAAGAATCTTTTCATAGACTGTATTTCACATGGTAAGTAGCAGCTAGGGGTGCCTAAATGTTCACATTCATCTTGCTATCCTTACTAGTAAAAGTTTCTTTAGATAGCTGGACCCACTCTTTTCATTTTTTCCCTATTAAATGCTTAACTTTAATTTTGATAGTATTCTCTTTTCTGAAATTGAGTAAACATGTCATGGATATCAATTACATCAAGATCTTCACTTGCTGCAAACTATTACAAACATTGATTTTGCTTTTATGCCTCTAGTATATGTCTAAAAGCATTTGTCTGTAGTTCCTGGCTTGGCATTTCTGCCACTTCCTATACTTGTCAGTTGTCTGAGCCATTTAGTAGATTACTTTGCTGTCCCCATTTTTCTCAAGTACATCATCAACTTGCAACAGACAACCTCTGCAAGACTAGTTGTCAGTCTGAGTGCTTCTGCTGTTCTGCATTCACCCTTTACCACATTATTATAGAAAAATATACAAATCATTTTTGCCAACATTTTATATTTTAGTGCCAACTGATTGGTTACATTTCTATTAATACTCTCTCTCTCTTTTTTTCCCCTTCAGTGAATACTTCTGTTTATTAAGGAACATTTCTGTGGCTTAGGTCAAACTTCAAGTGGGTTCTCAGCCCTTCCAGGTTAATATCCACCATATTTCCCTGTCAATTCCCTCTAACATTCTCAAAGCAGACTCAGCTGATAACTTGGCTTTTTATTTCACTGAGAATATGCAATCAAGGAGAAAAAAGCTTTATCCTTCTGCCAGCAAATTTACCACATACATATCTGTGTATCTGACTATCCTGTGTCCTCATGCAACAAAGCATCCAATAGTCTTATTCTTATTGAGGGCACTATTATTAAGTATTTGATCTCTTTCAATTTCTTCTACTCAAGGACTTTTGCTCCTGCAGGTATATTACCTCTTTTCCACATCATCAAATTTTTCCTATTAAAGGATTATTCCCACTGACTTATAAACACAATATTTGTCATGTACAACAGACAACATACACACAATTAATACAGGGTGGTTACTGTCATTTTTCAATTATTCCAATTTTATTTCAATAAGACATTAAAATTAAGTATGCCACCAACACATATGCATTTAAAATGTCACTTAATGGAATCTCATGGCCCCAACTTTTTGCTATACGCTGTATATAGAAATTCTAAACATAGATCCTACTCTGTTAAAAGGCAAATATCAGATTGGCAAAGAACATATTTATATTAATTATTAGGTTATCACCAAAAGAAAATATATTTAAAATTCAGACAATTTCTAGATTCCTAAATCTAGGACAGAGCTTGAGAAACATTTCAAAAGAGGGTGGGAATTAACTCCAAAGCTTGGTCATCAGCAAATCTGGATTTATTTGCCCTGAGTACCCTTGAGTGCATGGATATAGAGAAAGAGGACTGTTCATGGCTTTGCATATTCAGGATCTAGCCAAATGATCTTATATATTTTCACTATCAATGTTCAGTATTAAAATGACTCTTTTATATATCTTTAAGTTGTGATTGTCACTAACAAATATAACATAATTACTCAAATGGAATCAGACTTTATGATCACTCCACTAAGTAGAGCAGTTAGTATGGTATAATAGATAAAGCAGAGAAAAGACAGTATAACACTCAGGAGGCTGAGTTCATCCAGGCTTTGTGTCCTTTGCCAAATTGTTTTTGTCCTTTGCAAAATTGTTTTCCTTTTCTACAGATTGACAGTGTTGGATTAGATGATCCATATGCTCTCTTTTGCTCTGAAACTCAAGGAATATTTTTTTTTTTTTTTGGCCAATAATAATTAAAACTAACCTTTATTTTGAGCTCTTCCTCAAAGGAAGAAGGTACATTTCAGAGTACCATTTTAAGTACTTAATATAGATTATGTAATTTAATCCTCACAACAACCCTTTAAATTTTGGTACAATTAATATCACAGACAAAGACACTGACAATTAAAAAGCTAATTAAAATGCTCAGAGGCTCTCCATTGGTAAGTAGTGGAGCTGAGGCTTATACCCTGGGCATCTGATACAAAAGCTGAGATCTCTTAACCATCTCACAGAACTACCTCTCCCAAGAGTTGGCAGAATTGTAGAGTGAACTATAAATGGAATGAAACACTGTTTAGTGAATACTTGTGGTGGGATTAAATTCTGAGGTTTTATAAACCTGGTAATTTCCTTACTCTTACTCCTAAGAGACAAGCATTGCTTCACGGCAATGATTACACAGACTAAAGAGAACAATGAGCCATCTTTTTTGGCTTTTGAATATCTATATTTACTTTTTAAACTATAATGAGTTAATTAGCTTTTGAGTCAGACTTTTGTGATATGTAAAAGCCAGGATTTTAAAATTTTAAACCTAGGAGCATTGAAAGGAAGTTCATGTTTTCATCAGTGGACTTAAAAGGACAAGCAGAACAAATCTACACCTTACTCAGAAATCAAGAGGTAGAGTAGCCTAGACAGAAAGAAGAAGAGTCAGAAAGGAATAGAGCTAGGCAGAGGAAAAGGGATCAAATGACCTATTCTCCTGGGTCTGAAAATCTTGGAGAACGGATGCAGTGATAGAAGCAGCTGATAACTCTTCTAAGGAACTAGAGAGGAGTGAAGAAGTAGGTCGATTTTTTTGGCTGGAACTCTGGAAATGTCAGCCTCTCAGAAGATCTTCATGGAGTGGGGAGAATCTGTGAAATGCATATTTAGAGTGAATATGCCTCTACAGAAGAACCAGGAGGTGAGGGCAAACTCAACAAATTTCTGAACTGGGTCAACATGGAAGAATAATGCATTTTTCCCCTAAGCTGTCACAGAATGTGTGGAAGTTAGGTAAAAGGGACTTTAATTTTAGAGTAGTCCATTGGCTCAGTGGTAAAGAATTCACCTGCCAATGTAGGAGACACAGGTTCAATCTCAGGGTTGGGAAGATCCCCTGGAGGAGGAAATGGCAACCCACTCCAGCATTGTTGTCTGGAAAATCCCATAGACAGAGGAGCCTGGTGGGCTACAGTCCACGGGATCACAAAGAGACTGACAAGACTGAGTGACTTGCCTATGCAAGTCTCAAGTTAAGGATAAGGAGAATGCAGAGTAAAGGGGCATCAAAGAGAGAGGCAAGGAAAGATGGGTGGTAATAACCTGATGTCAGAAGAAACAGAAAAGTATCAGTCAATATGGAGGAGGTTATAGAATAACAAGTTACCAACTTTCCAATTACCATGTAAGTTGTTGTTATTCTTTAAGTTGATAAGTTGTGGGTTACTGGAGTGGGTTGTCATTTCCTTCTTCAGGGGATCTTCCTGACCCAGGGATCAAACCTGTGTCTCCTGCATTGGTAGGCAGATTCTTGGTCACTGAGCTACCCAGAAAGCCCTACTGTGTAAGTACCTACAGAAATTAAGTGCGTCTCAGAGAAAAGAGGAAGGGATATCAGATCTTGAAGTGACAGCAACAGTCTCGAATTGACCGAAAATCTTTTGGTGATTGAATTAAATATGTTTGTGAAACTGACTAGGAAAAACTGGAGTTAATTGAATTAAGTTTTCCATCATTGTGTAAAAGACAGGCTTGAATATTAATAGAAACCAAGCTCAGTTTGGAAAATATAAAACAGTTAACTATTTCTGGAATTTTCAGGTAAGTAGGCTAACATTATAGAATAAGAAGGAAGAGTATATACTGAGAAATTAGGGAAAATTTCTCAGAGGATTTGCATTCTGAGTTGAGCCTTAAAAACATGAGTAGCATTATTGGGCAAAAAATACAAGAGAAAGGAAGGGGGTGGGAACTGTACATCAGCCATAGACAATATGAACAAAGAAGACACAAAGTTGTGAAAATTGTTGATGTCTTCAGGGACCAGTGTGCCTAGGGCAGAGGGCTTTTGGAGGGTATAGTAGGATATATAAAAAGAAAATTGGTTTAATCATAAATGGAAAAAACAGTATTCTTATGAGTTTGGATATTTTCATACCTGAAGACAATGAGAGGCAGTTGAAAGATTTTGATTAGAGAAGAGATATAAATTACTTGCATTATAATGTTACTCTTCTAAGTACCATTCCAGTTTACCCAACTTCCTACTCAGCATTCCCACGTGGATGTCTCATAGACAGGTAAACTAAATCATTTCAGGGTAAATTTTTGATATTCTTCCATTTCTTCTCTTACAGTCTTCTCTATTCCAGGAAAAGACACTTCCTTTCCTCTGTGTGCTCAAGCCACAATGCCCTTGTTCCAGTTACCCCTCTATATTTCATCCCCGCCCCCCCGCCCCCATTTTGTCTATACTGCTAGCAAAACAGATTTCAAATAAGAACACTTCTCTTCATCTCCTTTGCTTTCATTTCTAGCCCAAGTCACCAACTTTCCTCACCTGGATCCTTGCAATTGATTCTAGTCTACTCTTCTCCATCTTTTACTCTTGTCTCTTCCAATCCATTCTTCCCATTACAGTAAGAATAATACTTCTAAAACCAAAGTAAGCTCATGCATGCTCTGCTTAAATTTCTTCAGTCTCTCCTTATCAGTCTTTATCAAATCAATATAAACAACAGACTATGGTATATGCCCCCTGCATACTGTTCCAGTGGCACCTCTTGCCTCTCTTTACCCTTTAATCTCCAGCTGGACTTTTTTCCAGTTCCCAAATGAATTAAGCTCTTTCCTGGCTGATGGTATATTCATATGTTCCTCTCCTTCAACTCTCTTTCTGGTAACTTTGCACATGCCATGGTTTCAATTAATATCATGTCTAGAGAATTCTGCCTTGAATCACAATTCAAATCCAGACCTTGTTTTAAGTTTCATCATGTATTTCCTTTTTTTATACCATAGCTTGTATTTCTACACCATAGTAGGTTCCTCTTAAAAACCTGATGAATAAGTGAATAAAAGAATGACAGTAAATGATGTGAAAGCCAGGTACCAACTTTGAAGAAAGAACATCTGTTTAAAAAAACTTGGTAATAAAAAACAGTAAAAGATAGAATTTGGTATAGTTGTATGTTATAGAAAAATAAGAGATACAAACTGATGACTTTCATATCATGAGGTAGCTAGTCCCAGACACATAGAGTGGCTCCAAACTCATCAGATTCTTAGATGCCACATACTTCACTGCCCCAGTTTCCCACAATTGGCACTATCTGAACCAAGATGGTCACACGAATTCTACCAACAGGTCTACATCCCAGGCAGTAGTGAAACTGAAGGGGAGGCAAAGGACATGCAACGTCTCATTAAGGAGGTTTTCCAGAACTTCCACAAACACTTCTCTTTGCATCGTATTGAACCAATATTCACTGGTCACAGTTGCTTTTAAAGGGTCTAGGAGTATGCTTCCCCAGCAGCAGTTGGGGTTCTGTTATCAAGGAAGAAGGAGAGAATGGGAGTCTGAGTTTAGACAGTTAGTAGTCTCTGCCATATTGTGGTTACAATGAAAACAGAGGAAGTAGAGCATATATGAGCCAGTTTTTAAAAGAGCACTTTGTTCTGATTAGATGAGCTCTACTATATCTCATTTTATAAGTGAAATGAAGTCAGTTAGAACAAATATCTGTAAATATACATTTCCTTACTTTCCATCAACCTGATAACATAAAACTCATTCTGGTCAACAAATGGTTTCATTTATACTGACATTTCAACGAATTTCATTTTAACTAAAACTTAATGAGGAATTCACAAAACATCCTCAAAATGCTTAAGCAGTTTGTACAGTATAAATATTTAAGACAAATATATCCAATAGGTAAACACCAATTGCCTCATTTTTCTCATAGATAAATCTAAACATATCAAGGGGACAGTGAAAAGTCAGTTATCTTTGTTCAGATGTTGTTTAGCATATCCCCAGATGCAGTGGAAAACATTTTGGGGGTGTTCTTTTTTTCTGTTAATCCTTTTTATCATAGTATAATGTTTCAAAATTTGGAGATATAATCCTGCTAATAGAAAATGTGTCTAATTAAAATTCTCATCCCCACAAATGTGTTCTGAAATTTTTAAAGATGAAATGCCCAAATATCATCTACTACTTTTGCCTTTTTAACCATATTTCAACTAAATGGTATTCTGTGCTTACAAAATATATGTGCAATACGTAGAGATTTATCTACTGATCATGTCTTCTGTTTTTCCTTTTGACCAAATTTGGAATTTTTTGTTTAGTAATAGTTTTCATCTCAAATAAGAGCTTTTGTCAAAATTCTGTCACATCAATGTACAATAATATAGTGACATAATACACACAGAAGCATAACACCATGACAACACTGACAATAAACCAGATAATGATCAATTAACGAGTATATGGAAGAGCGGGTAGTGGCATTGGTACTTGGCATGCATTACGTAATTTAAAATGATCAGTGATTACTTTCACATTTCATTGATGAGGGAACTAAGTTCAAAGATACTAAGCATTATATCCAGAAATATAAAGGTCACAGAATCAAACCAAGTCTGTATGACTCAGGTCCTATATTACCCCTCTCTAGGGCTTCCCTGGTAGCTCAGTTGGTAAAGAATTCCACCTGCAATGCAGAAGACCTAGGTTTGATCAGGTGGGGAAGATCCTCTGGAGGAGGAAATGGCAACCCATTCCAGTATTCTTGCCCGGAGAATCCCCTGGACTGAGGAGCCAGGCAGGCTACAGTCCATGGAGTTGCCAAGAGTCGGACATAACTGAACTACCTAGATTGTGTGTATCTCTGCCTGCCCTCCCCTTAGTGTTGATGAACATCTATCATGATAGATATTACATTCATTAAAAAGCCCAAAAGATAATCTACATTTTTTTTTCATTTTTATGGGAGATGTGGGTTCACACCTTAACAAAAATTTTCACTTGGAGGGCTGCTAACCCCAGTGGTCCAGAATATGCCTCAAAATGCCTATGAGCTTCCTGAAATTTAATGCATTTATTTAGGGGGACTGTTTATAGACTTCATCAAATTCTTATAAGGACCTGTGATTTCTAAACACCTAAAACTCCAGAAAAACCAATAAATATTCATGAATGATGAAAATGACAAACTAGTAAGAAACATGTTCATATATTCATTTGAAATATAGCACTGTTATTTTTAAGAAACTTGAGTGGGTGAGACTTGTTGAAATATATCTACTACTTTAAATTACTATGGGAGAAAGGTCAAGTCAGTGTTCACTAAAAGCCTGCTGCTCCATTGGGTGGTACTGGAGTGTGTGGTAAGAACACAGAAGTGTGAGGGCTGAATTCTCCTTTGACTCAGACCCTTCCTTCTCCAACTTTGGTACAAGTTTCTTAGTAGTTCTTTCCTCAGTTGGAAAAAAAAAATTGGATGATAGTATAAACCTATCTGAAAGTAAAAATGCTAGTCACTCAGTTGTGTCCAACTCTTTGCGACCCCATGGGCTGTAGCCCACCACACTCCTCTGTCCTTGGAATGCTCCAGCAAGAATACTGGAGTGGGTTGCCATTCCCTTCTCCAGGGGATCTTGCTGACCAAGGGATCAAATCTGGGTTTCCTGCATTGCAGGAAGATTCTTTACTATCTGAACCAACAAGAAAGCCCATAAACCCATCTACTCAATAGCAAATGAGATAATATATATAACAAACAAACACTATTATTGACAGTAAATTGAATTTCTTAACTTCTTTACTTCATTCTAGGTTTTATAAGGACAAAGTAGGAAAGCCATTTTACTGATCTCAGACATCAATTCCTCTTAGGAAAATAAGAATATCCCCTCTGCTCTGCCTCCCAGAAGCAATGTTTGAATAACAATAACAACAAAGTGATATTTAAAGGTTATTTCTTCAGTGAAGTCTGCCTATCTGAAATAGCATCAAGTTCATTAATTCAACATCAAAACCACTATGAGGTACCATTTCACGCCAGTCAGAATGGCTGCGATCCAAAAGTCTACAATCAATAAATGCTGGAGAGGGTGTGGAGAAAAGGGAATCCTCTTACACTGTTGGTGGGAATGCAAACTAGTACAGTCACTATGGAGAACAGTGTGGAGATTCCTTAAAAAACTGGAAATAGAACTGCCATATGACCCAGCAATCCCACTGCTGGGCATACACACTGAGGAAACCAGAATTGAAAGAGGCACGTGTACCCCAATGTTCATCGCAGCACTGTTTATAATAGCTAGGACATGGAAGCAACCTAGATGTCCATCAGCAGATGAATGGATAAGAAAGCTGTGGTACATATACACAATGGAGTATTACTCAGCCATTAAAAAGAATACATTTGAATCAGTTCTAATGAGGTGGATGAAACTGGAGCCTATTATACAGAGTGAAGTAAGCCAGAAAGTAAAACACCAATACAGTATACTAATGCGTATAGATGGAATTTAGAAAGATGGTAACAATAACCCTGTATACGAGACAGCAAAAGAGACACTGATGTATAGAACAGTCTTTTGGACTCTGTGGGAGAGGGAGAGGGTGGGATGATTTGGGAGAATGGCATTGAAACATGTATAATATCATATATGAAATGAGTAGCCAGTCCAGGTTCGATGCACGATACTGGATGCTTGGGGCTGGTGCACTGGGATGACCCAGAGGGATGGTACGGGGAGGGAGGAGGGAGGAGGGTTCAGGATGGGGAACACATGTATACCTGTGGCGGATTCATGTTGATATATGGCAAAACCAATACAATATTGTAAAGTTAAAAAATAAAATAAAAACAACAACAACAATGAATTAGGTGCCTAAATGAGAGGCTTTTTTTTTGTTTTCTTTTTTTTTTAAATTTTATTTTATTTTTAAACTTTACATAATTATATTAGTTTTGCCAAGTATCAAAATGAATCCACCACAGGTATACAGAGGCTTTTGAAATAGATGCTTAAACTAGAACTGGAATTGGAGTAATGTACTAGACCCATTGAGTACTTTTAATTCAATGGTTAAATAAATTAAATAATACATTCAATAAATTTGCATAATTCAATCACTATTCCTTTGACCTTGATCCATTCTATACCAGCTGAAGTTTTATAAGCTATTCATTTATTTCTTGGCCTGTTGTTTCTCTGTCTCCTGCTATGATGGAAAATCTATGAAATCAGGGCTTTCTTTTGGTATCAGTAGTGTCTAGAGCAGTGCCTGGAACATGGTAGGTACTAACAAATACTGCTGTATGGATGTTGGAAACTTACATGAACAAAATGCTTTGATACAATGAAGGGAAAAAATGTCATTTTCATGCAAAATTCTAGTGCAACTACCTGATTTTTTCCTTATTTCTCTATTATTTAATTATTTTTCTCCTATGGGCTTTCCTTTCTTCCCAAGGGTTGATAAGTGCTCACTTAATTTCTTATTATTTCCACCACAATCCTCCTCTTTCATCTCTGTTGGGCAATGTCATGTAGCTGCTGCAAAAGCAGGATGCAGGAGCCAGAACTGAATGGTGACTATGGCTCAAGCTCAGTTGTCAGTCACGTGTGAGCTCCTGACTCAGCTGCTAACTAGCTCTGTGTCCTGGGAAAACTTGATTAATGTTTTTAAGCCCTTTTCTAATCTGTAAAATTTGTTTTTTTTCAGTTTAGAATGGAACAAGAGAAAGAAAACAGGAAAAACAGAATCACAAAACTTACCTTGGCTAGAGAGTAGGGATTAGAAATTCTTTAAAAGGAGTTTTCATAGAATAACCTTGAAGACAATTAGCCAAAAGAGTGAGTTTAAAGTAGTGACATGGATTTCAGTCAGGTTTAAGTTTCAGCAGCAGCCTTTGTAAAGGAGAAAGGCTGTTTATCCATTAGTAATTACATTAATAAGCCTTTATGTGATTGTTCTTAATATTGGAATTTTAACAAATGCCTAAATAGGCATGTTCTTCAGGAACATTTGACTACGTTCCGAAGCACATCAGGAGCTCTTATGTGGGCAGACACAGATTGCTGGGGCCAGATGGGCCTGTGGACTTTAAGTACAATGGCATACTAAGAAACCTTCTCAGAGTAGTTCTTCCATCCAAAAACTCCTACTTGGTGCATATTCTTCCTTTAAACCACAGCACATAAATCATTTCATGCTGAGAGCTCTACACTTTCTCAATAGGGAGGTGAAGTATGAAGATATGTGGGATAATTCTGGGAGAAAATCAAGTAATTACAGATGCTATTTTAGTAAACAACTTTGATGGGGACAGAAAGTCCTAAAGTCAACTGTGTGCCAACATGGAGTTAATTTCTCACTTTTGAATACTAATGGAACATATTTTTTGAAGTCTTTTGTGACTGCGAGGGTAGAGGTGGGTGGGGTGGTTAGGGTTAGGAGAATGGTAGTAGTATTGGATGAGTTTGTGAATATGATCTTCCTGCAGGAGATGGAATGGGATGCCCATTTTCCCATGACTCCACAGATTTTAACAGGACTGATGACAAAGGGGAATGTTCTTTTTAAAATTTTTTTGACCTGTTTTCTATCATGATGTTTATACTTGGGCTTTGATTCACTTGCTCCTAATGGAAAATAATTTAAGAAGCTATGAGGTTAAGTTTTTTGCTCTTTAAGGCAAAAAAGGATGCTGCATTTATCTGCATATGTATTTATACCTATATAGGTAACTTGGCCTAATATGCTAATAAAATTATAATTGGTTTGGATTGTCAAAACCTTAAGTCTATGCCATTTTTGTCTCAGAGGAGTGGTAAAAGGCTGCAACATCTGTTAAAATATGCGAGTATACCAGTTATTATGGATGCATTTCCCGTTTCTTCTCAGCTCTCACCTTTTGTATACATTTATGGTCTATACAAACACCTGTGACTTGTTTCTTTCAGTTTTTTGTGGGGGAAGCTTTAATTGCCTGGTTGTTAACAATTCCAGGAGTGGTCCTTAACCAGTGGTTAAGGTGGATAAATACTCCAGCATTCTTACCCCTTGGGTGGGATAACTATGAACCTTACTTTATCAAGTCTTCCAGAAGTCTCCAATAGGACCGAGCCCTAGCTGTGCAGCACTGTGATAATCTACTCATTGACACATGCGGTATAAACTTCCTTTCCTGTCTCACTCTTTAACCCCACTACCTATGTTTCCTAGGATCACTTCTCAAAGAAACTACTTCACTCAAATCATTATCTTCAGCTCCCTTCCCAGAGTGGTCCTAACCCAAGACATGGAGTCATAAAAAGATACAGGAACATTGTGGCTAGGATTTCAGAAAGAGTAATTTATGGATAAGGGTAGACAATTTCATTTGTTCATTCATTCGTTCATTCATTCATCATTTACTTGGTGAGAGCTGACAATGTTTCCATAATTAAGGCAAGTCTTGTAATGACTAATAACACATTACTCCCATTCATGGAGAGCTCATGATTAACAAAATATCTGGCCTTTAAAGGCTGAGACTATTACACTTCTTTTTCCTTGTGCTAGGAACCAAATTCTAAATTGACAGGATGGAATAAGGAAAAATTGCGAATTCCTCATTTACAAATAATGGAGGTTTAAACATAAGCACAGGGCTGAGCTAAAACAGGTGCCTGTCAGTATAAACTACCATTTTTGTTTCATATGCAAAGGGAAATCATTGCCATATGAACTCACTACAGGCAGCTCATAAGGGTGTCATTAGTGAATTTTTTGTGTGTGGATTTCCTGGATTTAAGATGCTCTATAAGTACAAGGCGTTATGTACTCAACTCTTACTATATTTTTTTCCTAAAAAACCACACAGTTTTTGTTTAAACTGGCATGTAGGAGGGCTTTAGAAAACACATTTTATTTCCACTCTCTTGTTCTGTTCCCTCAGTACCATCTGGTATAAGGGAGAGCCTCATTAATTGACACTAATGACTGGGAGATCCATGGCAAATTACTGAATTTTGCAGATTAGCAAACATGATTAGAAAAATCAAGGAGTCTGCATCAAACTAATGTACTTTGTTGAGAACTAAGAAAAAAATTTAAACACATTATTAGAGCTTAATCTTCTAATATAAATAGATACTTTATAGGGGTTGACTGTGCCATTAGGGAAAGCTGGAACATAATGTTCTGTGGAAAAACTTAGGTGCAATTTAAAAGAAAATGTACTCATACTTTATGCTTTTTCTGAATGCTACCAATATTCTCACTACACATGGACTAAGACTAAAAGCCATCCCATGAGAATCTTAGAGGTCATCTTGTACAATTTGTTCTGATGCAGGAAATGCAGAGATTATTTGTGTATGTGTGTCTCTTTATGTTGTGTCTTATTGCTTTATAATAACACTGCTTATGTTAATGGAAATTTTGTGGTTTGTAAACATTTTAAATGTCAGCTGTTGAGGCTCTTAAGGTTTATTATACTCCATTCCCATTTCTGTGTTATCCTTGTTCTTTATCGGGCAACAAAATCTCTTGCTTCCTCCCACACACCAGTGTAAATAGTTTAACACACACAACCAATATTGCATACAACTTTCTTAGCCCCAGCTGCGTGTGCCTTCTGTATCCTTCAGGAATTCAACCATCAAGAGGGGTAAAGGGAGAAGGAAAGGGGGAGGAGGAGAGAATGAATATAGATGAGACTGTCACAGCATAGATAATTTAGAGATTTTTTTCTAACTTTAATTATTGTACTATACAATACTGTGCATTATAAAGTAATAGTTTTGCCAGTGTCTTTGCAAGTAAAAACTCTTTGACATCTAGTCGAAGTTAGGAGTAGAATTTTCAGCTCTAGAGGTTGCTGCTCTGACCAAGCTACTTTTCTGATCATCAGGAAACTGGGGTGAAAAAAGGTCACTGTGCCATTTATCTCAATGTAATATAGTTAGAAGCCATAGAAGGAACATGCCCAGAAGAGGTGGTCAAGAAGTCACCCCATGGACCCTTTCCAGCTGGAAACTACACTACAAAACATCATGCCTTGCATGTGATATGAAATTAACACTTCTGAAACTAGAAGCAAGAGGAACCAAGGATGTACATTTGATTGACTGTGTAACTGAATTAAGAGAAATAACATCATTGAAACAAATGGATTAAATACTTAAATCATTACCCATTTTTCTTAGTCTAGGTTTTATTTAACATCAGCTCTTAATCCACATTTGATTCTTTGAAATAAATTATCTTTAAAAATTAATACTAAAAAGGTATAAAAGCAACTTAAAAACTTTATTCTGTTAAGTTTATAATTCAATTAACAATATGTAAAACTTACTGCAAGAAAAAAAGATAGAATGCAAATGCATGGCACAGTTTTAACAGTTATTTTTTCCTTACTGAATCTTTTGTAATCAAGTTTTGCTGAACTTTCTTATTTCTCACTGGGCAAGTTGGAAAAGATTAGAAGAGATTATGTTAGTCTTAAACATTATGTGAATTTAGCTCGCTCCACTTAATTATAATTCTTCAGAGCACTTTCTCTAATGTTGTATTCTCTTTTCTTTTTTAAACACTGTTTTTGGCAATTTTAAACACCATCAACATTTTTGTTTGGAAGCTATTTTGTACTGAGAATGTCATGAAACTTGAATCCTACAGGATTTTAGATTATGAAATGAAGTGCCTTAGTCACTGAATGGATTATGCTTATAATAACTAAAACCTCACAGATCTTTCTGACAAATGTATATGCTTAGATTTATTCAAATTAATCCAGGGAAAATTTTTGATAAAAATGCATTACTCATTCATGCTCCTTAAAAACCAACAAAATTAAGCAAAAGGTAATAATTTTTGAACATACCATTTGTGCAAAGTTCTGCAACAGTAGGATAAAATGAATCTGCATATGAATGGCTAGAATAATTATTTTTTCCTATGATTTTCTAGCACAAAATGTATCCACTTCATGGTGTCTGACTTTTTAGTTTATATTCCTTCACCCCCCTGAAAGAATTGGGGAAAACACAATACAAAAGAGGGGTTAATTGCCTAAGCTTGCAAGAGAGATGCTTGACAGCTTGTGGTGGCACTGGATTGAATGGGAAACCAACTAAGAGTTGGGTGATAAGCCTTTAAAAACTTGGGGGATAAGGCTGTATAGCATGTTTTCAGGAAAGAAAAAGGAATTGCCAATGTACTCATCAATACAAGGTAAAACAAAAGAAGGAGTGAATGGAAAGAAATTATAACCTCTTTTCCTAAGGAAAACATTCCCTTGATGTGACTAGATAAGGAAGGAACTGATGCTGAACTTTGTTTTGGTATTCCTGTCTGTCATTGCTACAGTTGAAAACAGTCATTTCTTAGAACTTGAGAGGTATTTCTCAGCAGTCCCCATAATGTTTACCCTCAGGGATTTAAGCCCAACAACTCCAGCAACAAAACTAGCTTAAAAACATTTCATCTCAAAAGGTCTCTGTCATGTTCAAAAAGAGCAAATCATCTTTAATCTACTTTTCAAATTGAAAGTGAAAGGCAGTAGATATTAACCTGAGGTCTCCACTCCAGTCACATTGCACAATTGCATTAAAATGCCCTGGGTAGAATGACAGTCTATAACAACACTCTGTACTGTTGCTTTAAAATATTAATCATTTTCTTTGTAGGCCTGGAAGATGGTATGCAAGTAAAGGAAATATAACAAACGCAGGTGGTAATAGGGCCATTCCCCTTGAGCTTTGGAAAATGTTCTAAGCAATAGGGAAAAGTATTCAGACCAGAAAAAGACTCTAACTGTTGTCTAATCAGACTCTGTACTTACACAACACACATTGCTTCTATCTCACTCAGATTCTCTAAGTATATATTATTCCCATTTCAAAGACAAAAACACTATGACATACATTGCTTTTTACCATAACTTGATACATTAATATTCTTAGTAAAATAGAACCAGAGTTGAAGAGAAGATGGATTAAGGAAGACTGAGAAATTAATTTCTGAGTCAGGCTAATAACCTTGAGCTCTTCATTCTTAGGCTTTTGCTGACATGTCCTACTGCTTGTCTTTTTAATCAGTCATCAGTTCTAAAAGAACTGTGTTCCAGTTAAAGATTTTTGCTTAAACAGTTTCTGAATCCATGTGGGCATAAAGCTAAGTCATGGTACAAGGTGAGGCATGGGCTTCCCTGGTGGCTCAGACAGTATAGAATCTGCAATGCAGGAGACCTAGTTCAGTCCCTGGGTGAGGAAGATCCCCTGGAGAAGGGAATGGCAGCCCACTCCAGCATTCTTGCCTGGAGAAATCCATGGGCAGAGAAGCCTGGCAGGCTACAGTCCGTGGGATTGCAAAGGGTCAGATAGAACAGAGCGACTAACACTCTCACTTCAGTTTCACAAGGTGAGGCAAGGTTCCTCAGGTGTTCAGGGGCAAAGGACCCAGGCACTTTGCAAGATGTTGTGAGGTTCACTGGAATCACAAATCTGTTCACCAATTTGTGCAGCTTCTGGAGTTTGCTTTGTCAGCCCCTTAGCCCATCAACCCACTCCAGTATTCTTGCCTGAGAAATCCCATAAACAGAGGAGACTGGCAGGCTACAGTCCATGAGGTCGCAAAAGGGTCGGACACGACGAAGTGACTAAACAGCAAGACATTCAGCATTATCCAACATGCTCAAATCACTCCTTAGACAAAGGTAGATAAGGAGTCCTAAGAGAAGAGAAGGAAGCTTAACAGCAAGTCATCTGAGTTCTTGGACTTCCTCTAGCTTTTCTCCCTAATTTATAATGACCAGTTGTGACTTACCCTTTCAGGGAGGACTCCAGCAACGGTCTTCCTGCAGGGTATCACTCACACCAATAGACAGATTTCGGTTCAGAAGCCAAGAACAGCTCTATTCTTTGATCAGGGATGGAGAGGTACGAGCTCAGGCTCTGCTGCACACGATTCTCCTCACAGGTGGTCTGCTTTCCTGAATTCTCCTCAGCGTGGAGGGGGAGGAGTTCTCAGGTGCACAGGGGAGTGGCTCCTGGCACATCTCGTGGAACCCGAAACAGGCGCCTGCGCACAGCTGATGCAGCGTCTCTGCACGTGGCCCGCGGGTCACATTCAGTTGCTGAGTGCTTATGAGCAGTGTTTCCCTATGCGAACGCCAAGGATAGTCCTCCCTGCAGTTCTGCGCTCGGAACGCTCTGGTTTGTCAAGTGCAAGGCTTCCTACAGGCAAGTGAAACTAGACTAAGCACAAGAGAAGAGTTTAGACTTTACTTTATCACCTTGTTGTGGTTGCTTAGTCGCTCAGTGGTGTCCAACTCTTTTGCGACCCCATGGATTGCAGCCTACTAGGCTTTTCTTTTGATGAAATTTACCAGGCAAGAATACTGGAGTGGGTTGCCATTTCCTTCTCTGGCATATCTTCCCAACCCATGGATCAAACCCACGTCTCCTATGCTGGCAGGCAGATTCCTTACCACTGAGCCGCCTGGGAAGCTTTATCACCTACATTCCATCTTATTTTCTTCTGGGGACCCCCATGAACTTTGCTGGGAGCACAGTTTCCAAACTACCAATAACTTGTGGTGTAGAAGCAAGAATGTGGGCTGTATGTTCACTTGCATGGGTGCACTTGACAATTTTCTTAACTTCTCTGAGATTTATTTGCTTTATAAGTAAAAACACATGCTATAAAGCCCAGGTCACAAGGCTGGTTTGGAGACTTCATAGTATGATGCTTCTGGCACAGTCCTGGAGAGAGTGGAGCTCACTAAATATTTGTTCTTTATTTGTAATAACTCTACCTGAGTCTGAACTTCTGTGGTGGTGGTGGCCGAGACTGGTTCCTTTCAATGGCACCCCACTCCAGTACTCTTGCCTGGAAAATCCATGGATGGAGGAGCCTGGTGGGCTGTAGTCCATGGGGTCGCTAAGAGTTGGACGCGACTGAGCGACTTCACTTTCACTTTTTACTTTCATGCATTGGAGAAGGAGATGGCAACCCACTCCAGTGTTCTTTCCTGGAGAAGCCCAGGGACGGGGAAGCCTGGTGGGCTGCCGTCTATGGGGTCGCACAGAGTCGGACATGACTGAAGCGACTTAGCAAATGTTCTAGCATGGCAAGAACTCGGGAAATGAGGTCTCGTGTCATAGCAGCCTCGCCTGTTTCACCCGGCTCCACACACACTGGCCTTTACTCTTTGCCTTGAATCCTTCAAGCTCCTTGCTGCATTTTGTACATTTCACAGCAGCTGCTCTTTCCTGGAATGTCCATTCCTCAGCTCTTCCTGTGGTGGCCGCCTCTTTGTCATTTGGGCACCAGCTTAACTGCCTGCCTCCTTGGTGAGGCTGACCTCGGTGTCTTGGCTTGCAGAAGTTTGAAGCAGGGTTTTGGTTACTGGCTAGAAGCTGAAGTTGGGCCATGGCAGTGAGAGTGTTGAATCCTAGCCACTTGACCATCAGGGACCAGTGGCCTGAGAGAAGACCCTGGCTGGTATAGTTTTGCAGGAAATCAATTTCCACAAAGATATGGAAAATAGTGAAGCAAGTAAAGTATTTATTAGGAGGAAAAAGAGTACAGCACTTGCAGATATACACATGGGTGGGCTCAGAGAGAGTCACACCCTTGTGGTAGTTTAATCACTTTTATGGAGCATTTCTTCCAGATTTTCATTTGGCTGATCATCTTGTTTTGCCTGGTTCTGAGTCTGTATTTGGTTTATCTCAGGATCCTCCCATGCATGCGTGCGCACCTCTTAGCCAAGGTGTATCCCACCAAAGCCTATGGGTAAACTGGACAGTATTGACAGTACTCCCCTTTTGACCTCCAAGGAGCTTTCTTGTCAGGAAGATCACCTTGACTTCGAGACTGAGAAATATGTGGTCTCTTATCAGGGCAGGGTCCAGCCTCCTCTCTTGATTGTCCTGCTACTGATATTTTGAAGTTTCTGTCCACAGAGAATGAACTTGCTCACCCCGGGTGGGGATGAGGGTGGGGAGAGCCATCTGTCTCAAAGCCTTCCCTCTAACTCAGGAATCCACTCCAGGTCCAAATCCTCTGTGTGATCTTTCAGGCCCAGCCGCAGACAATGATAAGGTTGGGGTGACAGTGGAATTGCCCTCTGCACACCACAACCAGTGCATTACGGTTTGGAGGCAGTTGCAGTCAGGACCCAGCTCTTTCCTCCCCTGGCCAGGCCTGCCATGCTCATACTGTCATATGTCTGCCTTCTTAGCCCAGGCTTCTCCGTTCAGAGGACTATTTCTTGGGGACCTTGACCAAGGCACCTATACTTTGACACAGATCTTTCTCCTCCTAGCCCTTCCCCCTCTCCCTTCTCCCAGCCCAGGGAGCTTTAAAGAGAAAGAAGCCTTTTTTAGGGGCTCCTCTTTAGTGAGATGATTCTCCCATCTGTTTTTCATCCATCTGATCATCACTCCATGCTTTCTATGGAGAAAATGGAACATTAGTAAACTGGTGCTTCTTTTTAGCCTCTTTCTTGCAATATTGCAGTAAGCTTGATTGTTCATTTCAGTTTGCCTTATTACCCTATGTGATTGATTGATACTAAGAGCTCGTTTGAAATTATCTTGTTTACTTATTGGGCTTCCCAGGTGGCACTAGTGGTAAAGAATGATCTTGTTTACTGCCTCCATTTCTTGACTAGAATGCAAGCTCTGTGATTCTAGAGACTTTGTTCTGTCTATTGCTACACCTGCAGTACCTAGATGAGTGTATGGTATACATTAGGCCTTCAGTAGAAATATGAATACATGGTAGTTATATACCCAGTAAACTACTTCATCTGGGCTACTCCTAGGAGGCAAATCTGTGCACACCATGCCTCTCACAAGGATAGGAGCAAGATTCAGGTCCTTATTACCACTTCTCAGGTCTCTTCATTTTCCTGATACAGTAGTGTACAGTACAGTACACAATCCATTTGACTAGTTTCATCTACTGTCTCTTCTAAGATCACTTCAAACAGTATTCTATATAACATATGTGGTCTGCACTTAGTTTCCATTGCTTTATCTGCTATTGATGGTTAGTTGGCTAGAACATTCCCCAGTTATTTATTAATTGTTGCTTCTTTTATTAAATACCTGATTTCTATAGGACTTTCTTCTCCCACGTCCTGGGAATCTTACATTTGAGCCACTTCACTTGTTACCAAAAATGCTAAACTCCAAGACAGAGGTCAGTTAATTGTTGAAAATGGGTCAAATCCAACAGGTGGCCTGTTTCTATGCAGTTCTGGAGCTAAGAATAGATTTTACATTTTTAAACTGTTGTTCAAACCAAAGGAATATGGGATACAGACAGTATGTGGCATACAGTCCTAATATATTTACAGTCTATTTGGCCCATTAGAGGAAATGATTGCAGAACTCTGCTCTAAAAGATTTCCAGCCATCCCCAGGAATGCCAACACCCACAGATCTATTTGCTATCAGCCAACAGGCTGCTCTGATATGGCTAGCTAACCTGCAAAGAAGTCCTAATTATAAGCAAAATTATCTCATCTGTCTTTGGCCTCTATACTAGGAATTTAATCTTTTCAAAGTGACTTTGATACATAAATCTGGGGACAGAGTTTCGCTTGTCACTTCAAACAGTAAGCAAACTCTACTACCTATTCTGTCTGTTCTAATTAGAGCAGAGTTGGTGCTTCCTTTGGACTTGGTACAGTGCTTGGACCCTTAGGCCACCCTGTCCCTTAGGTCCTGGTGACAGTATGCAGCCATTTACTATGGAGTATAGAAGAGCATTAATAAAGTAGACACTGATACTTTTTAAATTCATGCTGGCAAATATAAGAAGGGTGGGCCAAGGAAGGAAGGAAGCCAAGGATTATAAAAATGAGGGAGCCAATTTGCCAAGGAGCATCCATCAGAAATATAAAACTGTGTAGACGTCCACTAAGCTTTCTACTGTTTTGATTAAAAGGCCTGAAAAAAAAAAAAAAAGAGTTGACTGCATTTGGAACGTGTAGAAGTATTCTTTTGGCTGCTAAGACAGTGGCCTTCATACTGTTCACCAAGCACTGCTTTGGGTACTTCAGATGAAACAGTGAAGAAAACAATGTTCCTACCTGACCCACCCTTTTAGTGTGGGAAACTGGCATATGTCAGGTGGTGGCAAGTGCTATGGAGGGAAATAAAATAGAGTAAGGGAGAGAGAAGAGTCAAAGAGGGAATGTTGCTATTTTACATGATGAGTTTCAGGAAAGCCTGACTGATGAGATGAAAATAGAGTAGCGAGAGGAAGGAAGTGTGAGAGAAGACATTAGGACAACAGCATTTTATGAAGGAACTGCAGAAGCCAAAATGTCAAGGTGGAAGCATAGTCTGTCCACAGAAAAGTAAAGAGGTTAGTGCAACTAAGCAGAGGAAGGGGAGGGTGGAGAAGGCGGAGTCAGAGAGGTGATAAGGGAACCACATGTCAAGGGTGTTGTTGCCATTTATTCTGAATGAGACAGGAAGAGACTGCAGACTCAGCATAGTACTGACATAATATGATTTAGACTTTAAAGGATAGTTGGGACTTACCTCTGAGGAGAATAGACTTGAAGACTGGGAGGTTGGAGGGCAGAGTAAACACTAGGATTTTAGCTAGCTGGCCATTTCAGTAGTCTCAGACATGATTAAAGTCAGGACCAGCGATGTAGCAGTAGAGGCAGTTAAGAAATGGTTTTTTAAAGAACAAATTATATTTTGAAGCTAGAGCCCACATGTTTTTTAGTGGATTGGGTGCAAGGTATGAGAGAAAGAGAAGGTCAATGGTGACTCCAAACATTTCATCCAGAACAAAGAGAATGTTGAAGTTGACGTTTGCTGAGATGGAGAAAAACATGAAAAGTGAATTTGATGGATTAAGTTGGAATCTTAGTTTGGGACTTGTTAATCTTGAGATACCCATTGGACATCTAAATGGAGATGTGTAAGACGGAAGAATGAACAAGTCAGAGAGAGATCCATGCTATATATATATATATATTCTCATTTTATTTAGCTTGTATTTAAAGGCATTAAATGGAATGAGGTCCCTTTAGGGTGTCAGCATCTTTAGAGAAGAGTAGTTCTTTGAGGACTGAGCTCTGGGCAGTAGAGAGAGGGACAGGCAAGGGGGACTGAAAAGGAGCAGTCACTGAAGTGGCAGGAGAGCTAACAGAATGTGGGTCTTAGTAATGGAATGAAGATAATATATCAAGAAATATCTGGTCAATTCTGTCAAGTGCTGATATTGTAGAGTAAAATGACACTGGATTTAACAATGCTGTGGCCAAAGTAACCTTTGGTAAAGAGATAGAGAAGGTGGAGTGGGTTTAGCAGAGAAGAGAAAGTGTAAAGGCAATTGCTCTCCTGAATAAATTACTCTGAAATTTATGGCAAAGGGACATAAAATAAATTGGCTAACAACTAGAAAGCATATATCTTCAAAGAAGCATTTGTAAAGGGAGATATTTTAGTATATTTGGATGCTAATAGGAAGCAAAGAAAATATTTTAAAAAATAGATGAAAAAGGGAACAGTGTTTGGAGTGGTGTCTCTGAATGCATGGTGTCCAGAGATTGGAGGGATTGGACTTCCACAGAGGCATGGTGAGTACATTTACAATAAAAAGAGAAATATAGACTATGAAATGTGGTGGTAAGAGTGAGAGAAAACTCTTTGGACTGCTTCTATTTTCTCAGTGAAATAGGAAGAAAGGATGTCAGCCAAGAAACAGGATGGGAGAAAAAATATTGCAGAATGAATACATTCATTGAAGGTGATTGTGGAATGAATTCAAGCTAGGCCAAATCTAGGTTAGGAGCTGGAGCCAGATCAGAAGAGAGGCTAGTGTAGCTGCTTATAAGTAGTACTTACAAGTACTGCGAGCAGTGTAGTTAGAGCAGAAGCACAAAGGTGTTACACCTGTTTGGTTGAGTCAGACCACTCCTAAGCTGATGTAACATCAAGTGATGTTATAGGATGAACTAGGCAAACATGAGCACTTATAAGGTAACTTAAGCGCTTCATTTAGGAGCAGAAAACAGCACCTATGCCAATTTTGAAAGGCCTAAGAATAGAGTGACACCACCTCTCCCCTTCCAACCAAGCTCTGAGATGGTTGTTAATTCTCTAATCCTGCGAAAGGAGGGGAATCAGTCAAATTTAGTTTTTTGGTGTTTTTTTTTTTTTTTTTTTCTTTTTCTTTATTGGGAAAGAACTTGGGGATATGACAGTGGTGTGAGGAGTATGGGGAAAAATACATAACTAAAGAGTGACAAGTGAGTAATGAATGCTAAAGCTTATTTTTTCTCTGCTATTTTAATGGAGCAACAAATCCTGTAAACCAAAAGAATCTGGGGCGAAAAAGTAAGATCTAAACTCTCCTATGAACTTTGTTCTTTTAATTGGTTTTACAGTTAATCTCCCTAGACCCAATTTAGGCACCTTTCTGGGTCCCATGTTAATAATTTGCCCAGGATTTTGCAAAGTTAAAAACACACCAAATGCCATTTCACTGTTGGTTGTTGTTTGTTTGTTTATTTTCTTAAGACACAGATATAGAAATTGGATGTATGCCTACTTTTAACTACAAATACTTTGTGGCTGCTGGTGCTGCTCCTAAGTCGCTTCAGTCGTGTCCAACTCTGTGTGACCCCATAGACGGCAGCCCACCAGGCTCCCCTATCCCTGGGATTGACCAGGCAAGAACACTGGAGTGGGTTGCCATTTCCTTCTCCAATACATGAAAGTGAAAAACGAAATTGAAGTCGCTCAGTCGTGTCCGACTCTTAGCGACCCCATGGACTGCAGCCTACCAGGCTCCTCCATCCATGGGATTTTCCAGGCAAGAGTACTGGAGTGGGGTGCCAGTGCCTTCTACTTTGTGGAGGTTAAGTTGTTTTCATTGTAACTTTTTATTTAAAACATAACAACTCTTGTTAATC
This sequence comes from Bos indicus x Bos taurus, assembly GCF_003369695.1. Taxonomy (NCBI): domain Eukaryota; kingdom Metazoa; phylum Chordata; class Mammalia; order Artiodactyla; family Bovidae; genus Bos; species Bos indicus x Bos taurus. The sequence goes on along the minus strand of NC_040081.1, from coordinate 29,052,169 downwards.
AGAAGAGCATGGTGTTATATCTTCAAGTTGAATTTTATGAACAAGAGGACATTTTTTAAATGCTAGAGTTTTTACTATACTATATTTTAAATTTGTACTCATATGACCTTTTTTATTTCATTTACAATCATTCTAAATGAGACTTTTTCTCTTGTAACATTTTTAACTATTAGAAAAGACTTTATACTACTCAACTGACTCTAAAGATCAATCTTTAACATTTAGTAGATATAACTACAGAAGACATAATCTCATCAAACCCTTGAGATGAAATTTCCTTGCATTTTATAGCTTATAATTTTAGTTTTTCATTACCTAGTAAGAATGTTATTCAAGGTTAGACTTTGCTATTCTAAAGTTCTATATTCCACATATTGTATTGGTCTTTGAGTTAAAGAGGAGTTGTCAAATGGCTAATATCATATAAGGCTTAAGTAGGAGGAACAATTAGTTCACAACTGATTTTCGTGTGTATCAAAATTAAAAGAAGCTTCTCACTACATTGTACCTTTAAAAATTATAACAATGTGTTATAAATATATTTGCTGCTGTTTATTACAGAACTATGTCATATGCGGAGAATTTGGGGACTGGTGTACCTTGTGTGTGTTACTTAACTGACTAGACCCTCTGTTCCCCTCTGTACTTTGAGAGGATAAAGGGGATGGCTTTGGAATCTAAGCTTTTCTCACTCTAAGATCCCATGAATCCATTTGAAGTTATGTAGGTCTGTGCACACTTATAAAAGAGTTGCCTAATATTTATCTAATTGATAAGCAATACCAACTTTCCCTCTTCTTTTAAACATTTCTTAGATTCATTCTTTACTCTCTTCTTTTCATTGCCACTACTTAACCTGTGGAACTAAGTACTAACAGCTTGCCTTCCAAGCTGGTTTTTGGTGACATCTATTCTGAACTCTCAATGGCACCCCACTCCAGCACTCTTGCCTGGAAAATCCCATGGATGGAGGAGCCTGGTAGGCTGCAGTCCATGGGGTCGCTGAGGGTTGAATATGACTGAGCAACTTCCCTTTCACTTTTCACTTTCATGCATTGGAGAAGGAAATGGCAACCCACTCCAGTGTTCTTGCCTGGAGAATCCCAGGGATGGGGGAGCCTGGTGGGCTGCCGTCTATGGGGTCGCACAGAGTCAGACACAACTGAAGTGACTTAGCAGCAGCAGCAGCAGCAGCATTCTGAACTCTAATAGACTGCTCATTAATTACTTCATTCCACAAACATTTATCAAATGACTAATATGTTCTAGTAACTATTTTGCTTCAGCAGAGACAACAGTGAACAAAACAGACAAAGCTACTTTATTCCATAGATTCTAGTGAGGGAAGAAAAACAATAATAAACCACTATAATATATATGTTGGAGAGTCATAAGTGGGATTAGGAAAATAAGAGGGTTTAAATTTAGGGAAACCTAGGGTGGGGCAGTGTGGAGGAATAATTTCAAGTAGGATGATCTTGGAAGGCCTCCTGATGAAATGACTTTTTATCTGAAATTGTTCAAGCATTTATTGTAACACAGTGAGTATCAGATCATGTGTCATGTGGAGCATTTGCAAGAGGAGAAAAATCTAGAAGCACAGTATCAAAATTTAAGGAGATTAGAGTCAAATGAAAGAAATGAACAAGTAAAGCATAGAGTACAAAAGGTGTTTGTGATATAATCTCAAAAATATGAGTTCGTATTCACTCCTGCCACTTTCCAGTTGTGCTGTCTCTGAAATTGATTAACATCACTAAATATCTATAAAACTGAGATTATTACAGTACCCACACCTGTTCCCTGAAATAAGTACAAAGGTTACATGCACTCATACATTTTAGTTTGATTCTCATAGACTGAATGTAGCCAGCATACAGTAAGTTGGCAGTTAATATGTGTTCAATGATTAAATAAAAGAACGATAATTTGCTTTTTAAGAAGTGATTTTTGTTTCATTGTTTTATCCATTGTACATAAGCAGTTACAGAATCTCTTAAAGGTAAACTTTTAAAATTTATGCTTATCTTTTAAATTATCTGAGCTATAAAATAATCTAAGCAAAATAGCAACTGTAACTTGAAATAAAAACAGTCATAGGAACAACATTGATTAAAATGTTAAATCTTGGGTCTGTAAATATAATTTTCTATGAACAAAAATAAATATTGACTTTAAATCCACAGTAGTTTTTGTTAACCTAAAGGCTCCCTTAGGCAGTGTGAAAGAGTGTACTTTACAAAATAAAGAAATCTGTTTCCTTCTGCTACATGAAGGTTTAATTTCGATGACAATGAAAGGCATCCCTGGTACCTGTGCTTGAGTGCATGCTCAGTCACTCAGTTGAGTCTGACTCTTTGCAATCCTGTGGACTATAGCCTGCCAGGCTCTTCTGTCCATGGGATCCTCCAGTCAAGAATACTGAAGTGGGTTGCCATACCCTCCTGCAGACAATCTTTCTGACCCAGGGATCAAACTAATAATGTCTCCTGCATTGGTAGGCGGATTCTTTAGTTATTTACATATTGTACTGAGGTTGGCATTTAAAATAATTTTTAGATAGAGTGAAACAAACTGTAACTCCTTTTAAAGCTGAAATTGGGTTAATCAAAAACATCAGTCCATTTCTTATTACATAAAGGTAATATGAAAAGAATGCAATATAAGAACTGTTTTTATTTATTTTGCTACTCAGCTGTGTAACACAACTATAGAACCCACTATGAAATACCATGTAGGCAAATGACACTACTTTTTATCTCAGAACTCTTCCATCTTTTGGAATATTTAAATCAAAAGCCAAGTTTAGGGTTTTGAGTAAAGCCACAGCTTTCATTAAATTCTTAAACTTGGTACATTTCTGATATGGTAAACCCGATACAAATAAAATCAGGAAAATTGTTTTTGATGCATTTTAGCTTTGCTTCAAAAACACTGAAATAAGCACTTAAGGCAAAGAAGTTCTCTCTCAAAGGTATAGTAGCTTTTTTTCCCCGCTCACAAAATCTATCAGCTTTTGAAGAGGAATAAGTCATTCACTTGAAAACAGAGGTCATATCAGCAAAAAGACAATACATGCATGACTAACAAAAGCTTCTCATTCATGAGAAAAATTATATTTAAATTTCAAATCAGTAGTGAACCCTATCCAAACACATTTTGACCAGAAAAGAAAATAAACTCTGTATTTCTATGGAGGTAGTTTGTGAAGCACAACGTATGAATGATGTTATCTTTGTTATGCCCTTGCTTATCACTGGAAAGTACAGTAGGTCTCAAAAAAGTACAGCACAATTCACAATGTTTAATTCATTTTGATAGTACTCGTCATTCTGCATAGAGCCAAATAAGTAATCCTTGAACCCAAGTATAATAATTTCATTATCCTTAAACAAACCATTATAGTATATACCAGGAAATAGTTTTTTATAGTTACAAATAAGCTTTAATATAAGTTGTTAGCAAACAAGTGTAAATCACGTTGTCCTTGTTTAGTCACTAAGTTGTGTCCAACTCTTTGTGACCCCATGGACAGCAGTACACCCAGCCTCCCTGTCCCTCACTGTCTCCTGGAGTTTGCCCAAGTTCATGTCCATTGAATTGGTGATGCCGTCCAACCATCTCATCCTCTGCCCTAACCGTTTATGGGTTAATAAGTAAATTATATTGAATCACAGAAGTTATTTTTCCTTTATTTTCAGAGATGAGGCGGGGCTGATGTAATTTTAAAATTTTATATCCGGCATCATCATTTTTATGTTTTAAATTATATCATAATTTGCAAGATTAGCTAGCCATCTTTGATTTCTTTTAGTATTATACTACTGGTTTGGGAAAATACTTGTAAAAATACATTATAAAAGCAATAGTAGACCATTTGGGAAATAAAAAAGAAACATGTTATTGGAAATGGAGGTTATTAAAATCTTCAGTGTGAAAGTGACTTTGAATTAAAGTCTGTGAAAAAAATTGACATTGTGAGAAACACAAGAAAGGCAGTCATTTTAACATTTTTAATTGTTAGATGTTTAGAATTGTGCATTCATTGCCATCCTGGGAAAACTTTAACAGGTCGCAGATTGTACAGTTTGGGCAACCTATTTTCCTTTGGATTACATCAAACACACGTGAGTACCAACTCTTTAATCACAAATACAATATGTCGTAGAATAATAAACTGTGATTTGTTACAGGTGTTTTTAAGGAACAGAATCATAACATGTGTTTTCCACACATAAGTTCTGAACCAAAATCAAGCAGATGAAAACCAAAATAAGTCATTTATTGATTTTGTGAGTATTGGAGGGCTTGCCTTATATCTGAAGGCAAGAGAACTTCTTGATAAATTCAGTTGCAAGTTATGTAGGATTCTTACCATAGTGACAGATTTCCTAGAGGAACAGCGTGGAGTGAAAACATTCTTGGTATGAATCTCTTCTCTTATGAGAAAGAGAAACAGATAAGATTGTAAGTACCCAGTTTCTTCTTTCATGCTTGCTAGTTAGAAAAAATCAATTCCACCTGAAATGGAGTCAAAATATGATTAGAGAGGCAAGAATACTAGCCAATGGATGGTCTTTCCATGTGCAAGGAAACATGGGGAGTGGAGAAGAAGGCTAGTGCTTGCTTCTGCTAACACATCTCTTAGAAATGGGATAATAGAGGCCAACAAGGAACAGTGCTAGGTAGACAAGAAATCTGTGACCTAAACTGCTACTTTAATCTATATTTATCAAGTCACTGCCATATACAAAGGACAATGCTTTATACAGACTTTGGTGAAGAGGTTGAACTCAATAAAGAAAAGGTTAATTAATAAAAGAATGATACAAAAACTCCAGCTGAATATAAAATCCCAAGTCAAGAGGTAACTTAGTTAATTGGCACCACAGTTCCAATTGCCTTTGTTTAGCATTTGGAAACAGAAAATAAAGAATAAGCAGAGTACCAAGTTGCACTTGTCGTGTAGTTAATATCTTTATTTCATTTGCTGTAGATCACAAAAAATGGCCTAGATTCTTCTCTACATCATGCATCCATGATCTTTTTAATCTATTGATAGCTTTTCAGGGTTCTGGGATTAGCCATGGTCTTTGTTTGGGCCAGAAACATGTAATAGCAAACATGACCAAGTAGAAGCTGGAAAAGTGCTTCAAAGAATGGACTTAACCTCTTGCATTGTTGCCAGCACCAGGCCTGGTCTAGAGTGTGTTGAAGTGTAATAGACTTGCAGTAGAGTTAATTTATCCCAGTTGGTCCACCTGAGGCTGCCTTAGGTAAGCCCAATGCCAGTAAGAGTGAGTGCAGCAAAGTTCCACAATGCAACTAGAAAGCAGCCCAGTCCCTTGGGCATTTGAAAACTTACTGTTATATGCCACTGAGGTTTTGTGGTTCTTTTATATAGCGTTATGGTGCAATAGATAAATGGTGCAGCTTCTTTCTACTGTCCTTTCCTCTTTTTCTCTATGTCTTTCCCTGAAATCTCTTTCTTTTTTCCTTCCTTCAGTGATAAATTAAAATTTATTCATCATTTTCTGTGTGCTGGACAGTATACAAAAAACTGGAGATGCAAGGATAATGAGGCACTAACCCAACCACTTTATCCTTACCTCTCTGCAATTCATGCTCTCTTATGATTATCAAACTCAATAGGCTATAAAATTAAGTGACTATATGCAGCCAAGTATGATTTAGTTAATTGTTGAATTCAAATCTCTTTGAGCAACTAAGTGAAGGTAAATAATAGACAGTGCTTAGTCATTACTTTTATTGTTAGCTCTAGCCTTATGTCTTAAAATCTGGGCATAAAGCCCTGTGCTCATCTATAAGGTTGTTGGTATCTAAAATGCCAGGGGGAAAAACATATCAAGTTGAGTATACTTTAATCATAGGCATTGCCAGAGAGAAAATACATACTAATGTGGGACTGTATATGATGTGATGACATAACTATCAATATTAAGTTATATTTTAAGTGGCCTTATGAAAATATGTGAAACATATAGATTTACATTTTAATTAAAAATTTTTATTATGAAAAGCCCCAGTCATATGCCTGTTAAGCCAGACTCAACAAATATCAACTCAAGGTCAGTTTTGTTTAATCTGTAGCCACATACATTTCTACATTTTAACTTGAAGCAAATCACAGCCAACATATTATTTTATCTATAACTATTCAGTAAGTATCTAAAAGGTAAAGTCTTTAAAAAATAGCAATACCATTATCACACTAAAGTATAATAATTACTACTTAATATTCCCAGGGACGGGGCATCCTAGTGGGCTGCCGACTGTGGGGTCGCACAGAGTCGGACACTACTGATGTGACTCAGCAGCAGCAGCAGCAATATTAACAAAGTCCACAGTCCATGTTCAAATATGGACTGTTGTCTCTGGTAGCTCAGATGGTAGAGAATTTGCCTGCAATGCCAGAGACCTGGGTTTAGTCCCTGGGTCATGTAGGTCCCCTGGAGAAAGAAATGACAAATCACTCCAATATTCTTGCTTGGAGAATTCCATGGACAGGGGAGCCTGGTGGGCTACTATCCATGGAGTCACAAAAAGTTGGACACTATTAAGTGACTAACACACATCAAAAGGCAAATAAATTTCACACATGGCAACTGATAGATACATATTTAAGTCTCTCAGTTTTAAAGGTTAACCTATTTCCCCTTTCTGTCCTTTGCAGTTTACAGTTTGAAGGAAAAGAGTCATTTGTTTGAGATCCTGATTCATGTATTTCCTGAAACATGGAATTTAGATCTATGGGCTTAATCATATTTAGGTAAGATTTTCTTGCAAAAATACTTCAGAGGCAGTTTGGTATATTTCCATCAGGAAGTCCTGGCCTATCTCTTTCAAAATCTATTAATTATCTACATTAATTCATTAAGGAATGCAAACTGATGATACTCTGATTATATCTCTTTACTTGTTAGCTAGAACATAATGTTAAAGAGAAACTTCTCTAGACATATTTGGTTGCCCTGGGATGTAGTGAATAGGACAAAGTAGACAAATGCTCAATTGCCTTCGGTATTAACTAGTATTCAAAATCATGGAATTATAAACTTGCATCTTTCGAAGATAAACAATGAGTTTACTACTTTTCTTTCTCTTCCTCTCTCTGTTTCTTATTTTTTTAAAAGAACTTTAATGATTCAGGGGGCCTCCCAGATGGCACAGTTGGTAAAGGCTCCACCTATCAAGGGAGTTTACACAAGACAGAGATATAGGTTTGATCCCTCAGTCAGGAAGATCCCCTGGAGGAGGAAATGGCAACCCGTTCCATCGACAGAGAAGCTTGGAGGGCTATAGTTGGACATGACTGAGCACACACACAACACTACATAATGACCCATAGATTTAATCATATTTGATTCATTTTAAATTTTTGGTCAGCAAGAGGTGCTTCAGGTTGCTTACTGAGTTTTTTAAATAATCCTCAGTTGTTTTGGATGGCTTATTTTGCTTCCTGATTGACAAAATGTTCCAAACTCATTTTGCACATTCCCCTCACTCCCAACCCACACTAGAATCAGGTATTTCAAGGAGCCCCTGGTTCCTTTGTATGAGAAATGGTATTTAGAGACTACAGTTTGAACACTAGTGGTAATATGCAACTAAACTCCTCGTAGTTTCTAGGCCTGTGTAATACTTAATAGATTTATTCAGACTTAATTCAGATTTAGACCAATTAGATCAGAATTGTATATATAACTAGAGATCTTGTATCTGCATCACTTGACAACCAGGGCTGAAAATTCATGTTCCCAGGGACTCCAGTATAATTGTTTATTGTTTTTTTCCGACAATACACATATAACACTATCTGTACTACCAGGAAACAATGTCAATAGTAACACCAAAAACATAATCATGCAAAAAATATTGAAACTTTTTTTTAGTTATTTTTTGTGTTTAGGACATATCTAACTGAGACTTGTAGTCACATTTTGTGTTTAGTTATTTGAAATAGTTCCTTTTTTTGGTTATGTCAGTACCCTGATGCTGCTGCTGCTGCTGCTAAGTCCCTTCAGTCGTGTCCGACTCTGTGCGACCCCATAGACGGTAGCCCACCAGGCTCCTCCGTCTCTGGGATTCTCCAGGGAAGAATGCTGGAGTGGGTTGCCAATTCCTTCTCCAATGTACCCCGATAAATAACTAGAAACTGTGAATATTTATAATTTAGCTTTAGATTTTGAGATAGTTCTATAGCATTTAAATTTTTTATCATATATTTAGAATATTTTCATTAAAGTAAAAAATCACAAACAAGTTGTAGTAACCAGTCTTCGGCATGACACACAAAGATCTTTGCCTCTGGTATTCATTTCCTTGCACAATTCCCTTTCACACCAAATTAGGTCAATCTGTATGACGTATACTTTGAAAGTGATGACATGTGACTTCTAAGGATAGGTCTTAAAAGACATTGTGATTTTTGAATCACTCACTAAGGGAAACCAGCCACTATGTCTAATATATTTCTTGATACTTTATTAAAAAGCTCATCCTTTGGGGGCTCTCAAAGAATTGAGTGTTGAATGTGCAATTTTACACAATAAATCTACTTCTACATCTGTGTCTTCCTAAACCTTCAGGTTCTTCCTACTATACTATGTGAAAGAAAATCAACTTCATGAATATAGGCTACTCTCAAATCTATGTTTTAGTTTAAAGGAAACTGCTAGAGGTGTTTTTATTGCTGGAGCCAGCATCTTAAATACAGAGTCTGTGATAAGTGAATCCATATCAATATTTTGACGTGATCCAAAATTATATTCCATCCTGCATGGTTAAAACTCTTACAGTTCATTACCACATATATTTACCAAAGTTTCTTGTGATATAAATTAAAACATTGCAGTTATTTTGGAGTAAATATCTCCTTCTAGACTCACTTTTTTTCCCTTAAGGCTTCTGATATCTGACACTAAATATAGACCTAGAGGCAATAGTGTGTGGTTTTGGGGTGGGAGGTCTTGAGGTGTGCAGCATCTCCTTACCGTACAACTGCCTCTGTAAGTTTATTATGTGTTCTTCAAGCAAGGGGGAGTGTTTTCTCAAACATGAGAGCAGAGGAAGCCTTAGCTGATAAAGAAGGCTTAGGAAACTGGGAGGTTCAGGATGCTCACCATAATTCAAGTTTACCCATGTGTTCTCATTGCAAATCACCGTGTCCCACTATTTTCCAGTCAATGCTCTTTCAGTTGTTGAATAGTCAGCTTTTATTGTACTTCTCTGACTTGCATAATTAAATGTTGGGTCTTATATTCAGCAGACTTGGCTATGTCAGGTATAAGGAATATGTGATTTTTTAGATCGGCCATAGAATTTGATTTAAATGGAGTTTAAAATCCCATACTCATCATCTTTTGTAAGGCTCTCTTGTGCAATAAGAAACATCACCCTTCCTCAGAGATTTAAAGTGACCATTACCACCACTTTACAACTGTAAAGTGCAAAAGCCATTTGATCTGTCAGAGTCCTTACTTCAGTAGGCACTGTCACAAGCAACAGCTTGTGATTTAACTTGCTATGATGACTCTGAATACTGTGGATTTCTAGAATCTTATTTCACATTGACGTGGAAACTAGCCTGCATTCAGAAACCTTGCCAACCAACACAAGGATCTTCTCAGTTAAGATTTATACCAGAATAGAGCTACCAAACGCGGTATTTCAAAAGAGAGCATGGCAACCCACTCTAGTATTCTTCCCTGGAGAATCCCATTGACAAAGGAGCCTGGAGGGCTACAGTCCATAGGGTCACAAAGAATAGGAAAGGACTGAAGCGACTTAGCATGCACACAGAGCTACCAACCTAGGTATTTCAACAGAAGGAAGTCCTTAAGAGAATTGATTACACAGGTGGTGAAAATATGAATGAGAAACAGGCAGCACTTGGATAACATGATGATAATAACTGCAGGAAAAAAAAACTGCTACCTTTACAGGCAAGAACTTGAGGTTATCAGTACATAGACGATTAAGGGAAGGCATCATGTAGTTATGATTTAGAATTTCTTATGGAAAGCCTGCCCAACTACCAAGAATAGTGCTGAGTGGGGACAATGGAGCAGTTCTGGGAATGCTCAAGGCCGTTAGAGGCTGGAACCAACCAACTCCTGCTGTTGTGCTGAAATGTCCTGATTAGGGCATTACTATCAGGAACAGTATGAAGAGAGGAAAAGAATGAACTAATTCTCCTCTCCTCCGCCTTCAAGTCTTGCTACTATTAATAGAACCTAATGGGTTGTCATTTGATAGAGAGTATGCAGAATCCCAGATACAGCATCAAAATGGAGAGAATAGAAAGAGAGATTTGAAACTAAAGGTTAGTAAATCAGTGACTGGCACAATTACTGGTTTTCTGTCGTTTTAGTAGGGGAGAGATCTCCTCTCCAGCTGCACATATCTAGGACTTCCTCCTCTGTTGTTATCACTGGGCGTTCAACAATATAGACATGCATTCCTTGAGATCTGTGTCATCTGCTTCTCTCCCTACTTTTATGTGGAACTTCTTTTTCCTTTGCAACAGTGTCTCCTTCCTGCTCAATGAAGTTTCTCTTTCCAGAAGTTTCTTTCAAAGCAGACTGAGTCTTTTAAATCAGTTACACTTGATTGGTTTCTAGAGTTTATAGAGTCCAGACTGCCATGTACTATTCACATTTTCCAGTGTCTCCATTCACCTGTGAATTTTTGCATGCTGATCAGATTCTTGTTATTTGAGAAAGAGTGTGGTTGACGGTTCCCTTCTTGAAGACTCTGGTTCTCTGGGCCTTTGGGAATCTCTTTGCCTTCCTGCTGGGTCCTCCTCCATGTTGCTACCACCACACAGTCCTTTTGGCAGCTGTGCTTTGGCCCAGCTTTGTATGTTGTTGTTTTGAGGCTACCAGTCATTAGTCTTGCTGTAAAAGTTACCTGTTGAATTTTTTAAAAATTTAAGTATAGTTGATTTACAATATTATATTAGTTTCAGGTGTTCAACATGGTGATTCAACATTTTTATAGGTTATACCCTTTGTAAAAGCTCTTATAAAATATTGACTATATTTCTCTGTGCTGTACAATGTAGTTTTATAGACTATTTATTCTATGACTAGTAGTTTGAATCTCTTAATCCTCTAAATAGTGGTAAACACTAATTTGTTCTCTATATCCATGAGTTTGTTTTTGTTTTGTTGTATTCGGCCATTTGTTTTATTTTTTAGATTCTGCTATAAGTGATAACATGTAGAATTTGTCTTTGTCTGTTATTTCACTAAGCATAATGCCTTCCAGGGCCACCCATCCATGTTGTTGCAAATGGCAAAATTTCACTCTTTTTTTATGATTGAGTAGTATTCCATTGTTTGTGAGTGTGTGCCTGTGACATCTTCTTTATCCATTTATTTGTTGATGGACACTTAGATTGATTTCATATTTAAGTATAGTTGATTTACAGTATTATATAGGTTTCATGTGTACAACATTCAATACTTAAAAGTTATATTATATTTATAGTTATTATAAAATAATATCAGAAGGACTGATGTTGAAGCTGAAACTCCAATACTTTGGCCACCTGATGCGAAGAGCTGACTCATTTGAAAAGACCCTGATGCTGGGAAAGATTGAGGGCAGGAGGAGAAGGGGATGACAGAGGATGAGATGGTTGGATAGTATCACTGACCCGATGGACATGGGTTTGGGTGGACTTTGGGAGTTGGTGATGGACAGGGAGGCCTGGCATGCTGTGGTTCATGGGGTTGCAAAGAGTTGGACACGACTAAGCAACTGAACTGAACTGAAAATAATTGCTATATTCCCTGTATTGTACTATATATCCTTGTGTCTTGTTTATTTTATACATAGTAGTCTGTACCTCTTAATCCCTATACGCATCTCACCTCTCTGCCCTTCTTTCTCTCTGTTGGTAACCACTAGCTTGTTCTCTATATCGGTTTTCTTACAGTCACTAGTTTGTTGTAGTGTTAGATTCCACTATAAGTGATATCATACAATATTTCTATTTCACTGACTTATTTCACTTGGTGTAATATCCCCCAACTCCATTTACAATGTTGCAAAGAGCATTAGTTCATTTTTTCATACACTTGTGTAGTATTTCATTGTGTATATATAGCAGATATTCTTTATCCATTCATCTGTTGATAGACACTTAGATTGCTTCCATATCTTGGTAATTGTAAACAATGCTACTATCAATATTGGGGTGCATGTATCTTTTTGAATTAGTGTTTTTGCTTATTTGGGATAAATACCCAGGAGTGGAATTGCTGGGTCATAATCCACCTATGATGCAGGAGACCCCAGTTCTATTCCTGGGTTGGGAAGATCCCCTGGAGAAGGGTTAGGCTACCCGCCCCAGTATTCTTGAGCTTCCCTGGCGGCTCAGATGGTAAAGAATCTGCCTGCAATGCAGGAGACCTAGGTTCGATCCCTGGGTTGGGAAGATCCCCTGGAGGAGAGCATGGCAACACACTCCAGTTTTCTTGCCTGAAAAATTCTCAGAGGAGAGGACAGAGGAGCCTGGTATACTACAGCCCATGGGGTCACGTGGTAGTTCTATTTTCAGTTTTTTGAGAAGCCTCCATACTGTTTTCCATATTGGCTGTACTACTTAATATTTCATTAACAGTGTATCAGTTCAGTTCAGTCGCTCAGCCCTGTCTTTGTGACCCCATGAACCACAGCACACCAGGCTTCCCTATCCATCACCAACACCTGGAGTCCATCCAAACCCATGTCCATTGAGTCAGTGATGCCATCCAACCATCTCATCCTCTGTCATCCCCTTCTCCTCCTGCCCTCAGTCTTTCCCAGCATCAGGGTCTTTTCAAATGAGTCAGCTTTCCGCATCAGGTGGCCAAAGTACTGGAGTTTCAGCTTCAACATCAGTCCTTCCAATGAACACCCAAGACTGATCTCCTTTAGGATGGACTGGTTGGATCTCCTTAAAAATTATCTTTTCTCTACATCCTCATCAACATTTGCTCTTTGTGGCCTTTTTCATGATAGCCATTCTGACAGGTGTGAGGTGGTATCTCATTGTGGTTTCAGTTTTCATTTCTTTGATTATTAGTAATGTTGAACATCTTTTCCTATGCCTATTGGCCATCTGCATGTCTTCTTTTTTTTTTTTTTCTTTTTAATAGCTTTGTTTCACATACTATACAATTCATCCATTCAGAGTGTACAATTTAGTGATTTCAGCATATTCACAAAATTTTGCAACTAATATCACATTTAATTTTAGAACATTTTCATCAACTCCAATGGAAATCTATTGGTAGTTCCATTAAGTATGATGTTAATGGGGTTTTCATGTAATCCTTTATCAGACTAGTAGAGTTCCTTTCTATTTCTAGTTTGTTAAATGATTTTTTTTTATCCTGAATGGGTGTGAAATTTTGTCAATTATATATCCTGTGTCTTTTTGAAATTATTATATGTTTTGCACTTTTTCTATTAATATGATATGATATTAATATTAATATGATATATTTTGTTGATTGATTTTTGTATGTTAAACCAATCTTGCATTCCTGGGATAGATCCTATTTGGTAATGGTATATAATTCTTTTTTACATGTTTCTGGATTTGATTTTCCAGTATTATGTGAAATATTTTTTCTGTCTATATTCATAAAGAATATTGGTCTGTAGTTTTTTAAAATTTTGCTTTGTTTTACTTTTCCTGTAATGTCTTGTTTAATTTCTTGGAAATACTTGGAAAGCCCCACAGAATGAGCAGGAAAACATTCCATTCTTATCTATTTTTGAAAGAGCCTGTGAAGAGTTGGGCGTAGTCCTTTAAATCTTTGGTAAAATTTGCTGTTAAGCAAGCTCCGGGTGATGGTGAAAGACAGTGAAGCCTGCATGCTAAAGTCCATGGGTTCACAAAGAGGTGGACACGACTGAGCAACTTAACAATAAAAATTTACCAGGGACACTATCTGGGCTTTAGATTTTTTCTGAAATGGAAAGATTTTTAATCATTAATTAATTCTCAGGTTTTTATAGGTCTAGTCATATTTTCCATTTCTTTAGTCTGTTTGGTAGTTTGTGTCTCTTTAGGAATATGTCCATTTTAATGGTGTTATCTGATTTGTTAGCTTACAACTTTTCATAGTATTCCTTATAATCTTTTATTTTTGTAAACTTAGTTGTGATATTCCCTCTTTTATTCCTGATTTTCTTAATTTGTATCTTGTTTTTTCTTTCTGTCAGTATAGTTAGGTGAGTCATTTTTGATGACCCAGTTTTTGGTTTTGTTGATTTTTCACCATTGTTTTTCTGTTCTCTATTTCATCCATTTCCAGGCTAATTTTTATTTCCTTTGCTGTGTTAGTTTTTGTTTGTTTGTTAATTCTAGTCTACTTAAAATGAATTTGGAGCCACTTCCATTTTGTCTGTGACCAATAGAAGACATTTGAAAACTACAAGGACAAAAGCTTGTTTATATATTCTTTAAACAGCACTTTCAGTAATAATACTTTATCATGAACTTTCTTGAGTAAAGAAATGCAATGTTATTGATCCATCATTAAAAATACACCATTTCTTAGGTGTTACTTATAAGTCAGTGACTACATTGTGAAAGTCAATTTGATCAGTCAAAATGATTTGATTTGCAAGTCTTATAGACCTGAGTTTATTAATAATTAAATCAGGTTCCACATGTATACATTTATACAGAGGTGTACTTATATACATACATATGTATGCATATAAACACATGTATTCATATATAAAAATATTTACATGTATATCATTTACATTATATATTTATACTTTGTATACATATATACACGTATATACATAATTTGCCTTATGACTGTTATCCTTTTAGCAAGACTGAGCTCTGGGAACTTTGACTTTTGGCAATGTCACATGAAGGAACAATATACTCTGAAACATGTCATTAATAATAGTAATAAGCTCTAAAACTTAAAAATGTAGAGGAGATGCTTCATATACATTGTCTCACGGAGCTCTTACTATTTTGAAAATTGATATTTACATGTTTATATTAAGAAAACTGAGGCACAGAAAGGTGAAGATTTTGTTCCTAGATTCACAAGAAATAACTGACAGAGCAAAGATTCAAAGAGGGTTTCAGAGATTTGCTCAGCTCCTTTTAAAAATATAGCTCTGCATTCTCAATGCAGGATTAGGGATGAAGTACTTTCGAGTATATTTATCATCTCGTGTGAAGAGTAAACATATTTACCATATTTAATGGAAATAGATTGGGTTGCATATGAGGTTAGCTAACTGGACTAATCCTGTCTGTATACTGAAATCTAGGCATATATGTGGTCAAAATAGGGCAAATAAAACTGTGTTAAAAATAGAGAAATGACCTTGTATCAAGATGTATTTTTGTAGTTTTAGATGTCTAGTGCACTTATACCTCTTTCTAATTACCAAGATGTGGTTCTTTGGTCAAAGGCTGCCAGACTATGTCATGTCAGAATGGCTATGGGCCCTTTCAAAGAACAAGTCATTGATATTGACCTGCAAAGCCTTAGAATAGGCATAAAGCTCCCACAAACAACCATGGGCGGAAACATAAAGAACCTAGTGATGGGTGACTTCTCCATTCTCGATATGATTGATTATAGAAAGTCATAAACAATACAGGACTGATCACTAAATGGAATAGCCTCAAGGAGAGAGGTCCTTTGTCCAAGAAGATTAGTCAAAGAAGAGGATATAGCTCTTCAAAACATGAATTATGGTTTGGGTTAGGAGTGATAAATGAATCCTTCTGTTGATATTCAGTGGAACCCAGGGGCTATTTGAGATGGTTTGGAAATGTAACTGCTTCAGGAGATAGACAGCTTCATGGTAAGAAATGTCTTCAAAATATTAATACTTTATTGACATAACCCTTATCTTCTTAGGAGTAATACATTAAATATTTTTTTAAAGTTCTTAGGGTGATCTGCATATCACAGTTTTGTTGTTTCATTCTCTCTCCAATCCATTACCCTCCTCACCCAGATTTGCATATTGACCATTTTTGAAGAAGAAAAGAAATATTAATGTTCCAAAAGTTAGCCATGTGAAATTGTGAAGGATTAGGTCACACCCTTATTTTTTTTTTTTTTTTTTTTTGCAGTGTGAAGGTTGTAGAATTTAGCCAAGATTGAAGAGAGGGAGGAAGGGAGAGAGGGAGGGAGAAGGAGAGGCAGAGAGAGGGACAGAGGGAGGAGGGAGAAGAAAAAACAGAAACCTGTTATTTACACTTACTGCAAAGCTATCACGTTAAATGGAATGATGACTAATTTTGATTTCTGCTTATGGAGTTTGTTGAGTATTTGAACTACTGTCATGCTTCTCCCTTTTCCAAACTTCCTGTTATCACACTACTGCCCATGGTCTTCAGACTTGGGAGGATGGGAGTTTGTTCCTGGATTCTTGTTTATTCCTCTACTGGAGGTTTGTTTGTCACACTGAGGGACTTTAGTACAAATTAGGAACAAGGCAGCTCTATTTTCACCTCATTGAGATTCAAACTAAAATTGCTGAATAAACTTGTTGTCTTTATTCAGAACTCCCTTTTGACTTCTGAGTATGATGAAAACAAAGATCTCAGCCTTATACTGTTCCTGCCATCACCTGTTTCCTTCTTTCTTCTATTTCACATTGCTTCTTACAGTCCAACCCCTTCAACTACATGGGTAACTCTCCTGAAATTTCTTGCTGCATTTTCTGAATTTGCTTCAGCTATTAACTGAAGCATTAGGACCTGAAACAAACAAACATACATAGATTTTTCTTTTCTTCTTTTCATTCTTACATAATACAAGGTAGGATGCCCTCATCTTTTTATCTGCATAGACCAAATTAAAATGAAAAGCTAACTGCTTAGATGTGATTGTAGATTTATGGAAAAGAAAAATCTGACTGTATGCCAGTCGCTATGTCATGCACTTTTCCACATGCTTAAAGAAGACTTTAGCTTTGTGGGCTAGCTGTCACATTAGGATAAGTAAGAAGACAGGAAACTAGATCAGATGCTCTGGTTGTTATTTAACTGTCTGCTAATTTCTATTCTTCATGGATGGATGAAAGAGAAATTAAGGTATAAGATGATGAGTAAACATCATAACAGTTTGTTACCTCAAGAAGCCTAAAATTAACTGCAGTATAGATATGTTCTGAGTGGTCTCATAATTCAATCAGCAAGATGAAATTTTAGCAATAAAATTCAGATTTTCAGAGAAGATGATTTTCATTCCTACCACTGTGTACTCTCATACTCACTGAAGATGATGTTGAAGAAAGGATTCATTTTTTATTTGTTCCTTTCCTCCTTACGAGCTTGGATTTAAGAGAAGTTGACAGTGTGTGGGAGTGGATGGAGCTTTGGATTAATGTTTAATTTTCTGTCCTTCAATTACACCAGTGTTAGAATAAGAGTTGTAATATCACACCAAGAGTAGTGAGAACATGAATTAAATAATGCCTGTCAAATTCCTGTAGCTCCTTAGAGAAAGGTATTGCCATTTGATTCAAGTTCATTTGTAAATGACTAGAGATGTAAAGATAAAGAATTTACTTGATTTCTTTTATATTACAAAATTTCAAGTATATTGATATTTTGTATTCCCGTTATACATAGGACTCTGAATCTACTCAGGTTCAAACCTAAGACAAAGCATTTATTACACAACATAGGCAGGAGTTTCACAATAAATATGTAATTATAAAGTAAAATTATTTACATTTTTAACGTTACATGATTAAAAGAACAAAGACATTTGGTAAAAATAGGGAAGGTTTTCCAGTTTTTATCTTTTTACTATAGCTTACCATAATGACTCTATAGGCTCTTTTCTTAAATAGTTCACATTCACATTTTTAGAACCCAATTTAATTGCAAAAAAGAAATAACCCGTTTTCTCAAGCAAATTTTTTTCCTTTAAATTGTAGTTCTTACCCTTTATTGGGTCACTGATTCTCTTTGGTATTTATTGAAAGTGATGACTTCTCTGTTTATGTAAAAAGTGCTATGTCAACCAAAGTCTTCACTGAAAATAACAGGGACCAATGCTGTTTTGCTAAAGTAGAGATAGGACGTACTAAGAGGTTATAAATAGCTTACAGAATCTTTGAGCGGGTCAGAAAATTAGGCCTGGGAGGATATGTCATTCAGAACAATGCTTCAAGCACACTACTGTATGTTGTTGCCCATCCAGAACTTATGTTACCACATTGCATGCTAGTGTAGAAAATTTGACTTTTGTTTCTTTGGAAACTTGATTCAGTTGATGCTACCTTTGATATCAAGAGAAAGATGAAGAGGCATACTCTGTTGTTTGTTCATTGATTTAGCCAATATCATGTAAGTTCTACCATGCTATTAGGCACTAGGGAAATCATAGGAAAAAACAAAAGGAGATAGTCTGGTTTGACAAAGTTTTTTAGAAGCCTCAAAGCAATTGTGGCTAAATCAGTGACATTTTGTAAGACTTTTATCTGAAAGTATTTGACATTGTTGCCAAAAGCTGTAGGGCTTCTTTAAGAGAATGAACTCGGGGGAAATCAATAAAAAAAAGCAATACCATCACTCACAAGGCTATAACATAAAATGGAAAATTCCAAGAAAATGCAAGATAAAGTCTGTAGAGTGGTGGTATGAAAATAGTGTCCACAGTGGAATTAAACAATGATGTAACCAATAAAGAAAAAGTGTAAGGAGACAGAATTTGAAATAATCATACATATGTAAATTTAGTCTAAAGAGCCAAGTAGTTAGTTGCAACATTATATTATATTGCAACAAAATACCACAAACTGGGTGGCTTAAACCATAGAAATTGACTTCTCATATTTTTTGAGTTTAGATATCCTAAATCAAGATCCAGGAGTGTTTGCTGTCCGGTAAGAGCTGTCTTCATGGGTTGCAGACAGGTACCATCTCACTGGGCTTTTTTTTTATTTGTCATCTTCTTTTTAAAATTATTTTTCTTTTTATTTATTTTTTAATTGGAGGAGAGTTGCTTTTACAATGTTGTATTGGTTTCTGCCATAAAACAATGCAGACCAGTGATAATTATACATATATCACCTCCCTTTTGAGCCTCCTTCCCATCCTGTCCTCCCATCCCACCCCTCTAGATTATCACAGAGCACCAAGCTGGGCTTCTTGTGTTATATAGAAACTTCTCACTAGCTATCTATTTTACACATGGTAGTGTATATATGGATACTTTCTCATTTTCCCACTCTTTCTTCCTCCACTGTGTCCACAAGTCCATTTTATATATCTGCATCTCCATTCCTTCCCTGCTACAAGGTTCATCAATATCATTTTTCTAGATTCCATATGTATGTGGAATCTAGATATTCGTTTTTCTCTTTCTAACTTACTCCACTGTATAACAGGCTCTAGGTTCATCCACTTCACTAGAATTGACTCACATTTGTTCTTTTTATAAGCCAAGTAATGGAGTAGCCATCAAGGTCAACAAAAGAGTCCGAAATGCAGTACTTGGATGTAATCTCAAAAATGACAAAATATTCTCTGTTCATTTCCAAGGCAAACCATTCAATATCACAGTAATCTAAGTCTATGCCCCAACCAGTAACACTGAAGAAGCTGAAGTTAAACGGTTCTATGAAGACCTACGAGACCTTTTAGAACTAACACCCAAAAAAGATGTCCTTTTCATTATAGGGGACTGGAATGCAAAAGTAGGAAGTCAAGAAACACCTGGAATAACAGGCAAATTTGGCCTTGGAATATGGCATGAAGCAGGGCAAAGACTAATAGAGTTTTGCCAAGAAAATGCACTGGTCATAGCAAACACCCTCTTCCAACAACACAAGAGAAGACTCTACACGTGGACATCACCAGATGGTCAACACCAAAATCAGATTGATTATATTCTTTGCAGCCAAAGATGGAGAAGCTCTATACAGTCAACAAAAACAAGACCAGGAGCTGACTGTGGCTCAGATCATGAACACCTTATTACCAAATTCAGACTTAAATTGAAGAAAGTAGGGAAAACCACTAGACCATTCAGGTATGACCTAAATCAAATCCCTTATGATTATACAGTGGAAGTGAGAAATAGATTTAAGGGCCTAGATCTGATAGATAGAGTGCCTGATGAACTATGGAATGAGGTTCATGACATTGTATAGGAGACAGGGATCAAGACCATCCCCGTGGAAAAGAAATGCAAACAAGCAAAATGGCTGTCTGGGGAGGCCTTACAAACAGCTGTGAAAAGAAGAGAAGTAAAAAGCAAAGGAGAAAAGGAAAGATATAAGCATCTGAATGCAGAGTTCCAAAGAATAGCAAGAAGAGATAAGAAAGCCTTCCTCAGTGATCAATGCAAAGACATAGAGGAAAACAACAGAATGGGAAAGACTAGATATTTCTTCAAGAAAATTAGAGGGTTCAGGATGGGGATAAAAAATAAAAGAACGAAAAAAAAAAATTAAAAAAAAAAAGAAAATTAGAGATACCAAAGGAAAATTTCATGCAAAGATGGGCTCGATAAAGGACAGAAATGGTATGGACCTAACAGAAGCAGAAGATATTAAGAAGAGAAGGCAAGAATACACAGAAGAACTGTACAAAGAAGGTCTTCACAACCCAGATAATCTCGATTGTGTGATCACTGACCTAGAGCCAGACATCCTGGAATGTGAAGTCAAGTGGGCCTTAGAAAGCATCACTACGAACAAAGCTAGTGGAGGTGATGGAATTCCAGTTGAGCTATTTCAAATCCTGAAAGATGATGCCGTGAAAGTGCTGCACTCAATATGCCAGCAAATTTGGAAAACTCAGCAGTGGCCACAGGACTGGAAAAGGTCAGTTTTCACTCCAATCCCAAAGAAAGGCAATGCCAAAGAATGCTCAAACTACCGCACAATTGCACTCATCTCACACGCTAGTAAAGTCATGCTCAAAATTCTCCAAGCCAGGCTTCAGCAGTACGTGAACCGTGAACTTCCTGATGTTCAAGCTGGTTTTAGAAAAGGCAGAGGAACCAGAGATCAAATTGCCAACATCTGCTGGATCATGGAAAAAGCAAGAGAGTTCCAGAAAAACATCTATTGCTGCTTTATTGACTATGACAAAGCCTTTGACTGTGTGGATCACAATCAACTGTGGAAAATTCTGAAAGAGATGGGAATACCAGACCACCTGACCTGCCTCTTGAGAAACCTGTATGCAGATCAGGAAGCAACAGTTAGAACTGGACATGGAACAACAGACTGGTTCCAAATAGGAAAAGGAGTACGTCAAGGCTGTATATTGTCACCCTGCTTATTTAACTTAAATCATGAGAAACACTGGACTGGAAGAAGCACAAGCTGGAATCAAGATTGCCGGGAGAAATATCAATAACCTCAGATATGCAGATGATACCACCCTTATGGCAGAAAATGAAGAGGAACTAAAAAGCCTCTTGATGATAGTGAAAGTAGAGAGAGAAAATGTTGGCTTAAAGCTCAACATTCAGAAAACAAAGATCATGGCATCCGGTCCCATCACTTCATGGGAAATAGATAGGGAAACAGTAGAAATAGTGTCAGACTTTATTTTTTGGGGCTCCAAAATCACTGCAGATGGTGACTGCAGCCATGAAATTAAAAGATGCTTACTCCTTGGAAGGAAAGTTATGACCAACCTAGATAGCATATTAAAAAGCAGAGACATTACTTTGCCAACAAAGGTCCACCTAGTCAAGGCTATGATTTTTCCAGTGGTCATGTATGGATGTGAGAGTTGGACTGTGAAGAAGGCTGAGCACCGAAGAATTGATGCTTTTCAATTGTGGTGTTGGAGAAGACTCTTGAGAGTCCCTTGGATGCAAAGAGATCCAACCAGTCCATTCTAAAGGAGATCGGTCCTGGGTGTTCTTTGGAAGGAATGATGCTAAAGCTGAAACTCCAGTACTTTGGCCACCTCATGCGACGAGTTGACTCATTGGAAAAGACTCTGATACTGGGAGGGATTGGGGGCAGGAGGAGAAGGGGACGACAGAGGATGAGATGGCTGGATGGCATCACTGACTCGATGGACGAGAGTCTGAGTGAACTCCGGTAGTTGGTGATGGACAGGGAGGCCTGGTGTGCTGCGATTCATGGGGTCGCAAAGAGTTGGACACGACTGAGCAACTGAACTGAACTGAATATTCTATTATATACATGTACCACATCTTCCTTATCTATTCTTCTGTTGATGGACATCTAGGTAGCTTCCAATTCCCAGCTATTTTAAAAAGGGCTGATATGAACACTGTAAATGAAACAACTGACAAAGGATTAATCTCCAAAGTATATAGGTATCTCATAGAGCTCAATAATGAAAAATAAACAACCCAATTGAAAAATGGGCAGTGGACCTAAACAGAAATTTCTTCAAAGAATACATACAGATGGGCAATAAACACATGAAAAAAAGATGCTCAATATCACTAATTATTAGAGAAATGCAAATCAAAGCTACAATGATGTTCACCTCAGTCAGAATGGGGTCTGACTGGGTCATCACTGGGTCTTAAAACGGCCTTTCCTTTGAGTGTACTCACAGGGAGACAGAAGTAGTGAGATCTTCTGTGCCACTTCTTATAGGAATATTAACTAATCTCATTGGATCAGAGCCCCCACCATTATGACTTCATCTAACCTTAATTTCATCCTTCTTTCTCCATCTTCTATCTCTCCTCCTACTATCACATTAGGGATTAGGCCCTTATATGAATCATTTGAATTTTGAAAGAATATAATTTAGTGCATAGCAAACATTAAGCATATTTTATGTAATATTGTTAATATTTTATGATTTTATGAATTTTTGACATTTTTAATCCAATCACATATCATTTTGAGATATGCTAGACCAATACATATATTTTGATACATACGATCAGATACATAGCACATTTTGGTTTAAATTCATAGCATTTACTCAATATCCATTCTGTACAAAAGACTAAACAAGGCATTTTTTAGTATGCACTTTTCATTTAATGCACATAGTAGATTTTTAGCACTCTATCAATCATATTAACTTAAGTGAGACTGAAAATTGTCATTGGGAAAACACTCCTACTTATGGGAACATAATAAGTAAGATGTAATAAAATATGACTTTTATTCACTTACTGTCCAAGGATTTTCTTGAGAACTCTAAACCATAAGAACTTGCCTGTAGTTGGGATGCCACTGTATAAGTTTGGAACTCAAAACCCAATAGTGTTGAATATGGGAGGGGCTACAGCAGAGCAATAATTGCTCTGAGAACTATAACGTTACTCCATTGTTTAATCTAGCCAGTCTGTAAACTTCAAAAGCCTTTGATGGCATCTCTCAAAGTATTTTCAAATTCCAAATCTGCATTAATATAGCAGAAAGGCATAATGTAGTATTAAACATAAAAGAAAAGCAACTAAAAATATATGCAAACACAAAACCATGCCACACTCATCAGAGATTGCAAACTAGAACATTGATTATAATGATCATGTCAGTCTTTGCATACAGATTTGTCTTCCTCTAAAATAGTACTTGTGTATTTTAAATTATAATGAATCTCATAGCATTTCTTTCCTCTCTGCACCTACTCTGGAGGGTAGAATCTGAAGTAAGTTTTCCTTTGCCTGGTATGCTTGATAATATTTTAGGTATGATGTACTATTGTTGTTCAGTTGCTCAATGGTGTCCGACTCTTTGTGACCTGATCGACTGCAGCACACCAGGCTTCCTTGTCCTTCACCATCCCCCAGAGCTTACTTAAACTTGTGTCCATTGAGTTGGTGACACCATCCAACCATCTCACCCTCTGTTGTCCCTTTCTCCTCCCACCTTCCATCTTTCCTGGCATCAGGGGTTTTTCTCATGAGTCAGCTCTTTGTATCAGGTGGCCAAATTATTGGAGCTTCAGCATCAGTCCTTCCAATGAATATTCAGACTAATTCCTTTAGGATTGACCGGTTGGATCTCCTTGCAGTCCAAGGGACTCTCAAGAGTCTTCTCCAGCATCACAGTTCAAAAACATCAATTCTTTGGCGCTCAGCTTTCCTTATGGCCCAACTCTCACATCCATTCATGACTACTGGAAAACTATAGCTTTGAATATGTACTATTGAGCTATCCCCAAAGGTTGCTACCTGTTTCTTGCTTTCCAGTGGCTAGGACCACAGGGATTTGTTGAGCTGATTGTGTATATTTCTCTCTGTGAGGTAACACTACTTTTACCTATTTAGAGCAAAAAGACCCCATTGTACAATTTGCTTTCATCAAAGGGTTTATTTTATTTCATGAATGTGTTTATTAAAAACATGGTTTGTAATAGAGCTGGTTTTGCTCATGATGTATTATAAGCATAGTTGAACTGATAAACAGAGACAGACAGAAAAACCAGGTTTTCTAAGAGATCATGTATTCAGTAATGTTGACTAAACAACAGTTTTCCACCAGGCTCTGGAAACAGTGGATTTATAGTTTTATAAAATAACAATATCATTAGTAGTAATTTTCAACAGTATTGACTTGTACTTTTAATTTTTAATGGTGGAAAAACTTGGAGTAATAACATAAAATGATACATTTTATTCCAATTTCTTTTTTTACCATAAATACTTTATCTTAAGGAATCTAAATTAGTGGTTTATTTTGCTTTTTATTTAAACAGCTAAGTGACAATACTCTTATATAATAGTAATATTTATTAATTTTCAATGAAAATAGGAACCTTTCACCAAAACATGAACTGACCAATATCCCTAATTATTCTGAGCATTTGGGAGAGAATTTTGATGGAAATCAGTCCTGGGTTTTCGTTGGAAGGACTGTTGTTGAAGATGAAACTCCAATATTTTGGCCACCTGATGTGAAGAGCTGACTCATTTGAAAAGACCCTGATGCTGGGAAAGATTGAGGGCAGGAGGAGAAGGGGACGACAGAGGATGAGATGATTAGATGGCATCACCAACTCAATGGACATGAGTGGGTAAACTCTGGGAGTTGGTGATGGACAGGGAGGCCTGGTGTGCTGCAATTCATGGGGCTGCAAAGAGTCGGACATGACTGAGCAACTGTACTGACTTGACTGACTGACTAAGGTACACAAATTAATTGAAGATAATAAAATTAAATAATAGTTGAATTTTGAATATATTTCATCTTCATTAAAATATGAACATTATTTTTATTTATAATACTTGTTTAACTTATTGAGAACCATACAATATATGATAATTTACATAGAAAGATAAGGAGAAAGTTCAGTTTTGTTGTGCTTCAGTAACTTAGAAAATTTCCCAAGTATTCATCCTAGAGGTGTGATTAAGACTTTAGAATAAATCCTTAAAATCAATATTTGTGTTTTTTCATTATTCTAATACCCTTTTTTTGTTGTTGAAGTTTTTGATGGCCAGAATGATGGGGTGAGGATGTCTACACCCTAATATCAGGAATTTGTGAATATGTTACATTACATGGCAAAGGAAAATAAAGGTAACAATAGGATTAAAGTTTCTAATCAGCTGACCTTGAGTCAGGGAGCTCTTCCAGGATTCTTTGATTGGGTCTAATGTTATCACATAGATCTTTAAATGTAGAGTGAGGAGCTGGAAGAGGAGGTCAGAAAGGCTTGACCTGAGAAAGACTTGACCCATCCTTGCTGGCTTTGAAGGTGGAAGAAGGGGCCATTAGCCATGGAATGTGAACAGCCTCTGGGGCTAGAAAAAGTAAAGGAATTTATTCTTGCTAGAGCTTGAAGAAAGAAACACAGTTGGACACTGCTGTTAGCCAGGAGTCACTCCCAGTTGCTAGAGGCTGCCCTCAGGTCCTAACCTTTTGGCCCTTGTAATAGGACAACTGATTCTTCAATTAGCAGAATCTTTCCAGCCAGCTACAACAGTGTCTTATATAATGTAATCTAATCATCAAAGCAATTATCCTTTCATATTCATAATTCCTACGTGTACTCAAGAGGAATACATATATGGAGTGACTCTACCAGAGGACAGGAATCTTGGGGGTCACTTGAGAATTCTGTCTAGGTCTCTCTTCCTATCTCTCTTTCTCTACATGCACATGTATACATGTATTTGTTTTTCAATCAACATAGATATATCAGCATCTTATATTGATTAAATTTTTTTTACTAGTTCAGTCATAATATTTCTCTATTTTAATTACCAGATTCCATCTGATTCATGAAAACACCATAAAGAATATTAAGAAAGTTTCTTTCTGCATTCTTTCCCTCATTAAATTGCATACCCATAATCACCAAAATCATGCAGTTACTGAGACTAACATTTCAGATAATCTATTTTAATATTAATTTATTAAGGACTTCTTTATCTTTGAGAGTTATGTAAAAATTAATTCACAGCTCTGTATTTCTGGTGACCAAAAAAGCTGTAACTGAAAAATCTTCACACAGATCTGCACTTTAATATTCTCAATGTGTCAGGTGATTAATTAAATCCTAACACTCTTATGAGGGAGATTGGGTATTTTTATAAAGAGAAAAATTACAGCTAAGGTCTTAAATCAAGTCATTGTGATTTTCCAGGGATGCATAGCCCCAAATTAAAGACTTCTTATAAGAATATTAGTTAAAATTTTTCACTAAAATAACAACAAATGATATAATAAAATATACTTATTCCTATAGTAAATTTTTTAAATTATGGGATAATTTTGTGAGTTAAGAGGTTACAGAATATGTAAAATATTGCATGTATATGCATAAATTTTAAAAGTGAAGTTAGAAAACATGATTAAGGAGCTATGAAGCATTAATTCTGTGCATTTATGATAGATTCCCCTCCCCTGTGCTTAAGCTTATTTCCTGACTCAGTTAACTACAGAGTAAAAGTTAACCTCTTTATCACTATAAATGATTTATTTTTTGCTAGTGCAACTTATAATTTTTTACATAATAAAAAGATAATATGTTTAATGTATTATGCTGAGATTTTACAGAATAAACTGTAGTTTAAATATATCTTAGCATTTTTTCCAGAAGGATTGCAATAATTTTTCAGTAAGAAGCCATCCCATCTTCTGAAGGAAACTTAGTAGTTAACTGAAAAGAAAAGATTCATTATGATCTAGGGGCCCAGGAAACCATGCACTACAAATCCCCTTTGGTTACAGGATAAAATGCATCTTACTGATTTTATAAAAATCAAAAAAGAAGAAGAGAAGAAGTCTCAAGTAATTCCCATATGATTTCATCCAAATAGTACTGTTAATAAGGGTAGATATCCTTGTGGTCTTTCCTCTTTCTTCCAGATGTAACTGCCGTGTGGATCAAGCATGTCTTGTGGGATATAATCACAAACCACATGCTTCTTGTCTCTTCCTGTCTTTGTTCATTTACTGTGTTGACTAATTCTTCTCTTAGTCCTAGTTCTTTTCCTGGATGAAAATTAGGGCAAGTCCCCAGGCTTGTCAAGTCATTTTCAGATAATGGAATCTTCTCCAAACAGCAATATTTTTTAGTCCGCTGTGATACTCAGCACATTTTAACCTCATTCAAAATACTAGGTACTCCCCTTCTCCCAGCTCGTGCCAGCTGTAGGCTAGGTAACTGCAGTGGGAGAGAATCTGAGTGCTTTCCTCCTCTGCCTGACTGACGTCTTTGCCCCTTCTTCTTAGTCCTGTCAGTCGCAGTGTCTGACTGTTGGGGAAATGGAGAGGGGAGGAAGGAAGGGAGTGAGATGTTCTTTTATCTGACTGATACTGTTCAGAACTGGAATGTGCTTTTTATCAGGGAGAATTTAAAGCTATCTCTCCCGGAACATTTTCTTGGGTTCTTTGGAGACTGCTCTGCTTGACTTCTCTACCTAATGAGATTTTGCCTGAAATTCCTTTGCCCAGGGAACGGCCTCACCTCCCTCTTGCTTTCCTTCTCTCCCTGGTTTTCAGTGTTCCACTACTGAAAGTAGTGTTTCTCTCACCGTTGGAGTCCTCTTGTCCCTCTGGATGGCAATACTGGGCAAGGTCACTGCAAGTTCACCAGGCTGTCTCTCACTTGAGGTCACATCTGGTCAGGGCAATCTTGAGAAGACAGGCAGATACCAGTGTGAAAGCACCCCTACTTCCCTCAGCAGATAAGCTTACCAGGAATTTACTCATCTTCAGATTTCTCAAACACATTCTGATATCTGTTCACCATGTACAGCAATTGTAGTGACAAATATTAAGCCCCCCTTGAGTAGTTTCCTCGTTGTTCTCTCTCTTTAGTTGAGAAAGGAGAATTCTATTAATTCTCCTTCCTTGGGGAGGGGAATGGATGGGTACCATGTACACGAGCACACCAAAGACTCTAGCTAACTCTTCTAATTTTCTACTTCTCTTCTTGATGTTAACAAGAGGGTTGGAAACAAATGGTTTTCCACAGCCTTCCTTTGCAAGCTACGTGATGGTCTCATGCTTCATTTAGGAATCTGTTTTCTTGGTCCTCAGAAGAAACTAAGGTAAAATATTTTTATATTAACATTGTGTTACACTAGTTTAAAAAAATGAACACACGTTTACACATATTAATTAAATGTGTAATTTCCATAACAATCTTGTGATTGAATTCTGTATCATGTTTTATTCAATTATTAAGTTCTAAACACTTAACATCTCACTACACATCATTTGAAAACATGATTTTAATGTTAGTACAATATTCAGTAATATAGATATTTAACCATTTTCCATTGTTGGGCCTCTGTATGAAATCCTATTTTTAATATTACTATTATATTAATATTATATTCTACTATATACCACATTGTAATGACCTGCCTCTTGAGAAACCTGTATGCAGGTCAGGAAGCAACAGTTAGAACTGGACATGGAAGAATAGACTGGTTCCAAATAGGAAAAGGAGTACGTCAAGGCTGTATATTGTCACCCTGCTTATTTAACTTATGTGCAGAGTACATCATGAGAAACGCTAGGCTGGATGAAGCACAAGCTGGAATCAAGATTGCTGGGAGAAATATCAATAACCTCAGATATGCAGATGACACCACCCTTATGGCAGAAAGTGAAGAGGAACTAAAAAAGCCTCTTGATGAAAGTGAAAGAGGAGAGTGAAAAAGTTGGCTTAAAGCTCAACATTCAGAAAGCTAAGATCATGACATCTGGTCCCATCTCTTCATGGCAAATAGATGGGGAAACAGTGGAAACAGTGGCTGACTTTATTTTCTGGGCTCCAAAATCCCTGCAGATGGTGATTGCAGCCATGAAATTAGAAGACGCTTACTCCTTGGAAGGAAAGTTATGACCAATCTAGACAGCATATTAAAAAGCAGAGACATTACTTTGTCAACAAAGGCCTGTCTAGTCAAGACTATGGTTTTTTCCAGTGGTCGTGTATGGATGTGAAAGTTGGACTATAAAGAAAGCTGAGCGCCGAAGAATTGATGCTTTTAAACTGTGGTGTTGGAGAAGACTCTTGAGAGTCCCTTGGACAGCAAGGAGATCCAACCAGTTCATCCTAAAGGGGATCAGTCCTGGGTGTTCGTTGGAAGGACTGATTTTGGAGCTGAAACTCCAATGCTTTGGCCACCTGATGCGAAGAGCTGACTCATTTGAAAAGACTCTGATGCTGGGAAAGATTGAGGGCAGGAGGAGAAGGGGATGACAGAGGATAACATGGTTGAATGGCATCACTGACTCAATGGACATGAGTTTGAGCAAGCTCCGGGAAAATTGGTGATGGACAGGGAGGCCTGCTATGCTGTGGTTCATGGGGTCACAAAGAGTCGGATATGACTAAGCGACTGAACTGAACTAAATTATATAACACTATAATGAGTATCTTTTAGGTAATTTTTTTATATTAGCCAATTTTCTTACAAATTATATACCACATTGTAATGAATATCTTTTAGCCAATTTTCTTTTCAGTAAGAGTATAACAATTTGTATTCCACTAGAATTGTTTAAGCACACTTTTTTCAATTTAATAGGAAAAATGGTATTTCATTTATTTATTTGCCCTTATTTCATAAAATTTAATGAAAAGCTTTTGGGTGACTACTGGTCTTTGCCTTACCTGATATGCTCCATCTTTTAGTAAGAAGGTTTTTGTCCTTTTATATTTTTATTTACTTTAAGCATGTTTTATAATTTCTGTTTATAATCTTTTTCCTTTATTTTCTCTTTGTCTTTCATTTATTTATTTATTTATTTTTTTGAGAAAGATTTCTGCATTCCCTCTTCTCTTTTCTTTGAATGGCATAAAATGATAGTCTTCAGTTATTCTTTTAGAGGTTATTCTAAAATTGTTAATAAAAAATCTTTACCAAAAACTTAAAAAGAGGCCACATCCATTGGCAGAAATGGATTAGGAAGTGTGGTACACATACACAATGGAATATTACTAAGCTATAAAAAAGAATGCATTTGAGTCAATTCTAAAAAGGTAGATGAAACTAGAGCCTATTATACAGAGTGAAGTAAGCCAGAAAGAGAAACACCAGTACAATATATTAATACATGTATATGGAATTTAGAAAGACAGTGAGGATGATCCTATATGCAAGACAGCAAAAGCGATACAGATGTAAAGGACAGACTTTTGGGCTATGTGGGATAAGGTGAGGGTGGGATGATTTGAGAGAAGAGCATTGAAACATATATATTACCATATGTAAAATAGATGACCAGTGCAAGTTTGATGCATGAAGCAGAGCACACAAAGCTGGTGCTCTGGGGCAACCCAGAGGGATGGGGTGGGGAGGGGAGTGGGAGGAGGGTTCATGATGGGGGAACACATGTGTACCCATAGTTGATTCATGTCCATGTATGGCAAAAACCACCATAACATTGTAAAGTAATTATCCTCCAATTAAAATAAATTAATTTTTATAAAAGAGGCCTGCATTTAGTAGCAACACTTTCTTACCTAACTTAGGACAACTAAGTTAGGATAACCAACATTTACATGTTTTGTGAACAGTCCTCTATCACAGGCTCCTAGAATTTTGTATTTAAATATAGCATTTAATAAATTAAATGAGTTATTTAAATATATCAGTGTTTCTAATTTATTCTCATTGAAGGTCATCTTCTGTAGTTTGTCATGAAAGGGTATAAATATTGAGCACTTTAGGTTAGCACTGCCCAATAGAAATACAGTACAAACCACAAATGGGAGCCACATACATAATTTTAAATTTTCTAGTAGCCACACTAAAGAAAGGAAAAATAAATGACATCAATTTTAGTTTTAATAACATATTTGAGCGATATATTCAAGCTAATACCATTTCAACATATAGCTAGCAAACATGTTAATGGAAAGTTTATAGTTTTGTACTTTGACATTTAGGGTAGATTGACACATACAGCACATCTTCATTTGGCATCGATTTCAAATTCTCATTAGCCACATATGACTACTGGCTTGTGTATTAGACAGTGCAGTTCTAAGTCATTAAAAGTCTTTAATTTTAAAAGCTCAAGATGAAAATAGCTTCATTTTTATACCCCTATTTTTACCCATTCTACTATTTCTCCTCCCTCCCTGATGTTTCATATTTGCATTTGTTATTTTCTTCCTGATCAAAGAACTTGCATTAGCCATTCATTTAGTCTGGTCTGCTGGCAATGCATTAACTTAGCTATCTTCATCTGAAAATGTCTTTTATTTCCCTTTCATTTCTTAAGTATATAGAGATTTGTTCTGGGTTGAAGTTCTTTCCTTTCAGCACTTGAAAAATGTTTCACCAATTCCTTCTGACCTTCATGGTTTCAGATGAGACATCGTCTGTGTTTTGATTTGTTTTTCCCTTATAGGTAATGTATCATATTGTGCTAGCTGTTTGCAAGACTTTTTCTCTATCTTTAGTTTTCAGAAATCTGATTATGATGTATTTTGGGGTGGACTTCCATAAATTTATACTTTCTGGAAGTCATCTTTTAAATATAATGGTTTATACTGTTTGCCAAATTTCAGAAAATTTTACCCATTATTTTAAATATTTTTTGAGACTGACACTTTTTCTATTCTTTTTCCAGGACTTTAGTGCCATAAGTTTTACATCTCCTTTCTTGTCTACATGTCCCTGAAGCTCTGATCATTTTTTACTTTTAAATCTATTTTCTTTCTTTGTTCAGATTGTGTAATTTTTATTGGTTGGTTATTGAATTTATTAATTTTTCTTCTGTCACTCTATTCTGCTATTGAACATATACAGTGTTGTTTTTCATATACAGTGAAATTTTTATTTTGATACTTGCATTTTTCAATTCTATAATTTCCATTTGTTTCTTCTTTTTTTTTATTTTTTTTGCTTTTTTGCTGAAATTTTCTATTTTTCCCCCTTGCTACAAGAGTGTCTGTAATTGCTCATTGAAGTGTCTCTAAATGGCTGCATTGCAGTCCTTATCAGATGATACTGATAGCTGATATACTTTCAGGTTGAAAGTGAAAGTGAGAAGCACTCAGTCCTGTCCGACTCTTTTGCAACCCCATGGACTATATGGTCCATGGAATTCTCCAGGCCAGAATACTGGAGTGGGTAGCCTTTCCCTTCTCTAGAGGATCTTCCCAACCTAGGGCTCAAACCCAGGTCTCCAGCCTTGCAGACAGATTCTTTACCAGCTGAGTCACAAGGGAAGCCCAAGAATACTGGAGTGGGTAGTCTTTTCCTTCTCCAGTGGATCTTCCTGACCCAAGAATCCAACAGGGGTCTCCTGCATTACAGGCAGATTCTTTACCAATTGAGCTATCAAGGAAGCCCTACACTTTCAGGTATTAATTGTCTTATACCTGTTGTGATTTTCCTGTTTGTTGATATGACAAGCAATTTTCAAATATATACTGGACATTTCAGGTATTATGTTATTAGATCCTGCTGCTAAGTCGCTTCAGTTGTGTCTGACTCTCTGTGACCCCATAGATGGAAGCCCACCAGGCTCCCCCGTCCTTGGGATTCTCCAGGCAAGAACACTGGAGTGGGTTATTAGATCTTGGATCCTATTTAAATCTTTCTTTTTAGCAGATAGTTACCATGTGGAGGTTTTTCATACAGTTCTGCTTAGTTTTCAGTCTTTGTAGTGCTAGTCTGCTCTGTTTGTGTGCTATCAGAGGCTAGTCTGAAAACCCCAGTGGTTTTCCAAATGGTTGTCCAGCTCTTAAATATTTTGCTATGCTACATCTGGTCAATATGCTAAGTATGGGATACTCAGCAGTCTGCCTAGAACTTCATATATAGTTTTAATAAATTTTTGCACTAGCTCTCTCCCCTGATACTCTGGTTAGGAGTGAAAGGATGTTCCTCCTGCCTGTGCGGGAAGGTGGTCTAAGTTCTCATTTTGGGCTCAGTGGACACTAGCATATTTGGGGTAGTGGAATGCCCCCACTAGAGCTGAGCAAGTTTGCAAGTCCAGGCTCCCCACTGAGCTACCACTGATAACATCTTAGCAGAAGAAGCAGAGCATTGCCTCCTATCACCTGATGGTGGTAGAAGCCCAGGGTCTCTGCCTGGCCTCTGATGACATCAAGGGGGAAAGGGAGAAAGTAGGAGAAAAGGGAGTGGTGGTGGTAGTGAGGTGATGAGAATATGTTTTTCATGTGGAGTTGACTGAAGAAGTTTTCTCCTCTTCCAGGTAATCGTTTGTTGTTGTTTGTTTTGTTCTTGATTCTTTGTTTAGAGAGAGCAGTCTTTCCTTGAATCTTTTTAAAATCAGTGCCTATTGGCATTTATGCATTGCCATCTTTCCTAGACATCAGTCTGGAATATAGGAAAAACAAAATGATAATCCAGAAAACACACTGCTGTATTATTCCCAAATTCCAAGATCACTCTTCTTTCTA
Source organism: Bos indicus x Bos taurus (assembly GCF_003369695.1). Lineage (NCBI taxonomy): Eukaryota > Metazoa > Chordata > Mammalia > Artiodactyla > Bovidae > Bos > Bos indicus x Bos taurus. The sequence continues at coordinate 29,018,334 of NC_040081.1, read as the reverse complement.
CCTTTTAAATTCTTCCTATGTTATTTGTCATATTATATTCAGAGTTTTACTTGTATTTGGCAGAAGTACCAGGGTGAAATGATTCTATTCTCTTTTGTCTGGAACTGAAACTCCTATTGTTCAAATCAATTTTATCTTTGTTGATGTTATCAGTGTCTCTCGGTAACTAATTTTGAAATAATTCAAGGATATTAATATTTACAAACATTGTTATTTCCATTCAGTGTATATATTTATTTTAAAAGTACTGTACTCTAACAGCTGATCAAGTTAAAGACTCCTAATTGACATAAAAATGATTATCCTTTAAGGTAAAACTTTGTTTTATCGATTTGGTAACTGTCCTTCCCAAAGAAGGAGTGATTTTCCCTTAGTGTTCCTTCCCCAGAGAAGGCAATGGCACCCCACTCCAGTACTCTTGCCTGGAAAATCCCATGGGTGGAGGAGCCTGGTGGGCTGCAGTCCATGGGGTCGCTAAGAGTCGGACACGACTGAGCGACTTCACTTTCACTTTTCACTTTCATGCATTGGAGAAGGAAATGGCAACCCACTCCAGTGTTCTTGCCTGGAGAATCCCAGGACGGGGGAGCCTGGTGGGCTGCTGTCTATGGGTCGCACAGAGTCGGACACGACTGAAGCGACTTACCAGCAGCAGCAGCAGTGTTCCTTCCCAATAATATTGGTTTAGTACAAAAGTAATTACGGTTTTGGACCATAATTTTTAAATCATTATTACTAGGCTCAAACACATCTTTATTGATCAAAATAGGAACCATTACAATCAACACATTTTTGCCAATGAGAAATGTTTATTCCTATAGCATAAGAATATGTGCTTTAGGACTTGAGGAGCTCTTGGAAGACATTTTCTTCGTCCTGCTGGTTGTGGACCCATTTTCCCTTCAAAAAGTTGTGGAGATACTTGAACAAGTGGTAATCACTTGGCAAGTGGTCAGGTGAATATGGCAGAAGAGACAAAATATAGTAGCTCATTCTTTCAACTTTTGGAGCTCTGGTTGTGCAATGTGCAGTCAGGCTTTGTTGTGAAGAATTTGGCCCTTTCTGTTGACCAGTGCCAGTTGCAGGTTTTGCAATTTTCAGTGCATCTCATTGATGCTGAGCATACTTCTCAGATGTAATGGTTTTGCTGGGATTCAGAAAGCTACAGTGGATCAGACTGGCACCAGACCACCAAACAGTGACCATGACCTTTTTCTCATGCAGGTTTGGCTTTGGAAAGGGCTTTGGAGCTTCTTCTCTGTCAAAACACTGAGCTGGTCATCACTGGTTGTCCTATAAAATCCACTTTTGTTATACATCACAATCCAATCAAGAAAAGTTTTGTTGTTGTATGTAATAAGAGAAGACACTTCAAAACAGTGATTTTTTTGATTTTTGGTCAGCTCATGAGGCACCAACTCATCAAGTTTTTTCAACTTTTGAATTTGCAAAATGACCATAAAATGGTTTTAAATGCTGAATGACCATAGAATGGTTGATGTTGAATTCTTTAGCAACTTCTTATATAGTTGTAAGAGGATAACTTCGATGATTGCTCTTAATTGCTCATAGTCAACTTCAATGGCTGGCCACTGTGCTCCTCATCTTCAAAGTTCTAGTCTCTTGAACTTCCACTGCACTGATGTTTGTTAGCAGTTCCTGCGTCAACTGTGTTGTTAATGTTGAAAGTTGTTTCGACTTCTTTACAACCCATTTTGAATTCAAAAAAATTGCTCAAATTTGCTTTTTGTTTAACATCATTTCTATAGTCTAAAATAAATATAAAACAAATAGCAACTCATAATTCATTGGCATAAAACATAAAGCAAGAAATGCACATTAAAATGATGTATGACATAACCACACTTATTTAAGAATGTATTCCAATAACAAGTGGCAAAGTTCAACAATGCAAATTCACAATTACTTTTGCACCAACCTAATATTTGCTGCTGCTGCTGCTAAGTCATTTCAGTCGTGTCCGACTCTGTGCAACCCCAGAGACGGCAGCCCACCAGCCTCCCCCGTCCCTGGAATTCTCCAGGCAAGAACACCTGAGTGGGTTGCCATTTCCTTCTCCAATGCATGAAAATGAAAGTGAAGTCGCTCAGTTGTGTCTGACTCTTCGAGACCCCATGGACTGCAGCCTACCAGGCTCCCCCGTCCATGGGATTTTCCAGGCAAGAGTTCTGGAGTGGGGTGCCATCGCCTTCTCTGAACCTAATATTTAAGTCAACATTAAAAATAAGATTCAAAACTTGAAACTAATTCATTACAATATTTCATCTTTCAAATGCTCTAGCAGTTTGAAAGAAATGACAGGGATTATTCAGGGTTTATGCTTTTAAGAACCTATAATTATGTTTAATTATGTTCAACTAGAGTTAATATTATTTGTTTAATGAATAGACTTGTTTATTAGCAGGATTTACTACTCAATTCCGTAAACATTTTTGCACTGATTTTTTCAAAGATGTTTCAGGATATGTCCATGAAGCACCTATGTTTTTACAATTTTTCTATATCTTTAAAAATTATACATAAAGTTGTAAAAGTAATAATACATTATCATACATTTAAAACAGATACATTCCAATGCAGACTTTTGAAATGTATTTTGTACATGAACAGTTGGCTCTGATCATGTACATATTTATAGTTTTAAAATTTTTTTGTATTTTTTAACATATGTGCTATTATGTTGCTGATAGAGCTTTTCCAGGCACTCATGTAAATATAAGATAAATATCAATATGTATTGAAGCATATTTTTATAATCAGATTAGGTATTAGAAGAACTGTTTTGTTTAAATTTTGTTTGCCTACATAATTTAGTTGGGAAAAATGTATGCCTTCTGTATGTTATAGATCATTTCAAAATTAGGATTTTTGAGTTCAGTAAAGCATATTTTTGTTACATGGGAATATTTATTAGCTATTGGCTTTTATAATTTATTGCTAGTATCTGATATAATACTTCAAATGCATATGTTTTGAATTAATGGTTGAAATGAGGAAAATCAGTAAAATGAGTAAAAAGAAAAATACAGGTGTGATGCTTTTCAGTAGTTTACATATCCAGAGTTTAGGACATTTATCTAAATGAGATGAAAATTGTGGTCAGCAAGCAGTATTCTCAACTCAGTTTCGGGAATAACTTATTGACAAGTCATCAAGCTGCTGCTTAGAGCTATATGAGAAGGACCCTATATACAATCTCTCTCTTTCAAATATTTTGTCTGAAAAGCACTATGAGTGGCTTAGAAATGAGTATTTTAAAATGTTAGGAATTAGATTCTTAACTAATTTGGCCTCCTTGAAGAAAAGAAAATACATATACTCACATCTAAATTTTCTTCAGGCTAATTTCTTAGATGATTTCACATCTAAATCATTGTGTATAGAGGCAGGAGTGATATAATTCTATGTTCTTAGCAATAATGAGGTGGGAGATATACAGTCGGGCCACAGTTAATGCACAAGTTGCAATATGGGAAGCCTTCTGCCTCAACTATCATTAATAGCATCAATACATGAAGAGTATTAGTCATAAAATCATGTCTGGGATACCAAATACAACTCTTCATTGTCCAGTGATACCCAGATTGACATTTAGAATCTATCACTGTGAACACTAAGTCCTTGGTTTGGGGAGTACAATAAGGAATAACATCTTTTTGAATTATTTAGAAATACCAGTTAATTTCAAATTGGTTCATCTTTAGCCACATTACTAGTGATATTTCATGGGATATTTCAGTATCTAGATGGTAGGAAACTCCCTATATTCTCAACAACAGCTTTCATTTGTATTTTTCTCTTATACATCTTGTGTTTGAAGATATTTTGTCTACCAAATCATGATATTAATTTGCAGACATTTTTTTTCTTAAACAAATACTGTTGATTATCTGCTATTAATCAAGCACAATTTTACGTCCTATAGACACAATTCTTCTCATGGAGCTAAAAATATCCTCCCCCCATTAAATAGTAATCAAAGACATGAGCAAATTTCTAACGGCTTCTGATTATTAAATAAAAACCAAGGCTATTATACTGGCTTGATAGAACACTGCTGCTGCTGCTGCTAAGTCACTTCAGTCGTGTCTGACTCTGTGTGACCCCAGAGACGGCAGCCCACCAGGCTCCCCAGTCCCTGGGATTCTCCAGGCAAGAACACTGGAGTGGGTTGCCATTTCCTCCTCCAATTCATGAAAGTGAAAAGTGAAAGGGAAGTCACTCAGTCATGTCCAAACACTAGGCAAAAGCAAATTATGGTGATTTGCTTTACTTTTTAGCTTATATATCTTATGTTCCTATATTTAGAAAATCACTAAACAGCCTTTCATAACTAACTCCTGTCACCTAAGGGTACAGAGAACCCTCCTGGGACAATTGCCCTATAGCTTGAAACTCTGCTGATTTTAAGAACTAATATCATTTTGACAAAAATTTTATCTTGATCTATTTTCCTACTATTTTTTGGTTAATAATATAGTTGTTGTATTTGGCTGAGCACTCAAATGAAACTGGATGAAGATAGTAAAACGAGGAAACTGCTCATGTTAAGATCCCTATTTTCTCTTCTAATTTTCATTCTATTCTGAATTTTTCAATACTATTTATATTGTTGTTGAACCCAGGTTTATGTGCCTAATGGACAGTGAGGCCAAACAAATCTATGTGTTGGAGTTGAGAACAGAGTAAGGTTTACTGCAAGGGGAACGAGAAAAAGCTCAAACTCTCTGATAGGTTTTAGTTCAGTTCAGTTGCTCAGTCGTATCCAACTGTTTGCGACTCCATGGACTGCAGCATGCCAGGCTTCCCTGTCCATCACCAACTCCCAGAGCTTGCTCAAACTCATGTCCATTGAGTCAAAGATGCCATTCAACATTCTCATCCTCTGTCTTCTTCTCCTCCCACCTTCAATCCTTCCCAGCATCAGGGTCTTTTCCAATGAGTCAGCTCTTCGCATCAGGTGGCCAAAGTATTGGAGTTTCAGCTTCAGCATTAGTCCTTCTAATGAATATTCAGGACTGATTTCCTTTAGGATGGACTGGTTGGATCTCCTTGCTGTCCAAGGGATTCTCAAGAGTCTTCAACACCACAGTTCAAAAGCATCAATTCTTTGTCACTCAGGTTTCTTTATTGTCCAACTCTTAAATCCATACATTACCACTGGAAAAACCATAGCCTTGACTAGATGGATCTTTGTTGGCAAAGTAATGTCTCTGCTTTTTAATATGCTGCTTAGGTTTGTCATAGCTTTTCTTCCAAGGAGCAGGAGTCTTTTAATTTCATGGCTGCAGTCAACATCTGCAGTGATTTTGGAGCCCAAGAAAAGAAAGTCTGTCACTGTTTCCATTATTTCCCCATCTATTTGCCATGAAGTGATGGAATCAGATGCCGTGATCTTTGTTTTTGAATGTTGAGTGTGTTAACCCAGCTTTTTCACTCTCCCCTTTCACTTTCATCAAAAGGCTCTTAAGTTCCTCTTTACTTTCTGCCATAAGGCTGGTGTCATCTGCGTATCTGAGGTTATTGGTATTTCTCCTGGAAATCTCGATTCCAACTTGTGCCTCATCCAGCCCAACATTTCTCATGATGTACTCTGCATATAAGTTAAATAAGCAGGTTGACAATATACAGCATTGATATACCCCTTTCCCATTTTGGAATCAGTCTGTTTTTCCATGTCTGGTTCTAACTGTTGCTTCTTGACCTGCATACAGACTTCTCAGGAGGCAGGTCATGTGGTTTGGTATTCCTGTCTCTTAAAGAATTTTCCAAAGTATGTTGTGATCTACACAGTCAACGGCTTTGGTGTGATCAATAAAGCAGAAGTAAATGTTTTTCTGGAATTCTCTTGGTTTTTCTATGATCCAAGGAATGTTGGAAATTTGATCTCTGGTTCCTCTGCCTTTTCTAAATCCAGCTTGAACATTTGGAATTTCTCAATTCACATACTGTTGAAGTCTGGCTTGGAGAATTCTGAGCATTACTTTGTTAGCATGTGAAATGAGTGCAGTCGTGAGGTAGCTTGAACATTCTTTGGTATTACTCTTCTTTGGGACTGGAATGAAAACTGACCTTTCCCAGTCCCATGGCCACTGCTGAGTTAGGTTTCAGGGAAGCATTTTTAAAGGAAAATCTGTGGGTAGGGCTGCAGGGTGCATGACTTTCTTCTGTTGGCTGGTGGTGAAATAACTGGGAGGGGGATGGGTGGTCCAGAAATCTCAATCATCAGCCTGCTGGTCCACGTGTTTTTACTCAGCCTGAAGTTACCATCTTCCACCTGAGTGGGGCCCCCAACTCCTGTAGAACTCTGAGGTATGTAGCATATTGCTGTGCAGGTTCCCCAAGGAAGAACCAGAGCCCTGCCCCAACACTATTGTTTCTTGACTGCCTGTCCTTTGTATCTGCATTTAGTCACTTCCCTAATTAGTAACTGTTTCAATCTGTCCTTTGGAGAGGAACTCAGGGAAGGTCTAGGAGGTGGAAGCCTTTTTCCTACAAACAAAGGAAGGACTTTTATACCAAAGTGGGCCTCCACAGGGTCCTGCTTGGTCTCACTATTTTGTACAATTTTTAATAAAATCCAATGTACATAGTTACTGTATGCCTGATTTGTATGAGGTTTTATTTATTTATTTATTTTGTATGCCTGATTTGTATTCGTATGAGATTTTCAAGGAACAAACTGTGTGTATGTGTGTGTTAGGAGTACTTGACAGAACTCTATATTCTGGACATTTCCCCCCAAAATACGTTCTTTGTTTAAGCCCTCTTGACTGAAACTTATGTCAGTATCTTGGAAAATTAGTTATATAGTTTAAAAATGTTACATATAATAATAAAAGTAGTGACCTTCAAGATCATAATAGCCTAATCCTCTTTTTTCAAAACACGTTTTCAAAAGCTTACATCTTTATTCTATTTCTTCTATGCTTTTATTACATGTATGCTAAGTTGCTTCAGTTGTGTCTGACTCTGTGTCCCTATGAACTATAGCCCACCAGGCTCCTCTGTCCACAGGATTCTGCTGCTGCTGCTAAGTTGCTTCAGTCATGTCCGACTCTGTGCGACCCCATAGATGGCAGCCCACCAGGCTCCGTCCCTGGGATTCTCCAGGCAAGGACACTGGAGTGGGTTGCCATTTCCTTCTCCAATCCACAGGACTCTACTGGCAAGAATACTGGAGTGGGTAGCCATTTCCTCCTCCAGGGAAATCTTCCTGACCCAGGGATCCAACTTAGGTGTCTTAAGTCTCCTGCAAGCAGGCAGCTTCTTTACCACTAGAACTACTTCCTTTCAATTACTTCAGGAATAAATTTTGAAGGACCGCTTTCCCATATATTATCTTCAGGTGTGGGAGGCTGAACTTTGAAGCCCCCTGTGACAATGCCCCTTGATAGTCATACCTCTGTGAGTCCCTTCCCATATCAATTCCAGTTGTAGTCATGACAGTAACATTGGATGTTAATATGTCCTCTTGGAATATTCTTCATGGATTTCAGATACCATATATATGAAGAATGTCAAATAGCCACGTGGAGGAGTCCACATGGAAGAAAACTGTAGTCCCTAACTGACAATCTTGGCTGTCAACTATGTGAATGACACTTAATCCTCTGATTTTGCCCAGGGGCTTATGAGGTATGCACTGTAAAGCACGAAAAATTCTCTAACAAATAAGTGACCAGAACAAAAAATTTTAATACTTGTTAGATAAATAAATTTGTGAAGAAATGGCAAGAAATATGGATTAGACTGGGGAAGTAAATTGTGGGGAAGTGACTAGTCAGTATATGGCAGGAGGGATACAAAATTAGTGGGAGATAAGTATTATTTTAGTGAGTCTGTATAGGTCCATTTCAGTGTTGACTCCCAGTCTCTGGTGATAGGGATGTTCTCTTACTTTGTCAACAAGGGTCCGTCTAGTCAAGGCTATGGTTTTTCCAGTGGTCGTGTATGGATGTGAGAGTTGGACTATAAAGAAAGCTGAGTGCTGAAGAATTGATGCTTTTGAACTGTGGTGTTGGAGAAGACTCTTGAGAGTTCGCTGGACTGCAGGGAGATCCAACCAGTCCATTCTGAAGGAGATCAGTCCTGGGTGTTCATTGGAAGGACTGATGCTGAAGTTGAAACTCCAATACTTTGGCTACCTGATTGAAGAGCTGACTCATTTGAAAAGACCCTGTGTTGGGAAAGATTGAGGGCAGGAGGAGAAGGGGCGGACAGAGGATGAGTTGGTTGGATGGCATCACTGACTCAATGGACATGGGTTTGGATGAAGTCCAGGAGTTGGTGATGGACAGGGAGGCCTGGCGTGCTGTGGTTTATGGGGTTGCAAAGAGTCGGACACGACTGAGCAACTGAACTGAACTGAACTTCCTGCTGCAAGAAGGGTACTTTTCTCATGGGAAATTTTATGACTTGTTTTGGGTAGAACAGATAGGTCAGAGTGTCTTTCCTGCAACTACTGTTTCTCAAGTGCTTTAAACTGAAATATAGTCAATATACCAAAGTGGCATATTTTGGGGTGGCATGTCCTGAACTCCTTTAACATGAAACTAGAAGAACTTATGGAGGAAGTTAAGGTTGGAGATGGATCTTTTGGAACGTTGGTCTGAAGAGAAGTTGTGGTGGTGGTTTAGTTGCTCAGTTGTGTCTGACTCTTTGTGACACCATGGACTATAGAACGCCAGGCTTCCCTGTTCTTCACCATCTCCCAGAGCTTGCTCAAGCTCCTGTCCATTGATTCAGTGATGCCATCCAACCATCTCGTTGTCTGTCATCCCCTTCTCCTGCCTTCCATCTTTCCAAGCATCAGGGTCTTTTCTAATGAGTCAGCTCTTCACATCAGGTGGCTAAAGTATTGGAGCTTCAGCTTCAGCATCAATCCTTTCAATGAATATTCAAGGTTAATTTCCTTGTAGAGAAGTTAGGGCAAGCCATGTGAGTTGATGGGAAGAGAGATTAGAGAAAGAAGAGCAGCCAGAAATGTCTGATGATTACTTTAGTTCAGGACTTAAGCAATTACAATAGGATTTGCAACAGGAGAAGCATTGATAATAAGAAAAATGCTCACTTAACAAATGTTTATTGAACATGGGATAAAGAGTAAAAAATAGGAAAAAATGGCTTCTATCAAAAATCTTACATTCTAGAGAAGTTCAAGAAACAGGCTTAATGACTTTTTAACACTCATTACTAAAGGGACTGTTTTGAATATCAAATGCTTATGATCATATGTTTATATGTGGTCACAGGAGGGGATCTATACCTTCACATTAGTGTAACGAAGTTGCTTTTCTTATTTGTGCTATTACACTAAATTCAACTTATAGACATGAAACCACTGTTGTGTTCTTGAATGGAAACCATGAAAGCAATTTACCTTTGCTAAGTTTATGTATAATACAGCTACTGGTTATCTATATTCTTATAAATGCTCATAGCTTTGGGGGTTTAAAAATATATCTAGCTCTTAGAATATGTGAAAATTCCAGGTGTATCTTTGATAACTAGTCATTCTAAAGCAGACTTTCTTAATAGAATATAATGGATATGACAGTTATATCTCATAGAATAATATTTCTTGGACTTGTGTTTCTATGTTCTTACTTTCTATCTTACTCAGGCATATTGTCAGATAAAGCTAGAGATTAGAAAAATTATTTAAATCATCTTCATAATTAACTACCCTTATTTATAAGAAACAATTTATTTAGAAGTTCATCCAGACATTCTGTCTTCCCCTCTTCTTTAATTTTTTTTTGAATGAGTAGAAATTGTGGTACATTCTCTAAATTTCCATGAATCACACTTAAGAAAATATAATTTTTAGAACTACTAAGCTTCTAAATTGTTAGTATTTGTGATTTCAAATATAAAATGCATACATTTGTGAAACACACCCACATATATATAATCACACACATATATATGTGCTGTGCATATAGCTGAATTCTTATTCCACAATAGAGCTGAGTTTGCAAACAGTATTTTCTGTAATTAAAATAAACACACACATGCACAGACTCACTTATGAACCAATCTGAAATTAGAGCTTCAAATTGTAAAATGCTATAAAATCCTTAATTGCAGAGGCATTAATGGGAACTTCTATGGTATAATGCTAGGAAACTATCCACTGAATAATGCCTTTCCAGAGAGAGTTGCTGACTACACACCTGCTTCAGGAAATGAATGCAGAAATCGTGCTTCACCTCATATCTTCAACCTTAAAACTGCTGAGAATCCTCACTCTTCTCATTTTGATATATCTTTCATATGAGTGACAAGTATATACATGAGATAATAAAATGTGTTAAAACTGTCTGCTTGGCAGTGTTTTTGCTGATGTATTAATTCATTTCATTTCATGTGCTATATCACCATCATGTCTAACCAGATTTTATGAGAGGGCTCACTGAAGTGAAAATCAAGCCAACGAATCGTTTAATATGAGCTAATGAAAACCAGATATAAAAAGCTTTAGTAACTGTTTTGGAGCCTTAATTGTCAAGTGAATGTAAATTCTGAGCACTACTAAGTAAAGGAAAGGACTGTAATGAAGAAATTGGGATCACTTTGTGATAATTGGTTTAATTAAAGAGTCATGTAGCAATGATGTCCGGATGAAGCCACGGAAATAGGAAGGAGTAAATATTCTCTCCAAAGTAGGAAATGCCTTTTTTGTTTATTTTCTAAGAATTGAGAGAAAATTATTGTTCTCATATCATGGTCATTTAAACAAATTCAATTTCTTCAGAAAAATTTGTGAGAATCTACGTTTTTTGATATATAAAGCAACAAAATATTTCAAAACTTCTGTAGCATGTTTATAGTATTGCTATAATAAAATTTGTGGGTTCCCATGTGATCAACTATTAGAAAGTACAGCGAGGCACTATGAGTAAGGTGACTATAAACACAACTCATTTGTTATTCCAGGATGTTGAAAAAATATTTTATTATATTAAGCCAGGCATTATATATAATAATTGATTCAAAGAAGGGCAAAAAGTAGATGATAAAACCATGGGGTAGAAGAGTTTTAGGGAATAGAAATTGGTCAGATGCCAAAGTATCATCCAATAGAAAATTTACTAAATACAAATAAAAAATTACAACTTTATGATGAACATATATGTAGATAAGACCCTTAAGTAGATCATCAAGTTTAGCATCATTGCTAATAATTGTGCTTCTTGATATGGTACAGTAAAGAAATATGTAACATCACTTCAGTAATATTTGTCCGGAAATATATAAGATCACTTAGATAATGTTTGTACTGAATTTAATCACAAGGAAGCAAGCAGAAAATTCCAGAAAGTAGAGCACTCTACAAACAACTGGTCAGAATGCTAAAACAAAACCCACCTCCCGCCAAATCTGACAAAGTTATAAAACACAAAACAAGAGAAATCCCAAAATGTGAAAACATGCAGTTCTAATTTAAAAGAGATTGTGAAATATTTCTCCTAGGGAACAACATTGAAATTTATAGTGTATTTTGGGTAGTATAGCATTAATATTGACCCCATGGACATGCCACCACCACCTCTATGGTAACGTAGGTCTTCTTCTTAGGATATGTATGCTGAAGTGGTGCTTAAGCATCATGATGTCTGCAACTTTTTTTTATATGATTCATCTCCAAAGTACTACCCTCTGAATCACACACAAACAAAAAGAGGAAGAGGTAAATAAAATGGGACAAAATGTTTATAGTTTGATTTATATACCTAAAAGTGTATAGGCATTCATTGTACTAACATTTCAATATTTCTGTAGATTCAACATCTTCAAAATAAAACATTGGAGAGTATTGGCACTCCAATACTCTGTATTGCTTTGTATTTGTATTACATAAAGATAATTGTATTTAGGACTTGCCAAACAGTTAGGTACACACTTCAGTTGAAGAATTTTGATTTCCTTACCTACCCAGTGTTACTTAACTCAGGGTTTTGAATAATTATATGCAGATAAACTAATTCAAAGTTATAATTATTTTCTGAGATGTCATAGGCCAAAGTTCTCCTGACATAAAAGACCAATGATGTCGATTATTTTTGCTCAATATCATAGTTTTCAATTATATTTAGCTTTCTTAAATTATAAGAATGAAAACATTTCAAAGGAATTAGTCAGTGCATCTCTATAATTTAGATCAAGAAAAATTTTGATCTTTGCAAAGAAACTTATTTTTGGAAAAAGCATATTCACATGCATTTTCTTATATAAGCATTTAAACAGGCTTGGTAAATGAACAATCCAGTCATTGAGTTATTTTGTTCACACCATTATTTGACTCATTCTGATCAATAATTTGATTTCCCTTATTGTTGCAAATACTGTAGATTTAGATGTTTGTTGTCAAAAATCAAATTGGTACTCATGAATATAGAATTGATAGAACAGTCTTTTGGACTCTGAGGGAGGAGGGGAGATGATTTGGGAGAATGGCATTGAAACATGTATAATATCATATAAGAAATGAATTGCCAGTCCAAGTTCGATGCAGGATACAGGAAGCTTGGGGCTGGTGCACTGGGATGACCCAGAGGGATGGTACAGGGAGGGAGGTGGGAGGGGGGTTGAGGATGGGGAACACATGTACACCCGTGGCGGATTCATGTTGATGTATGGCAAAACCAATACAATATTGTAATTAGCCTCTAATTAAAATAAATAAATGTAAATTAAAAAAAATAAAAAATAGAATTGAAAATCCCATCTAGCTGTTTATTAAAATAATGAAATACCTAAATGTGGAAGTGATGGTTAATGTGAGTCTGATTGCGTGAACTATATGCTTTGTTAATCTAGCTCATTATCATACAAGCATACCATGGAGATATCACACGTTTGGTTCCAGAACACACAAATGAGGCAAATACTGCAGTAGAGTGAGTCACAAGAATGTTTTGTTTTCTCAGTACATATAAAAGTTATGTTTACATTATACTGTAGTCTGTTTAGTACAATAGCCTTATGTCTAAAAATAAAAAAAAACAATAATTAAAAAAATACTTTATTGCTCAAGAATGCTAACCATCACCTGAGACTTCAACAAGTTATCATTTTATTTGCTGATGGAGGTTCTTTGCCTCTATGTTGATGGCTGCTAACTGATCAAGATGATGGTCGGTGTGGCTGTGGCAGTTCCTCAAAATAAGACAGCAAAAAGTTTGCTGAATCCATCGATTCTTCCTTTCACACATGATTTTCCTGTAGCATGCAATGCTGTTTGATACCATTTTACCCACAGTAGAACTTCTTTCAAAACTGGAGTCAATCCTTTCAACCCCTGCCACTGCTTCATTAACTAAATTTATGCAATATTCTAAATCCTTTGTTCTCAATAGTCTTAACAGCATCTTTACCAGGAGTAGATTTCAATCTCAAGAAACCATTTTCTTTGCTCTCTGTTAAAGAAGTAATTCCTTACTTGTTGGGGGTTTATCATGAGATTGTAGCAAATTCAGTCACAGCTTTCAGTTACCAGCTACATTAGTCCCTAACAAGAGAGTCAACCTATCATTTGAGGCTTTGGAGCTAGGCATTGATATCTCTTTAGCTATGAAAGTCCTAGATGGCATCTTCTTCCAGTAGAGGGCTGTTTGATCTACATTCAAAATCTGTTGTTTAGCATAGCCACCTTCATTGGTTATCTTAGCTAGATCTTCTGGATAACTTGCTGCAGCTACATAAAAAATTATGCTTCATCTTGTACTTCTGTGTTATGAAGATGGCTTCTTCCCTTAAACTTTATCAACCAACTTCTACTGGATTCTCATTTTTCTTCTGCAGCCTCCTCAAGATTCTCCACCTTCATAGTATTGAAAAGAATTAGATCTTTGTTCTGGATTAGGCTTTGACCTAAGGGAATGTTGTGGCTGGTTTGACCTATCTAAACTTTTAGACTAAACTTTCTCCATAACAGGCATAAGACTGTTTTACTTTATTATCATTCTCATTTTCTTTAAGAACTTTCCCTCTGCATTCACAACTTGGCTAACTTTTCTGTGCAAGAGGACTAGCTTTCAGCCTATCTTGGCTTTTGACAAGCCTTCCTCACTAAACTTAATCATATCTAGCTTATGGTTTAAAGTGGGAAACATGAGTCTTTCTTTGACTTGAACACTTAGAGGCCATTGTAAGGCTATTAATTGGCCTGTTTCAATATTGTTCTATTAATATCTGAGGGACTAGAAGTTTTAAACATGAGGGAGATAGCAGATGTCCAGTTGGTGGAGTGATCAGAACACATACACTTATTGATTAAATTAGCAATCTTAGCTGGGCATGGTCCTTGGAGCTCCAAAACATTTACAATAGTAACATCAAAGATCAGTGATCACAGATAATAATAAAAATAATAATCAAAGTGTTTGAAATATCATGAGAGATACTTAAATATGACACAAGACAAAAAGTGAGTAAATGCTGTTGGAAAAATGATGTTGATAGACTCGCTTGACACAGGATTGCTAGAAACTGTCAACTTGTTAAAAAAAAATGCAGTATCTGGAAAGCACAAAAAATTAAAGCACAATGAAAGGAGTTATGCCCATACATGATCTAAGAGAAATACAGGAATGCAAGGCTGGTATAATGTCAAGAAGTAGATAATATAGCATAATTCACCAGTAGATCAAATATATTAAACTCAGTTTTTTCAAGAGAGTCCCCCCAAAACTTTTGATAACATTTAAATAATTCCTATTATAAATTCAATTCATTCTACTAAAGAATAAACCCACTCAATAATGGGATTCTAAACTAACATCAAAAAAGTATTTGCTTCAAATAAATAGTGAACATCATTTTTAATGGTGAAACTTTAAAAGCATTCCCTGTAAAGTCAGCAATAGTTAATGATTGACAATAATGCCATTATTTTTTTTATTTTTTGGGGGGAAGGGCTTTTTTAGGATAAAATTTGGTTTGAAATAGAAATGAGAACTATAATTTTGAAAGTGAGGAGAAAAATCACCAATACTTACAGAATATTTCATATATACTTATAAAAACAAGTCAGTTAATTGAAAAAAATAGACATAGTAAAAATTCTATGAAGCATTGGGATCAGGTATAGTTAACGATAGCTTTCTTATTAAAAAAATCAGTTAGAAAACATTAAAAAAAATTTCATTCACAGTAACACAATGAATTACAAAACACTAAGAATTAAATTTAGCAGGAAAATTTAAGGTTTATATGAGGTAAGTTATAAAACTTCTCTTGATAAATGAATGGTTTGAAAAAAAGCAAAAATTTCCTGTAACAGGGAAAGAATTAACTTACCATGCCAGCACCTTTATTCTTAGACTCCCCAGGCTCCAGAAGTGTGAGAAGTAAATTTGTTATTTAAAACATTCAGTGTACTGCTGCTGCTAAGTCAGCAGTGTTGACTTCAGTCGTGTTCGACTCTGTGCGACCCCATAGACGGCAGCCCACCAGGCTCCCCTGTCCCTGGGATTCTCCAGGCAAGAACACTGGAGTGGGTTGCCATTTCCTTCTCCAATGCAGGAAAGTGAAATGTGAAAGTGAAGTCGCTCAGTCGTGTCCGACTCTTAGCGACCCCATGGACTGCAGCCTACCAGGCTCCTCTGTCCATGGGATTTTCCAGGCAAGAGTACTGGAGTGGGTGCCATTGCCTTCTCCAATTCAGTGTGCAGTATTTTGTTATTACAGCACAAGTGGACTAAAGTATGAAAGAAGGAGAAAGGGATCAAAATCTGCTCTCTGGATCTTTGATACATTACCCCTATCCCCTTGAGAATTTGGGGCCAAGGGTAGTCAACAATAACCATGCTCATGGCAAAGGTTAATTCTTCCAATTGTGTGAATTACCATCCTCTTTCTGGCTCTAGGATGTCTCTCTTCCAGCATTATCAATTCAACAATTCAAAACTGTATCTTTACCATCAGCAAACATTCATTATCTGACCACCCCTCACCTCCTTCACTGTTAGTGTCCTGGTCCACGCACAGTCTTCTGTCACCAGCCATATCGCTGTTGCTTCCAACTGGGTTCTTTTCATCCCTCTTGCACTTTTCAATCCATTCTCATCATAGTGATTCTGTTAGAACTAAGTCAGATCACATTGTTTATCTATATAAAGTTACCCAATTCCCTTTAGGAAAAGCTAAAGTTCTTACCATGTCCTGAAAGGCAGACCATCTGAGCCCTGATTAGCTCCTGATCCAATCTCTTATGAATATCTTTCTTTTCTCCATCTTTTTCAGTTATTCTTGTTCACATGCTGATTTTTTAATATATGAGGAATGCTTCTGCTTCAGGACTTTTGCATTTCCTATTTTCTCTGCCTGGAACCTTCTTCCCCAAAATATCCCATGGATTATCCTCTCACTTTGTTTTCTACAAAATATCTAACATTATCCAAATGTTGATTTTCTTCATGTGGTCTCTCTTCACTGCTGCTGAATGGGTTTAATTGTGTCTTCCTGAAAAAAAAAGAAAATTCTAATACCCAGTACCTCAGAATGTGACCTCATTTGGAAACAGGGTCTTTGTGAATGTAATTAGATAAGATAGGTCATACTGCAGTAGGGAGGCCCTTCAGTTGAATTCAGTTCAGTCTCTCAGTCATGTTAATTCTTTGAGAACTCATGGACTGCAGCACACCAGGCTTCCCTGTCCATCACCAACTCCCAGAGCTTGCTCAAACTCACGTCCATTGAGTTGGTGATGCCATCCAACCATCTCATCCTCTGTTGTCTCCTTCTCCTCCTGCCTTCAATCTTTCCCCACATCAGGGTCTTTTCCAATAAGTCAGTTCTTCACATCATGGGACCAAAATATTGGAGCTTCAGCATCAGTCCTTGCAATGAATATTCAGGGTTGATTTCCCTTAGTGTTGGCTGTTTTTTTCTCCTTGCAATCCAAGGGACTCTCAAGAGTCTTCTCCAACAGCACAGTTCAAAAGCATCAATTCTTTGGCGCACAGCTTTGTTTATGGTCCAACTCTCACACCCATACTTGACTACTGGAAAAACCCTAGCTTTGACTACACAGACCTTTGCTGGCAAAGTCATGTCTCTGCTTTTAAATATACTGTTTAGGTTTGTCATAGCTTTTCTTCTAAGATACAAGTGCCTTTTATTTTCATGGCTGCAGTCACCATCTGCAGTGATTTTGGAGTCCAAGAAAACGAAGTCTGTCATCGTTTCCATTGTTTCCCCATCTATTTTCCATGAAGTTATGGGACTGGATGCCATGATCTTCATTTTTTGAATATTGAGTTTTAAGCCAAGTTTTTCACTGTCCTCATTCACCTTCATCAAGAGGCTCTTCAGTTCCTCTTTGCTTTCTGCCATAAGGGTGGTATCATCTGCATATCTTGTTGATATTTCTCCTGGCAATCTTGATCCCAGCTTGTGCTTCATCCAGCCCAGGATTTCACATAATGTACTCTGCATATAAGTTAAATAAGCAGGGTAACAATATACAGCCTGACTTACTCCTTTCCCAATTTGGAAACAAATAACAGCTGCCCTATCTGAAACTGTAATTCCTGGGGTCCCCTGTCCCCTTAACTGGAATTAATTTTTTTTTGTTTTAGCACTTGATATCATCTAACCTACAATATTCTACTTATTTATTTTGTACACTTTTTTTGCTAAACTACCCTCAAATCTTACCCAAATGCCAGCAACATGAAACTAGAAATTCTTTTCTGTTTTTTCTGCTACTATCTCCCTAACACTTGAAATTGTTCTTGCTGTCGTATAGATCCTCAAAATCTCTCTCTTGACTTAAGCCATGAATATATGAATGAATGTGGGAATGAACCAAATAATTTGTTCCATCTCCATGGGAAAGAGTAAGAAGTGCTTCAGATGAAAGTCTTTTGGAAAATTGCTCCACTTAATGTATAAATTACTGTAAGTGGAAAGAAGTAATCCTTTTTATAAAATATTCCATGGCAATTAAATATAATTTTTGAAGAGCTTAAATGACAGAATTTCTTACTGTTTTATGGAAAAGATGGCTTATAAAATAGCTTCTACAATTTAATCATAGCTATAAAACAGAAACTTTTGAGTAGACTAGAGAAAATATTCTAAATTTCTAACAGTGGTGTTTTATCTGATGATGCTCAGTTCAGTCAGTCGTGTCCTACTCTTTGTGACCCCATGGACCGCAGCATGCCAGGCTTCCCTATCCATCACCAACTCCCAGAGCTTGCTCAAACTCATGTCCATGGAGTCGGTGATGCTGTCCAATCATCTTATCCTCTGCTGTCCCCTTCTCCTCCCGCCTTCAATCTTTCCCAGTAGTAGGGTCGTTTCCAATGAATCAGTTCTTCATATCAGGTGGCCAAAGTATTGGAACTATGTAGGATTATTTTGTCTGTTTTTTATTCTGAAACTTCTGTACAGTATGAAACTTATTTAATTATAATTGGTTTAAAAAATGCTTTTATTTGCCTCAGTTAGTCTCATGGCTCCCCACACTTTTTCATAATACCAGGCAAGTACCTAGTAGGGTTGTGATAATTCCATGATACACTTCCAAAACCATATAACAGAACTAAGCCACTAAATTTGCAACTTCTTCTGCCACATTAAGTTTAGAAAGAGAAGGTTCCACCAAACTTTTCTGCATCAGAGTCTTGCTACCTTTATTTCTTCAATCCTTTAGCTTGAAGCTGATGATATTAGAAGCTCCTTCTGAATCAGACAACCCCAACTGATTCAAGAACCTCAAACTTCTAATCATAATCCATCAAAACATACATGTTATATCCTGCCTCTATTCTCTTGTTAATTTGAATTAAATTTCACATATGTGGTCTAAAGAGTAGTACCTATATAATATCCAGATTCCTAACTGCATGGGAGTCTGGAAAATGATATTTTAAACTCGGATGCCTTTGTGTATTTGAACTTAATTGCAATGCATAGTGATTGCCCATAAAATAAAAAATAATTTCTCATAATGGGGAGAGTGTTTATTGTAGTCTCATTTCTAACACGTATTCAATGGGAATGAAATATTCAACATATGGGAAATGGTGAAATAGGAAATAAGACTTGGTTAGAAACTGCCCTTAAGAATTTGTGGTGGATTCATTTTGATATTTGGCAAAACTAATACAATTATGTAAAGTTTAAAAAATAAAATAAAATAAAAAAAGAAAGTATACACACACACACACACACACACACAAGAATTTAAACAACCTTCAACTTTTTGGCTCATAGTAAGTGAAGAATATCTTCCCTAGTGTGTCAATACTATGAAAGAGATCCAAATTACTCCCAAAGAATATATAGGAGTAGAATTTAATAAAATGGAATAAAACAATCTTGTTGGTTCCTTTCATTGATTATGGCCAATTTCTTCAGATTTGCTGTATGTAAAATTTCCTTTTCCTCTCATGAAGATGGAATTAAGCCACTCACTTAAAAAATCATTTCGTTGGATGGGGACTTAATCATTAGATAGATTTTTGAAAAGGAGCCTTTAGGCTGTAATTCAAAGGAAGTGAAGCTATTCAATTAACAGGGATCAGGCCTATGATAAATTGATTTAGGCCTTCAGTGTAGACGGAGGAGAAAACCAGGAATAATTGCTAAAGATGAGGCAGATTAGTCTTACAATACTGTACCTATAGAAATGCTGAAAAACAAACAAAAAACACTTGTAATTTGTGAATAAGGGCAGAAAACAGAGATAAAGGAAGGTAACTATTCTACTCCTTCCCCTTCTACCTTACCTCATTGGTCCTCAATATTCTTTTGTTTTGACAGTGTAACTAGTTGGCATACTGGCCCAGGGTGTATGTTCAAATAAAGTGGAGCACTGGAATTCCTTTTAATTGATTTCTGTTTTTGTTTTTTGTAATCTTTATTTTTTAGTTGAATGTTAATTAGGCCTCCTGGGAAGGCAAGGAGTGTGAAAGATGAGAAAATATTGCTAATTATGAAAAGTAAATTTGAGACTCAATATATAAATTTCATGTATCAGTAAGTGGTGAGTTGAAGATACAAAGAGCTGGGTTTATTTTACGAAAATGTCCCATTGAATAAGGAAGATCCTCAAGGGTTAATAAGAAATTTGAACTTTATGATGGAGTGATAGAATTAGAGATTTATTTTAGAACTAGGAGAGGAGTGGCTTCAGTCTGAGTAACTAGATAGACCACGCACAAAATTTTTGAAAGCACACACTGAGCTGTGCAAATAATAGAGCAGATGTTCTGAAGAATAACAACCAACTCGATATTCTGAGCTACTCCATGTTATCCACTCCATACTCTCACTTTTCTCCTTCTCTGTTGACTTTCACAATTACTCACTACAGCTTGCCTTTAACTCAGCCGTTCATCTGTCTTATGTATCCGCTTAATGAAAATCTAAAGACTCTTTTGGATTTTGCTCTGGGTCTCTCTCCAGATTCAGTTTTTAACTTTGTCTCTTGGCATGGAGAGGTCTTGAATTACTGTCCACTTAGGAACAATTTTCCATGGGTCTCTCCTTTTCTGCATGTCTTGTAAATAAGGCACTGATTGCCCTTTGTTTTGGACTATCTTTTCATGTATGTTTTTATAGCAAAAAGCCTTGAAATCTGTACACAGTGTCTCCCTCCACAACAAAGGGCACGTTTTCTTACAGACTTGGGAGATGGAGATAATGTCTCTCTAGAGCAAAGAGCAGAGCAGCCAGGTTTAATGCCTGTTATAGAAAATTCAGCTTTCCTGAGCTCAGTATTCCACTCATGTAATGCAATTCACATTTGCAGATATCCATCTAGGTACTTCTATGTCACCTCATGGAATTCAGGGGCAAGAAGAATTAAGACAAATGTGATGATGCTCCTGCTGTTTTCTGCACTGTGAGTAGTAAAGTCCTTTGTCTCCGACCCAGGAAGCCTGTGTCTTCTGCTAGCATCCTTGAGACTGTGGCAGGCTAATTTTTTAGTTTGCAAGTAATGTAAAATTTCAGACTATTCATTTTTTTCCATATTGGATTTTATTTTAACATCTTTATTGAAACATAATTCACAATTATGGAATGTACAAAAATTTTTAGTTTATTCAGAGAGTTGTGCAACCAGCCCCACAATTCTAATTTTAGAACATTTTTATCACCTGAAAAGGAAACCCTGTACTCTTCAGCAGTCACTGCCTAATCTTCCTGTTCCTCAAACTCCTATTTTTTTCTCTGCATATTTGCCAATCATAGACATTTCATATAAATGAAATCATGTGTGTGTGTGTATATGCTGTGGCATTTGTCATGTATGCTTTGACATTTGTCTATACTGCATTTCTTTATATTGCCAAATAATATTCTGTTGTGTTGATGGACAGTAAATACCAAATATATTATTATTTTAATAATAAATATTTAAATAATAAATACCAAATTTATTATTTTTTTAGTTGATGGATATTTGGGTTGTTTCACTTTCTGCTTGCAATGAATGATGCTGGACATTTATGTGCAAGTTTCTACATGGACTTATGCTTTCATTTTCCTTGGGAACGTATCTGGGAGTGGAATTGCTATGCTGTATGGTAACTCTACACTTAACACATTTAGGGACTGCTAGGAAACTTTCCAAAATAGTTCCACCACTTTGCATTCCCACAAGCAAGATATGATGTATCAAACCTTCTATATACCCATCAACACTTATTATGTCTATTCTTACAGAATTATTATAGCCTTCCTTGTGGGTGAGAAATGATTTCTCTTTATGGTTTTAATTTTCATTTCTGTAATGACTGATGGTATTGAACATCTTTTTATGTTATTACTGGTCATTTTTACATCTTTGGATAAATGCCTATTCCTTTATCCATTTTTAATTGGTGTGTGTGACTTTTAATTATCTGATTATAATGTTTGTTTATATTTCCAGGTCTGAATCCTTATCAGCTACATAATTTACATAATATTTTCTCCCATTCTAGACATTTCTTTTCACTTTGTTGATAATGTCTTCAGACACTTCAAATACTCACTTTAATGAAGGCTAGTTTATCTGTTTTTGTTGCTTATTATTTTGGTTTTATATCTATGAAGACTGCTTTTTCATAAAAAATTAAAAATTTATACCTGTTTTTTCAAACTCAATTTTTTTATCTCTTACATTTATTAATAGTCCTATAATTCATTGTGAGTTAATTGTTGTCCATGATATGAGGAAGAAATCCATCATTCTTTTCCATATAGCTATTCAGTGGTTCTAGTACCGTTTGTGGAATGACTTTTCATTTGACGTTGAGTTGTCATCCTGTGTCAGAAATCAGTTGACCGTAAACTTGAGAGTTCATTTCTGTATTTGCAGTTTTGATCCATTGATTAATATGTTTACTCTGTGCCAGGTCCACATTGTCTTGATTTCTGTGGCTTTGTAGAAGGTTTGGAAATCAGAAAGTATGATTTGCCAAAATTTTCTCTTTCTTTCAAGTTTGTTTTGGCTAGTGTGCATCATGGCACCCCACTCCAGTACTCTTGCCTGGAAAATCCCATGGATGGAGGAGCCTGGTGGGCTGCGGTCCATGGGGTCGCTAAGAGTTGGACACGACTGAACGACTTCACTTTCACTTTTCATGCATTGGAGAAGGAAATGGCAACCCAGTCCAGTGTTCTTGCTTGGAGAATCCCAGGGATGGGGGAGCCTGGTGGGTTTATAGGGTCCTGCCCTTTGTAGGGTCACACAGAGTTGGACACGACTGAAGTGACTTAGTAGCAGCAGCAGCAGCAAGTTTTAAGGACTGTTATTTTAATTTCTGAAAAAAATTAGGCAGGAGTTTGATAGATACTGTGTTGAATCTGTAGATGAACTTAGTAAATATTTTCATCTTAACAATTAACCTGGACAGAGTATTTACTGTCTGAGCCACCAGGGAAACCCTCTTAACACTGTAAACCATCCAGTTTATAAACATGGGATGACTTCCCATTTATTTAGGTTATTAATACTTTCAACAGTGATTTGTAGTTTTCAGGGGCCAAATCGTATGCTTATTTTGTTAAATTTGCTTCTAAGCCTTTTTTGTTTGTTTTTATACTAGAGTAAATTGAATAATTTTCCTGGTATCATTTTGGATTGTTCACTGATACTATATGGAAATACAAATGACTGTTGTATATTGATCTTATTCCCTGAAACCTTGTTGAACTTATTAGTTTTAATAGGTATTTTTAATGGATGCATTAGAATTTTCTACATATGGAAGATCACACCAATTGAAAATAGTTTTACTTCTTCCTTCCAATCTGGATGCTTTTTATTTCTTTTTCTTGCCTACTTGTGCTGGCTAGAAACAGGTAAAATTTGAATAGAAGTGGCGGGAGTGGACATCCTTGTCATGTTCCAGACCTTATGGGATAGCACTTAGTTTTCACTGAATGGTGCATTATGCTATCTGTGGATTTTAACAGTAAAAATGAAGAAGGGAACTTCTATTTCTCATTTATTGAGGATTTTTAGATGAAAGTGTGTTAGGTTTTGTAAGATGACTTTCTTGCGTCTATTGAGATAATTAAGTGATTGTTGTTCTTTATTGTTTTTATACGATATATTACTTTACTTGGGTTTTATATGTTAATACAGTCTTGCATTTCTGGAATAAATCCCACTTGGTTGTGGTGTATAATCTTATATGTTGCTGGATGTGGATGCCTAACATTTTGTTGGGAATTTTTATATCAACTAGAAATATTAGTTTGTATTTTTCTTTTCTTTTCTGGTGTGGTGTCATTGACATGTTTTGAATCAAAGTTTTAATGATGTTATGGAATTAATTAAGAAATGTTCCCTCCTTTTCTGTTCTTTTGGAAGGGCTTTTATAATCGGTATTAATTCTTCTCAAAATGATTGGTAAAATCCACCAAAGAAGCCATTCTCTGGGACTGGGGTTTTTCTTTGTGGGATATTTCAAAATTACTAATTTAGTCTCTTTCTTTTTATAGTTAAATTCATGAATTTGTTTATTTCATCTAAGTAATTTGTTGGCCTCTAGTTGTTCATAGTATACCTTATGATCTCATGTATTTCTGTAATGTCAGTAGTGATTTCCCCTCTTTTATCCTGATTTTGCTAATTTGAGCCTTCTCTAGTTTGCTCTTGGTCAGTCTATTGGAAGGTTTATCATTAAAACTTTCCTCAAGAATCTTTACTTGATATTTTTTATTGTTTTAATGATTTCTATTTTATTAATTTTGCTACAATATTTATTAATGTCTTTCTTCTGTTTGCTTTAGCTTTAATTTGCTCTTCTTTTCCCAGGGTCTTAAGGAGAAAGATTTAAGAAAGTAGGTTATTGATTTAAGAGCTTTTTATATAAAAAAAGACACTTCAGGTCAGTTCAGTCACTCAGTTGTGTCCAACTCTTTGTGACCCCATGGACTGCAGCACACCAGGCCTCCTTGTCCATCACCAACTCCCGGAGTTTACTCAAACTCATGTCCATTGAGTCAGTGATGCTGTCCAGCCATCTCATCCTCTGTTGTCCCCTTCTCCCCCTGCTTTCAATCTTTCCCAGGATCAGGGTCTTTTCCAGTGGGTCTGTTCTCTGCATCAGGTGGCCAAAGTATTGGAGCTTTAGCTTCAACATCAGTCCTTCCAACGAACACTAAGGACTGATCTCCTTTAGGATAGACTGGTTGGATCTCCTTGTAGTCCAAGGGACTCTCAAGAGTCTTCTCCAACACCACAGTTCAAAAGCATCAATTCTTCGGTGCTCAGCCTTCTTCACAGATCAACTATTACATACATCCATGACCACTGGAAAAACCATAGCTTGACTAGACAGACCTTTGTTGACAAGGTAATGTCTCTGCTTTTTAATAATGCTGTCTAGGTTGGTCATAACTTTCCTTCCAAGGAGTAAGAGTCTTTTAATTTCATGGCTGCAATCACCATCTTCAGGGATTTTGGAGCCCCCCAAAATAGTCTGACACTGTTTCCACTGTTTCCCCATCTATTTGCCATGAAGTGATGGGACCAGATGCCATGATCTTAGTTTACTGAATGTTGAGCTTTAAGCCAACTTTTACACTCTCCTCTTTCACTTTCATCAAGAGGCTCTTTAGTTCTTCTTCACTTTCTGCCATAAGGCTGATGTCATCTGCATATCTGAGGTTATTGATGGTTCTTCTGGCAATCTTGATCTTAGCTTGTGCTTCTTCCAGCCCAGCATTTCTCATGATGTACTCTGTATATAAGTTAAATAAGCAGGGTGACAATATACAGCCTGACGTTCTCCTTTTCCTATTTGGAACCAGTCTGTTGTTCCATGTCCAGTTCTAACTGTTGCTTCCAGACCTGCATACAGATTTCTCAGGAGGCAGGTCAGGTGGTCTGGTATTCCCATTTCTTTCAGAATTTTCCACAGTTTATTGTGATCCACACAGTCAAAGGCTTTCGCATAGTCAGCAAAGCAGAAATAGATGTTTTTCTGGAACTCTCTTGCTTTTTTGATGATCCAGTGGATGTTGGTTGTTTTCTGGTTCCTCTGCCTTTTCTAAAACCAGCTTCAACATCTGGAAGTTCATGGTTCACATACTGTTGAAGCCTGGCTTGGAGAATTTTGAGCATTATTTTGCTCGTGTGTGCGGTGAGTGCAATTGTGTGGTAGTTTGAGCATTCTTTGGCATTGCCTTTCTTTAGGATAAGAATGAAAACTGATCTTTTCCAGTCCTGTGGCCACTGATGTGTTTTCCAAGTTAGCTGACATATTGAGTGTGGCACTTTCACAGCATCATCTTTTAGGATTTGTAATAACTCAACTGGAATTCCATCACTTCCACTAGCTTTGTTTGTAGTGATGCTTCCTAAGGCCCTCTTGACTTCACATTCCAGAATGTCTTGCCCCAGGTGAATGATAACACCATCGTGATTATCTGGGTCATGAAGATCTTTTTTATACAGTTCTTCTCTGTATCTTGCCACCTCTTCTTAATATCTTCTGCTTCTGTTAGGTCCATACCATTTCTGTCCTTTATCGAGCCCATCTTTGCATGAAATGTTCCCTTGGTATCTCTAATTTTCTTGAAGAGATCTCTTGTCTTTCCCATTCTATTGTTTTCCTCTATTTCTTTGCACTGATCACTGAGGAAGGCTTTCTAATCTCTTCTTGCTATTCTTTGTAACTCTGCTTTCAAACGGGTATATCTTTCCTTTTCTCCTTTGCTTTTCACTTCTCTTCCTTTCACAGCTATGTGTAAAGCCTCCTCAGACAGGCATTTTGCTTTTCTTCATTTCTTTTTCTTGGAGATGGTCTTGATCTCTGTCTCCTGTACAACATCAGAAACCTCCGTCCATAGTTCATAAGGCACTAAATCTATCAGATCTAGTCCCTTAAATCTATTTCTCACTTCCACTGTATAATCATAAGGGATTTGATTTAGGTCATATTTGAATGGTCTACTGGTTTTCCCTACTTTCTTCATTTTAAGTCTGAATTTGAAAATAAGGAGTTCATGATCTGAGCCACAGTCGGCTCCCGGTCTTGTTTTTGCTGACTGTATAGAGTTCTCCATCGTTGGCTACAAAGAATATAATCAATCTGATTTCAGTGTTGGCCCTCTGGTGATGTCCATGTTTAGAGTCTTTTCTTGTATTGTTGAAAGAGGGTGTTTGCTATGACCAGTGTGTTCTCTTGGCAAAACTCTATTAGCTGTTGACCTGCTTCATTTTGTACTCCAAGGGCAAATTTGCCTGTTACTCCAGGTGTTTCTTGACTTCCTACTTTTCCATTCCAGTCCCCTATAATGAAAAAGACGTCTTTTTTGGGTATTAGTTCTAGAAGGTCTTGTAGGTCTTCACAGAACTGTTCAATTTCAGCTTCTTCAGCGTTACTGGTCGGGGTATTGCCTTGGAATTGAACAGAGATCATTCTGTCATTTTTGAGATTGCATCCAAGTACTGCATTTCAGACTCTCTTGTAGACTATGATGGCTCCTCTGTTTCTTCTAAGGGATTCTTGCCCACAGTAGTAGATCTGATGGTTATCTGAGTTAAATTCACCTATTCCTGTCCATTTTAGTTCGCTGATTCCTAGAATGTTGATATTCACTCTTGCCATCTCCTGTTTGACCACTTACAATTTGCCTTGATTCATGGACCTAACATTCCAGGTTCCTGTGCAATATTGCTCTTTACAGCATTCTTGCCTTGATTCCATCACCAGTCACATCCACAACTGGGTGTTTTGCTTTGGCTCCATCTCTTCATTCTTTCTGTAGTTATTTCTCCATTGATCTCCAGTAGCATATTGAGCAACTACCGACCTGGGCATTTCATCTTTCAGTGTCCTATCTTTTTGCCTTTTCATACTGTTCATGGGGTTCTCAAGGCAAGAATACTGAAGTGGTTTGCCATTCCCTTCTCCAGTGGACCACATTTTGTCAGAACTCTCCACTATGACCCGTCTTCTTGGGTAGCCCCACACAGCATGGCTTAGTTTCACTGAGTTAGACAATGCTGTAGTCCATGTGGTTAGATTGGTTAGTTTTTTGTGATTGTGGTTTCATTCTGTCTGCTATCTGATGCCCTCTCTCAGCACTTACCATCCTACTGGGGTTTCTTTTACCTTGAATGTGGGGTATCTCTTCACAGCTGCTCCAGCAAAGCACAGTTGCTACTCCTTATCTTGGATGTGGGGTATCTCCTCATGGCCGCCGCTACTGATTTTGGGCATAGGGTATCTCCTACATTTATTTATTTTTTCTTTGGCTCTCAACATTTTTACTGCAATATGTCTGCATGTAGATCAATTCATGTTTATTGTACTTAGAATTCATTGTGCATATTGGTTGTGTGAATTGTTTTTAATCAAATTTGGGAACATTTTTGCCATTATTTCTGTAAATATTTTTCTTTTCCTTTTTCCTTCTCCTCTCTTCCTCATATTCTCTTTATGCATGCAGGCATGTGGGCTAGGTCACTCAGTCATGTTGGACTCTGTGACCCCATGGACTGTAGCCCATCACGCTCCCCTGTCTATGGAATTTTCCAGACAAAAATACTGCATTGAGTTGCCATTTCTTACTTCAAGTGATCTTCCTGACCCAGTGATCAACTCACATCTCCTGAATTGGTAGGTGGATTCCTGCCAAAGAGGTAGTCACCTCTTTATGTATATATGAGTGTATATAATGGTGTCCCACATTTTTCTGAATTTCTGTTTATCTTTCTTTAATTTCTTATTCATGTTATTTGGATTGTCTAATTTCTATTGTTTTATCTTAAAATTAATTGTCTTCCTTTTATCAGCTCCAATTGACTTTTGAAACCTGATAGTGAATTTTTCATTTCTACTGCTGTTATTTTAAATTCCAGAATTTCTATTTTTTCATTTTTATGCAGTTTCTATCTTTACACGATCATCAGACTTTCCATTATTTCTTTAAATGTATTTTCCTTGAAAACATGTTTATAAGAGCTTCTCTGACATCTTACCCTGTTAGATTCACCAACAGGGCCCCTTTAGAGGTAGCTTATATTGCTTGCTTTTCCATTCATTGTATATGAATCATACTTTCTAGTTCTTTGCATGTCTTGCAATTTTTTGTTATTGCCAAATCTGGGGTTTTTAGTTACTATATTTTAGCAACTCCAGATAACAATCAGTTCAGTTCAGTTGCTCAGTCATATCCAACTCTTTGTAACCCCATGGACTGTAGAATGCCAGGCTTCCCTGTCCATCACCCACTCCCAGAGCTTGCTCAAACTCATGTCTATCAAGTTGATGATACCATCCAACCATCTCTTCCTCTGTCTTCCCCTTTTCCTTCTGCCTTCAATCTTTGCCAGCATCAGGGTCTTTTCCAGTGAGTCAGTTCTTCATATCAGGTGGCCAGAGTATTGGAGTTTCAGCTTCAGCATCAGTCCTTCCAATTAATATTCAGGGTTGATTTCCTTTAGGATTGACTGGTTTGATCTCCTTGCAGTCCAAGGGTCTCTCAAGAGTCTTCTCCAACACCACAGTTCACAAGCATTAATTCTTCAGCACTCAGCTTTCTTCATGGCTGGACTCTCACATCCGTACATGACTGTTGAAAAAACATAGCCTTTACTAGATGGACCTTTGTCAGCAAACTAATGTCTCTGCTTTTTAATATGCCCTCTAGGTTTGTCATAGCTTTTCTTCCAAGGAGCAAATATCTTTTATTTTCATGTCTGCCGCTACCATCTGCAGTGATTTTGGAGCCCAAGAAAAGAAAGTCTGTCACTGTTTCCATTGTTTCCCCTTCTATTTTCCATGAAGTGATGGGACTGGATGCCATGATCTTTGTTTTTGAATGTTGAGTTTTAAGCCAGCTTTTTCACTCCTCTTTCACTTTCATCAAGAGGCTTTTTAGTTCCTCTTCACCTTCTGCCATAAGGGTGTTGTCATCCGCATATCTGTGGTTACTGATATTTCTCCTGGCAATCTTGATTCCAGGTTGTGCCTCATCCAGCCCAGCATTTCATATGATGTACTCTGCATGTAAGTTTAATAAGCAGGGTGACAATATACTTGTCACCCTTGATATACTCCTTGATATACAGCCTTGATATACTCCTTTCCCAATTTAGAACCAGTCTGTTTTTCCATGTCCAGTTCTAACTGTTGCTGCTTCACCTGCATACAGATTTCTCAGGAGACAGGTAACTCTTTCCTAACAGAGACTTGTTTTTGTTGTTTGTTTTCTTTTTATTTGTTTAGCAACTTGGTTGGACTGTTGGTGTTGTCTATTTCCTTGGTAGTGTGTGGTCTCTTATTTCACTCCTGCAAAAGCACAGTATTGAGCATTTGTCCAGTCTCTTTTTTGTTGACAGTAGTTTGCTGTTTTTGTCTTTCCTTGGTTTCTCTTTTAAACTATCTGCCTTTCTGGATATGATACCAGTGGTTAGCCTCCACTGACTGACTGAAGATGACTGTGATAATTGCTGACCAAATGTCCATTTTGTTCACTATACCTAGACCAGGGCCTGTAGTGACTTCCAGTTGTTCTCTGGTGCTAGGAGCAACAGAGAAGCTTTTATTATGAGCCTTTATTTGGCATATTTATTTATTTTAAAGCTTGCTGGCTGCTCTTTTGAAAATTTAGACTTCAATGATGGAGAATTTCCACATAAACTAAGGCAATTTTTCTTTCCAGTTTAGAAAGCTTTCAAGTATGCACAGCAGAAACTCTACTAGCTGTACCTGGTCTTTTGAGGAAAACATTTAAGTCATAGAAGTGCAGTTGATAACAGCTAAGGAAATGCCACTTTAGCTTTAAATTACTCTAAGCACCACTTGGTCTGCTAGAGAAGTAATCTCTGTAGAAAAATTTCCTATTATACCTGTACTAAGTACTTAGCACTTTCAAAAGGTATACTGTGCATTCATTTAAGTTTAATTTAAAGAAATGATAGGAGTGTTCCCAGTCCTTCTGTCTGTGTGACACAGTTTGAAGTTTGCCTCCCCCCCCCACAAGAATGGTTTGTTCCCCTATATAATGACCAGCTTGGCTGAGCTTTCTGTATTATAGGTAACAAATAAATACATTAGATGTTTTAAATTCTTCTGCTTAAAGATTATAGGAGAATAGTCCCTAAACGTATGGCATATCATGTTTATTTTAATGTATGCATCACAGTATACGTAGTTCTCTTACTCTGCCATATACCTTCTGTTTGTTTCTTTATTATTACTGATCTTGTTATTAGTCTTATATTGACTTCATTGAAAGTGCTCTTGCTCTTTGTTGAGCATTAAATGAGCTGGTTTGAATGTATTAGTGAAATTATGGCTAAAAAAATGTAGCCATTTACATCAAAACATCACGTTTATCAAAAAAAGTTTTCTTTCCAAGGAAGAAAATGTATTTCATGACAAATTAATAAATTATTGAAGTTTTACTTCTAGATATGCATAGTAAGTAGTCAGAAGTACATTGGAAGATATTCTGGAGAGTGCATGCTTATGGAATCATCTTTCTCAAATTAGCATTGAGAATTTATTGAATGTAAAGAGACTTTGAAATCTTTTAGTGAGACTTTACAGTTCTTTACACAAATACTTTTTCCTGGTTAGGTACAAACATGCATTACATTGAACACTAAGCTGTTTAGTAAAAACATACTAAATCTTAAATACTTCTCTGTCCTACTGGCAGTGACATTGAAGAAGAATCATTATGATAAATACAGTCAATAATAGAAGCTACATTTTTATTTTCAGAAAAGGTTAATGTTGTAGATGAACAAGAACCAACGTTTTGAATTATTTCCTCATATAGATCTGTTTTTCTTTCCTAAATGCTACCACGATTGGTTCATTTGCCCAAGTTAGAATTTTGAAAATCATTCTCATTTTTACCCTTAAATCCACAAGTATTTAATCAGTCATAAAAGCCAGTTTTCTATTTTTAATACTCCATAATCTAGGTCTTCCTTCTCTACTGTCTGTCACTGACTTGGTTCAGGCTGTGCTTCTGTTTCTACTTAGCTTATTTTGGCAATCGTTCCTTCCTGATCTTCCTACTTCTAAACTTCTCCACTTGAGTCATTTACCAGGGAGATATTTATAAAACATCAATATTATTTTATGGCCTTAAAGCAGTCCATGGCTCCCTGTTATCTTTATGCTGCTAAGTCACTTCAGTCATGTCCGACTCTGTGCGACCCCATAGACGACAGCCCACCAGGCTCCCCCGTCCCTGGGATTCTCCAGGCAAGAACACTGGAGTGGGTTGCCATTTCCTTCAGTAACACACTATTCCTTAGCATGGTGTGCAAGCCCCTTCATGATCCAGCCTTAGACTCTCTCTAGGTTCATCATAGGTCCCTTCTACACACCCCACACATTGTCCACCGGTTGTCCAGGTAGTTTCCAGTTCTCTGATTGTACCACATGGCCTCTTCTTCTCTTCTCCTCCTGCCTCACTCGCTCCCCTCCTTCCCTTTCTTCCCCTCACCCCACCCCATCTCTTTCTTTCTCTCTCTCTTTTTCTCCTTCCTTGTGAACATTATCTCTCTTCTGCTAATAATAGCCCTTGTTCTCAATCCTCACATGCTTAATTCCTAAACTGATACTTATCATGCCATCTGAATTCAGTAAAGTATTTTATTTTCCACATCCAGAGTGATATTTCCATAACACCACTATCACTCCTCAAAGTTTTGGGACTCTCTTCTAAATTACTCTATTTCTCGATGAGTCTATCATTTTTGAAGGCTTTATGACTCTATATTGCTATTGTTGGTTTCTTTATCTGTTTCAAACACATGACTCTGAATTTTCTCAGGGCTAGGATTATGTTCTGCAAATATTCTAATTCAACAGCTGAAGCACAGTTGGAACACAATGAATGTTTAATAAACATGGTACTTTTAAATATATTTGACTGTTAGGTACAAAATGTTTGTTCTTTTAGAGGGACTCACAAGTTTAAATAGTTGTTGAAGCATAAAATAAAATATCAATATAACTACATAAAAATTAATAACCCTTGAAATAAAACACCTATAAAGAAAACACACACACACACACAAATATGGTAAACTCTATTGAAATAAAAGCAACAAATAGACATGGAGCTTGTGTTCATAGCTGTAGAACTCTGATGGGCCATCTGAAACTACTTTGAAATTTATCAAAATTCCCCACCATTTCTTGAGGCATATGAACTACTGGTCTTAGTATTAAATATTCATGTGAGCTTTTTTGTGTTTATTTCATTGTGTTTTAGTGGAAAATTTGAACATATTATAGAGACCCAGCAATCAAATGCAATTTTAAACTAGCAGAAACTTGATACTGTGATTTTCTTCCTGTTGTTTAATTGTCCCTGTGGGATTCTGGTACAATCCTGTAGTATCACATTTACCAGGCTAATACAGTTAATGTCTTTATTCTCTATGGGAATTGTGAGATCCCTGAGAGAACACGTTTCTTGAGTCTTTTTATCTTTAGATTCTGGCCCAGAGACTGGGGTTTAAAAGATATCCCAAGGTGTTTTTGAATAAATGAGTAGAATTCCCAGTTTGCTTGAAATAATGTGATGATTTATAGTACTCTTACAAGTTTTCATTTCATTATGAAAAGAAACAATACACACTTGGCCATTTGTTCTGTTTTGTGTGTTTCAGATGATTAAACCCTAAGGGAAAGGGACAGGGAATGTGTCAGCATCTTATGCATAGTATGTTTTCATTGTGAAAAGTAAACAATAAATCACTAAATTTCCACTAGAGGTCTGTCACCATACTGCATCAAAGAAAAATCTATAATAAGCAATTCAAATCAAGTTAAAAATTGTTATCTCCTAGGTACATCTTTAGCAAGTTAGTCTATGTGTTAGGTTTTGGCTCTCATATTTGGATTGTGTTGTAGTCAAAATTGTATGTATCATAAAATAATTTTATTGGCTTGATGAACTGTTTAGTCATATTCCCACAGGATTTTAAAGTATTTTTAAAGATAGACAATTTTTATATTTACTTTTATGATAATCCAAGGATTTTATCAAGCTGAGATATCAGGTAGAAAAAAGTCAATTCCATGAGTATATCAGCTGCTAATTCCTAAGTATATAGGAAACATCCTGTGGTTGATTGATAGTTGGATTATAGGTTGAATTTTGTACTTCCTCCACCCACCAGAAAAAAGATATATTGGAGGTATAATAACCAGTATACATTATTTGGAATATGGTTTTTCCAGTGGTAATCAAGTCAATATGAGGTCATTAGATAGGGCCTTAGTCTAATTTGACTGGTGTCCTTATAAAAAGCAGAAATTTGGACACAGAAGTGCACACAAGGAGAATGCCATTTGAAGATGAAGACAGAGATTGGAGTGATGCATCTACAAGCCAAGGATCACCAAAGGTCACCAGAAAACCACCAAAAACTAGGAGAGAGGAAAGAAAGGGATGCATCGCCACAATCCTCAGAAGGAACCAACCTTGCCAACACTTATATCATGGATGTCTAGCTTCCATAACTGTGAGACAATGCATTCTATCCAGCCTGTGATATTTTGTTACAGCATCCCTTGGAAAGCATAAAAAACGGTATCCCAAGTAACCCAATATATCATCTGTTCATAGAGAGCATCTACATTTATTCTGGTCTTTTGAGAAACAGACACAGAAAAGAGATTGAATGGGCACGATCTTTTTGTAGAAGACAATATCAGTGTGAAGGAAAAGAGGGAGGAGTCAGGCAAGGCTAGAGCAGCTGGGGAAGGCTAGGAGAGTCATCAGATCGCCATGCAAGTCTGACTTGGGTGAAAGGAAGATGCCGAAGACCATGGACAGATATATCCTTGATTGCCCTGCAGGCTAGGTTGGCAAACCTAGTGTACTGTCTTCCAGTCAAATTAAACTGTCAGGGGCATCTTGGGTTTCCCAGGAACAGATTGGTTTAGTATTGCCATACTCATTCACTACCTGAGAAACTGTATGAGATGATGGGTTTCCAAATGCAGTATGGGGCCCTTGGTTAATTTCACTCCCCGAGGAAGAAGGTCTGTGAGGAACATTCTCATGGCCCTCAGAGATGCATCTCAAGTGACTGAAAACTGATACAGAATTAAGTCCTTGAAAGAAAAGGAATCAAATGTAGATGTCTATATAAGAATAGAAAAAAAAATTCAGTCATCTAAGATATAAGTGAGGGTAGACCAGGCTGTGAAAATAAAGGATCAACATGATGGAAACTTTTGTTGCTGACAAGGCAGTTTAACGATAGAGAACTTGGCAGTGGGGGTGAGAAAGTTGCTCTTCTCTCCTCCTTACCAACAGTAAGAGACACAAGCAACAGTTCAGTTCAGTTCAGTCACTCAGTCGAGTCCGACTCTTTGTGACCCCATAGACTGCAGCACGCCAGGCCTCCCTGTCCATCACCAACTTGCAGAGTCCACCCAAACCCGTGTCCATTGAGTTGGTGATGCTGTCCAACCATCTCATCCTTTGCTGTCCCCTTCTCCTCCTGCCCTCAATTTTTCCCAGCATCAGGGTCTTTTCCAGTGAGTCAGTTCTTCGCATCAAGTGGCCAAAGTATTGGAGTTTCAGCTTCAGCATCAGTCCTTCCAATGAATATTCAGGACTGATCTCCTTTAGGATGGGCTAGTTGGATCTCCTTGCAGTCCAAGGGACTCTCAAGGGTCTTCTCCAACACCACAGTTCAAAAGCATCAATTCTTCAGCACTCAGCTTTCTTCACAATCCAACTCTCATATCCATACATGACCACTGGAAAAACCACGCGGTAACTCTACTGTATTAAATATGTGGCTTCCCAGTTTACTCTGGGGTGGCAATTGTAGTCACCACTTGAGTTAATCAGCAGATAATAAATATAAAGAAATATATGCAAGCACTAGGCCTTGAAATGGCACATGCTTTGCCACTCACTTTCTATTGGCTAAAACTGTCACTAGACCCAACCCAATTGCAAAGTAGACTAGCAAATTAAATATGTATGAACTACATGCCCAGGAAAAGAGAAAAAGTATACTGGTATGCATCTAACCAACTCGACCACACTTCATAAAGATCAAATGTCAGTATTTGTGGCACCAAGTAAAAAAAGATTCCAAAAGATTAAGTGAAATTTTCAGGTTTTATCCAACTGTTAGGCATTAGGCAAATACAGAAAATAGTCATTGACTAATGCTGTTAAGATTAAGGTACCTACAATATTTGGAGACACATTACTATCACATAAATAAATAAATTAAGCATACACTAAAAAGATTATTACAATTCCATGTTTCACAATTTAATAATTTTCTCCCAGTTTTAACAAATAAAAATGCAATTAAATATCCTAGAAATAGAATTACAGATGGTTCAAGTGAGAACGTATGGAGGTCAGGTAAACCTGACATGCTGAATCAGTCTTATAAATACATTTCTCTTCAGTTTTGTTTTACAAATTTTTAAGAGTGCATTTTGAGGCTCATCATGTTTTGGATTATCTGTATTCTTGGTGTGTATGCATCCATAGGCTTATAATAGAAAGTTACAGAGGACTAAAGGAGTTCAGATTATATTTTTAGTAACAAAACAGTAAAAAGATAATTGAGAATAAATGGGGACTAATTATTAGTAATATAATCTTTGTAGAAAAACAATGTTAATCAAATCTGAACAAGTCTCAAAGTTTAGAAGTGTGCGGGTATCTACTTATCCCCAGTCCCTACCCCAACCTTGGTCTACTGTGTTCAGTGAGTATTCTGCTGCCTGTAGACAACTCTACCTTTCCCCAGTAGCTCTAAAAACAATAGAGCCTAACAAATATTAGTGTGGTGCATATTTTCAGGTGGACCCAAATTAGAAAGCCAGCTGTACTAAGTATATAAATAACCTTGGGAGTTTGCAAGTTCCTCAAACTCTCTATACCTCAAATTTTTTATGTAATATAAAATGAGAATGGCAAAAGTTCTTCATAAAATTGTTGTAAGGAATAAATGAGATAATCTATGTATAGTGGCCATGATGAGTCTGACATATGGTTGCTGTTCAATCATATTATCAATTATTTCTATTATGATTAATATTATATGCATATTTTATATGTATATTATATATGAATATAATATACACTTAAATTATATATGTACATACATATGGACTTCCCTGGTTGCTCAGTGGTAAAGAATCTGCCTGCCAGTGCAGGAGACATGGGTTCAATCCCTGGGTTGGGAAGATCCCTTGGAAAAGGAAATGGCAACCCACTCCAATATTCTAGCTTGGGAAATCTCATGAAGAGAGGAGCCTGGAGAACCACAGTCCATGGGGCTGCAAAAGAATTGGACTTGATTTAGTGACTAAACAGCTATATATATATATATAGTTGTTCAGTTCCCCAGTTGTATCCAACTCTTTGCAACTGCATGGACTGCAGCACGCCAGGCCTCCCTGTCCCTCACCATCTCCAGGAGTTTGCCCAAGTTCATGCCCATTGCATCGGTGATACCATCCAGCCATCTCATCCTTTGAGGTCCTCTTCTCCTTTTGCTCTCAATCTTTCCCAGCATCAGGGACTTTTCCAATGAGTCAGCTGTTCACATCAGATGACCAAAATACTGGAGCTTCAGCATCATTCCTTCCAATGAGTATTCAGGGTTGATTTCCTGAATGTGTATATTCAGGAGATCAGATACACACACACACACATATACATGATATATATTCAGATATATATATCTATATATATATCTATATATATGATGTTTTTAACCTTTTATTTCACTGTTAGTGGTGTCTAGAAAACAGTTCTCAGTTTAGGATGAAATGTTTGAAAATTCAACTGACCACTTAGTGTTTCATCTATATTACCATATGCAGGCCCCTAAATAACACTGTGAGATATTGGTCCCTCTCTTTAGTTTTTGGGGAGGCATAGATTTCACAGGGGCCTCCTAGGTTTTGGTTCTCTGATCTCTGAAAGCCAGATGGCACCTGCTCTCCAGATACATTTTCGTGAAACTGTTTCTGGAGTCCATACTAAGTCCAAGCACTTCTCCTTCTTATTTTACCATTAGTCCCAGTATTTAACCAAATTGCCTCCTGTCAGACGAAATTTGCATCTCAGCAAAGGCTGCCAATGCCCTAGAGCGACTAAGGCCCAACTTTGGAACCATCCTTTGATTTAAAATCCTTTCTTGGGTTACTCTTTCTGCCCTTAGAGTGTTCTGAATTACTACTTTAGTGTTTTCCATGTAGTTTGGTCTTCTTTCACCTTTTGTAAAAGGCATCAAGTTTAAAAATAAATTATTTGTATCTTTTATTACACTTATATTACTAGAATGTGCTATTATTGTATTACCAACATAATTTTTCTAGCAGTAACTTTCTATACTTTGTTTTTAAAAATCTATATATCAGATTTAGTAACATCTCATCTGTAAGACTGAATTCATAGGATAAATGGTAATAAAATCATGCCTTTGTTTACCTCATGCTCTAATGGTTATAGTACACAGAAGAACTGTACAAAAAAGATCTTCACAACCCAGATAATCACGATGGTGTGATCACTGACCTAGAGCCAGACATTCTGGAATGTGAAGTCAAGTGGGCCTTAGAAAGCATCACTACGAACAAAGCTAGTGGGGGTGATGGAATTCCAGTTGAGCTATTTCATCCTGAAAGATGATGCCGTGAAAGTGCTGCACTCAATATGCCAGCAAATTTGGAAAACTCAGCAGTGGCCACAGGACTGGAAAAGGTCAGTTTTCATTCCTATCCCA
Source organism: Bos indicus x Bos taurus (assembly GCF_003369695.1). Classification (NCBI taxonomy): domain Eukaryota; kingdom Metazoa; phylum Chordata; class Mammalia; order Artiodactyla; family Bovidae; genus Bos; species Bos indicus x Bos taurus. Next base: position 28,980,089 of record NC_040081.1, on the reverse strand, counting down.
AAGAAAGGCAATGCCAAAGAATGCTCAAACTACCACACAATTGCACTCATCTCACACACTAGTAAAGTAATGCTCAAAATTCTCCAAGCCAGGCTTTAGCAATATGTGAACCATGAACTTCCTGATGCTCAGGCTGGTTTCAGAAAAGGCAGAGGAACCAGAGACCAAATTGCCAACATCTGCTGGATCATGGAAAAAGCACGAGAGTTCCAGAAAAACATCTATTTCTGCTTTATTGACTATGTCAAAGCCTTTGACTGTGTGGATCACAGTAAACTGTGGAAAATTCTGAAAGAGATGGGAATACCAGACCACCTGACCTGCCTCTTGAGAAATCTGTATGCAGATCAGGAAGCAACAGTTAGGACTGGACATGGAACAACAGACTGGTTCCAAATAGGAAAAGGAGAATGCCAAGGCTGTATATTGTCACCCTGCTTATTTAACTTATATGCAGAGTACATCATGAAAAATACTGGGTTGGAAAAGCACAAACTGGAATCAAGATTGCCGGGAGAAATATCAATAATCTCAGATATGCAGATGACACCATGCTTATGGCAGAAAGTGAAGAGGAACTAAAAAGCCTCTTGATGAAAGTGAAAGTAGAGAGTGAAAAAGTGGGCTTAAAGCTCAACATTCAGAAAACAAAGATCATGGCATCTGGTCCCATCACTTCATGAGAAATAGATGGGAAAACAGTGGAAACAATGTCAGACTTCGTTTTTTTGGGCTCCAAAATCACTGCAGATGGTGACTGCAGCCATGAAATTAAAAGACGCTTACTCCTTGGAAGGAAAGTTATGACCAACCTAGATAGCATATTCAAAAGCAGAGACATTACTTGCCAACAAAGGTCCATCTAGTCAAGGCTATGATTTTTCCAGTGGTCATGTATGGATGTGAGAGTTGCACTGTGAAGAAGACTGAGCACCAAAGAATTGATGCTTTTAAACTGTGGTTTTGGAGAAGACTCCTGAGAGTCCCTTGGACTGCAAGGAGATCCAACCAGTCCATTCTGAAGGAGATCAGCCCTGGGATTTCTTTGGAACGACTGATGCTGAAGTTGAAACTCCAGTACTTTAGCCACCTCATGCGAAGAGTTGACTCATTGGAAAAGACTCTGATGCTGGGAGGGATTGGGGGCAGGCGGAGAAGGGGACGACAGAGCATGAGATGGCTGGATGGCATCACTGACTCGATGGATGTGAGTCTGGGTGAACTCCGGGTGTTGGTGATGGACAGGGAGGCCTGGCATGCTGCAATTCATGGGGTCGCAAAGAGTCAGACACGACTGAGCGACTGAACTGAACTGAACTGATAATATAATTTTGATATAATTTTTGATAAATTTTGAGTTGGAAAAGCAAAAATGACATGGAATTTTCCATGTAAGTTCCCCCCAAAATGTGTAATACATATTTTAAGATAATAACACATCTGTTCTTTTATATATTATTTATTTTAATATCATTTCACCTTAAAACTGCTCACATCTTAATTTAAGGAAACAAATTTTTCTTTGCTGTCTTATGCAAATACTTTTTGTATCATGTCAGTATCAATTCTTTCCTCTGATCATTGTTTTCATTTCTCTACCATGTGCTTGGATATTACATTGTATGTTGTATTCAATAAAGAAGACAGAAGCTACCCATATTTTCAGAGCTCATATACTCTAGGAGTCTATGAAGATAAAATAGCTATCTTTAGGTGGAATATATTTCATTTGTGATATGATTTGTTCTTTCACTAAGAAATCTGTCTGTGCCATGTGCACTGTTCCCTAGATGAAGGAATAGAGTGGCCAGTAAGGAAATCAATTATTACTATTTTTCAAACCCATCCTAGACAATGTACTTTTCCCCTGTTTGCAGTGGAATCCAGGATATACAGAACTTGTTATATAGGGAACAGGAGATATGGGAACAAGCAGTGAGTCTTCCACTAATTCTATTACTCTGCTGCATGGCTCTTCTTCCTCCATATCACTACTATTTTTCTGCTTTGCAGGATTTAGGATGAAGATAGCAAAGTAGGATTCTGTTTCCAACACACTTCCTCTCTAGCCATTTTGGCACAGTGGAGCAGTGCAAACCCCTGGTTCTTATCCTGGAAGTGATGTAATACCACTGCGAAGCTCTAGTGGAAAGAAGAGTCTTGTAAGTATCTAGAAAGTCAGTTCATGTCCTGGACTGTCACTTATGAATATGTGACAGAAACCCTTTTTGAATTTTTCTCTGTATTGTAGACTGCCAGGCTCCTTTGACCATAGGATTTTCCAGGCAAGGATACTGGAGTGGGTTGCCATTTCCTTCTCCAGGGGATCTTCCTGACCCAGGGATCGAACCCAGGTTTCCTGCATTGCAGGCAGTCTCTTTACCATCTGAGCCACCAGGGAAGCTCATGAATTTCTCTCTAAGCATTAAGAAAAGAACAATGAAAGAAAAAGTTCCTGACTATTATGGAATCCTAGGCGACTCATTATACTGAAGCAAATGTGCTCACTAATTTCAAAGAATGATAATTGTTGAGTGTATCAACAAATTAGGACTGAGATGATCTTAAATGGGATCTAGTCTTGATTATTTTAAAAGGATTAGTTGAGAATGCTTTATTTTTAGAATTAAATATGGTTAACAATTAAATATGTTTAATGATGACATCAAAAACTAAAAGATAAAACCCCAGCTACTTAACAACTTTCCAACTGGAAACAGTTGTCCAAAAAATTCCAAAGCTATTAAAGTCTGTATTTTTGCTATCTAAGAATAACTCATATTCTTAATTTGCCATATTACATTTGTTTAAAATAATTCACATTGGAGAAAACCAACAAAAACAAAGTTCTGATATTCACTGATTTTTTTGATTTGAGTGAACATTATTCTTAGAAAAATAAGGTAATATTTATTTTAAAAATAAGGTAATATTTCAATATTTAATGTTTAAATTTAAACATTAGTGATATCACATGTTAAATTCTGACATGAGTAGTATATTATTTTTCCAACTCTCATATATAAGTTAAGTGCATTTATATGAATTTTTATACCAACGAGATTATACACACACACATATATATGAAATATATGTGTATATATATTGATTCAATGATATAAATAATAGCATAGGATCTCTCCTGTACTCTTTTCCTCTTTTTTTCTCTTTAGAACTGGCAGACAGCTGTTCTCATGTGTTATAATTGTTTTCTAATTATTCATAGTTGTTAAAGAAATAAGATTAAATAAGGATGGCCTTTGGCTGATCTCTTTTAACTTACAAAGTTAAAATTCATTGTTAGGTCCAGGAAGAAAGGGTACCACAGTTGACACTAACCACTGACACATTCGGGAAGCAAGTGACATTGCATATCTATTAATGATTTCACCTCTTGCACTGCGTTCCGACCACACAGCTTTCAGCTTGAAGTATGTGAAGAAAAGAGAAAAGAAACAGTTTAGCCTAAGCCCTAAAGATAAGCTAAGGTTGTGCCTAATACTGAGAAAGGCCCTATTAGCTTCTACATTTGCTGCTCTCTAGACTTAGAACTACAGTTGAATATTTTGTGACTTTCTGCCTCTGGGCATCCTTTTCTTCACTTCAGGATGAACTCTTACTAAAGTTTTTAAGACTTTTTAAAGAGAAATTACAGGAGGTACCATTTACTTCTTTTTATAATTTGAAATGAAACAAATGGAAAACAAAACTTTTTGTTAGTGACTTAAGTTAGCTATGCCAGAACTTAGTGATGTTTAGGAAGGTAGACAAGGAAATTATAATACATTTCCCTTTAAATTCATCAGGGAAAAAACACAAAAAAGCACCCTACATTCATAAAATGTTTCCCTTAAAATGCTAATCTTTCGATAGAGGAACTGTAGCTCCTGAGAAATGCTGGATCCAGAGAAACTGAAAATTCTGGAAATAACTACAACAGGAGGTTTGAAAACAAAAAAAAAGGTCATTTTCTTCTCATTTGTTCCAAGATGAAGAGATCAAGCCCTGAGCCTTTGGAGTGGGAGCACTGACTCCAAGACCCTAGACTACCAGAGAACTAACCCAAGCGAGTATCAAATAGTGAGAATCCAACAAAGGAAACCACTTCAATACAAGACCTGGCATCACCCAACCACCAATAGGAGCCTGTGCAGGACATCTCATCTAAACAACAAACAAAACATAAATACAAACCCAATCATGAACAGACAGGATTACCCCACCACTCACCCTTGCCCATAAGAGGGAAAAAAAATCAGCACAAATCTCTCCCTATAAAGTTCAGTTCAGTCACTCAGTCGTGTCTGACTCTTTGCACCGACCCCATGAACTGCAGCACACCAGGCCTCCCTGTCCATCACCAACACCTGGAGTCCACCCAAACTCAGGTCCATTGAGTTGGTGATGCCATCCAACCATCTCATCCTCTGTCATCCCCTTCTCCTCCCACCTTCAATCTTTCCCAGCATCAGAGTCTCTTCCAATGAGTCAACTCTTCGCATCAGGTGGCCAAAGTACTGGAGTTTCAGCTTTAGCATCATTCCTTCCAAAGAACACCCAGGACCGATCTCCTTTAGGATGGACTGGTTGGATCTCCTTGCAGTCCAAGGGAATCTCAAGAGTCTTCTCCAACACCACAGTTCAAAAGCATCAATCTTCGGCACTCAGCTTTCTTTATAGTCCAACTCTCACCACTGGAAAAACCATAGCCTTGACTAGACAGACCTTTGTTGGCAAAGTAATGTCTCTGCTTTTCAATGTGCTATCTAGGTTGGTCATAACTTTCCTTCCAAGAAGTAAGCATCTTTTAATTTCATGGATTAGATCACCATCTGCAGGGATTTTGGAGCCCCCCAAAATAAAGTCAGCCACTGTTTCCCCATCTTTTTGCCATGAAGTGATGGGACCAGATGCCATGATCTTCGTTTTCTGAATGTTGAGCTTTAAGCCAACTTTTTCACTCTCCTCTTTCACTATCATCAAGAGGCTCTTTAGTTCTTCACTTTCTGTCATAAGGTTGGAGTCATCTGCATATCTGACGTTATTGATATTTCTGCCAGCAATCTTGATTCCAGCTTGTGCTTTTCCAACCCAGTATTTTTCATGATGTACTCTGCATATAGGTTAAATAAGCAGGGTGACAATATACAGCCTTGACATACTCCTTTTCCTATTTGGAACCAGTCTGTTGTTCCATGTCCAGTTCTAACTGTTGCTTCCTGACCTGCATACAGCTTTCTCAAGAGGCAGGTCAGGTGGTCTGGTATTCCCATGTCTTTCAGAATTTTCCACAGTTGATTGTGATCCACACAGTCAAAGGCTTTGGCATAGTCAATAAAGCAGAAATAGATGTTTTTCTGGAACTCTCGCTTTTTCCATGATCCAGCGGATGTTGGCAATTTGGTCTCTGATTCCTCTGCCTTTTCTAAAACCAGCTTGAACAACTGGAAGTTCATGGTTCACGTATTGCTGAAGCCTGGCTTGGAGAATTTTGAGCATTACTTTACTAGCTTGTGAGATGAGTGCAGTTGTGCAGTAGTTTGAACATTCTCTGGCATTGCCTTTCTTTGGGACTGCAATAGAAATATATATATATATATATATATATATGTATGTATATATATATATATATATATATGTATGTATATATATATATATATATATGTATGTATATATATATATATATCAGTAATTGCTTTAAATGTAATCAAATTAAATGCTCCAACCAAAAGACACAAACTGGCTAATGGATACAAAAACATGACTCATATATATGCTGTCTACAAGAAATCCACTTCAGATCTAAAGATACATATACACTGAAAGTGAGAGAATGGAAAAATATATTCCATGCAAATGGGAAGCAAAAAAAAGTAGAGTAGCAATCTCATATCAGACAAAATAGATATTAAATTAAAGAATATTACAAGAGCTAAGGAAGGACACTACATTATGATGAAGGGATCAATCTAAGAAGAAGACTTAGCAATTGTAAATATCTATGCACCCAACATAGGAGCACCTCAATACACAAGAAAAACACTAACAGACACAGAAGGAGAAACTGACAGTACCACAATCATAGTAGGAGACTTTAACAGCCCTGTCACACCAATGACAGATCATCAAAACAGAAAATTAATAAGGAAACATGTCTTAAATGATACATTAGATGAGGTGGGTCTCATTGATATCTTTAGGAGATTCCATCCAAATGCAGAAGAATACACCTTCTTTTCAGGTGCACATGGAACATTCTCCAGAATCTTGGGTCATATATCAAACCCCAGTAAATTTAAGAAAATTGAATTGTATCAAGCATCTTCTCTGACCACAGCACTATGAGACTAGATATCAATTACAAGAAAAAAAAAAAACTGTAAAGAACACAAACACATGAAGATTAAACAGTATGTTTCTAAATAACAGGTTACTGAAGAAATTTTAAAAAAACTCTAGAAACAATGACAATGAAAACATGACAACTCAAAGCCTATGGGATGCAGCAAAAGCAGTTCTAAGAGGGAAGTTTATAGCAATACAATCCTACCTCAAGAAACAAGAAAAACATCAAATATACAACCTAACTTTACACCTAAAACAACTGGAGAAAGAACAACAACAAAAAATCCCCAAATTAGTAGAAGGAAAGAAATCATAAGCACATGAAAAAGAAAGAAGCAATAGTAAAGATTAATAAAACTAAAAGCTGGTTCATTGAGAAGAGAAACAAAATTGACAAATCTTTAGCCAGACTCATCAAGAAAAAAAAAGAAGCATCAAATCAACAAAATTAGAAATGAAAGGGGAGAGGTTACTATCGACAATGCAGAAATACAAAGGATTATAGGAGACTATTATGAACAACTATATCGCAATAAAATGCATATCCTGGAAGAAATGGACAGATTCTTAGAAAAGTTCAATCTTCCAAGACTGAACCAGGAAGAAAGGGAAATTATGAAGAACCCAATTACAAGCACTAAAATTGAAGCTGTGATCAAAAACCTCCCAAAAAACAAAATCCCAGGACCAGATGGCTTCACAGGAGAATTCTTTCAAACACTTAGAGAGGAGCTAATGACTATCCTTCTAAAACTCTTTCAAAAATTGCAGAAGAAGGGACACTTCCAAACTCATTCTGTGAGGCCACCATCACCGAGATACCAAAAGCAGACAAAGACAACACACAAGAAAGAAAATGACAGGCTAATATCACTGATGAACATAGATGCAAAAATCCTCAACAAAATTTAAGCAGATTTCAGCAACACATTAAAAAGCCCATACACCATGATCAAGTTGGGTTTATTTCAGGGATGCAAGGATTCTTCAATATATGAAAATCAATCAATGTGATACACCATATTAACAAACTGAAAGATGAAAACCATATGATAATCTTAGTAGATGCAGAAAAAGCCTTTGACAAAATTCTGCATCCATTTACGATGAAAACTCTTCAAAAAATGAGCACAGAAGGAACCTACCTCAACACAGTAAAGGCCATACATGATATGCTTACAGCAAAGATTATTCTCAATGGTGAAAAACTGAAAGCATTCCCCCAAGGTCAGAAACAAGACAAGGGTGTCCAGTTTCCCCACTATTATTCAACATAGTTTTGGAAGTCCTAGCTATGGCAATCAGAGAAGAAAAAGAAATAAAAGGAATCTAGATCAGAAAAGAAGAAGTAAAGTTCTTACTGTTTGCAGGTGACATGATACTGTACAAAGAAATCCCTAAAGATAGTATCAGAAAATTACTATAGCTAGTCAGTGAATTTAGCATTGTTGCAGGATATAAAATCAATACATAGAAATCACTTGCATTTCTATATCCTAACAATGAAAAATCAGAAAGAGAAATTAAGGAATCAATCCTATTCACCATAGCAACATAAATAATAAAATATCTAGGAATAAACTTACCTAAGGAGACAAAAGAACTGTACACAGAAAATTATAAGACACTGATGAAAGAAATCAAAAATGACATAAACAGATGGAGAGAGATCCATGTTTCTGGGTAGGAAGAATCAATATTGTGAAACTGACTATATTACCAAATGCAATCTACAAATTCAGTGTGATCCTTATCAAATTACCAATGGCATTTTTCACTGAACTAGAGTAAAAAATTCCACAACTCATATGGAAACACAAAAGACCCCTAATAGCCAATGAAGTCTTGAGAAAGAAGAGTTGAACTGGAGGAATCACTCTTCCTGACTTCAGATTATACTACAAAGCTACAGTCATCAAGACAGTATGGTACTGCACAAAAACAGAAATATAGACCAATGCAATACGAGAGAAAACCCAGAAATATACCCATGCACCTATGAGTACCTTATTTTTGATAAAGGAGGCAAGACAATGGGGCAAGACAGCCTCTTCAATAAATGGTGCTGGGAAAACTGGACAGCTACATGTAAAAGAATGAAATTAGAACACTTCCTAACACCATACACAAAAATAAACTCAAAATGGATTAAAGACCTAAATGTAATACCAGAAACTATAAAACTCTTAGAGAAAAACATAGACAGAACATTGGATGGCATAAATAAAAGCAAGATCCTCTTAGACCCACCTCCCAGAGTAATGGAAATAAAAACAAAAGTAAACAAGGGGGACCTGATTAAACTTAAAAGCTTTTTCACAGCAAAGGAAACTATAAGCAAGGTGAAAAGACAACCCTCAGAATGAGAGAAAATAATAGCAAATGAGACAACTGACAAAGGATTGATTTCCAAAATATACAAGCAACTCATACAACTCAATAGCAGAAAAGCAAACAACCCAATCAAAAAAATGGGGAAAAGCCCTAAACAGACATTAATTCATACAGATGGCTAACAAACATTTGAAAAGATGTTCAACATCACTCATTATTAGAGAAACGCAAGTCAAAACTACAGTGAGATATTACCTCAAACCGATCAGAATGGCCATCATCAAAAAGTCTATAAACAATAAATGCTGAATAGGATGTGGAGAAAAAGGAACGCTCTTGCACTGTTGATAGGAATGTAAATTGATACAGCCACTGTGGAAGACGGTATGGAGATTCCTTTAAAAACTAGGAATATAACCACCATATGCAGAGAAGACAATGGCACCCCACTCCAGTACTCTTGCTTGGAAAAATCCCGTGGACGGAGGAGCCTGTTAGGCTGCAGTCCATGGGGTCACTAAGAGTCGGACACAACTGAGCGACTTCACTTTCACTTTTCACTTTCATGCATTGGAGAAGGAAATGGCAACCCACTCCAGTGTTCTTGCCTGGAGAATCCCAGGGACGGGGGAGCTTGGTGGGCTGCCGTCTATGGGGTCGCACAGAGTTGGACACAACTGAAGTGACTTAGCGTAGCATAGCATAACCACCATATGACCCAGCAATCCCACTCCTAGGCATATACCTTGAGGAAACCAAAATTGAAAAAGACACATGTATCCCATTGTTCATTGCAGCACTATTTACAATAGCTAGAACATGGAAGCAACCTAGATGTCCATCAACAGATGACTGGATAAAGAAGTTGTGGTACATATACACAATGGAATATTACTCAGCCATAAAAATAAATGTCTTTGAATCAGTTCTAATGAGGTGGAGGAACCTAGAGCCTATTATACAGAGTGAAGTAAGTCAGAAAGATAAAGATAAATATTGTGTTCTAACACATGTATATGGAATCTATAAAAATGGTACTGAAGAATTTATTTGCAGGGCAGCAATGGAGAAACAGACATAGAGAATAGACTTATGGACATGGGGAGAGGGGAAGAGAGCGGAAAGAGTAACATGGAAACTTACATTACCATATGTGAAATAGAGAGCCAATGGGAATTTGCTGTATGGCTCAGGAAACTCAGACAGGGGCTCTGTATCAATCTAAAGGGGTGGGATGGGGAGTGAGATGGGAGGGAGGTTCAAAAGGGAGGGGACATATGTACACCTATGGCTTATTCATGTTGAGGTTTGACAGAAAGCAACAAAATTCTGTAAAGCAATTATCCTTCATTTAAAAAATAATACAATTAAATTAATGATCCAAAAAAATAAATGCTAATCTCTTAAGAAAAGATATTTCTTCTTGGGGCTATTCATTTTCAAATTAAAAAGTGAGTTTAAGAAAGATAAACATTTGAATATATAGTCATATTAATATATATGTTATACAGATGTATACATTCATACTGATATACTAAAAATCATAGCAGTGGCAACGTCAGCAATAGTCACTAAGTCATCCACTATATTTCTTTGCTGAAAAGAAGTTGCTGTTCATGGTATGTTTTCCAACCCTTTGTCCACTTCATGTTTAAGTCACTCAGTTACAGGAACTTTGAGGATTTCCTTTGTAAAAGCATCGCATAGACTGATATATTAGTGTCAGAGATGTTCCAAGAGTTTCAACCTCAACTTTCTTTTACTCATTTTTATGTTGCTGTTTCTAGTCTTGCTTTATTTTTACTACCTTACAATCATTTGTAAGATGATCATTTCCTTTATATCAATCAAGAAAAACTATAATTATAAGAGCATCCTAGTTGATTATCATTTTGCTTGTTATACCTGTGAAGTTGTTTGTGGTTTTTTCCTTTAAATACACTCTGCTTGCCCCTTAGTTGTGCTTTGTCATTTGGGTATGCGATCTCATTACTGCTGACAATAATTAGTCAAATAATTTGTTCATGTTGTACTTTAAAAGTGAGGCTTATTTTGGAAATCTTTCAGCTCTTGACATTTGGAGATCCCTATAAGGTTCGGTGGTTGTGGCTTAGGAGGTGGGATCTCAATCTTGCACAGATCTGTATCCCTTACTTTAGCAAATGTGGGAATGAGGTACTTAGTGAGACAGTTATTAAGTGAAATCAAAACCATGTCCTCTCAGGGTGAGGTCCTATTGAAAATGCAGTGTGTGTTATTCGAATTTTAGACATTAAACCTGTTCTTACCTGAAAACAAAGATCCTGGCATCTGGTCCCATCACTTCATGGGAAATAGATGGGGAAACAGTGGAAACAGTGTCAGACTTCATTTTTCTGGGCTCCAAAATCACTGCAGATGGTGACTGCAGCCATGATATTAAAAGACGCTTACTCCTTGGAAGGAAAGTTATGACCAACCTAGATAGCATATGGAAAAGCAGAGACATTACTTTGCCAACAAAGATCCATCTAGTCAAGGCTATGGTTTTTCCAGTGGTCATGTATGGATGTGAGAGTTGGACTGTGAAGAAGGCTGAGCACCGAAGAATTGATGCTTTTGAACTGTGGTCTTGGAGAAGACTCTTGAGAGTCCCTTGGACTGCAAGGAGATCCAACCAGTCCATTCTGAAGGAGATCAGCCCTGGTATTTCTTTGGAAGGAATGATGCTAAAGCTGAAACTCCAGTACTTTGGCCACCTCATGCGAAGAGTTGACTCATTGGAAAAGACTCTGATGCTGGGAGGGATTGGGGGCAGGAGGAGAAGGGGACGACAGAGGATGAGATGGCTGGATGGCATCACTGACTCGATGGATGTGAGTCTGAGTGAACTCCGGGAGTTGGTGATGGATAGGGAGGCCTGGCGTGCTGCGATTCATGGGGTCGCAAAGAGTCAGACACGACTGAGGGACTGAACTGAACTGAACTGAACTGAACTACCTGAAAAAATGGCTCTTCTGTTATATTCTATTAATAGAATATAACATTGTCTCCCATTTCAAGTATTACTTTACTGCTTCTTGTATTGGATAGCTCTATAATTTCTGTTCATGTTCACTATTTTAGCATTCCTTTTTCCTACATCAGTGCTCATTGAAAGATTTTGAGAGTTTTCAGCAGTGTGATTAAAGGGGGGAACCAAAGAAAAAATTGTGGGTCATACCAAAAATTTTTTAAAAACAACCCTCTTGTGAAGCAGAAATAAGATGAATCCGTAGTCATATGTGTTAGTTTTCTAGATTTTTTCTTTCTCTTAAGTAATGAATTTAAGTCATGAATTATGTTGGGATTCGATATTTAATTGAATTAATTATTGTACTTAAGTTTCATGTAAGATGGAATGAAACAATATAATTTTCAGAAAATATCTCTGTTTATAATGGAAGGCATTACCCTGCTGAATTAGTTTGAGTTGTTAGATGTTTTGTATTATTAATTTCTTGCTCATTCTGGAGGATCCTTTCAAAGCTTCTGGGTATTCAGAACTTGTGGCATCCATGTATACATAGTTATAAGCTCTTTGTGAATATTGACGCAGTCTGTATTATGATGACTAGGGTTCTCCTCTCTCTGTATTGGGTGGTGTATTCAGCAAGAGCTTCTTCTCTGTGCCTCCAGCTTTGACCGGGCTCAGGCAGCACAGCCAGCCCCCTAAGTCTTGCCAGCCTGAACAGGAGTCTGCTCTATGTTGTTGTTAAATTTTGGTTGGCTCCACCACCCCCCTTGGCTTTTTGGCTCTTTTTTATTACTTAGGCAGTAAAGGTTTTACTCTATTTCCATCTGATTTAAATGCATAGGATGGTTTATGGTTATATTTGAATGGTCAGAACTACCTAAAGTATGCTCCTGTTTATTATAAGAATTCTCAAATACAAATATTTTACACCATTAAGAAAAAAAAAATTAGTCCCCAAAATAACCTAATGTGATGTTATTATCCGCATTTTTATAGAAAAGAAAGGCAGGATCAGTAAGAATAAGTAATTTATTATGGTCACATATCTAATGCATAGCATATATGAGAAATGTAGACTCTAAAGTCAGAAGACCTGGATTTGAATCCTGACTCCACCTGTTTTTACTCAGGCAAATTAGTTACTAATCTGTGCTCAACTTTCTCATTGATAGGATAGGAATGTTGGTCCTATCAACCTCAAAAAGTGTTCTGAAGATTAAATAAATTAATAAATATTAAAGTTTCTCGAACAATCACTGGCATATAGTACACGCTCAATGCTGCTGCCACTGCTAAATCGCTTCAGTCGTGTCTGACTGTGTGCGACCGCATAGACGGCAGCCCATCAGGCTCCCCCATCCCTGGGATTCTCCAGGCAAGAACACTGGAGTGGGTTGCCATTTCCTCCTCCAATGCATGAAAGTGAAAAGTGAAAGGGAAGCCACTCAGTTGTGTCTGACTCTTAGCGACCCCATGGACTGCAGCCCACCAGGCTCCTCCACCCATGGGATTTTCCAGGCAAGAGTACTGGAGTGGGGTGCCATTGCCTTCTCCAACACTCTCAATAACAACTAGCTATTATTATTGGTCACATGGATTCAGTATTGTTTTTAATTACTTTGAAAACACAAAACAAGTTACAGTGATTGCTCCTGGGGCTTATGGTACAATTTGTAAACTTTGAAAAAAATTCATTTGAAAAGAAACATTTATAAATGTATGGCATGACATTTGTAATGAATAAACAATAATTTCTAATCTGGCTAAAATCTATTCCTCTACTACTGATTATCAGAAAAGTTTAGAAAAGCATTATTGATTTCTTTTATAGAATAGGCAAGAATTCCACAGTGACCCAAGGCACCAAATAATCACAAACCATTGCCCTGCAATGGCCAGAGCTGACTCGCTTTTTATTAGACATTGATCTTTGGCTTTTTCTGAATGCACCAGTGAGTTCAAGGTCTGGATATGTATGACTCATGCAAGCTCTGTGCCATTAAACTGCTTTATAGGAGAAAATGATTCTTCATGCATTGAGTCTGACACTTGACATTCTTTTTATAATTTGAAAATTGGCAGCTCAGAGTATATTTAAATGGAAAACACTACCATTTGTAACCATCATCCAGTTGATAGAAACAATGTTTTTGCCATTGAAATGACTGTACAAAACCCACTGTGACCTGAAACTATCATTGACCTAGACAAATATTAATCTTTTATATATAATGTTGTTAGCACATATTGTTTTTATAACATTTTTTATACTCAGCATATATATTTGGTAACATTCTCAATAGTATAAAATTATATGAATAAGTTAAATTATGCTGTTTAATTGCAGTAATGTAAGGGAAAAAGCAAGCAAATGTATATATTAAAAACAAGAATTTTCTACTAATTACCATCACAATTGTGTATTTTACAATGTTTTTAAGGCATGACTGTGTCTCTAAATAATATGAAATTCAGTAGGGGTAAAATAATTAATTTGAGTAGCTGGGCAGATAAATTACCAAACATTTTAGATTTTTTTTAGTTTACTTTAATACTCTATATGTTTTTATCATCTGTAAATCCTTGCTGCTTTCTACTGAAAATTTTCCCAAAGTTTTCTATTCTGTAACTATAGTTTAATAGGACTACAATAGCTAACCTTTGGCAACCTTGGTTATTTTGATTATTGAATAATATTTAGGAGATTTTGAAATTAACTTCGTACCTGATATCATATTATCATTGGACATTAATTTTAAACTTGTAGGTAAATGTATGACTTATTTGCATTATAGTACTTTATTTTCTTAGCTAAATCTTGACATATAAATGTATGAATATAGTATTTTTTTTCTGTTACTTTTTCTTTCTGTTACTTTTTTACTTTGACCTAAAATTACACTAAAAGCACCTAGACCAGAATTATTGTCTTTTGTACATGTTTTTGTCTTTGCAATTGTGGTAGAGCTGTTTACTGATATCATTTTAATCCATAAAGTTTCTTTATTAGTGATAATCTGTTATAAAAATGTGTTATAAATCTAGTATTTATGACGTAAATAGCCAAAGGGATACTCAAATTCACTATCAATTTTGAATTAAAGTTTTTAAGTCAGTGTCTTTGAAAAGATATATAATGCACATATAGCCTTCACATATTCTAGCTTTTAAACTAATGTACAAGCAAACCTGACTTATACTGGAATCAAAAGATGTATGCTAAGTTTATGCTTTGTTTTTCTAAGGATGAAATTTATGAACACAGGGAGGGTTAAAGGAAACATTTTAAATAATGCCATTTTATTCAAAATTTTAAATTAGGAAGGAATGAACTACTCTTCAGTAATTCAAAATAAAGCATAAATCTTTCATGCAAATATTTTCATTCCTCATGTACATTGGTTAACATAATTAATGGCAGATTAACTGAAAGAAGTGTGAAATGATGACAAACCGAAATACCTTATATGAGATAAAGCAACAGATATCCCCTTATTGCTCTTCTTATACCAACCATTCCATTTGAAAAAGTCATTCATCAATGATGACATCAATTTCACACTAAAAGAAGCTTCAACTGAGTCTAATCCCTTTACTGGACAAGCGGGGGAAGAAAAAAAACGAACCTGAAGTTAAGAGAGACCAAACAAAAAAGTCTGCTTTTTGTGGACTGAATATAGGCCATCCAGCAATGCAAACTATCTATCATAAGTACATTAATTCTTACAATTACATATATACTATTGAAGCTTCTAACATGGATTTCTGGATATAAATAGCGATGGATCATTTTCAGGCTCTGCCCATTAAGCCATAATATCTTGACCAAGAAGAGCATTACATTCCTGAGGATTCATACACTAAACATATAATTTTTCTAAAATGAGGATCACTAGATATTTGAGAATTAAAGATTGTAAGGCAAACGGAGTGCCTGGTTCATAGTTGTGGCTCAATAATTGGTTATCTGAGAAGACGTATTATTTGAAGTATAGAGAAGAACATAAGATGTAGAAGTTATTTGTTTATATTCTATTTCTTTACATTTCCTGAATTATTTTCTAATCATTTTGTGTATTAACTTCATCTTATACATTTACCTCAGAGGTCATTTTGCTATTTACATTTCTAGTCCTTCATGAATTTGGTGGCCTCTCAGTGTGTCTTTATTCTGCCAATATTGATAAATATGCAGAATGTATGCCTGCTGTGGAACCGTATGTATTCTGGAGTAAAAAATATTTGTTAATAGCTGCTAAAACCCATATCTAATTTATTATCATTCACACTGTTAGAACCATACTCTACAATAAGACCAAGACTTTTGGTTTTAAAAATAATTACTTTTATGTATTATTTTTAGTAGTAACTGTTGGTTATGAATATAGAAAGTTGGAGTTCTGCATAAATTCAGTTTTACTTTTCTGAGGATAAGATATATCCTCAGGTATATCTTAGGATGAAGACGCCATAGGGAAATATGAGGATAACCACACAATGACAACTTCCTTGCAGGACTTATTTCCAGTTCAGAGAGACATAGTCAGAGATTATCAAGTGGAATTCACAGCAGGAGCTCAGTTCAGTTCAGTTCAGTTCAGTCGCTCAGTCGTGTCCGACTCTTTGCAACCCCATGAATCACAGCACGCCAGGCCTCCCTGTCCATCACCAACTCCTGGAGTTCACTCAGACTCACGTCCATCGAGTCGGTGATACCATCCAGCCATTTCATACTCTGTTGTCCCCTTCTCCTCCTGCCCCCAATCCCTCCCAGCATCAGAGTCTTTTCCAATGAGTCAACTCTTCACATGAGGTGGCCAAAGTACTAGAGTTTCAGCTTTAGCATCATTCCTTCCAAAGAAATCCCAGGGCTGATCTCCTTCAGAATGGACTGGTTGGATCTCCTTGCAGTCCAAGGGACTCTCAAGAGTCTTCTCCAACACCACAGTTTAAAAGCATCAATTCTTTGGCGCTCAGCTTTCTTCACAGTCCAACTCTCACATCCATACATGACTACTGGAAAAACCATAGCCTTGACTAGACGGACCTTTGCTGGCAAAGTAATGTCTCTGCTTTTTAATATGCTATCTAGGTTGGTCATAACTTTCCTTCCAAGGATAAGCATCTTTTAATTTCATTGCTACAATCACCATCTGCAGTGATTTGGGAGCCCCCAAAAATAAAGTCTGACACTGTTTCCACTGTTTCCCCATCTATTTGCCATGAAGTGATGGGACCAGTTGCCATGATCTTCGTTTTCTGAATGTTGAGCTTGAAGCCAACTTTTTCACTCTCCTCTTTCACTATCATCAAGAGGCTTTTTATTCCTCTTCGCTTTCTGCCATAAGCATGGTGTCATCTGCATATCTGAGGTTATTGATATTTCTCCCGGCAATCTTGATTCCAGCTTGTGCTTCTTCCAGCCCAGGGTTTCTCATGATGTACTCTGCATATAAATTAAATAAGCAGGGTGACAATATACAGCCTTGACATTCTCCTTTTCCTATTTGGAACCAGTTTGTTGTTCCATGTCCAGTTCTGACTGTTGCTTCCTGACCTGCATATAGGTTTCTCAAGAAGCAGGACAGGTGGTCTGGTATTCCCATCTTTTTCAGAATTTTCCACAATTTATTGTGATCCACACAGTCAAAGGCTTTGGCATAGTCAATAAAGCAGAAATAGATGTTTTTCTGGAACTCTCTTGCTTTTTTGATGATCCATTGGATGTTGACAATTTGATCTCTGGTTCCTCTGCCTTTTCTAAAACCAATCAATGATGTATATCATGTATACCATAGATGTACATAAGATATGACATTGCCCTTTGAATCATAGTTTGGAGAATAACAGTGTTGGGTACTTTGTGATCTACTGGCTCAGTGAAGATATGATAAAAGTAATATCATTTTTTCTCAGTCCTTTTTAATTCATGTGTTGGGATCTAGTGCCTGCCTGGTGGACGTTTTTGAGGACCATGGCAGCAGCTACTGACTTTACAGCGGTCCTGAAGGGGGGCCAACAAGGTCACACACAGTTTCAGCAAACAACTTCTAGTAACAAAAATAACATCTAATATTTTGTTAATTTTTATGAGTTAAGGACTGCTACACTATACAAATTATCATATATAATATCAGTATAAACATACAAAACATAGGCCTATTATTCTCATTTTACAGAAGAAAAAAAGATATTATTATTAACTTGACAAAAGTTTTGTAGCTAGAAGTGGCAGAAACAGGGTCAGGTCTATCTACTAACAAATCCAAAGAATTTGGTTACTACTGCATTGCCTCCTGCCCAACCTGTCTTTACTTTGTTATTTTTTAATGAGTATTTGTCTAAGTCAGGCAAGAGATACATGGAACTGTGCATTACCTTGATGTTTAGTTTGAGATATCTCTGGTGAAATTGATTCCTGTCTGTTCTGAAGCCTAGCTTCTGTAAAGTTCAATTATTTAGAATACAATAAGGACATATTTATTAAGTTCTGTGCTAGAGGCTTCTGTCTAAAGTCATTTTCAGACTTGGAAAAGTGTTTTAAATTTTCGAAGATTTTGGAATATGATGAAATATAATTTTTTGAGCAAAGCCTACACTATAATTTTCTTCACACGCATAAACTAAAGACATAAAAGATGCAGATAGAATGGAAATCAAAGAAACATCAGAGTAGAAAATCTAGAGGCAAGCAAAAATTCAACTCCAATAAATGAATGGCTGATCCATCAGTCCTTTTCTTTGAAGTTTTGATCTGAAAGAATAAAAACAAAAGAGAGACTGAGGGAGGAAAAACTTGCTTCTACAGGAATAAAGCTAAATATAAGCTAGGTAATTTCCTCCTTTTTAAATATCCCCAAGGAAGCCAGCTTCTGGATGGAGGATTTCTTTTAAGTTCTTAAATGAGAACAGAGGGAAATCATTTTTAAAATAGGTCAATATCAAAAAAGTGTCCCTAGATTTCTCATTACACCTATCTGATCATATGCTGTAATTATCGATGAACTCCAGAGCAAACTCATTTGACATTTCCTTCAGAAATATGGAGAGATGTTTCGAATTATTCAGAAACAGTCTCTTTAAAAATGGTGGGTCTGTCTTGGCTGTGTGAAAAATGTTAATCATGTTCATTTGAGGAAATTTACTAACATGGTGCATATAAATGCAATTCAGTTTACTGAATTATGTAAATTCTTGAGATTGGCAACATTTTATAAAGTATTTAAGGTTTTAACAAAAAAAGCAAAGGAAAGTTAGCCATCAGTTCAGTTCAGTTCAGTTCAGTCACTCAGTCCTGTCCGACTCTTCGCGACCCCATGAATCGCAGCACGCCAGGCCTCCCTGTCCATCAACTCCCGGAGTTCACTCAGACTCACGTCCATCGAGTCAGTGATGCCATCCAGCCATCTCATCCTCTGTCGTCCCCTTCTCTTCCTGCCCCCAACCCCTCCCAGAATCACAGTCTTTTTCAATGAGTCGACTCTTTGCATGAGGTGGCCAAAGTACTGGAGTTTCAGCTTCAGCATCATTCCTTTCAAAGAAATCCCAGGGCTGATCTCCTTCAGAATGGACTGGTTGGATCTCCTTGCAGTCCAAGGGACTCTCAAGAGTCTTCTCCAATACCACAGTTTAAAAGCATCAATTCTTCGGTGCTCAGCCTTCTTCACCGTCCAACTCTCACATCTATACATGACAGTTAGCTGTAGATATTCCATTTATTTCTCAAGTATTTACTGACTTGTATGACTGGCAATATGAAGATGGCTTAAAAGAGGGAGTGACCCTAAAGTTTTGAAGAATCAATAGGAGTTTTCCAGAAATATGAATCAGAATCCTAGGCAGAAGAAAGAACAGGGGAAAAGGGCAGAGAAATAATGAAGGATCCAATCCATGAGGATCTTAAATCAGCTATAGTGTAATCACTTGAGTCTTTGTTAAAAATAAGGTTACAGTGTCTTGTCCCATGCCACGTCAGTCATACTCAGTGATAGCAGAAGGCAAGCATTTATATTTTAATAGGCAAGCCTAGGTTTTTTTTAAGCATTAAGAGTTGGGAATTGTTGATATAGATGGTAGAAGCATCTGGACTCAGGCAACAATCTCACAATCTGTTTTACTCTTACAAAAAGTATAATGATGGCTTTCGAATAGTGAGAGAAGTTTAATAATGAAGGAAAATGATCTGTTGAAAGACTGATACACTAATCTTACCTACCTTTCCCTTTTCAGTATGCTTTAATCAGATTTTAGTTCCTAAACTCTTGTCAAAGTTAACAAGAACCTTTAGCTTTCCAAAGTGCTAATTCTCAACCTACATCTCAGCAGCATTTGAAAAAATTGATTATCCACTCGAAACAGTGAATTTTCTTGGTGATAAGAAAGCTCCTGGTATTCATTTTCATTTTCTTGTAGGCCTCTCTTTCTAATTCTACTTTCCTGGATCCTCCAGAATCTTAACCTAATTTTTTCTCTTTCAATAATTATTCTTTGAAATAGTAGCTCTAAATATTCACATAATTAGACCCCAGATATGCATCTCCAGACCCTTTTTCTTTACACCTATATGTTCAACTATCTACTCAAAATATCTGCTTTAATGTTTAGAGGGAGTTTCAAATATTTATGTTTTATAGGAGATCCCTCTAGCTCTAAACTTGCTCCTTCTCTAGTCTTATTCATCTTGAGCAATGATACCCCACTTCATGAGGCCAAATAGCTAGTAATCATACTTCCTATCTTCCCTCCTTCCTTCTTTTATCTCTCTCTCTCTTTTTATATTTCACGATTGATCCATCGGCAGCCACACTGGAAATTTCTTTAAACGATATCCTGAATCTTACACCTCACAAACTCCATGAATCCTTTCTTGTTCAAGCTGCTAGCATCACCTATTACCTAGACAATAGCAATAGACTCCTACTTGATCTGCCTGCCTCTATTCTTGCCCCATATGGTAAATTGTTCATAGTGATCCTGAGCAACCTTTAAGAACATAAAAATGCCACCTGCCTGCTCAAAATCCCCAATGGCTATCTTACTTAAAACCCAAAGACCTTACCAAGGCTCACAAGGGTCTTCTCTCTCTTCTGCCAATATATTCTATAATTATACTTTGTTTCTACTGCTTCAACTGTGGTAGACTTTCTTGCTGTTTTGCACCAAACTTGTTTTTCTTCAGAGGTTAGCATCATGGTTTCCTCTTCTTGGGATGCTTTTCTCCCACATACCAGCATGTCTTTATTCCTCATTTTATCCTGATCTCTGTTCATATATAAGCTCTTTTGAATGTCCTTTTATGAGCACCTTATTTAAACAGTTCTCTCTTCTCTATGTTACTCTATACTTCCTTACCACACTTTATTTTTATCACAGCATTATCACATTTAAAATTGTATCAGATAGGTGTTAGCAGCTTATATATTTTGCTCTTCCACAGGGAATATAAACTTCTTAAAAACGAGTACTTTATCTTGTGTACTTTTTCTTAAGCACCAGGTTCAAAAAAATCCATGTAGTAGATAGAAAGCAGAAAAAGAATATTTGTTAAATGAGTGAATCTTTTATATGTAAGATGGTGAAGCCTTAACAATGGTATTATGAATAAGGGTGGTGAGAAAAGAGAAAAGCACAATCCTGTTTTGAAATTAAGTTGTAACTATTAATAACATTATGTCATATTATGCTATAATCTGGTAAGATAAAGAACTAGAAACTACATGAAAAATGTCAGCATCTCTATTATCAAAAAGATAATACAAAGGATAAAATGGTTAATTTATTCAAAAGAATGAGATGTCATCAATAGATCTGAGTTTGAAGAGTCCTTTTTTCTGGCCACGCCCCATGGCATTTGGGCTCTTAGTTCCCCAAATAGGGATTGAATTCATGCTCCCTGCAGTGGAAGCAGAGTCTCAACCTTGGACACCAGGGAAGTCCCTGAAGTGTTCTTAAAAGTAGCTTTGCTGTGGTAGAATAGGAGTAAAAGAAGAAATGGGCAGACATGAGTTGAACAAACACTCTAGGCATAGAAATTGACATTCAAAATCACAAATATTGGGGAAAACTGCAGATAATTAATTAGGCTAAACCATAGGATTGGAAATTAGGGAAAATTGGAAAGTAGGAAATAAGGGTGGAAAATGATCACATCTCAGGTATTTGTAGCCTTGAATGCCATACCTAAATTATTGGGGATTAATTGAAGTAAAGGATGAAGGATATTAAAAGAGTTTTAAGCAGAGAGGAGAGTCTGTAGTGGATGTTTGTTTTTTTGTCACTACAGAACTAACAAATTCGGATGGGTCCCAAATAGTATGCCTGGATTTTAACTCCGACCACGGTGGCTGAAATGGGACAGATTGTATCTCTCTTTGCACCCTGGCAGCCAAGGCAAGGGTATATGACTTAGCCAATTGGATGCTTTGGTTGGGGATTTTAATTCCTGAGGAACAAACAGTATTCACAGTGGCAATGGGAGAATCAGCAATTCAGGACTATGGTGGCTCAAGCCTGTGCATTGCAGCAATACCATGGAGTACTGAGCACAGCATTCTTAGTCCTTGGAGATCTCAAAGACCTTTTCATCTTTCTGTACTTTTTTGATAAGAAGCTGGATGTTGCAATTCTCAGAAGCCAGCAAAAATCACAGATAGATACACAAGGGGGAGAATTAGAGAAGGAAATATTATGATGTCTGAAGATCAAAAGATAAGTTTTATGAAGTTTTAAAGTTTTGTGAAACTTGCTGATAGTGAGAGATGGTATTAAATGGTATCCTAGTGGTTTTGACAATTGAACTTCCTAAATTTGAGGAGCAAGTTTCATTGTGTATTTATGGTGGTCCACTCATATTTGACAAATGTATGTCAGATTAGATGAGTGTTGTTGCTGTTCAGTTGCTAAGTCATGTCCAACTCTTTGTGACCTCATGAACTGTAGCATGCCAATTTTCTCTGTCCACTACTCCTGGAGTTTGTTCAAAGTCAAGTCCATTGAATTGATGATACTATCTAACCATCTCATCCTCTGCCACCCTCTTCTCCTTTTGCCTTCAATGTTTCCCAGCATCAGGGTCTTTTCCAATGAGTTGGCTCTTTGCATCAGGTGGCCAAAGTATTGGATTTTCACCTTCAGCATCAGTCCTTTCAATGAATATTCAGGGTTGATTTCCTTTAGGATGGACTGGTTGGATCTCCTTGCAGTCCAAGGGACTCTCAAGAGTCTTCCTCATCTAGCACCACAAATCAAAAGTGTCAATTCTTTGGCTCTCAGCCTTCTTCATGCTCCAACTCTCACATCTGTGCATGACTACTGGAAAAACCATAACTTTGACTATGCGGATCTTTGTTGGCAAAGTGATGTCTCTGCATTTTAATACATTGTCTAGGTTCATCATAGCTTTCCTTCCAAGTAGCAAGTGTCTTTTAATTTCATGGCTTCAGTCACCTGACTATCCATGGTGATTTTGGACATCTTTAATGTCTACTATTTGAAAACAATTTAATAAGCATCAGTGGAAAATTATTTTTTGGCAAGAATAGAGATGTGATGCATTTAATATACAAACTCTGAAAAAGTGTGACATTTTATGTTTTGAACATGTTTATGTATTAATTGTAGCTAACCTAATTGCAAGCTTTCATTAAAAGAGACTAATAAAATTTAGACATAGATTCTAGAGGTAAATAAAACTGAAATTTCAAATCAGTTGTTGGAAGTGAAGGCATATTATTATTTTTATACAAAAAGATAGTGTGTAAGAAGCAGTTGTCTTCTATATAAATTGACTATATTTGTGATTTAGCAGAATCAGTTACTTTACAACAGATTCTGAATACAGTTAACATTTGAACTTTGCGTTTGTGCTCAGTCGCTTCAGTAATGACCAACTCTTTCTGACCCCATGGACTGTAGCAAACCAGGCTCCTCTGCCCCATGGGATTCTCCAGGCAACAATACTGGTGGGTAGCTAAGACCCACACCAGGGGATCTTTCTGACCCAGGGATCGAACCCCCATCTCTTATGGATTCTTTACCATCTGAGCCACCAGGGAAGCCCTTTAAGCACTGTGATCTCAAAATTTTACTAAAGGTCACTTATGAATCACTCAGGGCTTTAGTAGAAACATAGACAATGTGCTTAATAATGATTTTGTTTGCATTAAAGAAACATTCTTCAAGAAACATTTTCAACATTCATGAAAGGGTCTAACCATGACCTTAAGAGATTTTTCACAAAATACAGGGACTGGGGAAAATTCAACATCTTCTAAGGAAGCTCATTAACCAAATGGCTGATACAGCACATGGTGATAGGACTTACTAGTAGGCATTGGAGAATCAAGCTGAAAGTTTGATAGTGGAACATGTTACACATAATTAAATATGGATCCTTCTTAATCAATAGTGAGGGCATAATTACTTTTCTCAAGGTTAGTTAGGCAGGGTTATTTAAGAGGACAGAAGCCAGAGTGAAGGAAATCAAGAGGACAAACTAGAGAATCATGCATTTTGGAGCCGAGGAGGCTGTTAGGAGCTTTGGCACACTTGAAAAACTGTACTGCAGTTTTATCAGTAGGCTCATTAGGGGACTATTAGACAAGGTCAGGAAAGCCTATAAAAACTGGTGGGTACAGTTAAACAGTGGCTCTCTCCTTCACCAGTTGCTCAATAATAGCTGCCATGTTTTCATGTCTTTGAACAAAACATCTTACGTGAGCATCTCCTTAAAGTATTTGTGCAATTCTGCCTTTTAAAGATGTCATCATTCCTCTGTGAAAACTATCAGTGATGAATTAATGAATGTTTCCTGTAGTGATGAACCCAAACTGTTCCAACCACTGCCTGTTAATCATGATGGAAAGAAATATATACGTAAGCATATGTGCTGCTGCTAAGTCGCTTCAGTCGTGTCTGACTCTGTGCGACCCCATAGATGGAAGCCCACCAGGCTCCGATGTCCCTGGGATTCTCCAGGCAAGAACACTGGAGTGGGTTGCCATTTCCTCCTCCAATGCATGAAAGAGAAAAGTGAAAGTGAAGTCGCTCAGTCGTGTCCAACTCTTAGGGACCCCATGGACTACAGCCTACCAGGCTCCTCCATCCATGGATTTTCCAGGCAAGAGTACTGGAGTGGGGTGCCATTGCCTTCTCCGTAAGCATATGTAGGTGTTGTAAATATGTTTTGCCCCAAACCTGACCCTTGTGAAGGAGGACTAATGAAGAGAAAGAGCATAACAGCTTAGTCCCATCAAGTTTGTGGGCTAACATTCCTGGAAATGTTGCTAAATATTACATCTTTTCTCCATCTCTTCCTTTTCCTCTCTATCCCCAAATATTTATTGAGTAACTTCTTTGAGCAAAGCACTGAATATAGGAGATAAATTAACTTGAAAGACATAGATGGTAATTATGTTGATAGGGCTGCTTGTGAGGATCTGCCAAGTATCACCAGATGTCTAAGAAGGCTCCTGGTTATATAACAAAAGATGACTGGAGCTCTTAGTAATGTGATAATGTAAGACTATCTACACTATTGACTGAGATGGAACAGTCTATGAAGGGATATCAAATCTATTCCAGGAACAAATAATGTGATTTTGTATATTTGTAAGAATAATACTTCCCTGAAACATTTTTCCCAAACATATTTGATGAAAGTTCCGACTTCAGAGAGTTTTTTCCCCAGGGAATTTACAGTATTCTTAAAATAGTCTAAAATCCTAACAAATATATCCCTTAAAAACTTGCCTTTTTACTTTTACTTCCAAAACTTTAATATGCTCTTTTAAGAGACAAGAAAATAAACATTGTTTTTATAAAAATAAATAGTATATCAAATTTAGTAACTACTATGAAATGGTCAAATTTTGATCTGAGATAATATGTATATATAAAACCTTTGAAAATAAATTAAATTATCTAAATCTTGAGAAAGGAAAGTCTCGGGTATTATTTATAGACTTTATGTATATTTTTAAATAAAGCACTAACATCAAAAATTTTTTCCCCACTGGATATTTTCAAAGCTTGTTACATTTAACTTTTTTTAATTAAAATACTAGTTTTTCACAGGACTAGAGAGGTGAGCAGTTTTTAACAATGAATATATTTTATAGTATGTTTATTAACTGTGTCTTTACATAGGCTATTTGAAAAGGCCATTCCCACCTTAACCTTTATTCAATTCAGTTCAGTCACTCAGTCATGTCCAACTCTTTGTGACCCCATAAATCGCAGCACGCCAGGCCTCCCTGTCCATCACCAACACCCGGAGTTCACTCAAACTCATGTCCATTGAGTTGGTGATGCCATCCAGCCATCTCATCCTCTGTCGTCCCCTTATCTTCCTGCCCCCAATCCCTCCCAGCATCAGAGTCTTTTCCAGTGAGTCAACTCTTTGCATGAGGTGGCCAAAGTACTAGAGTTTCAGCTTTAGCATCATTCCTTCCAAAGAACACCCAGGACCAATCTCCTTTAGAGTTGACTGGTTGGATCTCCTTGCAGTCCAAGGGACTCTCAAGAGTCTTCTCCAACACCACAGTTCAAAAGCATCAATTCTTTGGCGCTCAGCTTTCTTCAAAGTCCAACTCTCACATCCATACACAACCACAGGAAAAACCATAGCCTTGACTAGATGGACATTTGTTGGCAAAGTAATGTCTCTGCTTTTCAATATACTATCTAGTTTGGTCATAACTTTCCTTCCAAGGAGTAAGCGTCTTTTAATTTCATGGCTGCAGTCACCATCTGCAGTGATTTTGGAGCCCAGAAAAATAAAGTCTGACGCTGTTTCCACTGTTTCCCCATCTATTTCCCATGAAGTGGTGGGACCAGATGCCATGATCTTCGTTTTCTGAATATTGAGCTTTAAGCCAACTTTTTCACTCTCCACTTTCACTTTCATCAAGAGGCTTTTGAGTTCCTCTTCACTTTCTGCCATAAGGGTGGTATCATCTGCATATCTGAGGTTATTGATATTTCTCCTGGCAATCTTGATTCAAGCTTGTGTTTCTTCCAGTCCAGCGTTTCTCATGATGTACTCTGCATAGAAGTTAAATAAGCAGGGTAACAATATACAGCCTGACGTACTCCTTTTCCTATTTGGAACCAGTCTGTTCCATGTCCAGTTCTAACTGTTGCTAACCTTTACTAGAAGATCTCTATTCCATTGTTTTTCATTTATCTAGCAGAGACCTTAGGGATGATGGGTCCCATACTTAGCCTAGGGTTGGGAATTTGGTCAATGAGAGGTATATACAGAAAGACAGAAGCAGAGAGGAGAGGGAGAGTAGGGAACTGGCTCACACAATTGCAGGATGGTAAATTTGACATTTGTAGGAGATCCAACCAGTCCATTCTGAAGGAGATCAGCCCTGGGATTTCTTTGGAAGGAATGATGCTAAAGCTGAAACTCCAGTACTTTGGTCACCTCATGTGAAGTGTTGACTCATTGGAAAAGACTTTGATGCTGGGAGAGATTGGGGGCAGGAGGAGAAGGGGATGACAGAGGATGAGATGGCTGGATGGCATCACTGACTCGATGGACGTGAGTCTGAGTGAACTCCGGGAGTTGGTAATGGACAGGGAGGCCTGGCGTGCTGCCATTCATGGGGTCGTAAAGAATCAGACACGACTGAGTGACTGAACTGAACTGAACTGAGGGCAGGTTTAGCAGGCTGGACCCTCAGGCAGGAGATGATGCTGCAGTCTGGAGTCAGGTTTTGTTCTCAGGGAAACCTATGTTTGCTCTATGGCCCTCAGCTAATTGGGT
The DNA here is from genome assembly GCF_003369695.1 of Bos indicus x Bos taurus. Lineage (NCBI taxonomy): Eukaryota > Metazoa > Chordata > Mammalia > Artiodactyla > Bovidae > Bos > Bos indicus x Bos taurus. Next base: position 28,952,643 of record NC_040081.1, on the reverse strand, counting down.
GAGGCATACCCCCATTATCAAAGGTAATCTCCTTTGCCTGAAGGATTATAAATCATCAGCCACATTGCAGATATTATCCACATCTACAAAACACCTCCACAGCCACACCTAAATTAATGTTTGATTTAAAAACTTAGTATTAGAGCTTAGACAAGTTAACTCATAAAACTGGCCATCATAGTATTCCTTGATATTTCAAGAAGGGGATAAAAATCTAGGTCTGGGGTCTGGTGGATAGCATCCTAATGAGTCCCTAGTGTGGAAATTGAGGTAGTTCCTCATGTTTCCAGAACTAAGAGTATTTACACATGCAGAGGCCCTCAACTGAGGAAGGGTTGAATCCCTTTGCAGAAAAATCCTGCAACTTAGCCATGTGTATGTTGTAACTCTTCCTCCAGTACCTCACCAGAAAGGTCATTTATTAATGTGATGGTTTAAGTAAATACCCAGATATTCCAGGATTTGGTAGAAACATGGTTCTGAAGTGATGCTAATGTCTAGGGATTCAAAACTTCACCATGGTCTATTGTAGATTATGGTCTTATGGAGATAAATCGAGTCTTGACCCAGGATTATTGTATTATAAAATAGGTCTAGCAGACCCACAGATATCTTGTCATTGCTTTTCTAATTCCTTATGCATATTAGAATAGACAGTTGAGCAACAGGATCTTCACATTGGTTCTCTGACCAATGAAGTAATGATTATAATGGAAGGAAGAGGCAAGTACCTAGAGTTGCCTCCTCTCACAAATTTACCAATTTAGTGAACCAATATTAATCCTGTTTTCCAGGGAATGGGGAATTTTAGAGGTGAGTTTCACTCTAAAAACTTTGAAGACACAGAGCTGGTGATTCCTATTCTATCACCTCTGAATGTATCTGATTGATCTAAGAAAAAAATAGATGAGATTTGAGAAAGACTGTGGATAATCATAGGACTTTCCTGGTGGCTCAGATGGTAAAGTGTCTGTCTACAATGTGGGAGACCCGGTTCAATCCCTGGGTCAGGAAGATCCCCTGGAGAAGGAAATGGCAATCCACTCCAGTACTCTTCCCTAGAAAATCCCATGGACAGATGGTGACAACAATCTCAATTCTAAGGGATTATCTTTTGGAGAAAATCAACTCAATTCCTGACACCTAGTATGTAACATTGACTTGGCAAACAGTTTCATTTAAAAAACAATAGCAGTCATTTGCTCTCATCCAACAGTGGCAGCAGTATCCTGAAATCAGTCATAATAGAGTCTTCAGTAATCCTGATGATCCTAATAATCCAAAAAGTATCACACTAGTCCTTATGTTAATGGAGTTATGCTCATGAGACCTGGATATCAGAAATTAGTAAGTATCCTAGGTGCCTTAGACACGTGTTTGGCAGGGGTTAAAAATAAACTCCAGGAAAATTCAGGATGTATTTGTCAGGAGTCTCCAAAACAACAGAGCCAAAAGGATACCTCTCCAGAAGAAAGAGATTTGTTTTAAGGAACTGGCTCACCTGGATGCCTGGTCATTTTTTGTTGATTCCAGTAAGTCTATCCCTTTAAATATTGTTTCAATGAAGTCTTTTTGGTTGAACCATCTGAGTAGAAATCTGTTTCCTGCAAGACTAAGATCCAGAGAGTATGTCTTTCTTTCTATGTGTCATCTATTGATTATCTACCTATCTTTGTCTCATCCTAACCTAATATTGAAATGGATATTTGTAAGACAGTCAATGAATGTTTGTTGACTGATAATTATAACAACCACCATGTATTAACTTGAATTATCCAGCAGAAACTATGCCAGGCATTAAACATTTATTTCACTTTAGTTCTATGTTAACCCTAAAAGGGTTAACAAGAGAAGAGACTCAAGTAAGGTGAAAAAAACTACTAAGTAGTGGCATAGGAATTTTTGCCTAGATCTGTTTGTAATAATATGTTACCATGCATAATAAGGTTCCATCATTTCTTGTTACTAATTTTGAGTTGCTGCTGCTGTTGCTGCTAAATTGCTTCAGTCGTGTCCGAGTCTGTGAGACCCCATAGACGGCAGCCCACCAGGCTCCCCCATCCCTGGGATTCTCCAGGCAAGAATACTTGAGTGGGGTGCCATTGCCTTCTCCAATTTTGAGTTAGGTATTGTAAATAAGGGGCTTCTTTAATAACTCAGAGAGTAAAGAATCCGCCTGTAATTTGAGAGACCTGGGTTCAATCCATTGGTCAGGATGATCCCTTGGATAAAGGAATGGCTACTTACTCCAGTATTCTTTCCTAGAGAATTCCATGGACAGAGGAGCCGGGCGGGCTATAGTCCATGGGGGTCTCAAAGAGTTGGACATGACTCAGCAAATAACACTAACTGCTATTGTAAAAAAACAAACAAACAAAAAATTCCACTCTTTTCTGCATGATATACTCAGCAAGTATGCAAGAAAGTCTGATTCCATTGTTTTTGAACACATTATCCTTGGCCTTCAATTTGCCACACAATGTAGGCGATGCACAGAATTTGACATATTGTCTCCAAATTATCACCACTGATTCACTGAAATTGAACAGGTAGCATTTAGAACCACTTCATTAGTATACCTACTTCACAAAAGGAATTTTCCTATATTGGAAGAAATGGATCATACCTACTTCTTGTGAGCTCTTAGAATTTTTTAATATCACCACTAAAAATAGAGAAAAAACCAATGTGATTTTAAAGACAAGATATTATTGGAATCCCACCATCTGGCTCTACAAATTCTGAAGAAGAATAAGACCTATTTTTCTGGTTTAATGTGGGAAACTATTGTCATGATTCCAAAGTATTTCCAGGGCCCTCCTGTTGACTATTATGTTCATTTGTAATACAGTAATAATTGTTAGGTATACAGAGTCTTAAAAGCTATCCCATAACTACTGTCTCATCACATGATGCAATAGGTGATCATGAGTAGAAATGGAATAAAATCACCAAGCCACCATCTCATTTCCTAAGGAGTAATATGACCTTGTAGAGATCTGGACCATGTCTTTAGTTTCTTGGACCTAAGCAGAGGATCAAATGGGGGAAGTGACAATAAAATGTTCATTTTTTCCAGAAGACCTGGATACTTGTTTCCACCAGGGTGGTAGATTAAATTATGTCCTGAAGGATATGAATGACATTTACATAAGAAGCTGCAGAACAGTCAATTTGATTTGAGTACCCCACAGTCAGCAAGCCTCTTTAATCAGAGGACCCATTAATGAACAATTAGCTTTGTGTTACTTCATTTAAATTTAAATTCTACCTTTCTCTTCTTCCATTTCATCAATATATAATCTTGCCACTTAATTTTTAAGAAAGAAGTTGTATTACCGTGAGCAGTTTCTTTGAGCAAAAGTTTGAATTCAGCATTTTTTCCCCCTTAAGATTTACTACATTGTGATTTCCATTAATATAAAAAACAAGAATTTACAGATTTATGGCAATGCATGTAGGGGTAAAGTGACTTGTTCTAAGTTAGACAGCAACTCAGAAACAAAATCAAGGAAACTGCAGAAAGTAAGGAAATGTTCAAAAGGATGGGGGCATGTTAAAGAAATGTGGGAGACAGTATGAAATACTCCCCAGGGCTGGAATAATTTAAGCAACTAAATAAAAAAAATACTATTATATTATACCCCACAATAGAAAATGAATATCCATAAAATGATATCTATAATAATTCTAACAAAGGGTTAAACAAATAACTAAATGAGGAAGAACGTACAGATTTCCTACAGAAGAATTCCAAATAATTTATGTACCTTTATTGCCCACACTGTCCAGGAGATGGAATTAAAAAAATATATATTTATTATTTTAATTGGAGGCTAATTACTTTACAATACTGTAGTGGTTTTTGCCATACATTGACATGGATAAGCCATGGGTGTACATGTGTTCCCCATCCTGAACAGCCCTCCCACCCCCCTCCCCATCCCATCTCTCAGGGTCATCCCAGTGCACCAGCCCTGAACACCCTGTCTCATGCACTGAACCTGGACTTGCAATCTATTTCACATATGGTAATATATATGTTTCAATGCTGTTCTCTCGAATCATCCCACCCTTGCCTTCTCCCACAGAGTCCAAAAGTCTGTTTTTACATCTGTGTCTCTTTTGCTGCCTCATGTATAAGGTCACCATTACTATCTTTCTAAATTCCGTACATATGCGTCATTTTACTGTATTGGTGTTTTTCTTACTGACTTACTTCACTCTGTATAATAGGCTCCAGTTTCATCCACCTCATTAGAACTGATTCAAATGCATTCTTTTTAATAGGTGAGTAATATTCCATTGTTTATATGTACCACAGCTTTCTTATCCATTCATCTGCTGATGGGCATCTAGGTTGCTTCCATGTCCAAGCTATTGTAAACAATGCTGCAATGAAGATTGGGGTACACACATCTCTTTCAATTCTGGTTTCCTTGGTGTGTATGCCCAGCAGTGGGATTTCTGGGTTGTATGGGAGTTCTATTTACAGTTTTTTAAGGAATCTCCACACTGTTCTCCATAGTGGCTGTACTAGTTTGCATTCCCACCAACAGTGTAAGAGGGTTCCCTTTTCTCCACACGCTCTGCAGCATTTACTGTTTGTGGACTTTTTGATAGCAGCCATTCTGACGGGTGTGAAATGGTACCTTATTGTGGTTTTGATTTGCATTGGAGAAGGCAGTGGCAACCCACTCCAGTACTCTTGCCTGAAAAATCCCATGGACAGAGGAGGCTGGTAGGCTGCAGTCCATGGGGTCGCTAAGAGTCAGACACGACTGAGCGACTTCACTTTCACTTTTCACTTTCATGCATTGGAGAAGGAAATGGCAACCCACTCCAGTGTTCTTGCCTGGAGAATCCCAGGGATGGGGGAGCCTGGTGGGCCACCGTCTATGGGGTCGCACAGAGTCGGACACAACTGAAGCGACTTAGTAGTAGTAGTAGTATAATGAGTGATGTTGAGCATCTTTTTATGTGTTTGTTAGCCATCTATATGTCTTCTTTGAAGAAACGTCTGTTTAATTCTTTGGCACATTTTTTTATTGTGTCATTTATTTTTCTGGAATTGAGCTGCAGGTGCTGCTTGTATATTTTTGAGATTGATTCTTTGTCAGTTGCTTCATTTGCTATTATTTTCTCCCATTCTGAAGGCTGTTTTTTCACCTTGCTTATAGTTTCCTTCATTGTGCAAAAGCTTTTAAGTTTAATTTGGCCCCATTTGTTTATTTTTGCTTTTATTTCCATTACTCTGAGAGGTGGGTCATAGAGGATCCTGATGTGATTTATGTCAGAGAGTGTTTTGCCTATGTTTTCCTCTAGGAGTTTTATAGTTTCTGGTCTTACATTTAGGTCTTTAATCCATTTTGAGTTTATTTTTGTGTATGGTGTTAGAAAGTGTTCTTGTTTCATTCTTTTACAAGTGGTTGACCAGTTTTCCCAGCACCACTTGTTAAAGAGATTGTCTTTTCTGCATCGTATATTCTTGCCTCCTTTGTCAAAGATAAGGTGTCCATAGGTGTGTGGATTTATCTCTGGGCTTTCTATTTTCTTCCATTGATCTATATTTCTATCTTTGTGCCAGTACCATACTGTCTTGATGACTGTAGCTTTGTAGTATAGTCTGAAGTCAAGCAGGTTGATTCCTCCAGTTTCATTCTTCTTTCTCAAGATTGCTTTGGCTATTCGAGGTTTTTTGTATTTCCATACAAATTGTGAAATTATTTGTTCTAGTTCTCTGAAAAATACCATTGATAGCTTGATAGGGATTGCATTGAATCTATAGATTGCTTTGGGTAGTATACTCATTTTCACTATATTGATTTTTCTGATCCATGAACATGATATATTTCTCCATCTATTAGTGTCATCTTTGATTTCTTTCATCATTGTTTTATCATTTTCTAGATATAGGTCTCTTGTTTCTCTAGGTAGATTTATTCCTAAGCATTTTATTCTTTTCATTGCAATGGTGAATGGAATTGTTTCCTTAATTTCTCTTTCTATTTTCTCATTGTTAGTGTATAGGAATGCAAGGGATTTCTGTGTGTTAATTTTATATCCTGCAACTTTACTATATTCATTGATTGATTAGCTCTAGTAATTTTCTGGTGGTGTTACAGGGTGTTCTATGTAGAGGATCATGTCATCTGCAAACAGTGAGACTTCTTTTCCAATCTGGATTCCTTTTACTTCTTTTTCTTCTCTAATTGCTGTGGCTAAAACTTCCAAAACTATGTTGAATAGTAGTGGTGAGAGTGGGCACCTTTGTCTTGTTCCTGACTTTAGGGGAAATGCTTTCAGTTTTTCACCATTGAGGTAATGTTTGCTGTGGGTTTATCATATATGGCTTTTATTATGTTGAGGTATGTTCCTTCTATGCCTGCTTTCTGGAGGGATTTTTATCATAAATGGATGTTGAATTTTGTCAAAGGCTTTCTCTGCATCTATTGAGATAATCATGTGCTTTTTATCTTTCAATTTGTTAATATGGTGTATCACATTGATTGATATGCAAATATTGAAGAATCCTTGCATCCCTGGGATAAAGCCCACTTGGTCATGAAGTATGATCTTTTTTAATATGTTGTTGGATTCTGTTTGCTAGAATTTTGTTAAGGATATTTGCATCTATGTTCATCAGTGATATTGGGCTATAGTTTTCTTTTTTTGTGGCATCTTTGTCTGGTTTTGATATTAGGGTGATGGTGGCCTCATAGAATGAGTTTGGAAGTTTACCTTCCTCTGTAATTTTCTGGAAGAGTTTGATTAGGATAAGTGTTAGCTCTTTAATTTTGGTAGAATTCAGCTGTGAAGCCACCTGGTCCTGAGCTTTTGTTTGTTGGAAGATTATTTTATTATAGTTTCAATTTCCATGCTTGTGATGGGTCTATTAGGATTGTCTATTTCTTCTTGGTTCAGTTTTGGAAGGTTATACTTTTCTAAGAATTTGTCCATTTCTTCCAAGTTGTCCATTTTACAGGCATTTGGTTGCTGATAGTAGTCTCTTATGATCCTTTGTATTTCTGTGTTTCCTGTTGTGATTTCTCCATTTTCATTTCTTATTTTGTTGTTTTGATTTTTCTCCCTTTTTTTTCTTGATGAGTCCAGCTAATGGTTTGTCTATTTTATTTATCTTCTCAAAGAACCAGCTTTTAGTTTTTTTTTTTTTCCCCCATTTCTTCTATAGTCTCCTTTGTTTCTTTTTCATTTATTTCTGCCCTAATTTTTATGATTTCTTTCCTTCCGCTAACCCTGGGGATCTTGACTTCTTCTTTTTCTAGTTGCTTTAGGTGTAAAGTTAGGTAATTTACTTGATTTTTCTCTTGTTTCTTGAGGTAAGCCTGTATTGCTATGAACCTTCCCCTTAGCACTGCTTTTACTGAGTCCCACAGGTTTTGGGTTGTCGTGTTTTTGTTTTCATTTGTTTCTGTGCATATTTTAATTTCTTTTTTGATTTCTTCTGTAATTTGTTGGTTATTTTGAAGCATGTTGTTTAGCCCCCATATGTTTGTATTTTTAATAGTTTTTTTCCCATATAGTTGACATCTAATCTTACTGTGTTGTGATCCGAAAAGATGCTTGAAATAATTTCAAATTTTTGAATTTACGAAGGCTAGATTTATGGCCCAGAATATGATCTATCCTGGATAAGGTTCGGTGTGCACTTGAGAAAACGGTGAAATTCATTGTTTTAGGGTGAAATGTCCTATAGATATCATTAGATCTAAGTGGTCCATTGTACCATTTAGAACTTGTGCTTCCTTGCTAATTTTCTGTTTAGTTGATCTATCCATAGGTGTGAGTGAGGTATTAAAGTTTCCCACTATTATTGTGTTACTGTTAATTTCCCCTTTCATACTTGTTAGCATTTGCCCTACATATTGTGGTGCTCCTATATTGGATGCATATATATTTATAATTGTTATATCTTCTTCTTGGATTGATCTTTTGATCATTATGTAGTGTCCTTCTTTGTCTCTTTTCACAGCTTTTATTTCAAAGTCTCTTTTATCTGGTGACTTACCTGCTGGCTCAGGCAGTAAAGTGTCTGCCTAAAATGCGCGAGACTGGGGTTCAATCCCTGGTTTGGGAAGATCTCCTGGAGAAGGAAATGGCAACCCACTCCAGTATTCTTGCCTGGAAAATCCCATGGATGGAGAGCCTGGTAGATTACAGTCCTTGGGGTTGCAAAGAGTTGGACACGACTGAGTGACTTCACTTTCACTTTATCTGGTATGAGTATTGCTACTCCTGCTTTCTTTTGGTCTCCATTTGTGTGAAATATCTTTTTCCAGCCCTTCACTTTCAATCTGTATGTGTCCCTTGTTTTGAGGTGGGTCTCTTGTAGACAGCATATATAAGGGTCTTGTTTTTGTATCCAATCAGGCAATATTTGTCTCTTGGTTGGGGCATTCAACCCATTTACATTTAAGGTAATTATTGATGAGTATGATCCCATTGCCATTTACTTTATTGTTTTGCATTCAAGTTTACAAACCTTTTCTGTGTTTCCTGTCTAGAGAAGGTCCTTTAGCATTTGTTGAATTGCTGGTTTGGTGGTGCTGAATTCTCTCAGCTTTTTCTTGTCTGTAAAGCTTTTGATTTCTCCTTCATATTTGAATGAGATCCTTGCTGGGTACAGTAATCTGGGTTGTGGGTTTTTCTCTTTCATCACTTTAAGTATGTCCTGCCATTCCCTCTGGCCTGAAGAGTTTCTATTGAAAGATTGGCTGTTATCCTTATGGGAATCCCCTTGTGTGTTATTTGTTGTTTTTCCCTTGCTGCTTTTAATATTTGTTCTTGTGTTTGATCTTCATTAATTTGATTACTGTGTGTCTTGGGGTATTTCACCTTGGGTTTATCCTGTTTGGAACTCTCTGGGTTTCGTGGATTGGGTGGCTATTTCCTTCCCCCTTTTAGGGAAGTTTTCAACTATTATCTCCTCAAGTATTTTCTCTTGGCTTTTCTTTTTGTCTTCTTCTGGGACTCCTATGATTTGAATGTTGGGGCATTTGACATTGTCCCAGAGGTCTCAGGTTGTCCTCATTTCTTTTAATTTTTTTTTCTTTTTTCCTCTCTGCTTCATATTTCCACCATTCTTCGACCTCACTTGTCCTATCTTCTGCCTCAGTTATTCTACTGTTGGTTCCCTCCAGAGTGCTTTTGATCTCAGTTATTGCATTGTTGAAAGGTTGTTGCTGAACCACGAAAAGATGCCAGGATTCTTGACCTCAGGAGGAGAAGAATTCAATCTGGGGCCAGAGACAAGGCTTGATCACCCAGAGATTTTGTGTAATAAAGTTTTATTAAAGTATAAAGGAGATAGAGAAAGCTTCTGACATAGGCATCAGAAGGGGGCAGAAAGAGTACCCCCTTGCTAGTGTTAGCAATGGAGTTATATACTCTCCTATGAATCCAAAGAATGTCTGGAGATTGTAAAGACCTCACCAGACCTACTCCCATAACTTACATTTTAAGATAACAGGATTAGCCAGAAGGTTTAATCCAGAGATTGTCCTCAGGCAGGATACATTATTGTTATATAATCCTAAGGAATGTAGAGGACAAAAAGTTTGTCCTTTCTTCCTCCTTGAGAATTCCAAACCCCTCTCTTCTTGGGGACCCCTAGACTTCTTATCAACCTGCCTAGGAAATGACTCTCTCATTATTCATTATTGATTGACTCTTTTATTTCTTCTAGGTCCTTGTTAAACATTTCTTCATCTTCTCAGTCCTTGTCTCTAGTCTATTTATCTGTAACTCCATTTTGTTTTCAAGATTTTGGATCATCTTTACTGTCATTATTCTGAATTCTTTTTCAGGTAGACTCCCTATCTCCTCCTCTTTTGTTTGGTTTGGTGGGCATTTATTATGTTCCTTTATCTGCTGAATATTTTTCTGCCTTTTCATTTTGTTTATATTGCTGTGTTTGGGGTTGCCTTTCTGTATGCTGGGAGTTTGTGGTTCCTCTTTATTGTGGAGGTTGCTCCTTGTGGGTGGGGTTAGATGAGTGGCTTGTCAAAGTTTCCTGGTTAGGGAAGTTCTGGTGGGTGGAGCTGGATCTCTTCTCTTTGGAGTGCAATGAAGTGTCCCGTAGTGAGTTTTGAGGTGTCTATGGGTTTGATATGACTTTTGGCTGCCTGTATATTAATGCTCAGGGTTATGTTCCTGCATAGCTGGAGAATTAGTGTGATATGTCTTGCTCTGAAACTTGTTGGCTCTTGGATGGAGCTTGGTTTCAGTGTAGGTGTGGAGGCTTTTGGATGAGCTCTTGTCAGTTAATATTCCTTGGAGTCAGGAGTTTTCTGGTGTTCTCAAGTTTTGGATTTAAGCCTCCTGCCTCTGGCTTTTAGTCTTATTCTTACAGTAGCCTCAAGACTTCTACATCCATACAGCACTGATGATAAAACATCTAGGTTAATTGTGAAAAGATTCTCCACAGTGAGGGACACTCAGAGAGGTTCACAGAATTAATGAAGAAGAGAAGAGGGAGGAGGGAGATAGAGGTGACCAGGAGCAGAAGAGGGGGAATCAAAAGCAGAGAGAGCAATCTAGCCAGTAATCAATTCCCTATGTGCACTCCACAGTCTGGAACACCCAGAGAGGTTCATGGAGTTACGCAGAGAAGAGAAGAGGGAGGAAGGAGACAGAGGTGACGTAGGGGAGAAAAAGGAGAGTCAAAAGGGGAGAGAACAATAAAGCCAGTAATTACACTCCTAAGTAAAAATGGATACTGGAGATTGGATTCTTAAAGGTAAAAAAATTGATAGCAAATACCAAAAAGCAAAGATTAAAAATCTAGAGTAGATGTTATACTCTCAAAAATACAATATTAAAAATATAAAACAAAATCACAAAAATTATAAAAATATATATATATGAAATTTGCTTTTAAAATAGGATTTTTTTTTGCAAGGTAATAGATTATAAAAATGAAAATTAAAGGAGTAATAAAGAACTTAAAAATAAAAAAAATTAAATTAAAAATGATAATAGTAAAATGTATCTAGGAATTTCTCTGGAGCTGTTGAGGGCAGTGTGGGGTCAGTTCAGTTTCAGATATTTCCTTGTTCCAGCTTATACTTCTTCTTGAGGTCTGTAGGCCCCTTCCAATGCTTCAGTTCAGTTCAGTTCAGTTGCTCAGTCGTGTCTGACTCTTCACGACCCCATGAATCGCAGCACACCAGGCCTCCCTGTCCATCACCAACTCCCAGAGTTCACTCAGACTCACGTCCATCGAGTCAGTGATGCCATCCAGCCATCTCATCCTCTGTTGTCCCCTTCTCCTCCTGCCCCCAATCCCTCCCAGCATCAGAGTCTTTTCCAATGAGTCAACTCTTTGCATGAGGTGGCCAAAGTACTGGAGTTTCAGCTTTAGCATCATTCCTTCCAAAGAAATCCCAGGGCTGATCTCCTTCAGAATGGACTGGTTGGACCTCCTTGCAGTCCAAGGGACTCTCAAGAGTCTTCTCCAACACCACAGTTCAAAAGCATCAATTCTTAGTCAATGCTAACTACAGGGTTTTAATCTGTTGTACCTATCACTTCCAAAGCAGTTCCCTCTTTGTTTATTTTGGCTTCCTCTGTTTGCAAGTCTCTTCAGTGTCTAATTTCTGCCCTGACACAAGGGGGCGAAGGTGGTCACTTATTTAGGCTCACTTGTTCAGTTGTGCTATGGGAAGGGAGGAACACTGCAAACAAATATCACTGGCATGTGTGGGGAGTGCTTGCAGTGTATGGACCATACTGGGTTTACCCCAACTCATGGAGTGTGTGCTTTCCTGGTCTACACTGCTCAGGCTCCAGGTTGCTCTACAGTGAACTGTCCAAACCTTGCCCTGGATTTTATGCACTTCCCAGGTCTAACCTGCTCAGGTTTGGGTTCTTGGGTGCTCCGCAAAGGCACAGACTCATTTGGGCATGATATTTGTGCCCTTCCCAGGTCCAAGCAGCTCAGGCAACCAGGTGCTTGGCAAGCCCACTCTCCCAGGTGGGTAGTGCATCTTAATCACCTCCCTGGTCCCAGCCACTCGGTTTCCTGGGTACACCGTGAGACCGCTGTCTCAGGTTTGCCATGTGTCTCCTCTGGGGAGCTGATCTCTGGCTGCAACCCTCCTGGCGGATGTTGATCATCCAGGATCCCAGAAAGACTTGGTTAGCAGTTGGGATCCTGCTCACAGTTTGGTGGAGGATGGGGCCGAGATTGCCTCTCACCTTCAGGCTCTGGCTGTCGCCTGTCTGCCTCTCTGTGTCGGGCTCGGGATGGGCCGGTCTACAGCCGGCTAGCTCTCCTTTGGTATTTGCTCAATCCTTGTTCTGTGAGTAGGCCTGGCTGTGCCTTAGGTTAGAGCTTTTCACAGGAAAGTTCTCTCTCTTTCTTTTTTTCTCTCTTTTTGGCTATCCCACAGTTTGTGTTGCTATCTCATGTTAGCTCCCTCAGATTGTCCTCAGGGCATTCAGGCCTGGTCCTTACCCTAAGCATGCAACCCATGCCTTCCTGTTCAGCCCCTGTTCGCTGGTGGCGGACATGAGCATCTGGGCTACTTCTCCACTGGGAGTTGTGGTTAGGCACGTATTGTGTGTGTGTGTGTGTGTGTGTGTGTGTTTTCTTCCCCTCCCAGTTATGTTCCCCTCTGAGATTCCAAAACTCCCCACAGACCCGCCGGTGAGAAGGTTTCCTGGGGTTTGGAAACTTCGTGACTCCCTTCCTAGGACGGATCTCCATCCCTAGCTCTTTTGTCTCTCTTTTTGTCTTTTATATTTTGTCCTACCTCCTTTTGAAGAGAATGGGGTGCCTTTATGGGTGCCTGGTGTTCTCTGCCAGCATTCAGGAGTTGTTTTGTGGAAATTGCCCAGCATTCAAATGATCTTTTGATGAATTTGCAGGGGAGACAGTGGTCTCCCCATCCTATTCCTCCACCATTTTCAGGAGATGGAAATTGACACCTCATACCTCCCTTTCCTGCTACAATGTGTACTGTGCTCACTGACTTGCTGCCAAAAAGAACAGTATGAAAACAGTTGAGAAACAGAATGACTTTACAGTGGAGTAAGTTGGCAAATACCACCTTGACCAGGTGATCAAGGTAAATGTCATGAATGATAAAGTAATGTATCCTTGATATTATGTGATAAGAATGGCACTTCACTTCCGTGGTCTTCCTCTAAAAATATCTATAACCCTCATTTAAAAATGAGAAAAGCATCACATAAACCCATTGAGGAACATTCTTCAAAATATCTGACCAGTACTTCTCAAAACTGTCAAGGTCATCAAAAGCAAGAAAAAAATGACAAACTGTCACACACCATAAGATAGAAAATGACTAAATGCAGTGTATCTTAAATGGGATCCTGAACAGAAAAGGACATGAGGAAAAAACTGGTGGGTTTGAAATAAAGTGTAGTTTAGGTGATAATTATATACAAATACTGGCTCCTTAGTTAAGACAAATGTTTTGTAGTAGTATAAGATATTAATAATAGGGGTATCTGAATGAAGAGCATATAGGATCTCTCTGTACTATCTCTGAAACATTTCTGTAAAGATGAAACCATCTAAAATTTAAAGTTTATTAAAAAAATCAGAGTTTACTAGAGGTCTCTGCTGTCCTAATCAAATTTTTTATTTTACTTTTTTTAATGTAATCCTAGTTTCCATTGTTCAGCACATCTAGTATTAGAAAAAAGTGTTTATAGAATGCAGTAAGTGAAACACCACTCAACACATTGCCTTGTATAAAGTAAACCCTCAAATATTTATCAGTAGATTGAATAGAATTGCAAATTATTTTTCATCCTGGATTAAGGTCTTGAATACTTACTACTTTATTCTGGTTTCTTATTTAATAAGTAGATGGGTATAAGCGAGAGGCCTTTAAAAAAATAGGGAAGTATTAATCCCCCCAAACCATATTAATAAGAATCAATAAATAATATAGTAGGTTAGTCATCCAATGAAGTAGCTCATCGGGTGAAATGGTCTCTCAGTTTATCTTGAGGAGATTTGAGAAAGGTCTACCCAATCAAGGTGATTGGGAAGTAGGCTCAGGAGTGCATAACTGTAATAGAATTATTATGAAAGAAAAATATGTGGATCAATGACATTAACATTCCTGAAGATAGCATAGTTACTCAAAGTGTGAAGAAAATGGACTCTGAGAAGGATAATTTGTCAGCATTTCCCCAGTACTTTTCACAATGCCTCAAGCTATCATAGCTTGATGTCATTAACTATTAGGTTCATTCAACTAACTCTCCTTGCTCTAATTAATTTTATTTCCCTTGTAGATTTTTCAGTACAAAGAAAATACTCTAGGGTCACTTTGCTAGTTATAGCTCTCATGGTAAATTCATAGATTTGCATTCTGGTTTACTCACCAGTTTCTTAGGCATTTGGTTAACCTAGTTTTTGTTTATTTTTGGCAAATACATGTAATGTTATTACCCACCTTATGTACTAGTTTTGAAATGAAAATAAGTGACAAAATGCATACCTTGCTGTTTGTATTATAATTGTTTTGTTGTTGTTGAATCACTGTCTTTCTCCATCTTGAATTTGAGCCATTCTGACAAAATTGAATCCTTTAACCTGAAAATCTGAGAATTAGATAATGGGCCATTTATTCTCTTGCTGACCTGCCTAGGCAGTGGGTTGGTTTCCCTCCATTCCCTTGCTTCTTCTCTCACTCTCAACACCAGCCCCTGAGGATCATACGCACACCTCACAACAGCTAGTAACAGGTAGATAGGCTACTTTATAAGGATCTCTTAATTTATCACCAAAATGAGGCAGCTCTGGAGTGGAACATAAAAATTATTTAGTCATCAGATTGAGCAGCTGTGATAAATGGTGTGTGTGATTTAAATTTGAGTAAAATTGTATTTAATTGAAAATTTGGCCACTACATGAAACTTTCACTGCAAAGATTAGGATGACATTGAAGGACTGCCAAAGGAGCCAAGAATGTGGAAGAAAGATCCACTTAAGTTAATATGTCATGAAGCAGTTTTATACAGCAGCGTTGTAGAGGATATGTTCCAGGACTAGTTTCATCAGAATCAAGTGGGGCATTTGTTAAATTACACATCCTTTGGCCTCAAAGACATTCTACTGGACCAGAATGTTCCTAAGGGGAATCCAAGAATTTGTAGCTTTTGCAAGTTTCACAGGTAATTCTTATACACCCTACTATCTGAGAACTTGGTTTTGCTTTATGAATTAAGAGAGGGCATTTCTTAACCACTGTGCTTACAGATTTTGTTCTCCATGTTCATGCCTTTCCAGAGTCTTAAATTTATAACTTAACTTAGTAGGTAAAAAAAAGTACAATATCATGCTCAAGTGTTGTGCCTGCTAATCAACATTTACAGTAACATAGTTTTAGAATATGTCATGTAAATTAAACATTGTACTCTGCATTTTTAAATAACCAGTGTTTTAATTACAAAAGACTTTAGTTCAGAGACTTTAGTCAATTTGCATAGAAAGGAGTTTCTAGATGCACAGTGATTGTACTCAGTCTAATTTTTTTGTTGTCATTTATCAGAATCCTTCTATATATGAGGTGGTTTTTCTTTCAATAAACATTTTATGAATGTCAGAATCAAGCTCTATCAGCTTAACCTCACTGATAACTCTCTGGATTGGATTAATTTTCTGAGATTTGCTTTGGTTGATGACAATATTTGCAATCCTGATGATATTTCTGTGAAGTCTGATATGTGCTTGTGTTTTCAAAATTTACAAAACATACCCTTGGGAAAATACACCAGACTGGCTTATTTGCAATTAAATGTTCACCCTAATCCCAATCCAACAATAAGCCAGTGGAAACAATCATGAAAATAATTTCCCTCTGGTCACACAGAAGGAATAGGACATTGAGTCATAGAAATCTATGTATTACCTGTATGACTTTGAATACATTCTATGGAATTTCTGCACCTTCAATTACATACCTATAAAATGAGTTGAACAGTAAATTAATAATATTTGTAAAATGCCCATCACATATCAGCTAAACAAAAAATAGTAGGTAAAAGGAAAAAGAAATAAGCTCTGAAAATAGTAGAACACAGATGGGAGGAGGCTGCATCTTCTGGGGCTTTGCTTTGTAGACATAATACAAAACTCTTCATTCTGAGAACTGGGCATCCAGACTCTTTGTGAGTACTGGAACTATTACATTATAAAAGAGAAGAGGAAAAGAATAGAGTCTCATTTTGTGACACAGCTAGAACTCATAGTAATTTTGTGACTTTTGAATTGTAAAGTGAGTAAGAATGTTATTTACTTCAAGAAACATTCCCACTGTACCATGGTTGAATGAATCTAGAATTCTTAATAAAAGTACTGTGCTGTGAGAAGTATCTCTTGATGCTGCTGACTGTACATTTCCTGTGTTACTTTTTATTCTTTAACTTCACATTTCCTGTCTCCCACTTTATACATAATGAATAAAAATTTTTCTATATTTTATATTATTGTGCACATTATCATTTCTTATTAACATTTTTATTTTCACAAAAAAAGAACAAAATGCCATTTTCCATGAAGAAGGGGAAGATTAAGAATTTTTAAGCCTTCAAAATCTTTATGGCTATTAGAATTATTACTCTACCCTATAAAAAAAAAAAAGGCATTTTAAGGGAAAGAGTATTTTACCCTTCTCCTGATTACACAGTGAAAACAGTTACCTAAAGAAATATGTTAATATAATTAGACTGATGACTTTGAGCTGATGCAGTTTTCACAGTATTTTTTCAAAAATCTGTATTACCAACCGCCCCCCCCCCCCGCCACCCCCACGCCTTGACTCAGATTTGAGACTCTAATGGAGTCTAGTCTATAGAGTCTAGTCTAATAGACTAGAAATGCCACTTTTAAAAGGTATGCAGTGTTTGAAAAGAGGTTTAGTATATCAGAAATAGGAAGAAGGCCTTTGATTTGATAATTAGTAAAAATATACACTAAAATGCAAGTTATTTTCAATAAAGAAATGCTTGTTAACCCATATTGAAATATGGGGCTTCCCTGATGATTTAGTGGTAAAAATTTCACAAGCCAATGGAGAATTCAATCTGTCAAAATTTAAGAGAGATTCCAGGTTAAGATACTATAACTCTTCTATATGTCTAGAATCTTAGGAAGTAAGGAGAGGACCAGAAATGTAAATTATGCAGGATTTCACAGATCAAGAAAAATAATTTTCATTGCCATTAGGAAAAGGAAAACACTGCTGTTTTTGAGTGACATCAAAAAAGAAATGAAGGTTTAGAAATCAGGAAGACAATTCTACAACTTAAAGGCCTAGAGAATGAGAGCTGTCATATTTATGATATAATATAAGCTATATATCTTTGTGATTTGGTGAAACAAAAGAGTATTCTCTGATTGATGAATTACAGGAAGTACAGCTTGGATGTTCTAAGCCAGGCTACATAATGGCAACATAAAACCTAAGCTTGCTTCAATTTATCTTTTTTTGGACAGGTCAGTCCCTGACTTTCTGTAAACTGATCAGCTTAGAAAAAATTAAAAAATCAACTAACATCCCTGAGACATTGTAAATTTGTAGCTGACAAAATAATATTTTACTCTATCCCTCATATGACCTAACAAAAGTAATAATAGGTGCTTGACAAATAACTGTTGATGTCATTTCTTTGGTTTAGCACAATGTAAGGCAAAGTGGGAGCTTAGAATTAGCACAGGACTCAGTCTCTCACACCAAAGGCTTTATCTAATCTTATCAAGGAGACAAGAATTTAGAAGCATTTGTTGAAAACTAGAGGAGTCTTAATTCTAGTTATAATTTTGTAAATCTAAACTGTGGGCATAATGGTCTTATATATGCATTTTTATGTAGTATGTGGTTTGCTTTCTCTTAAAAGTCATGATAAAATATTTAGGACTTTTAATATTTATATATTAGTCCACAGATTGAAACATGAGACTAGAGGCCACCTGCAAAGACTGATAATTTCCCATTATTAAATCTTAGTTCTAATCAATATTATGCCTGTATGTTACCTTACTATTGATTTGTCTTTTTTCTGTTTGTTTTATTATCAGTATTCTTAAAAGAACTCTTTAGGAAAGTTCACTCTTAATTTAACAAATAAAATGAGAAGAAAAATCATGATACTTTTTTTGTTGTTGTTTGTTTTAAATATGTGGTTAAAAACTAGTGGTTACCAGCAGAGAGAAAAAAATGGGGAGAAGCAATATAAGGGTATGTGAGTAAGGAATAAACCATTGGCTATAAACTAAGCTATAAGGATATATTGTACATGGGGATAATAGTCAATATTTTATAATAGCTATAAATGAAGTTTAACCTTTAAAATAATAAAAATATGAAGTATTTTTTATCACAAGTTTAATTATATTACTCATCATGAGATTTATGGTGACTTGAAGATGAGAGCTTGTTTCATGAGTGAAATGAAATCAGCAATTTAACTTAATTTTTGACATAAGATTCAATATGTTTGTGTGTTCTCTCATGTAAGCTTAATGATACTAAAGAAAGCAAACAATTTATATACTACTTTTATAATCTTGTGACTATAACTTATATGTTTTATGTTCTAGGAAGATTTGAAGGCCACAAATAGCTGTTAAATAGATAAATTGATATTAAACACCTGTGGTGGAGAAGGCAATGGCACCTTACTCCAATACTCTTGCCTGGACAATCCCATGGACGGAGGAGCCTGGTAGGCTACAGTCCATGGTGTTGCTGGGAGTCGGACACGACTGAGCGACTTCACTTTCTTCACTTTTCACTTTTCATGCATTGGAGAAGGAAATGGCAACCCACTCCAGTGTTCTTGTCTGGAGAATCCCAGGGATTGGGGAGCTTGGTGGGCTGCCATCTATGGGGTCACACAGAGTCGGACATGACTGAAGTGACTTAGCAGCAGCAGCAGCAAACACCTGTGGAGAAGTTTGATTTAGGCAAAAATCACAGCTACCAAACCCAGAAAGAATTTCACACATTCCTATTTTTCCTTTCACTCTTCTGTTCCAAGACTCCAGGGTCTCCAGTGATATCAAGAGAAACAGGACATTTCCAATGACTTGCAAAGGGGATTTCTGTTACTGAACTTCTAATTAGAGTAACCCACTTGTTAGTCTGGGCAGTTCCTAACCTGTACTAGGAAAAATCACTCTAGGGAACAAAGTAGAAGAGGAAAATCAGGAGAATCAGGTAAAATAGGCCTATTGTTTTGTGAGCACAGAAGAAGGAGTAAAGGAAAGACATTAGTTGGCTTTACTCTTCTCATTGGGTGTAGCTGTGTGTGCAGTTTGGCTTTAGATACCTACTCAGCTATTGTGGTGCTGGAGAAGACTCTTGAGAGTCTTTTGGACAGCAAGGAGATCAAACCAGTCAAGTCTAAAGGAAATCAACCTTGAAAATTCATTGGAGGGGCTGATACTGAAGCCACCTTATGTGAAGAGCCAACTCACTAGAAAAGACCCTGATGCTGGGAAAAATTAAGGGCAAGAGGAGAAAGGGCCAACAGAGGGTGAGATGGTCAGATGGCATCACCTACTCAGTGGGCATGAGTTTGAGCAAACTCTGCTGCTACTGCTAAGTCACTTCAGTCGTGTCCGACTCTGTGCGACCCCACAGACGGCAGCCCACCAGGCTCCTCCGTCCCTGGGATTCTCCAGGCAAGAACACTGGAGTGGGTTGCCATTTCTTTCTCCAATGCATGAAAAGGAAAAGGGAAAATGACACGACTCAGTGACCCCATGGATTGCAGCCTACTAGACTCCTCTGTCCATGGGATCTTCCAGGCAAGAGTACTGGAGTGGGGTGCCAGTGCCTTCTCTGGAAGATAGCAAAGGACAGGAAAGCCGGGTGTGCTTCAGTCCATGGGGTTGTAGAGTTGGACAAGACTTAGTGACTGAACAATAACAACTACAAAAATATAATGTTTATTGTATTCTAAGATTACAAAGCACTCTTTGTAGAAAACATAGTATTAATAATAAACTGTTTCATTGTGTTGGAAACAAAGTCCAGAACAAGCATTTCTTTCTCTGTACTCAAAACCACTCAGTAGAGGGAAGAGGTTGGTGAGTTATCTAATTTCTCAAGAACCATATTTTAAATCAAAAGGACTTATTTAGACAATATAAATTTGTTTTCATTGTTGGTAGTTATGTCATTATATGAAAAACAAAACTTTGGTAATGTTTCTTTGATAACTGATCAGTCATCATAAAATTGATAAAATTCAGAGTTAGCCTTTTGCAACTGACCTGAATTGTTATATGGCTGTTCTCTTCTTAGAGCTAAAAAAATCAATGAACACATGGTAGTTAATGTCTATTGTGGAATACAGCTATAAGTGACTCTGCTAAGTGAAGACAAGTTCAGCAGTTTTCAACATGCTTCGTGGTCCATTCTTACTTGAAAATCTGTTCTTTCCTGCTCCTGCAAGTGATCTTTCAAGTAATGTGTTTTATGAAGGGCTGACATTTGTTTGGCCTATGTTCAAGAAGCAAATTTAACATGGTACAAATAAAAAGAGGTTTTTAAGAGTCATTGTAGGCAAAGAGAATCTCTCTACTAGCAAACTAAATCTTCTATTCTTCAATAAATAAAATCATTAGATGCTATAATTTGTTTCCTATTGTAGAGACTGTCATTTAGTTTTGCCTTTAAAAGCAGGATATCTTCTGCTTATACTGTCTTTGAACAGTGATTTAATATTAAGTATTTGAGGATTTGCTACCAAATTTGCTGATGATAGTAAATTCTTCAAATGGAGTCTGTTTTCCTCTACGTCAGAAAAGAAATCTTATTTTATGCATTTTATGCCTCCATTTTATTTCACCTCACTCACTCCACAATAGAGGGAACCTGATATCAAGAAAAACTATTTGGTGTATATATTTATTGGGAATATACAGAGCATCACTTTGTACTTTACATACAGATTTATTGATTCATCTATCTGAATCACTCACGTATTTGGAATAAGGCATGCATTGTACCTATGTCAGCTAAATGCTGAGATTAGAGCTGAGACTCTGCCACTGTCTAAGTCACATGTGTGTCTAGTTCAAACTTGAGATTAATAATCAGGAGCAAAGTTCTTAACAGCACAGAATATCCTACTTTCAAAGGTTAAGATATATTTCCATGCTAAAAAGGGATTTCTGGCCTGTGCCTGTATAGAAGGGTGAAGTTTGCTGATGGAGAAATTTTTCTGAATCTTGGGAGAAGCAATATAGTGCCCTTTTAATGTACAAATCAGTTCAGTTCTGTTCAGTCACTCGGTCATGTCTGACTCTTTCCGACCCCATGGACTGCAGCACACCATGCTTCCCTGTCCTTCACCTACAAAACCAGAATGACTTTTTCCAGCATTTTGGATATGACATTCTTAGGTGTGATCAAGTGATTTTTTATAAATAACTTTAATCTTAATTAATAATAAATAAACCAAGAAGTAGAAATTAAAGTAATAGCAATAAGCTTCTCAAATTTGAGGAATGTTAGGATTTATTATAGGGTCTAATAGACAATAGCCTACAACAAATATCAAGTTATCTGTTGATAGAAAAGATGAAATATATGATGGCTGTGCAAGTCTTCTGAGTTTACAAAAGTGCAAACGAATCTGAGGCACTTCAATCATATTTATCCCTTGTATTTGTGCTTAAAATATATATAATTATTATGTTTATGGTTCATGACTTTCAACAGTCATAAAAAGATTTATAAATTGGTAAATATTATCTCTGAATGAAAGAAGAAAATTTAATGAGGGATTCAATATAAGAGCTCTGACCAAATTAAACTAGATAAATGTATGAATAAATGGAATAATGATACATGACACCCATTGTATGAAAGTTTCTGTAGACATAAAGTAATGCTATATCCTGGACAATAGCATTTATAATAGAACCACAAATATCCAATCTCATTGTCTTCTGGTCTGAGAATTCTTAACCAGTGCTATAATTATCCTGATAAATTTGTTCAAATTAAACAATGTTTGGGGGACTTACAGATTTTTACTGTAATGCCACAGTTTTGTTGCCATGTAGGTTTTACTTTCAGTCTTGTTCCTGCTGTTATGGAGCATAATTGTAGTTGCTACTTTATATTGATCAGCTTTTTTATGTGCTAAAATTTTCATTTAATCTTGTGGCTAAGATATCATGGCATAGGGATGATTACCATCATTGACCAAATGAGAAAACTTAAGCTCTGAAAATTAACCAACATACTCAAGATCACAAAAGTAGTATGTGATAGAGTCCAGATGTCTGTTTGACCTCCAGAGCCACAGGGATCCCCATTACATGTATGGAAAGAAACAGGCTACAGCAGGAATGTGTTGGGAAAGACGTGTTTCTCTACATTCCATAAACAAAAATAATTGAGTAGAGTTAAAAAAAATTTTTTATGACCCTATTGGTTTTATTGTTTTTGCTTAGAATTGAATTGGATATGTAAAAAATTACTATAAAAGGAAGACGAACTTTTACCCCTAAAGCATTTTATATACTCTATGCTGATATCAAAAGGATTGCCTTATAGGAAAGAACAATGGGGAATGCAGAGAGGAACAAACAGCTCATATTTAGAGCTCACTGGGAGCTTCAGAAATGTGAAACAATGACTCAAGTGTAAGATAATTCCTCCCGTTCTTCAGTTGGTTGTTTTGGCTCAATACTCATATATCTAGTTGTTTCTCACAAATAAGAATCTGTGTGGACACTTAAAAAAAATTATCTGGGGTGGAAATATTATCACATGCTTGTTCTAGCACCAAGCACACACATGGGCTTTATATAAAGGAAAACTATTTAGTGTATTACATCAGCATAAGAAGTGTGCAACCACATGAGAAAATGATTCCAGTTTGGATTAATAACAATGTCTTAATTTTGGTTTGAGATTTACAATTTACCAAGTGTTCTTATGAATATTATCTTAGTTGAATTTCCATTTTACAGAAAAAGACAGTGAAGCTTTCTGTTGTTTAAAGTTTTGCCAGAAATTTGTAATCACAGAACTCACAAGTTTTAGAAGTAAGAAATTTAATGAAGATTTTTTTTAACTTCAAGCTCAGAGTCCTTCCTACTCTATAATGCTAAATAATTTTAATGATGACATGATCTTTAATGAGACTCCTCTTATAATGACTTGTTCAGTCACTAAAAGTTAATATTCATCCATTTTTGGATTTAATTGTTCAGCAAAATATAGTGATATTTTTATAGACAAGGTAGTATGTTAAGAACCATGGATGTAACAAAGGAGGAGGTGCAAAATTTGGGAGAAATGAGTGAATTCATGGAGGCCGAGGGGCTTCCCTGATAGCTCAGTTGGTAAAGAATCTGCCTGCAATGCAGGAGACCCTGGTTCATTTCTTGGGTCAGAAAGATCCCCTGGAGAAGGGAAAGGCTACCCACTCCAGTATTCTCATCTGGAGAATTCCATGAACTCTATAGTCCATGGGGTCACAAAGAGTCAGACACAACTAAGCAACTTTCACATGAAGGCTGAAAAAGTTTCTGTAGAGGAAACTACCCTTTGTAACTAATGCAAATGAATAGTTCATGAGTAAAAATCTAAGAAATTATTAACAGAGTCTGTAACACTTAGAAGCTGAGTCTTGTGAAAGAAAATGTTTCATATTATTTTGTAAAAGGAGGATAAAGCCTTTAACTCAAGAAAACAAAGGAAGACTCTAATATGTTAAATCGAATGACTCTGTGTGAAAGGGTTGACTTGACTTGATTACTTGGCCTTCCCCTTTTATCTATAATTTTTCCTGGGGCCACCTGCTGAGAACTCTATGGAAAACATCTATTTGCCACCAACGCTGGATGTGTGATATGTTTCTATATTATGCCTTGAGAGATCAGTTTTCAAGACAAGTTAGTAGCTACAGGGGGAGGAGAATGGTCTGAGTTTTAGCTTTTCACTGAACTTGCTCAATGTGTCTGGCAAATGGCCACATTCAATCAGTGTAAGAAAATCATGATGAATGCAGAGTGCTGTATTCAATATGTATAAGAGAAAAAAAAAAACTGTTTACCTCTGGTGACTGGTTACAATAACAAGAAAATAAAAATCAATGACAAAATTAAGGATATACTTCAATCCTGAGTTAGCTCCCAAAATTTCATTCATCTGCCTTACCCTGTCTTTATGTTTTTGGCATATTCTCCTATATCCTAAATAACCAAGATCCTTCTTTCTTGCCTTTATTTCTCCAACCTATTCTCTTAAACATAGTTCCTGCCTATAAAATCCTCAACGTTGTATCTCTGTTAGTAGTCTTTTTCTGGGAATACTAGTGCTCATTTATTGAGCACATGTTATATTCCAAACACAGTGCTAAAATCTTTATATTAATTTTGGATGCAGTCTGCTTAATACCTCTTTGAAATAAGTTAAGGATACCAAACCTTTTAGAGTTTCATGAACACTAGTAGTCAATAAATTACAACTGGGATTAAAGCCCAAATCCATCTGATTCTAAAGTTTTGGCAGAGACTACTGGTTGCTCCCCGCTTTCAGACCTCCCCTTTGCTCGTGTGTGTGTGTGTGTGTGTGTGTGTGTGTGTGCGTGTGTGTGCACTCAGTTGTCTCCAACTCTGCAAACCCATGGACTGTAGCCCACCAGACTCCTCTGTCCATGGGATTTCACAGGCAAGAATTCATGGAGTGGGTTGCCATTTCCTACTCCAAGGAATCTTTCCCACCCAGGAATTAAACCCATGTCTCCTGCACCTTCTGCATTGGCAGGCAGATTCTTTATCACTCATGCCGCCTTCTCAGTATCAATGGAAGTTTTGTAGAGCAACCAAATTACAGCTTTCTTTGAAGCAAGGAGAAGTCATGTGACTGGGTTCTACTTATGGGACATGGCAGCACAACTTCTGAGTTATGATCATAAAGAGAATGCATTCCCTTATATTGTTTTCTTTTTTGTCCCCAGCCAGAATAACTCTATGAAGGAGGGAGCTAAGCCATCACAGCTCTCGTGAACCTCAGGATCAATGTTACATGTTTAGGATGCAGAGCAGTAAGTCAGAAGATATCAGGGTTTTCATCACCATCAAGTTGCCACTTAGACTTATGAACATTGTATTTTTGGGTCTCTAAGATCAGCCTAACCTCTATCCAGACTAACACAGAGGCATATGCTCTGAGACTCAACTGAAAGTAAGGAAAATCTGTATTAAACAGAAAATACTTAATAATAACCTTTCAGGGATCACAGAAATAGTTTGAGCAGGTTTTGCTAATTTTCTACAAGGAGGAAAGGAATCCAGGGTTTGGGGACATTCATGATTAGCAAGAATAATTGGTAGTTTCACTATGGATGGGTGAATGATGGTTCAAGAAGCAATTTGAACCATCCAGAACAATTTTAGCTTAAGGAATGAAGGTGAAGTGTAGAGTGAAGTTTCTGGGGACCATCTGCTTAGCAAAATTATAAGCAATTGGGAATAATCAGAGTACAGTTTCAGAAAAAGGATTAGGTGTGAAAAAAATCAGGAAATTTTCTATAGAACCCATTTTTCTCTGAGTGTGTTACACTGTTTCTGCGTCCATCACAAGTATAATTTATTTGTATTCCACTTAGATATAATGCTTTTAATGAATGTGCTAATTGTTCATTTTCTTACTTATTAATAATTTGGTTAACTATTTTCTTTTTATATGAATATTAACAATTGCCTTGTTTTCAATGGCTTAAAACTGGTATTATATTTTTAAAGAAGCTCACTCTTCAGTATTCAGTATTTTATTGTTTTTTTAGTACGCAGTGGTCTTTCATTTAAATTGATTGTATTTTAGGGAGACAGTATCATTTTGAAATACAAGTAAGAAAATGTTAGAAATCAAACAACCATATTTAACATCATTACAAACAATAAGAATCATAAACTGAGCTCAATTTGTTAGTTTTCTAGGCCTTATATCAGGTATAATCCAGTACCATTAAATTCACTCAAGAATCAAAACCAAGATTGGGATCTAAGTCATAAAATTCCTTAAAACTTATTTTGGAAGGAAGGGGAATCACTCAAAATGAAAAAAAAAAAGACTTGTCATAATAGACCGTTATTCGTGTTGAACAGGTATGGGTAGTGTGGGGAGAGAGCAAGTTAGCTGAGATGGCGTGTTCAGGCTCTCTCACCCCATGTTTTGTAAATAATGAGTGTAACAGCTGAGATCACTTGTAGCACTGTGCTTGCACATCATGAGGTGCTTGCTTGGTCATGAGCTACTTTGTGCCGACCAGGTATATATGGGCTCCACCCAGAAAGTGAGGGCATTACTGCTGCGTCACAGCTCTGTCCATTGGGTCAGCCATGAGAGGAGAGATTATAGCACGTCTACTGCTACAGCTGCTGCATCAGCCAGGAGAGAATACTGTTATGAGTGCTGCATCATTCAGGAGAGAGGCTGTGTTGTGTCAGCCAGAAGAGAATAAATGTGTCTGCAGTACCTACAGCTCCTAGAGTCTTCTTCCAGACTCTTAGCTCATGCCTTGCCTACCCTGGGTTCAGTGAACAGTGCAGTGTGAACAGCAAGACATTGGCATCACAAACAGGATGATGAGCAATACAGGTAGATTAGGCATTCCCTCAGGGGAAGGAATTTACTCATGGAAATTCGGAGAAGAAAAGTTTGTTTCTCAAAGATTTGTGCTACTATTTGCAGTGTAGTTTCCATTACGACTTAAATAAAACATATATAATACATGGGATTTTCCAGGCAAGAATACTGGAGTGGGTTGCCATTTCCTTCTCCAGGAGATCTTCCCCACCCAGGGATGGAAACCAGGTCTCCTGCATTGTAGACAGATGCTTTACCGTCTGAGCCACCAGGAAAGTCATATATGAAACATAGTTAACTCTCAATTGTTTGAGATCTACAATAATTTTAAAGAGAGGAAATGTTTTCAGAAATGCTATAATAATCTGCGGAGGTATGGTAAAATGAATAATTAAAATTACTACTTCTTATTTGCTTTGTTTCTTTGCTTTCTTTTGCCCTCCAGTGTCTGGAAGATATCAGCTTCAATGTTGTTGTTGTTCAGTCGCTAAGTAACGTCTGACTTTTTGCGACCCCATTGACTGCAGCACTCCAGGCTTCCCTTTCCTTCAACCATCTCCCAGAGTTTGCTCAAACTCATATCCATTGAGTCAGTGATGCCATCCAATCACCTCATCCTCTTTCACCCCCCTCTCCTCCCGCCTTCAATCTTTCCCAGTATCAGGGTCTTTTCCAATGAGTCGGCTCTTTGCATTAGGTGGCCAAAAGTATTAGAGCCTCAGCTTCAGCATCAGTGCTTCCAGTGAATATTCAGGGTTGATTTCCTTTAGGATTGACTGGTTGGATCTCCTTGCTGTCCAAGGGACTCTCAAGAGTCTTCTCCAGCACCACAGTTCGAAAGCATTAATTCTTCAGTGCCTAGCCTTCTTCATGGTCCAACTCTCACAACTGTATGTGACTTCTGGAACAACCATAGCTTTGACTACCAGAGCATTGTTGGCAAAGTGATGTCTCTGCTTTTTAATATGATGTGTAGGGTTGTAATAGCTTTTCTTCCAAGAAGCAAGCATCTTTTAATTTCATGGCTACAGTCACTGTCTGTAGTGATTTTGGAGTTCAAGAAAATAAAATCTGCCACTGTGTCCACCTTTTCCCCATCTATTTGCCATGAAGTAAATCCTGACTGGATGCCATGATCTTTGTCTTTTGAATGTTGTTTTTTTTTTAATATAAATTTATTTATTTTAATTGGAGGTTAATTACTTTACAATATTGTATTGGTTTTGCCATACATCAACATGAATCTGCCACAGTTATACATGTGTTCCCCATCTTGAATCCCCCTCCCACATCCCTCCCCATATCATCCCTCTGGGTCATCCCAGTGCACCAGCCCCAAGCATCCTGTATCATGCATGGAACCTGGACTGGTGATTCCTTTCATATATGATATTATACATGTTTCAATGCCATTCTCCCAAATCATCCCACCCTCCCCCTCTCCCACAGTCCAAAAGACTGTTCTATACATCTGTGTCTCTTTTGCTATCTTGTATACAGGTTTTAAGGCAGCTTTTTCACTCTCCTCTTTCACCCTCACCAATATACTCTTTAGTTCCTCTTCACTTTCTGCCATTATGGTGGTATCAATTGCATATCTGAGGTTGTTGATACTTCTCCCAGCAATCTTGATTCCAGCTTGGGATTCATCCAGCTTGGCAATTCATATGATGTACTCTGCATGTAAGTTAAATAAGCAAGGTGCCAATACACAGCTTTGCCATACTCCTTTCCCAATTTTGAACCAGTCCATTGTTCCATGTCTGGATCGAACTGTTGCTTCTTGACCTTCGTACAGGTTTTACAGGAGACAGGTGAGGTGGTCTGCTATTTTCAACTCTTTAAGAATTTTCCATAGCTTGTTGTGATCCATCAGGCTTCTCTCATGGCTCATATAGTAAAGTATCTGCCTGCAATGCAGGAGACCCAGGTTCAGTCCCTGTGTTGGGAAGATCCCCTGGAGGAGGGCATGGCAACCTACTCCAGTATTCTTGCCTGGACATTTCCATGGACAGAGGAGCCTGGTGGGCTACTGTCCATGGAGTCTCAAAGAGTCAGATATGACTGTGCAAGTAACACTTTCACTTTCTATCACAATCAAAGGCTTTAGTGTAGTCAGTGAAGCAGAAGTAGATAGCAAGGGTATGCTCAAAATCCTTCAAGCTAGGCTTCAACAGGATGTGAAATGGGAACTTCCAGATGTACAAGCTGGATTTAGAAAAGGCAGTGGAACCAGAGATTAAATTGCTAACATTGGTTGGATCATAGAGAAAGCAAGGGAATTCCAAAAAAGCATCAATTTCTGCTTCATTGATTATGCTAAAGTCTTTGACCGTGTAGAACAAGTTCAATGAAAATCCTTCAAAGGCATCATGACTCATTCAGTTTAATAACCAGTCATTATAAAAGATAGTCTGGCTACTGGGGTAAAGAGCATTCTGGTATAGGAACAATGGACCATATTGCAAATTGCACTTCCCCCCCAATAGTTGCTTCAATATATAACTGCTTCATCCTTTTCTTTAAGTATGGCTCAGATGATCCTCTACTGAGAGAAGAAGTCTATGTGTCCTCCCCTTGAACCTACGCAGGCCTTAGTAAATTCTTCAGCCAACAGAATGTGATAGAAATGATGCTGCATGACTTGCAAAGCTGTATCTTAATAGCAACAGAGCTCCCACCTGGCTTGCTTTTTTATCGGAACTCTTGCTACTGTATTGTAAAGAGGCCCAGACAAGCTACACGTGGGGATTCTGGATGGCAATGCCAGCTAGGTCTTCAGCTGAGAGCCAACATCAAGGATCAAACTTGTGAGTAAATAAAAAAAAAAAATTAGATGATTCCAGTCCCTGGACTTTGAGTCTTTCAGCTAAAGCCCTAGACATCGTGCTTTCCCCAACTTCTGATCTGACCTAAAGGAATTATGAGAGACTGGGACTTCCCTGGTGACCCAGTGGTTAAGACTTCACCTTCCAATGCAAGGGGTGCAGATTCAGTTCCTGGTCAGGAAGCTGAGATCCTACGTACCTCAAGACCAAAAATCCAAAACATAAAACAGAAGCAATATTGTAACAAATTCAATAAAGACTTTAAAAAACAAAGAATACAAGGGATGGAGAGAGATGATAACAATTTAAAAAATATGACAGATAACTGATTGGTGCTATTATAACTAAATTATTTGGTAATTTGATAGATAGTAATAGCTAACTAATGCATGCTACCCATGGCTACTAACCTTGGCTACCAATAGATTTTCAGAGCCCTTCAATTTATCTGCTGCCTTAAGAGTAACACTGATAATTCTGTTCTGATAGTGCCCAAACAATAAACTTTCTATTTTAAAAAGTTGTAGCTCCTTAAACACAGAAGCCAAATAAACTAATCATTAGATTGCTTGGAATACGTGTTTTGCTCAGTTATGTCTGACTCTTTGTAACCCCATAGACTGTAGCCTGCCAGGTACCTCTGTCCATGGAATTTTCCATGCAAGAATCCTGGAGTGGGCTGTCATTTCCTCCTCCAGAATGTTCTGAGAATATCATTTTAAAGAAGTATAATGAAAATTGTTGGAAATATATAAGATATCATCATAGTTTCCACACAAAATTTTCTTTTGTCAAATAATTTCACTGAACATATCATCTGATCTTTTGTTGTTGTTTTCAGTCACTCAGGCATGTCTGACTCTTTGCAACCCCAAGAACTGCAGCATGCCAGGCTTCCTTGATCTTTTAGCTTGATATCTTTATCTTATTAGCCTCCAAAAGTCTCTTTCAGCAGTTTGTAATGATATTGAAAACATTGTGTTTCTGTGATTAGTTTCCTAATTGCTTCATAATGTTAGGTCTGTACATCTCATTTTGACATGAGTTAAATCTTATTTAGGAGACCAGATGGACAGAAGGGGTAGGTGCAGTTCTGTTTTTAGGCTGAGAGCAGATGCAGCACTGAAGGTGTGACTCACTCTTCTCCGTGCTGTTCCATGTATTGAACATCCTGTGCAACTGCTGTGCTCTGGGGGATTCCCCCACGGTTGGCTTTCCACTTTGGCTTCCAAGAATAGGCATAACTTTTAGCATTGAAGGGCTTCTGATCCCCTAAGAAATGAAGTGAAGCCCCCAGTTCATTTTTATATGCACTTATATGCTCAAGGACCGAGGAGCAAGTGACTAATTTCCCTACATTCATTTTCTTTACCTAATTGTGATGGAGGCATTTAAGTTGAGAAATCGCCTGTCTTCTTGAGCTACTAAAGACCTCATTTCCTTTACTTAGGGCATGAAACATGTGTTATACGTTTTCTGATGAGTCATATTTTTATATCACTAAAGTTTTTTTTTTTAAATAAATAATATGTTTTTGGTGGCTTAGAGTAGTATCATATCCTGGTGGGGATGTGGCTAATTAATCTTTTCTTTTTATAGACTCACATTGCAGCATTTGATACAATTCCAGCATTTAACTCTGATGCATTCATCAGGCCCTGTAAGGCCTCTGTGGAAGATGCCTTGAGTGTCTCACCAATATTCCATGCCCTTGCCACTTGGTCAGGCAACACTGCTTTGCTGTGAGCTTTCTCTTGCAACTGTAGCCTGTGGTATCTCTTTTTTGGCTTGCTAAAAGTGCAGAGGAATGAGTGGCCCTAGGGCCAGGTTTCAACCAGGGACTGAGAAGAAAAGTGAAAGTGAAGTCGCGTCCAACTCTTTGTGATCCGGTGGACTGTAGCCTACCAGACTTCTCCGTCCATGGGATTCTCCAGGCAAGAATACTGGAGTGGGTTACCATTTCCTTCTCCAGGGGATCTTCCTGACCCAAGGATTAAACCCAGGTCTCCCGCATTGGAGGCAGACACTTTAACCTCTGAGCCACCAAGGAAAACTGAGAAGAGCTGATAAACAATTATCCTGTCTTTCTGATTCCTTTGAGAGATTAACTCTGAGGTTATGCGCTTTACATTGGCTCCTAAGCATCTTTATGAGGATTAAGCTTCAGTTATCTGCAGTGGTGACTGGTTGGATAATGAAGTCCCTCACAGGTGCTTTTCTTTCTTTGTTTCACATCCATGTTCTCCTGTGGGTGTTCTCTTCAGCTTTCCAATGAAACCACTGCTTTTGAATCCTTGTCTCAGAGTATGCTTCTTCTTGGAGAAAGCACAGACATTGGACATTCTACTATGACTTGGTTAATTTCAATATCTTAGTTTAATTTCTCTACATTATTTTTTAAAAATAAGTATCACTTTAGTATCACTTTTTAATTTTGTTAGTCAAAAAGCCCATTAACATTCTTTCTGTCCTTTCTTAACTTTAGACATTGTATTCCTTATTATCCATCATTGGTGTTTTAAAATATATGTTTGCTTAATATTGCTCCCTCTGTGGATTGGCAAAACTGTTTCTCCTTGGGCAACATTTTCTTACTCTTCATCATTTGAAATCTCTTTTTAAATAAGTTTCTTCTGAGTCTATTTTGCTTCGTTAGAATGTATTACTTGAATTCTCTTTTTATTTTTTCATTTAGGCTAAAGTAGCCCTGAAAAACACATCCAACTTAAGGGTGGTACAAAAGATCAAGCTGATAATTTTTCCAGGTTCACTGCCTTCCCTGCTACCCAACCTGATGCTCTGTGGGAAATGAATGCTTCTATCTGTTCCTTTCCTCAAACACCTCAGTGGCCATGCTCAGTCACCATGTGTATTTGTCTTGAGGGTCCTGGTGGTCAAATAAATTCAGTCTGTGCCTTCTTTCTCAACTCAGGACCTGTCCCCTCTTTAAGGCTGTTCTGGATGAGACCCATAGAAACTATTAGCAGCTGGGTAATGATTGTTCAAAGTGAGAAATAAATTATGGGAGTAGTTCAGTTCAGTTCAGTTCAGTTGCTCAGTCGTGTCTGACTCTTTGCGACCCCATGAATCGCAGCACGCCAGGCCTCCCTGTCCATCACCAACTACTGGAGTTCACTCAGACTCACGTCCATCAAGTCAGTGATGCCATCCAGCCATCTCATCCTCTGTCATCCCTTTCTCCTCCTGCCCCCAATCCCTCCCAGCATCAGTCTTTTCCAGTGAGTCAACTCTTCGCATGAGGTGGCCAAAGTACTGGAGTTTCAGCTTGAGCATCATTTCTTCCAAAGAAATCCCAGGGCTGATCTCCTTCAGAATGGACTGGTTGGATCTCCTTGCAGTCCAAGGGACTCTCAAGAGTAGGCCAGACAAGAAAGTTTACCTAAAAATAAATGCAAGTGTTAGGGTGCCTGGGTTGAAAATTCACAAGTAAAGATTTTGCTCTACATTCTTTTTGAGGACCAGTTCTCTCTTTATAGGTGGCCATCCCATACTTTGGAGCTTAGACTTGTATTAAAGAAGTCAGTAAAAGCCAATTTCCCAGGGAAACAATTTAATGGTGCCAAAGCATCTCTTGGGTGGAAAAATAAGGTAGCGATAATTCATCTAATGTGAACCAAATGAGTATCGATAAAATATGTTTGTAAGAAATAACCGTGCTTGACAGCTTATTAAAGTATAAGATAAATGATACAGATGAACAACCAGGTGAAAAGATACATAGGGTGAGGTCTGGGAGAGCCCAAATTCAGGGACTTCTGTTCATGAGGACTTGGGGTGCATCATCCTCCAGGTATGGATGTGTTCTCCAACCTGGAAGTGCTCAAACCCTGTACTATGTGGGTTTTAGGAAAGCTTCCTAACATAGGTGTGATCAATTATAAGCTCCATTTCCATCCCCTCTCCCCCTTTGGAAAAGTTGGGGGTTTGGGAATGGGGCTGCAGATTCTATGTTCTTATCATAGCTTGCTCTTTCGGTGGCAGACTCCATCCATCCTGGAGCTCACCCAGAGTCATCTCATAGGCAAAAGATGATCCTAGTGCTCTTATCACATAGAAATTTACAAGGGTTTTAGGAGCCCTGGATCAGGAACTTGGGATACACACACACACACATACACACACACACACACACACACACACACACACACACACACACACATTTTCTATCATGTCATAGATGATTAACTGCCTTCTAAGGTGATAACTCCAGTTAAATCCTGAGCTTTTGCTTTGCTTGTAGTGACTATATGATTTTGGGCCTGAATCAACAATACAGTGGTTTTTCTTGCTGTTCAGTCACCAAGTCGTGTCTGACTCTTTGAAACCCAGGACTGCAGCATGCCAGGCTTCCTCTCCATCTCTCGGAGTTGGCCCAAGTTCATGAACATTGAATCAGTGATACCATCCAGCCATCACATCGTCTGTCACCCTCTTCTCCTTTGGTCTTCAATCTTTCCTGGTATCAGGGACTTTTCCAAAGAGTCAGCTCTTTTCTAATAGGCTGGTAGGCATTGCAATTAATACTTTTTTCTCATGCAGTACCCACCTTTTCCTTTAGATAAATGTTTAATAAATATTTAAAGAAAACCATTTTCAAGACAGGTTAAATTACTAGCCTTTCCCAAGTATTCATTTCTCAGTCTGGATCTGTTGTCTTCTGATGTAAATTTTGTTATTGTAAATACTACCATTGACTAAATCTCTTGAGAGCACCTTAAATTATTAATAGAAGTGGATGATACATGAATTATAAATTGATAATTTATCAATTTTATATTGATTTTCTTTACAGATAATAGAATATCATGAAAGTAAATCCATCAACTCCTCCTTCACTCAAGACTCCCACAAATGCACTGTGCTGTGATTACAATGAATATTTGAAGCTATTAAAGGAGAAGTATTAACAAATAAAGCATTTCCAGAAAATTTGATTATTCTCTTACCTTTTCTGATGTTCCTGACTCTTTCCTTAGAATATGTGAATATCTATGACTTTATTTTATTGCATGCTCCATGTCTTGGTTCTAATTGTTACTACTTGACCTGCATACAGATTTCTCAAGAGGCAGGTCAGGTGGTCTGGTATTTCCATCTCTTTCAGAATTTTCCACAGTTTGTTGTGATCTACACAGTCAAAGGCTTTGGTATAATCAATAAAGCAGGAGTAGATGTTATTCTGGAACTCTCTTGCTTTTTGATGCTCCAAACGATGTTGGCAATTTGATCTCTGGTTCCTCTGCCTTTTCTAAAACCAGCTTGAACATCTGGAAGTTCATGGTTCACATACTGTTGAAGCCTGGCTTGGAGAATGTTGAGCATTACTTTGATAGCATATGAGATGAGTGCACTTGTGTGGCAGTTTGAACCTTCTTTGGCATTGCCCTTCTTTGGGATTGGAATGAAAACTGGCCACTGCTGAGTTTTCCAGATTTGCTGGCATATTGAGTACAGCACTTCCACAGCATCATCTTTTAGGATTTGAAATAGCTCAACTGGAATTCCATCACCTCCACTAGCTTTGTTCATAGTGATGCTTCCTAAAGCCCGCTTGACTTCGCATTCCAGGATGTCTGGATCTAGGTGAGTGATCACACCATCGTGGTTATCTAGGACATGAAGATCTTTTTTGTATGGTTCTTCTGTGTATTCTTGTCGCTTCTTAATATGGGCTTCTGTTAGGCCCATGCCATTTCTACCTTTTATTGTGCCCATTTTTGCACGAAAATTTCCCTTGGTATCTCTAATTTTCTTGACAAGTTCTCTAGTCTTTCCCACTGTATTGTTTTTTCTATTTCTTTGCATTGATCACTGAGGAGTCAACAGACTGGTTCCAAATCAAGAAAGGAGCACGTCAAGACTGTATATTGTCATCCTGCTTTTTTAACTTCTATGCAGAGTTCATCCTGAGAAATGCTGGGCTGGATGAAGCTCAAGCTGGAATCAAGATTGCCAGGAAAAGTATCAATAACCTCAGATATGCAGATGACACCACAATTATGGCAGAAAGTGAAGAGGAACTAAAGAGCCTCTTGATGAAAGTAAAAGAACAGAGTGAAAAACCTGGCTTAAAACTCAACATTCCAAAAACTAAGATCATGGCATCTGGTCCCTTCACTCCATGGCAAATAGATGGAGACAGAATGGAAAGAGTGGCAGGCTTTATTTTCTTGGGCTCCAAAATCACAGCATATGGTGACTGCACCCATGAAATTAAAAGATGCTTGTTCCTTGGAAGAAAAGCTATGACCAACCTAGATACCATATTGAAAACCAGAGACATTACTTTGCCAACCAAGGTCCATCTAGTCAAAGCTATGGTTCTTGCAGTAATCATGTATGAATGTGAGAGCTGGACTACAAAGAAAGCTGAGCGCCAAAGAATTGATGCTTTTGAACTGGTGTTGGAGAAGACTCTTGAGAGTCCCTTGAACTGCAAGGAGATCAAACCAGTCAGTCCTAAAGGAAATCAGTCCCAGATAGTCATTGGAAGGACTGATGCTGAAGCTGAAACTCCAGTACTTTGGCCTCCTGATGTGAAGAACTGACTCATTGGATAGACCCTGAATGCTGGGAAAGATTGAAGGCAGGAGGAAAAGGGGACAACAGACAATGAGATGGTTGGATGGCATCACCAACTCAGTGGACAAGAGTCTGAGCAAGCTCCAGGAGTTGGTGATGGACAGGGAAGCCTGGTGTGCTGCAGTCCATGGGATTGCAAACGGTTGTACATGACTGAGTGACTGAACTGACTGATTTTTTTGGCTACCGCTTTGTGGCATGAAGGATCTTCATTCCCCAACTAGGGTTTGAACCTCCACTTCCTCCATTGGAAGCATGTGGTTTTAACTACTGGACTTCCAGGGATGTCCCAATATTTTAACTTTTAACAGAGTTTTTAAAGATATTGGTGCTTGTTCTGGGCTGAGTCAAGAAACTTCCATGAAGTCTAGAGCAGAATGTCCCTGAAAGAGTATTTTCTTTTTCTTTGGAGCTGAATAGCTTATGAGTTTGAAATAGTAGCAATAATGCATATACAGTAAAAATACAATTGCTAACCCCTCCCCTTTTGATCTTTATACTGAGAATTACTAATCATTCAGTCAGATTTCTGTGAGCTTGTGCTTTTCTAGTCTATGGTGTTTAGATCATGGCTAGTAAGAATGATTGTGATAATTAAAATAGGGTAATGATAAAAATGTATTAATAGACACTGTCAGAAACAATGTGCTAAACATTTAATATCATATGTAATCTGCCAGTATTTCTGTTGTAGTGTCTAACCATATGATGGTGGTCACAGGTTTCTTTAATCTTGTAATGAGTAGTGGAGTAATCCTCTGGCTATTTTTTGTGTTTGATGAAGCATTTTTTATCTTTTTCGTTTTGCTGCATTTTCTTTTCAGCCTTTGATGTTCATTCTCTCTCATGAAATTTTATTTCTTTTTATTAAAATTGGCTTGTAAAAAGAAGACCATTAAGATGCACTCTGTACCTGTCCATCAGTGAACCCAGAAAGTTTCTAAATGATAATTGTTGATTCAGCATATTAGCTTGTTGGCATTATCTGTATGGCAGAGATGTCAGTATATTGTTTCTAAGCTCAACTTCTACATGCAGGGAGTAACAGAGCATGTCCCTGCTTCTTTTATATTCCACAGGAGAGCAACCAAGTGGCATAATCAATTCTTCCAGCCTTTGTATTTTACCTGATGTTTACTTTGCACATTGCTTTAAGATGTGCCCTTATTTCACCTCTTTAAAATCTATTTGCTTTTTTTTTTTTTTATCTTGTGGGAAAATAAGATTATCTTACCGCAAGGTCATGGTGCATTTCATTAGACACTCATAATATTTTTTCTTTTCTCAGAATCCACAGAGCAGTGAAAAACTGCCCTAATTACTAAAAGATTGTCAGGTTCTGGATATACAAAGAATAACCTTCTCTTATCAGGTACTGAGGGAATTGGAACTGTGCAGATGGCTTTGACACAGTAGCTTTACTGGTCAGTGACATATATTATTGTAACTAAGAGAGATCAAGCATAAGCTTGACATCTTTTGTGCCATGAATATTGAAATAAAGAAAGCATAGATTTGGTCTTTAATGCATGAAAATAACTCTGTGTTCCTTAAGAGAATTCAAAGGCAAAAAATTCTCAGTTTTTCACAAATGACCAAGCTGGTTTTTTCCTTTGCGTTCTCTGTGTATGTTTTCAAGTTACTTAATTAAGAAGATCAGGATACCATTTCTGGATGTTAAAGGTGACATTAAGAAACTCTAAGCCTTTGCTTTACATTGCTGTGTTTTAGCAGCCAATACCAGTCACCTGGAGGAATGGCCACTGTTGGGCCATGGCTTCTTTGGTAGTGACATTTGCTCAATAAATTTTTTCATGGTAATAATTTAAAAAAGTAAAAATGGTGTGAAGAAGTAAATGTCATGTTCCCACAATGCAATATAAATGAAATTCATAAAGGCTCAGTGACTCACAAGACAGGTTAATTAAAGCTTCCATGTGGCACATGGAAGTTAGCACAAAATTTGCTTGACCATATTATTTTCTGACTGCATAGAATGAGTCCTTTATTAGAATGCCTAGCAAAGTCTGTGATCTAGTATTAAATATAACCTGTATTATTGCTAGTTATTTTCTTCTGGTTTGTTTTAATCCATTTCCCATTGTCAATACTAATATTTTAAGGGCTAGATTAGAAATTGTGTTGGAAAAAATCAGTACAATCCCTGTCTCACAGAAGTTGTTCAGACTGTATCAGGAATGGCGTGTCAGTTCCACAGTGTAAATGAAGAAAAAGCATCTGGTACTGGGAAGGAAAAATGTCTCATGGAATTGGAAAACCATGTTGTCTTTTAAGTATGATGATTGTTAATCTCTCTCCTTACATGTTCCCTGCTGCTGCTGCTGCTAAGTCACTTCAGTCATGTCCGACTCTGTGTGACCCCATAGACAGAAACCCACCAGGCTCCCCCGTCCCTGGGATTCTCCAGGCAAGAACACTGGAGTGGGTTGCCATTTCCTTCTCCAAGGCATGAAAGTGAAAAGTGAAAGTGAAGTCGTCCGACCCTCAGAGACCCCGTGGACTGCAGCCTTCCAGGCTTCTCCGTCCATGGGATTTTCCAGGCAGGAGTACTGGAGTGGGGTGCCATTGCCTACAGGGCTGTAATAAAATGGACCCTGACATCTGGAATTGACTTGTCTGCTTCCTTAAGTCTAACAAGCAAATCATAATAAGCAATAAATATCTCCCAAAGAGAGAGAATTTAGAAGAATTTTGGGCCATCTTGAATCACTGGGCAAGCAGAGCAGCAGCTCATATTATGTCAGCTGCTGGGAGTAACTGGCTGTTTTAGGGGTTCTGCCCACAAACTCTCTGGACAGCTCCAAGAAGGCAAGGGTAGGAAGAGGCGGGATGGTCTTTTTGAGCCTTCTCACTGCAGGCAGCTTATCTGCATAGCATAGATGATAACATTACTGTTTGTATATTCTGCCAAGACAGGCAGATAGATGAAAACAATATAAAATATTTTAAAACAAGTTGGAGACTTTCATTTGTTTCAAAGAAAAATTAGTTGACCCTTCATAACAGCTTATTTCATTATAACCCAGATTATGAAATAATGTCCAATTTTAAATCCAGAAGTTATATAGCTTCTAAGTTATCTGTATAGCTATATATATATATATATTACTGTCTGAGCCATGAGGGTAGCCCTAAATGCATGTATGTATATATGTGTGTGGATATATATAAACACACATGTACCTATAACATTATATACATTATCTATAATATATATAACACAAAAGAAAAACTGTATTTATATCTATATTTATCTATCTATATTTGGCTCCATATTTCTTTGCATCAGAAACTGAAGATTTCCTTTCTTGGTGCCCTTTTTTTATATATCTTTAGCCTGGCACACAGTTATGCAAAATATAAATGACTTGCCTATATGCACAGGCAGAACAGTAAACGAAAACTTGCTACTGCCTCTAAAACTGAAACCAGTGGCCCTTCTAGCCAAGGACTGTCATGGACAGACTTTTCTTCTATCTTAAGCCATTAATATTACGTATTTTTCTGTTACTCCCAGGTAGGCAGAATCTCACTGTTGATCATCATGAAACAATTAGGATGCTGTGTGAAGTATTCTGGATCCATAGTCAGAAGTTCAGGTCTGATTCTTGTCTTCGCCTCTTGCCAGGTGTGTGTCTTTGGGCAACTCACTTCATCTCAGTTGCTCCATTTGTAAAATGAAGTGGTAGTTCCTACTTGACTGACTAAAGAATATACAAAATAGTGACATTTTGAGGATAAGCAATTCCATTTCTACAAAATGATCAAATATCAACTAGTATACAAATGACCCTCTGGGACATCTACCTAGACATTTAATAAGGGAAAAAAAGCACTTTATCTAAAAACATCTTCATCTAAACATTTATGTAAGTAGATTTGAGTTGTTTTATAATATAAGATTAATATATATCATCAAGAAATAACATAAGAAAACTATCTTGAACTTAATTATCTTTTGGGAGATATGATTAATATTGAGGAGGTATTGGAAGAAATAGTAAACATTTCTAAAGCACTGCAGTTCATAAAAGACACATAAACTACATATCACAAAATAATGTATTGCTTAGCATTCAGTTCATTTCAGTCGCTCAGTCATGTCCGACTCTTTGTGACCCCATGAATCGCAGCATGCCAGGCCTCCCTGTCCATCACCAACTCCCGGAGTTCACTCAGACTCATGTCCATCGAGTCAGTGATGCCATCCAGCCATCTCATCCTCTGTTGTCCCCTTCTCCTCCTGCCCCCAATCCCTCCCAGCATCAGAGTCTTTTCCAATGAGTCAACTCTTCGCATGAGGTGGCCAAAGTACTGGAGTTTCAGCTTTAGCATCAGTCCTTCCAAAGAACATCCCAGGGCTGATCTCCTTCAGAATGGACTGGTTGGACCTCCTTGCAGTCCAAGGGACTCTCAAGAGTCTTCTCCAACACCACAGTTCAAAAGCATCAATTGTTCGGCGCTCAGCTTTCTTCACAGTCCAACTCTCACATCCATACATGACCACTGGAAAAACCATAACCTTGACTAGCCAGACCTTTGTTGGCAAAATAATGTCTCTGCTTTTGAATATGCTATCTAGGTTGGTCATAACTTTCCTTCCAAGGAGTAAGCGTCTTTTAATTTCATGGCTGCAGTCACCATCTGCAGTGATTTTGGAGCCCAAAAAAATAAAGTCTGACACTGTTAATAGCTTCTAAAAAGATTGAAAAATCCTTCTTTAGTAATCCTTATTTATCACTATTGGTTTGTGTTTTATACATAATAAAAGGATGAGGCAAATTAGAATGGACCAACATCCCTGATGAGTTTAGATCACATCTTCCCTAGAAAGAGATTTTGCTTTAGTTAAATATTCTTAATCTGTTACCTAGGACTATGGAAACAGTTAGGAAAAGATATATTCATTTAAAATTATAGGCATTGTCACTTTCTGCACTCTGCATGGAAACATGCTTAGAAATCATCAGTCCTGACTGTAAAATGATTTTAAATGACTCTTCTGCTCAGTTAACCTACTCTTCTTTTATTCTTCCCTTTCTGGCAACCTCCTCTAAATTTTGTCTGATTTTAATACTGTTATGTTTTAACTCATTTAGTCTTATATGACCTGGCTTCTGCCCCAAACATTTTATTAGATTTATTCTTTTGGAAAATATTCATCATCTCATAATAACCAAATAAAATCTTTCTCACTTCTTATCCTCTTAGATTATATGTGTGAGGTTGATAACTATCTGTTCTTTCTTGTCAAAAGTATTTTCTAGGAACAAGTATCCATTCATTTATTAATATTTATTAGGACATTCATTCACTTTCATAAAAATGTACTCTTTGGGATTTGACCAGTTAGGCACAATGTTCAGAGGAAGCGATTGCATTGGCCCATTGGGCAAGGCATTGGCTTCCACTTACTCTGGATTTATGCCTGTTTCTATGATAATCACATTTCTATTGACTTATTAGATAAATATTTATGGAGCATTAATTATGTGCCAAAGGACTCCATGCTAGAGATAAAATGATGAGCATTCAAAATCTACTTGCTGCGGTGAATTCTTGAGGATTCACACAAACGTTAATTCACACAGTCATTCAAAAATATAATTTATAGAACGTGGATTATGTGTCAGGAACTTGTTTAGGCACTGGATATATGGTGGTGAAGACAAAATGTCCCTTCATGGAGTTTATATTCTGATAGGGAAGACAGACAATAAAATAAATGGGCAATATAATATAAAGAAGATTATGCATGCTGTGAAGACTATCAACTCAAGATAAGGTTTAGAGGGTGAGAGACATGGATTTTTAGGTAGAGTATTTAGAAAAGGCCTGTTTAAAAGAGGTGTTTTGAGATGAATTTGATGCAAATGAGGCAGTAAAGAATGTGAATACATGGAGAAGACCATTTCTAGCAGGTGGAACATGAAGTATGAAGTCTTCATGTGAGACTGCGTCTTGTGCACTTCACATACAAGGAAGTGACTGAACTAGAGTGAAATCTTGGAGACTTATAGATCATGGTAGGAATTTTTTATTTTAATTATAGTGGGAAGCCACTGGAGAGTTTTGTGTATGCCTTTAACTGCCACACAGGCTGTGGACAGTAGAAGAGTGAGAAAGGATGCAAAGGAACCAGTTGGAACCAATAAATTAAGTAATCCAAGGAAGACATGAAGGTGGCTTACCTAGGGCAGTGGTAATAGCAGTTAGAAGAGTTCTTATTCTGGGTACATTAAATAGGTAGATTAGTGGCTGGTGGTTTGGGATAGTATTATAAAAGAAAGGTGGAACACAATTATGGTCCTAGAGGTGGGTACCCAAGTGAGTGAAGAAGACTGAGAAAGACCAGATTTACTCATTCTATTTGCTAAAGTAAAAAGACTAAGAACAAACAGGTTTAGGGTAGGAAACCAAGAATTTGGGTTTGTTCATATTAAATATATCAGGTATGCTAGGTATCTGATGCAGCTATTTAGTGGGTTGTTGGGTATATTGTACTGGAGCTCAGAGGGAAGTTGAACATAAGAAATCTGTATTTGAGAGTGGTCAGTCATGGGCCTGACTGAGAGCACCAAGGGAGTAAATGTTGATAGAAAAGTCCAAACTGAGTTCTGGGCACTCTGACATTTAAAAATCTGTGGTAGGAAGAAACGTAAGGAAAATAAAATGAGATAATAAAGAAGGAACAAAGTCAGGAATGTATGGTGTCTGGGGATCCGAGTTAAGAAAGTATTTCAAGAGGAAGTCAGTCATCAGCTCTTTCTAACACTGTAGAAAAGTTGAGTAAATTGTGTCTGGAGAATTGTCCATTAGGTTTAACAATACGGAGGTCACCAGTACTCCTACTATAAATGTTTTCATAGAAGTATGGATAATAAGATGAATGGGGAGGGTTTTAGAAATTGGGAATGAGGAAACAGATATAGCTAATATAGATAACACTATTAAAGAGTTTTTCTATAAAGTGGATCTTAGAAATGGATTGATAGCTGGAGAAGAATGTTGGGTAAAAGGAAAAATAGGTATTTTTTTTAAGTAGGAAAAGTGATAGGATAATTTTATGCTCTGAGAAATATTCTGGAAAGAGGATAAAATAGAGCAGACATAAGTATGTAAAGATGATGCTATTGGTCATGGCAAACCCCACAGCAGTCTACCATCAAATCCCAGAGTGTTGGAGTTGATGAGATGACAAGAAGCTATTTATATATCCCCCTGCAAGACCTGTCTGTCCTAGAGTAAGACTCTATATTAGTTATCTGTTGCTGCATAACAAATCAGCCTAAAACTTATGACTTAAAACAATAGCAGTCATTCGCTGTCTCATAAGGTTGGGATAGTAAGCTAGGAATTTGCCAGTAGCTGATTTGGGTAGCTCTGGCTCGAGGTCTTTTATGAGATGTACTCAAATGTCAACTGGGCTACCACTCATCTGAAGTCTGGAGTGGGCTGGAGAAGTCTTTTCTAAAGTGGTTTGTGCACATAGAGGGCTAATTGGTTCTGACAGAATGCATGCTTTCTATGGGGCTTCTTGAGTGTTCTTACAACATGGTGACTGGATTTACGTGAAGAAAGTGATTGAAGAGATCAAACCAAAATCTTCAGTGCCTTTATAACCCAGCTTTGAATATTATATATCATCACATCTACCATATTATCTTGGCGTTAGAGGTAAGCTTTGATTCAGTATGAAAGGGGATTAAACAACAGCATAAATGCTAGAAGATAAGGCTCATTCATGGCCATCTTGTAGGATAACTACCCTAACCACTAATGGTCTTTGAACTTAATTTTTCATTATCTTACCTGTTAAATATGGAGATTTTACCATATGAGCTCAAGTTCCCTTCTAATTTTAAAATTTCATGATTTTATTCTTCCCCTAGGTCTATGGCTCTCAAAGCATATGAAGGAGAGCAGGTTTAGTCAGCTGGAATCTTGTTTCCTAGCCTCTACTCATTTCTATTCAATAATTCTTCTCTTAAAAAAATAGGGTATATGATGGCTCTGCATATTCCAAATTGAAACA
The DNA here is from genome assembly GCF_003369695.1 of Bos indicus x Bos taurus. NCBI lineage: Eukaryota > Metazoa > Chordata > Mammalia > Artiodactyla > Bovidae > Bos > Bos indicus x Bos taurus. The sequence goes on along the minus strand of NC_040081.1, from coordinate 28,908,532 downwards.
AGTAGTTTTTTGAATAGTAAAATGCTCGTCAGCTGGTTAATAAAGTAGACTGGGCCATGTTTTAGAACAAAACAACCACTCCCACCAAAACAAAAATCCCCCTGCCATATATAAGTTGATTTGCTGAATCCTGATTAGGAAGCACAGTCTAAGGAATCCTCTAGGAACAATATTGTTCTTCTTGTTCAGTCATTTGGTCGTGTCCAACTCTTTGGGATCCCATGGACTGCAGCATGCCAGGCTTCTCTGTCTTTCACCATCTCCCGGAGCTTGCTCAAACTCATGTCCATTGAGTCACTGATGCCATCCAACCATCTCATCTCTGTCACCTCCTTCTTCCTCCTGCCTTCAATCTTTCCCAGCATCAGGGTCTTTTCCAATGAGTTGGCTCTTAACATCAGTTCAGTTCAGTTCAGTTGCTCAGTCATGTCCGACTCTTTGTGACCCCATGAATTGCAGCATGCCAGGCCTACCTGTCCATCACCAACTCCCGGAGTTCACTCAAACTCACGTCCATCGAGTCAGTGATGCCATCTAGTCATCTCATCCTCTGTTGTCCCCTTCTCCTCCTGCCCCCAATCCCTCCCAGCATCAGAGTCTTTTCCAATGAGTCAACTCTTTGCATGAGGTGGCCAAAGTATTGGAGCTTCAGCTTTAGCATCATTCCTTCCAAAGAACACCCAGGACTGATTTCCTTTATTTATTTATATATTTTTAAAATTTTATTTTATTTTTAAACTTTACAATATTGTATTAGTTTTGCCAAATATCGAAATGAATCCGCCACAGGTATACCCGCGTTCCCCATCCTGAACCCTCCACCCTCCTCCCTCCCCTCCCCTCCCTCTGGGTCGTCCCAGTGCACCAGCCCCAAGCATCCAGTACCGTGCATCGAACCTGGACTGGCGACTCGTTTCATACATGATATACATGTTTCAATGCTATTTTCCCAAATCTCCCCACCCTCTCCCTCTCCCACAGAGTCCATAAGACTGATCTATACATCGGTGTCTCTTTTGCTGTCTCGTACACAGGGTTATTGTTACCATCTTTCTAAATTCCATATATATGCGTTAGTATACTGTATTGGTGTTTTTCTTTCTGGCTTACTTCACTCTGTATAATAGGTTCCAGTTTCATCCATCTCGTTAGAACTGATTCAAATGTATTCTTTTTAATGGCTGAGTAATACTCCATTGTGTATATGTACCACTGCTTTCTTATCCATTCATCTGCTGATGGGCATCTAGGTTGCTTCCATGTCCTGGCTATTATAAACAGTGCTGCAATGAACATTGGGGTACACGTGTCTCTTTCCCTTCTGGTTTCCTCAGTGTGTATGCCCAGCAGTGGGATTGCTGGATCATAAGGCAGTTCTATTTCCAGTTTTTTAAGGAATCTCCACACTGTTCTCCATAGTGGCTGTACTAGTTTGCATTCCCACCAACAGTGCAAGAGAGTTCCCTTCTCTCCACACCCTCTCCAGCATTTATTGCTTGTAGACTTATGGATTGCAGCCATTCTGACTGGCGTGAAATGGTACCTCATAGTGGTTTTGATTTGCATTTCTCTGATAATGAGTGATGTTGAGCATCTTTTCATGTGTTTGTTAGCCATCTGTATGTCTTCTTTGGAGAAATGTCTATTTAGTTCTTTGGCCCATTTTTTGATTGGGTCATTTATTTTTCTGGAGTTGAGCTGTAGGAGTTGCTTGTATATTTTTGAGATTAGTTGTTTGTCAGTTGCTTCATTTGCTATTATTTTCTCCCATTCTGAAGGCTGTCTTTTCACCTTGCTAATAGTTTCCTTTGTTGTGCAGAAGCTTTTAAGTTTAATTATGTCCCATTTGTTTATTTTTGCTTTTATTTCCAATATTCTGGGAGGTGGGTCATAGAGGATCCTGCTGTGATGTATGTTGGAGAGTGTTTTGCCTATGTTTTCCTCTAGGAGTTTTATAGTTTCTGGTCTTACATTGAGATCTTTAATCCATTTTGAGTTTATTTTTGTGTATGGTGTTAGAAAGTGGTCTAGTTTCATTCTTTTACAAGTGGTTGACCAGTTTTCCCAGCACCACTTGTTAAAGAGGTTGTCTTTAATCCATTGTATATTCTTGGCTTCTTTGTCAAAGATAAGGTGTCCATACGTGCGTGGATTTATCTCTGGGCTTTCTATTTTGTTCCATTGATCAGTATTTCTGTCTATTACTGTCTTGATAACTGTGGCTTTGTAATAGAGCCTGAAGTCAGGTAGGTTGATTCCTCCAGTTCCATTCTTCTTTCTCAAGATAGCTTTGGCTATTCGAGGTTTTTTGTATTTCCATACAAATTGTGAAATTATTTGTTCTAGCTCTGTGAAGAATACCATTGGTAGCTTGATAGGGATTGCATTGAATCTATAAATTGCTTTGGGTAGTATACTCATTTTCACTATATTGATTCTTCCAATCCATGAACATGGTATATTTCTCCATCTATTAGTGTCCTCTTTGATTTCTTTCACCAGTGTTTTATAGTTTTCTATATATAGGTCTTTAGTTTCTTTAGGTAGATATATTCCTAAGTATTTTATTCTTTCCGTTGCAATGGTGAATGGAATTGTTTCCTTAATTTCTCTTTCAGTTTTCTCATTATTAGTGTATAGGAATGCAAGGGATTTCTGTGTGTTGATTTTCTATCCTGCAACTTTACTATAATCATTGATTAGTTCTAGTAATTTTCTGGTGGAGTCTTTAGGGTTTTCTATGTAAAGGATCATGTCATCTGCAAACAGTGAGAGTTTTACTTCTTCTTTTCCAATTTGGATTCCTTTTATTTCTTTTTCTGCTCTGATTGCTGTGGCCAAAACTTCCAAAACTATGTTGAATAGTAATAGTGAAAGTGGGCACCCTTGTCTTGTTCCTGACTTTAGAGGAAATGCTTTCAATTTTTCACCATTGAGGATAATGTTTGCTGTGGGTTTGTCATATATAGCTTTTATTATGTTGAGGTATGTTCCTTCTATTCCTGCTTTCTGGAGAGTTCTTATCATAAATGGGTGTTGAATTTTGTCAAAGGCTTTCTCTGCATCTATTGAGATAATCATATGGTTTTTGTTTTTCAATTTGTTAATGTGGTGTATAACATTGATTGATTTGCGGATATTGAAGAATCCTTGCATCCCTGGGATAAAGCCCACTTGGTCATGGTGTATGATCTTTTTAATGTGTTATTGGAGTCTGATTGCTAGAATTTTGTTAAGGATTTTTGCATCTATGTTCATCAGTGATATTGGCCTGTAGTTTTCTTTCTTTCTTTTTTTTTTTGGTATTAGGGTGATGGTGGCCTCATAGAATGAGTTTGGAAGTTTACCTTCCTCTGCAATTTTCTGGAAGAGTTTGAGCAGGATAGGTGTTAGCTCTTCTCTAAATTTTTGGTAGAATTGAGCTGTGAAGCCATCTGGACCTGGGCTTTTGTTTGCTGGAAGATTTTTGATTACAGTTTCAATTTCTGTGCTTGTGATGGGTCTGTTAAGATTTTCTATTTCTTCCTGGTCCAGTTTTGGAAAGTTGTACTTTTCTAAGAATTTGTCCATTTCTTCCACGTTGTCCATTTTATTGGCATATAATTGTTGATAGTAGTCTCTTATGATCCTTTGTATTTCTGTGCTGTCTGTTGTGATCTCTCCATTTTCATTTCTAATTTTATTGATTTGATTTTTCTCCCTTTGTTTCTTGATGAGTCTGGCTAATGGTTTGTCAATTTTATTTATCCTTTCAAAGAACCAGCTTTTGGCTTTGTTGATTTTTGCTATGGTCTCTTTTGTTTCTTTTGCATTTATTTCTGCCCTAATTTTTAAGATTTCTTTCCTTCTACTAACCCTGGGGTTCTTCATTTCTTCCTTTTCTAGTTGCTTTAGGTGTAGGGTTAGGTTATTTATTTGAGTTTTTTCTTGTTTCTTGAGGTATGCCTGTATTGCTATGAACTTTCCCCTTAGGACTGCTTTTAAAGTGTCCCACAGGTTTTGAGTTGTTGTGTTTTCATTTTCATTAGTTTCTATGTAAATTTTGATTTCTTTTTTGATTTCTTCTGTGATTTGTTGGTTATTCAGCAGTGTGTTGTTCATCCTCCATATATTGGAATTTTTAATAGTTTTTCTCCTGTAATTGAGATCTAATCTTACTGCACTGTGGTCAGAAAAGATGCTAGGAATGATTTCTATTTTTTTGAATTTACCAAGGCTAGATTTATGGCCCAGGATGTGATCTATCCTGGAGAAGGTTCCATGTGTGAAATTCACTGTTTGGGGATGAAATGTCCTATAGATATCAGTTAGGTCTAACTGGTCTATTGTATCGTTTAACATTTGTGTTTCCTTGTTAATTTTCTGTTTAGTTGATCTATCCATAGATGTGAGTGGGGTATTAAAGTCTCCCACTATTATTGTGTTATTGTTAATTTCTCCTTTCATACTTGTTAGCATTTGTCTTACATATTGTGGTGCTCCCGTGTTGGGTGCATATATATTTATAATTGTTATATCTTCTTCTTGGATTGACCCTTTGATCATTATGTAGTGACCATCTTTGTCTCTTTTCACAGCCTTTGTTTTAAAGTCTATTTTATCTGATATAAGTATTGCTCCTCCTGCTTTCTTTTGGTCCCTATTTGCATGAAAAATCTTTTTCCAGCCCTTCACTTTCAGTCTGTATGTGTCCCCTGTTTTGAGGTGGGTCTCTTGTAGACAACATATGTAGGGGTCTTGTTTTTGTATCCATTCAGCCAGTCTTTGTCTTTTGGTTGGGGCATTCAACCCATTTACATTTAAGGTAATTACGGATAAGTATGATCCCGTTGCCATTTACTTTATTGTTTTGGGTTCGAGTTTATACACTGTTTTTGTGTTTTCTGTCCAGAGAAAATCCTTTAGTATTTGTTGGAGAGCTGGTTTGGTGGTGCTGAATTCTCTCAGCTTTTGCTTGTCTGAGAAACTTTGATTTCTCCTTCATATTTGAATGAGATCCTTGCTGGGTACAATAATCTGGGCTGTAGGTTATTTTCTTTCATCACTTTAAGTATGTCTTGCCATTCCCTCCTGGCTTGAAGAGTTTCTATTGAAAGATCAGCTGTTATCCTAATGGGAATTCCCTTGTGTGTTATTTGTTGTTTTTCCCTTGCTGCTTTTAATATTTGTTCTTTGTGTTTGATCTTTGTTAATTTGATTAATATGTGTCTTGGGGTGTTTCGCCTTGGGTTTATCCTGTTTGGGACTCTCTGGTTTTCTTGGACTTGGGTGATTATTTCCTTCCCCATTTTAGGGAAGTTTTCCACTATTATCTCCTCAAGTATTTTCTCATGGTCTTTCTTTTTGTCTTCTTCTTCTGGGACCCCTATGATTCGAATGTTGTAGCATTTAATATTGTCCTGGAGGTCTCTGAGATTGTCCTCATTTCTTTTAATTAGTTTTTCTTTTATCCTCTCTGATTCATTTATTTCTACCATTCTATCTTCTAATTCACTGATCCTATCTTCTGCCTCTGTTATTGTATTATTTGTTGCCTCCAGAGTGTTTTTAATTTCATTTATTGCATTATTCATTTTATATCGACTCTCTTTTATTTCTTCTAGGTCCTTGTTAAACCTTTCTTGCATCTTCTCAATCTTTGTCTCCAAGCTGTTTATCTGTGATTCCATTTTGATTTCAAGATTTTGGATCAATTTCACTATCATTATTCGGAATTCTTTATCAGGTAGATTCCCTATCTCTTCCTCTTTTGTTTGGTTTGGTGGGCATTTATCCTGTTCCTTTATCTGCTGGGTATTCCTCTGTCTCTTCATCTTGTTTAAATTGCTGAGTTTGGGGTGTCCTTTCTGTATTCTGGCAGTTTGTGGAGTTCTATTTATTGTGGCATTTCCTCACTCTGTGTGGGTTTGTACATGTGGCTTGTCAAGGTTTCTTGGTTAGGGAAGCTTGTGTCGGTGTTCTGGTGAGTGGAGCTGTATTTCTTCTCTCTGGAGTGCAATAAAATGTCCAGTAATGAGTTATGGGATGTCTATGGTTTTGGGGTGACTTTGGGCTGCCTGTATCTTGGAGCTCAGGGCTGTGTTCCTTGCTGCTGGAGAATTTGCTTGGTATGTCTTGCCCTGAAACTTGTTTCACCCAGAGAGGTTTACAGCGTTATATGGAGAAGAGAAGAGTGAGGAGAGGGTTAGAGGTGACCCAAATGAGATGAGGTGGAATCAATAGAGGAGAGAGTGGACTATTCAGTAATCTCTTCCTTATGTGCACTCCACAACTCGACCGTTCAGAGTTGGTCACAGAGTTATACAGAAAAGAGAAGAAGGAAGAAGGTGGCAGAGGTGGCCAGGAGGATAAATGGGGGGAATGAAAAGGAGGGAGACAGATCCAGCCAGTAATCAGTTCCCTAAGTGTTCTCCACCATCTGGAACACACAGAAATTCACAGAGTTGGGTATAGTAGAGAGGGGTTAAGGAGGAGACACAGGCGACCTAGTGGAGAAAAAGGAGAGTCCAAAGGGAGAGAGAGCAGTTAAGCCAGTAATCTCGCTCCCTAGTGAAAAATGGGTACTGAAGATTGGGTTCTTAAGGTACAAAATTGGTAACAAATACATAAAAACAAAAATTGTAAATCTAGAGTAGAATTTGGAATTTCAAAAATACGATGTTAAAGAAAAGAAGAAGGAAAAGAAAGAGAGAAAAAACGAACAAACAAAAACAAATAAGGTCACAAAAATTATAAAGAAAATATATGTACAAAATTGATAACTAATACCAAAAAGCAAAAGTTAAAAATCTAGAGTAGAGTTTGGAATTTCAAAAATACAATGTTAAAAAAAAAAAAGAAGAAGAAAAAGAGAGAGAGAAAAAAAAAAAAAAACAAGAACAAACAAGGTCACATAAATTATAAAAAAAAAGAATACACGTACAAAATTGATAATAAATACCAAAAGCATAAATTAAAAATCTAGAATAGAGTTTGGAATTTCAGATATAAAATGTTATTTAAAAGAAGAAGAGAAAGAAACAGAGAAAAAGAAAAAGAAAAAAAAGGGTCCCAGAAATTATATAAAAACAAAAACAAAAACAAAAACTATAGGTACAAAATTGATAACAAATACTAAAAAGCTAAAATTAAAAATCTAGAGTAGAGTTTGGAATTTCAAAAATACAATGTTAAAGAATAGAAGGAAAAAGAAAAAAAAAGGTCAAAAAATTATTTAAAAAAATTATATAAGGCAGTTCTATTTCCAGTTTTTTAAGGAATCTCCACACTGTTCTCCATAGTGGCTGTACTAGTTTGCATTCCCACCAACAGTGTAAGAGGGTTCCCTTTTCTCCACACCCTCTCCAACATTTATTATTTATAGACTTTTGGATCGCAGCCATTCTGACCTGTGTGAAATGGTACCTCATAGTCGTCTTGATTTGCATTTCTCTGATAATGAGTGATGTTGAGCATCTTTTCATGTGTTTGTTAGCCATCTGTATGTCTTCTTTGGAGAAATGTCTATTTAGTTCTTTGGCCCATTTTTTGATTGGGTCATTTATTTTTCTGGAGTTGAGCTGTAGGAGTTGCTTGTATATTTTTGAGATTAGTTGTTTGTCAGTTGCTTCATTTGCTATTATTTTCTCCCATTCTGAAGGCTGTCTTTTCACCTTGCTGATAGTTTCCTTTGATGTGCAGAAGCTTTTAAGGTTAATTAGGTCCCATTTGTTTATTTTTGCTATTGCCTTATGATCCAGCAATCCCACTGCTGGGCATACACACTGAGGAAACCAGAAGGGAAAGAGACACGTGTACTGCAATGTTCATCACAGCACTGTTTATAATAGCCAGGACATGGAAGCAACCTAGATGTCCATCAGCAGATGAATGGATAAGAAAGCTGTGGTACATATACACAATGGGGTATTACTCAGCCATTAAAAAGAATTCATTTGAATCAGTTCTAATGAGGTGGATGAAACTGGAGCCTATTATACAGAGTGAAGTAAGCCAGAAGGAAAACACCAATACAGTATACTAACGCATATATATGGAATTTAGAAAGATGATAACAATAACCCTGTGTTCGAGACAGCAAAAGAGACAGTGATGTATGGAACAGTCTTATGGACTCTGTGGGAGAGGGAGAGGGTGGGAAGATTTGGGAGAATCGCATTGAAACATGTAAAATATCATGTATGAAACGAGATGCCAGTCCAGGTTCGATGCACGATACTGGGTGCTTGGGGCTAGTGCACTGGGACGACCCAGAGGGATGGTACGGGGAGGGAGGAGGGAGGAGGGTTCAGGATGGGGAGCACATGTATACGTGTGATGGATTCATTTTGATATTTGGCAAAACTAATACAATTATGTAAAGTTTAAAAATAAAAAAATTATATATATGAAGTTTGCTTTTAAAAAAAAATAGGGTCTTTTTTTTTTTTGCAAAGTAATCGGTTATAAAAGTGGAAATTAAAGGAATAATAGAGGACTTAATTTTTTTTTTTTTTTAATAGTCTCACTTGTTCAGTCGCACTGAGGGGAGGTAGGGAGGGATGCTGCAAACAAATAACACTGGCGTGTGCTCGGAGTGCCTCAGCCACACTGGGCCTGCCCCCTGTTCACGGCGTGTGTAGCCTCTCTGCCCATGCTGCTCAGGCTCTAGGTTGCTCCGCCGTGAACCATCCGCGGCCGGCCCTGGGCTGCCTGTACTTCCCAGGTCCAAGCCGCTCAGGTTCAGGCACTCGGGTAGTCCTCAGAGGCGCAGACTCTCGGTTGGGCCTGCGTTTTGTGCCCTTCCCAGATCCGAGCAGCTCAGGTGATGAGGTGTTTTGCGCGCGCGATTGCTGCGACTTATCGCCTCCCGGCCACTCGGTTATCTAGTTGCGCACCGGCACACCTTCTCAGGCAGATGTTGACCGTCCAGACCCCCAAGGAGTTTTAGTTAGCAAAGAAGCCTGCTTACAGTTTCATAGATAATGTCTCTCTGGGGCTGCTATTGTCCCCTTCCGGCTCTGGCTGCCTATCACCGGAGGGGGATGGTCTGCTGCTGGCTATCTCTGTTCAGTCCTTTATTCCGTGCGCGGGCCTAGCGGTGTCATAGGTTAGGGCTGGCTTTTCGCGTGGTAGATATCCCACAGTCTGGTTTGCTAGCCCAAATTATTTCGCTCAGATAGTGCTCGGGGTATTCAGGCCAGATCCTTGCGATGCAGCCCGCGCCGCACCTCCCTGCCCAGCCCCCGCTTGCTAATGGCGTATGCAGGCGTCTGTGCTGCTTCTCCACTGGGGGAGTTACCGTAGGGCTCGCAATGTGCGGGTTTTAATTATTTATTTTTCCTCCCTGTTATGTTGCCCTCTGTGCTTCCAAGGCTCGGCACAGATTCGGCAGTGAGAAGGTTTCCTGGTATTTGGAAACTTCTCTCTTTTTAAGACTCCCTTCCCGGGACGGAACTCTGTCCCTCCCTCTTTTGTCCCTTTTTTTTCCTTTTATATTTTCCCCTACCTCCTTTCGAAGACTTGGGTTGCTTTTCTGGGTGCCTGATATCCTCTGCCGGCATTCAGAAGTTGTTTTGTGGAATTTACTCGGCGTTTAAATGTTCTTTTGATGAATTTGTGGGGGAGAAGGTGTTCTCCCCGTCCTACTCCTCCACCATCTTAGCCGCCCCCCCCCCCCCCGATTTCCTTTAGAATGGACTGGTTGGATCCCCTTGCAGTCCAAGGGACTCCCAAGAGTCTTCTCCAACACCACAGTTCAAAAGCATCAATTCTTCAGACTCAGCTTTCTTCACAGTCCAACTCTCACATCCATACATGACTACTGGAAAAACCATAGCCTTGACTAGACGGACCTTGGTTAGCAAAGTAATGTCTCTGCTTTTGAATATGCTATCTAGGTTGGTTATAACTTTCCTTCCAAGGAGTAAGCGTCTTTTAATTTCATGGCTGCAATAACATCTGCAGTGATTTTGGAGCCCCCCAAAATAGTCTGACACTGTTTCCCCATCTATTTGCCATGAAGTGATGGGACCAGATGCCATGATCTTAGTTTTCTGAATGTTGAGCTTTAAGCCAACTTTTTCACTCTCCACTTTCACTTTCATCAAGAGGCTTTTTAGTTCCTCTTCACTTTCTGCCATAAGGGTGGTGTCATCTGCATATCTGAGGTTATTGAAATTTCTCCCAGCAATCTTGATTCCAGTTTGTGCTTCTTCCAGCCCAGTGTTTCTCATGATATACTCTGCATAGAAGTTAAATAAGCAGGGTGACAATATACAGCCTTGACGGACTCCTTTTCCTATTTGGAACCAGTCTGTTGTTCCATGTCCAGTTCTAACTGTTGCTTCCTGACCTGCATACAGATTTCTCAAAAGGCAGGTCATGTGGTCTGGTATTCCCATCTCTTTCAGAATTTTCCACAGTTTCTTGTGATCCACACAGTCAAAGGCTTTGGCATAGTCAATGAAGCAGAAATAGATGTTTTTCGGGAACTCTCTTGCTTTTTCAATGATCCAGCAGATGTTGGGAATTTAATCTCTGGTTCCTCTGCCTTTTCTAAAGCTAGCTTGAACATCTGGAAGTTCATGGTTCACGTACTGCTGAAGCCTGGCTTGGAGAATTTTGAGCATTACTTTACTCGCGTGTGAGATGAGTGCAATTGTGGGTAGTTTGAGCATTCTTTGGCATTGCCTTTCTTCACATCATGTAGCCAAAATATTGGAGCTTCAGTTTCAGTGTCAGTCCTTCCAATGAATATTCAGCGTTGATTTCCTTTAGGATTGACTAGTTTGAGCTCCTTGACATCCAAGAGACTCTCAAGAGTCTTCTCAGGACAATATTAGGATATTGAGTATATCCTAATATACAAAAAGAGAGTATAGCCCAGGAAAATAACCATTAGTGGTCTAATGGGAGGACCAAATACTTGAATTCTAGCTCTGTCTTAATGATCAGTCTTTAGCAATCATCTAATCTCTATGAACCTCAGTTTCTTAATGTGTAAACAGGATGATAACTGCTATTTCACAAGATTTTTTTGAAGAATTAACCATGCTAACTTTGTAAAGTGACTATGACCATGTCTTTCTCATAGTAGGTGTGTAATAATTATTTTTTTCCCTCTGGCCTATACATTTTCCCCTAACCTTATTTTTTTCCCTCTACCCTATATGTTTTTCCCTAACCTTATTAGGTACTCAGACAGCACCATCATTGAAATAAGTATGTTTATAATGTATAAAAGCAAGGAAAATTTTGCAAAAGGAACTTAAAATATCTGCTCCATCAGATATGGAAGCCCCAAGACAGAATTGATGAGTGAAGTTTTCTTTCCTGATTCATATCTGACCATTTGTTATTCTATAATATGACCAGGGACTAGATATATTCTGTCATACAACTAGATATATTCTGTCACAACCAGTGACTGAACTCTTTAGTTTCCCATCAAGACTAGAGTGGCTAAAGTGCTGAGACAGTATAAAACAAAATTCTCACCTGTGTCCTCCTTGCAGGAGAATTATTCTTCTCTACCTGTTCAGCTCAAGTGCATCCACATCACTTTTTTCTGCAGGATAATAAGACTAGTATGTGCAGTGCCATGTTCAACGTTCCCTCTGCCCCTGAAGCTCTCGATGCTCTTGGTAGTGATTGGACTGTCAGTCCACAGAGTGACAACGATGTCAGTGCAGACTAGAGCCCTGACTGATGATCACACACCAGGAACAGGTGGAAACCTTTCTTTCTTTAAGCCACTGAGCTTTGGGGGTTATTTTTACTTCTTGACTGACACATATGCCATGTATATTTAACAGGTAAGTAAAAATGGGACATTTTTTGCCTCATTTTTGACAGTAGCACCAGTTTGAGGGGCCAACTTAAAGAGACAAAGTAACTTGTATAGAATTTCAAAGGCATTCAAGAGCTTCATGCTTTTGAATCCTATATCCATCTGGAAAATCTAAAAGATCATTATCACAAAATAATTATTTTGTGAAGTGATCAATGAAGAGATTTATTTGGAGACAGTGGTTGCACTTCTGTGCTTTCTCACTATATCTTGTGCATTTTGGGGTGAGAGGATGGAGATTTAGCTATCTTCTAGTGCTAAGGCTAGCTAGAAAGATTCAGAAAGGGATGCTTAGAGAACTTTAAAATGTATTCCTTGAAGTTGGCAGGCACAGAGATTTGGAACATGAATCCTGACTCTGAAAGTTGAAATGGACTGTAGATTGGGATCTGACTTTTTCCTGGGAAATTTAGAGGGCAAGAAAAGTAAGTGCTTGGTAGCTAAGTGAGGGGGGTGCTGCTTCACTGGGATCTGGCGGTCTGAAGTCCTACAGTTTGTCTAGGCAAGAGATGCATATATTTTTCTGGGTCACAAGAGAGAGCCACCTGGAAGAAGCATGAGGGGACCATTGTGCATCCCGCCTAGGAGGGCTTCATGGAGGGGCAAGAAGACCTCAGCAGAAAAAGGGTGGAGACCTAGCATGCCCTGGCATTCAAATGGCCACACAGAATAGAAAACATCTGGCAAGATTAAATGAACTTCAGGAGAAAGGGGCTCAACATGGAACCTATTAAGGCCCCTGGAAACCTCACAAGAAGATGAGCCATCTTTTAACCATTATTGTGGTTGGAGTGTGGAGTTGCCCAAATAAATAAGAACTGTTTTACTCTTTACTGGTTTTTCCTTCCTCCATATTTTTGACCTTTAAGAGAAACAGCTGCTAGTTTGTTGAGGGAAGAGAAGACTAGGAAGAGAGTGCATAGCAAGAGCACTCTGCCTCCATCTTCCTGCTATGGGAAGGACGCAGGGCTCAGCTATGTGATTATATGACTGTGCAGAGCTTACTCTCAACTTTGATCACAGTGTACTATAAATCCAATGAGTGGGTGAGATGAAGCTGAAACTGAGCCAGTGTTCCATTGGCCAAGCCCTGGCAGGGGATTCTGGTATGCTCAGAGAAAAGGGTATTTTTTACTGATTTCACAGAGATACCATACTGACTAACAGAGAGACTGAAAAGTAGATTAACGGTAAACCATGGTAAAATTTTTATTCATATCATGGACATAATAATTTCCAAATTAGGACTCTGTTCTTGACTAACCGTGACTATATGATGGTCTGTGAGACAAAAGGTAATTTGACACACACAAATTGTCATCAGAAGGAAGGGCAAGACTACCCCACAGAATAGAAAAGGACAGTGAAAACAAAACTAAAATGCAACTTTAATGTTATTTGTATTTCATGCTTTCTCACTGTATTATTTACATGTGAACATAGAGAAAGAGATAGAATTATGAGAGAGAGAAACATAATTGGAGAGTTCTCTGCCCTACTGTCTTATTCACTCTTTTTTCCATATTCTGTCCCCTCCATCCACTGAAGAAGCCTTTTAGAACAATATGTTATCAAGTTAATGTGATGTTATCAGAGACAAGTGACCAACATGAATGAAGGAGAAGCTCTGTAGTCACTGTTTTTGGTGGTGCTTTTTCCTTTGTCGTGTTGGGATGTTTTGTTCTTGGTATATTAGTCTTCCTGTGCGCAATCATATCCCATTCTTTTGTGACCCCAAAGGCTGTAGTCCTCCACGCTCCCTGCCCATGGGATTTCCCAGGCAGGAATACTAGTGTGGGCTGCCATTTCCTTCTCTAGAGGATCTCCCTCACCCAGGGATCGAAACTGTGTCTCCTCTATTGCAGGCAGATTCTTTAGTGCTGTGCCAGCTGAGAAAACCTTGTGTTTGTTCCCACTTGAAGAATGTAGGAATCCACTGTTGCATCAGGTTGGAGCCATAAATTTATCACTCTCGCTTGGATTTCAAGGGATTGAAGCAGTATGGGATTATGGCACAGAGGCCAGCGCAGAGGAGTTGCCAAAGAAAGTGGAATAGAGACCAAGGGAGAAATTGCTTCTAGGCACCCTTTCTAGCTGAATTTAGTCCAGATTCTAACCTGTGATCAATAACTTATTATTTTGCATGGTCCTTTGGATTGTGAGTTTGGCAGTGATCACCTGATGGATAAGATTGTTATTTCTGCTAATAAGCAGTAACTATTAATACATATTCTTCCCAATTTTTTGAAATACAGCTTTATCTATTTGAGTGTAGATACATAAATACATACATACATATAAATGGAGATATAATGATATATAAATGTAGATAGACACATAGATATTTCTAAGGAATTCATTAACCCCTGTTTTATTTATATTTTCTCTACCGTATAAAGCAGTATTCATTTCAGTTCTGTTCACCAGTGAGTTTGTAAAGGTGCTGCCATAAGAAAACTGAGCATAGATGAATAGAATGTGGTTAGTACTTTGGATAGCAATCACCTAAGTTGACCAATCAATTTCTCTGAGCCCAAGCCTATTTTTAAAAGGTGGACCCTCTGGAGAAGATTCTAGACTTTATCATGTCCAGTGTTTATGGAGTAGAACTTGGTGATAGAAAAACAATGATGATGTGTGCTGAAGTGTGAAGAAATGAAAGTCTTCATATTTTTGATGGAAGAAGACTGTGAGGAATTCTCTGGGGGCTGAATTGAGGGAAGATGGAGATAAATTTTGAAGAAGGGCATTATTTTACTGTTATATTAAGAGCTCATAATCTTAAATGATGTGTATTTTTAGTAGGTATGACTTCAGGCTATCAGTGGAGTAACCGTGTTTATGTGTCCTGTTAGTTTGCTCTTTGACACCACCCTTATGGCAGAAAGTGAAGAGGAACTAAAAAGCCTCTTGATGAAGGTGAAAGTGGAGAGTGAAAAAGTTGGCTTAAAGCTCAACATTCAGAAAACGAAGATCATGGCATCCGGTCCCATCACTTCATGGGAAATAGATGGAAAAACAGTGGAAACAGTGTCAGACTTTATTTTTCTGGGCTCCAAAATCACTGCAGATGGTGACTGCAGCCATGAAATTAAAAGATGCTTACTCCTTGGAAGGAAAGTTATGACCAACTTAGATAGCATATTGAAAAGCAGAGACATTACTTTGCCAACAAAGGTCCGTCTAGTCAAGGCTATGGTTTTCCTGTGGTCATGTATGGATGTGAGAATTTGACTGTGAAGAAAGCTGAGTGCCGAAGAATTGATGCTTTTGAACTGTGGTGTTGGAGAAGACTCTGAGAGTCCCTTGGACTGCAAGGAGATCCAGCCAGTCCATTCTGAAGGAGATCAGCCCTGGGATTTCTTTGGAACGAATGATGCTAAAGCTGAAACTCCAGTACTTTGGGCACCTCATGCGAAGAGTTGACTCATTGAAAAAGACTCTGATGCTGGGAGGGATTGGGGGCAAGAGGAGAAGGGGACGATAGAGGATGAGATGGCTGGAAGGCATCACTGACTCGATGGACATGAGTCTGAGTGAACTCCGGGAGTTGGTGATGGACAGGGAGGCCTGGCATGCTGCGATTCATGGGGTCACAAAGAGTCAGACACGACTGAGTGACTGATCTGATCTGATCTGATCTGAATCTCTTATTAAAAACTCCAGTGGCTGACAATGGCATAGCCAGTGAAAGTGTTAGTCACTCAGACCTGTTTGATTCTTTGCAAACCCATGGACTGTAAGCCTTCCAGGCTCTTCTGTTCATGGAGCTCTCCAGGCCAGAATACTGGAGTGGATTGCCATTCCCTTCTCCTGGGGATTGTCCCGATTGAGAGATTAAACCTGGGTCTCCTACATAGCAGGCAGATTCTTTGCAATCTGAGCCACCAGGGAATGTATTCTGGTCTTCATGTAGGCAATAAACTAGGAGTGCACATGGGGCTGTGGTGGAGGGCTGCCTCACCTAGAGTACTGGCAAAGGTGTGAGGGTGCTGCCAAGTTAAATATTGGCTGATAAAGCAGAGTGGACTAGGGATCATCCAGGGTTATGTTATTAACCATGGCCTTCAATCTTGGAAGTTGGAATATGGGACTTTGTGACAGGAATCTCCCAACAACAGTGTCTCATTCTGAAGAATCAGGAAGCCAGAAACTTTTTTTATTCCAGGAACTCTACTCCTGTTCAAAGCAGACCCACAGGCATTGGCTACATACACAGGAAATAATCCCTATAGAAAAACTGGGACAAGAGTTAGGTTGTAAAAACCATAGCCAAAAAGCCTAAGCTTCATAGAATGGGTCTTATTGTAGCAGAAGATCAGTGAATGTGAAAGAAACCCACTCCTCTGGCCAGTCCTCGTGACTGGGTGGCTGGGAGAAGGGATGGTAGATAGTAGACCTCTGCAGCTTGCTGGGTTTGGAGTAGCCTGGGCTTGTTAGATTGTCAATTCCATCCACCCGCTGATGTCCTAAGCATGAATATGATTGTCTTTGAAAATTGAGATGGACAGAGGCTTGAGTTGGACAAGTTTGGGTAGTGAAATTCTCCAATACCTAGATTTGAGACAGTCTAGAAAAAACTGGATGATACAGGGCAAAGGGTGGAATGAAAAAGAAAGCGGGAAAATCCAAGGACATGTTCCCTATGCTTTATGATGGAAGGCAAGGAAAAGAAGCCCAGTTCACACAAATCCTAAACCCAAGTATTAAACATTGAACTTTGAAATGCTCTAGGGAAGAAATCCCTAAATGCATCATTTTCTAATGAAACAAATTCTCATTCTTAACTCCAGTCTCGGAAAGGGACTTAAATATCACCAGTAGATGATAACACACCCCATCCTGGGAACTAAAAAGCAGACCTTTCCCCATTTCTTCACAATTAGACTCAGAAGTAGATTGACTGAAGTAGACAAATGCTTTCTCATTCTTTATCCTTCACCCACAGCCTTTATAAGGACCCTTTATAGAAATGAGCCCAGGATAAATATCAGTTCAGTTCAGTTCAGTTCAGTCACTCAGTCATGTCCGACTCTTTGCAACCCCATGAATCGCAGCATGCCAAGCCTCCCTTCCATCACCAACTCCCGGAGTTCACTCAGGCTCACATCCATTGAGTTGGTGATGCCATCCAGCCATCTCATCCTCTGTCGTCCCCTTCTCCTCCTGCCCCCAATCCCTCCCAGCATCAGAGTCTTTTCCAATGAGTCAACTCTTCGCATGAGGTGGCCAAAGTACTGGAGTTTCAGCTTTAGCATTCCTTCCAAAGAAATCCCAAATCAGACATGCATGTCTTAAAGGCTACCTATATTCCAAATTTTGTCTTTGCATATTTAGAATGTTTTAAATTTATGTTTAAAATGTTTTCTTTCAGGAATATATCTAATTTGGTCCTTTTAAAATTTTTGAGGAAAAATATAGTAATAACAATAGCAAACCAGAGAGCGTGACACCCATTTTAGTTCAATACTATGTATCTCCAATCTCTGGAGAACTGAATGTGCTTTTAAACTTGGAAAATATGTTCTCCACTATTTAACCTAAATGCCACTATAATTATAACCATTTCAGACCTATTCCTATAATTCTTTCTGCAAGATATACAATTAGAATGAAGTGGTAATCTAAACAATGAAAATAAAATGGAAACCTGCAATTACATAGTCAAACTTTTTTTCATGTTGAATGAAGAAAGGCATTATTTAATTAAAATACCAAATGCCAAAGTCCATGAGAAAAACCAAGCATGACATAAGTACAGAAGATCGAAGTTGATGTTAAAGACAAAAACCCCATGTCTAATATTTGGCATTGTGTATGAACATGAATTATATTCCTATTCTCAGAGGTAACCATTAGTGACTGTATTTCATATACATTATTTTTAAAGCATAGCATGCAGAAAGCAAATGTTGCCTGCATTTAAAGAGTAGCTTCTTCTTCTTCTTCATCTGGACATAAGTTCCTGGTACGCTGGTTTCATCCAGAGCCTGTTATGTTACACCCAGCTTATTTTGCTCTTGTAACCAGTCCTTTTGACATCAGAAGTTACAAACCTTGATTGCAACCCCATCTTAAAATGTCTTCTGTAGCTCCTTCACCCAAATCTAGAGTAACAGTGTTGAGAACCAAATAAGATCAAAAAGGAAACAGTCACTTGCAATCCTACTAACAATACTTTTAGGAATAACCCCTGTAGGTTTAAATATCTTTTACAAAGCAAAATGCAAGTACTTAGTTTAAAATGCTAATGAAGTTTACACTAAGCTTATTAGATAACATTCTATTTTCTATTATCAACTGAGTTTACTAAGTTAGAACTTCCTGATTATCTGCAGGAAGTCTGATCAAACAATTGGCAATTTGTAGTTAATGTTTATTTAATAAGTAAATAAGGAATATTCAGTTTCTAAAATTACCTTATTTGTACCATAAAATTAAAGAATACTTACATAGATGAATATAAGGAGTAAATGTGAAAAATCATAGTATAGCAGTGAGGAGAATCATGTGTAATAAGAAACATTTAATGTAACTAGCCTACCCTGTCATGGATATACTGTGTTGTGTATATTTTTCCAGGTTCAAGGGAAGATCCCCTGGAGAAGGAAATGGCAACTCATTCCAGTACTCTTGCCTGGAAAATCCCATGGACAGAGGAGCCTGGTAGGTTACAGTCCGTGGGGTCGCAAAGAGCTGGACACAACTGAGTGAATTCACTTCACTCAAGGGTCAGAACTAATATATATATTATATTTTGGGATTTCTTTGGAAGGAATGATGCTAAAGCTGAAACTCCAGTACTTTGGCCACCTCATGCGAAGAGTTGACTCATTGGAAAAGACTCTGATGCTGGGAGGGATTGGGGGCAGGAGGAGAAGGGGCTAACAGAGGATGAGATGGCTGGATGGCATCACTGACTCGATGGACGTGAGTCTCAGTGAACTCCGGGAGTTGGTGATGGACAGGGAGGCCTGGCGTGCTGCGATTCATGGGGTCGCAAAGAGTCGGACACGACTGAGCAACTGATCTGATCTGATCTGATAGTTTATAATATTATATAATTATATATATGCAGGTTTAAAAGTCAGAAATTATTTTAATACATTTATGCCACATATGCAAAGTATATATCATTAAGGTGTTTAAAAATGCTTACCTTAAAGTGATGCAGACTATACTATACTTATCATCATTCAAAGTGATGATGATACATAATGTCCTAGGCATTCTGTGAGACAGAACAAAACTATAAGAGAAGATGGAGTTATAAATACAAAATTCTCCCTTAAGAAAAATTGACCCTGTCCTGCCTGTCCTCCCTATGGCATGGGATTGTGTCCATCCTTCTCCCTTTTTTTATACTATTTTCTTTAGTTTGTAGAGCAACATATTCTTCAACATTTTTCATCCCTCATTTTGTTTTTTGTCTTTTCTCAGGATTCCTCTTCCCTTTCCTGCCCTTTTAATATTGGTTATCCCATTATTTCAGGTTTTTAGCCTCAGTCTTCTCTTGCTTATGGAACACACTTTTAGTAAGTGATCTAATCTTTCTTATAGTGTCAATGCCTATGTTGTTAAACTCTTGTTTATATTTCCAGCTCAAGTCATTGACATGCCCACAGTGTTAAAACTCAGATCTGTATTTCCGGCTCAGATCTTTATCCTGAGACATGAAGCACACCAAACAGCCTAACTGCTTCACAGCACTTCAGATTTAACGTATCTAAAATCAAATCCTTAATTTTTCTGATCTTATAGCTTGAAACTTTTCCCGCCCTTCTTGTTTCCTATCTCAATTAATGACACCACCACATGCCTAGTTGAATAAATTGGAAGTCTAGATGTCCAGTTTGACATCTCCTGCCCCCACCACCCATTTTGGCACACTGTCTTGTCAGTTTGCCTCTTTGACATTTCTCAGCAGTGTCCATCATTTCATATCCCTTTTACCAGGCTGTCTTAAGTAAAGTCCATACTGTTTCTTATGTGCCTGATTGAATATTCTAACTGATCTTTCACCTTCTTGGCTGTCCTATCAAAGACATAATAAGGCCAAAATGAGCTCCCCAAAGTGCCAATATTATCATGTCACTTTGATTTAGTACCATGCAGCTGCTGTGCATAGTTGCTCCGCTATATCCCACTCTTTGTGACCCCATATACTGTAGCCCACCAGGCTCCTCTGTCCATGGGGACTCTCCAGGCAAGAATACTGGAGTGGGTCACCAAGCCCTCCTCCAGAGAAGCTTTCCAACCCAGGGATCAAGTCCAGGTCTTCCACTTGCAGGCATATTCTTTACCATCTGAGCCACCAGGGAAGCCCAAGAATACTGGAGTGGGTAGCCTATCCCTTCTCCAGGGGATCTTCCCAACCCAGGAATGAACTGGGTCTCCTGAATTGCAGGTGGATTCTTTACCAGCCGAGCTACCAGGGAAGACCTTTTAGTACTATATTGCTCATCAAATCATTTAAGATTAGAATATTCCAATTCCCTGGTATATAATAGAAGTTTCCTCACATATAATTTGCAACTTTTGCCTGTTTTCCTGACACTCAGTTCTTGAAACTCTGAGCCACCAGGGAAGCCCAAGTAAATGTTACATTATATAGTTACAGTCCTCCATGTCTTTGTGTACATTTCTTCACTCTAAGACACTTTTCCTTTCTCACTTCCACTAACTTTCTCTCTCCAACTCCTTTTTACCCTTCTTAACACCCATACACACAAACACACATACTGCATTTGGATAAATAGTTTTGTTTGTTTGTTTGTTTTAAATCAGCCTGAATCTTGGAGAAGGTTCTCCCATGACAAAACCACCCAAAATATTAAGCTCCCACATGCTCTGATGAGTACCTCTTTTAAAGTCTTTTTACATTACATCTGAATAATCACTTTTTATTCTTTTTCTAAACTGAAAAGTCCTTGTTCATAGAATAGTTCTTGGCACATAGAAAGTGTTCAAATGTAGTTTTAATTAATAAGTAATGTAGAGAGCACTTATTTAAAAATCCATCATTCTTAAAATGTAGCTGTCACAAATCAAGGTTATGGTGTTTGTTACTCTTATTGAAAAAAAAAGATTTAAAAAATATTTTTGTCTAATTTCCTCTGTTAAATAGTAACAGAGTATAGTTCTCAGCATATTTTCAGCACAAAATGAAAATATATAAGTACTATGATTAATTGTCTTTCAATTGTTATTAATTTACCTTTTATATTTTCAGTTCACTATAAGTAACAATTTAAATATACTTAAGATGTACTTTTTTGAAGTTTATTTTTTAATGAAGGATAATTGCTTCACAGCATTTGCTCTGTGGCCACTCTCCTGAAACTTTCTAGTAGCCCCAGTTTATTGCAAGTAAAATCCAAAGACTTTGCAGTCTAGAATCTCTCTCTGGTTATATCTTCTTCCATATAGATCCTCTCAATTAATATTATTGAGTGAACAAACTGTTGAATATGTTATATTTTCAGCATTCTCAGGAAAACAGTGTACGGAACTGCATTGAAGCATTCCTCAGACAAAATCATTGCTTATATTTTCCATAAATCTCAGTTGCTGATGGTTTTAGCCATCTATTTAGCATGATGCAGTTTTAGATATTTCCTTTACAATATAAAACCATCTTAAAATAAGAAATCCAAAGTGCATGTTTGGTTATGTTTTTACATGCTGTATAATTACTATGTAGAAAGCATATGTTGAGAATTAAAATACTTCAAGCTTAGACCCTAAATTTACTGCAAAATTATGTGTTTGGTTTCCTAGAAACTGATATAATGAACACTGAAGGCTCTGTCAGGTATTTATTTGAAAACAGCTTTCTACATTTTGGGAAATTCTTTATTCTAATTCATCACTTAGGAGTAAAAGGAGGACTCTGAAAGTATAAGGGTATTATGGATAATTAGAATGAGTTTAGTTAAATAGAGGGAAAAAAGTAACCTTGAACTAGTTATGGTATACCGGGTATACTGAAATTATAGTCCCTCCATTGAACATAATGACTTCCTTCTACAAGCAGCATTAAGTAGGACTTTTCCATGCATAGTATGAGTGAAGTCGCTCAGTAGTGTCCAACTCTTTGTGACCCCATGGACTGTAGCCTGCCAGGTTCCTCCATCCATGAAATTTTCTAAGCAAGAGTACTGGAGTGGGTTGCCATTTCCTTCTCCACATGCATAGTATATAAAGTTGTATATTGTTACTTGGTTAATCACCTTCTCTTGTCTTAAAAATAAAATGGATTTTTCACCATTAAATGAAGAAATGTAAAATGTTCAGTCTATTTCATCATAGTTTTGGGAGTAATTATGTCTTCTATGGAAAAGGCAATGGCAATCTACTCCAGCATTCTTGCCTGGAAAATCCCATGGATGGAGGAGCCTGGTGGGCTGCAGTCCATGGGGTCACTAAGAGTCAGACACGACTGAGCGACTTCACTTTCATTTTTCACTTTCATGCATTGGAGAAGGAAATGGCAATCCACTCCGGTGTTCTTGCCTGGAGAATCCCAGGGACGGTGGAGCCTGGTGGGCTGCCGTCTATGGGGTCACACAGAGTCAGACACGACTGAAGTGACTTAGCAGCAGCAGCAGCATGTCTTCTATGATTTCTTTTTTCTCTTGTTGTCAGCACTTTAAAGGACCTGTCTGTAGGGTGGGATTGTAGAAATGCACCATTAAGACACGTCTTTATTTCTTTGAAGAAGTGAAGAAGTGAAGTCGCTCAGTCGTGTCCGACTCTTTGTGACCCCACGGACTGTAGCCTACCAGGCTCCTCTGCCCATGGGGATTCTCCAGGCAAGAATACTGGAGTGGGTTGCCATTTCCTTCTCCAGGAGAGGGAGAGGAGGTTAGGCTAGATCAAATAAAGTCATTAAGCAGGAAGTAAGCAGGGACACCGGAGGAAAGCCACTGACCCCGATTTCAAGCTCCCAATAAGGAAGAGATGTCCTTAACAAAAGGAAACCTCCCTTCACTCTGTTTGTTAATTAACTGAACACATTCATCAGCCGATCTATCAAGCTTTCTCTCCTGAAGCTTTAAAAACTAAGCAGTATGAGAACGAGGTTCTTATGCAGTATGTGTTATGGAACAATTGGATTTATTTACATCTCATGTGCGAGAACATGGTGTGAAAATCAATGAGGAATGAAGGCATGGGTAATTAAAAGATGCTTTGTTTTCATTTTATATAAAATGCTTTTATTCTTTGTGCAAAAGAAAATCCCTTCAACAAATAAACAAAAAGTCATATATATACACAAAAGAAAAAAGTCCTGTGAATTAGAAAGGTGTTCAAGTTAGTGCAAACAGTGAGTATTACCTTAAAATGAACTTATTGTAAATGAAAATTATATAATAAAATGACTTTAAAACAAAAATCTCAACATGCCATTCCCTTATTAAACCACTGCAGGTATTTTACACTAATGAAGACCCAGTAAAGTCATGGGTCCCTGCATGTATCACCAGCCTTCTTTGCAGCACTTCCCACACTGTCTCAACTCCAAGCTCAGAGGTGTTCTTTGAGTTCTTTGGTATGCCCGTGCTTCTCTGGGCCTCAGGGGCATCCAACATGTTTCCTCTGCTTGGAAAATACTTTTCTCCAGTAATTCAATTTGTACTCATATTTCAGAATGCATAGTGGAGTCTTATACTCTGAGAATTTTTATACATCACCTGTAGCAGGTGGGGTGCTGGTGGGGGAGATGTCACCACTTAGAAAATATTTAAGAACATGTAGAAACATTTTTTATTGTACTAGTGAATGATGCATTGGGCACTGCTGTCTTTGGTGCTCAAGGACCAGGATGCTAAATGATCCACAATGTGAGGTCAGTTTTGCACATTGAAATATTGTCCCTCTCAAAATGCAAATATTGTCCCCATTGAGAAATACTGATGGAGAAATAGATCAAGCCCTTTATTAAAATTTATATTTGCTCTCTGGAATTTTAAGTAAATAACTTTATTGGTTATTTAATATTTGGCCAAATAAAATTACTGGGTGAAGGGCAGGAATCTTTATTTCTGATGTGTTCTTCTGAATATAGAGAATTAAAGAAATATGACATTCCTGACCTGTGATTCAGCACTCAGAATGCTCCTTTACTCATTCTCCCTTATGGGAGATGAAAGTAGTCTTTGATTTGTAAATTTGGAAAATATAACCCAAGTATCTTGTTCAGTTTATTTCCTCCCTTGGGAATGGGCTGCCTACAACCCTGCTCCTCCCTAGGGAAACTTCACAGCATTGCTAGTGTGTTGGTAAGTAAGTCTGCCTAATGTGGAGTACAATCCGCAAACCCACTTACTTTTCTCATGAAACTACATCGTCTACCAATAAGAATGATATTAACCTCCATCTGATACCTTTTCATACTTTTGACTTGTTAGATCCCCTTACAAAATCCATCATTTCCTTCTTAGGCCAGACTTCCTTTTAAGAAAGAAGTTATATGGAGCAAAATTTTAGAAAGCAAAATAGAAGCAAGTATAAACAAAGAAACAAGGTTTTTGGTATGGCCATGGCTTTGGTTATGGACAAACAGAATATTTTGACTTGGGTTTTTCCAGTTGTGTGGTTGGATTTCAATTTCTGTTGCCTGTACAAAATGCTTTCGCCCAGTCATGCGATCTTGCAAAGTGGTGCTTGGATGTTGGCTAGTGAGCAGACACAGGTAGACTGGCAAGTAGAACTGAGGCTACAGGGACCTCAGTGAAGGCGCAAGCCTGAGAAAGATTAGAGAATGAGACAGAGCCAGAGCCTCACAAAACTACTGTGTCTTCCTGATGTAGATGCCTTCAGGTTTCAAGATGTTGGCAAGCAGAGCTTTACCTGATCAGGTACAAGTGAGGAGAGGTTGCCTCTCAGAAAGAGAGTCTGTCCTGTTATGGGTCTCTTGAACATCAGAGGAAGGAACTATGCTTTCTCAAATCTCAAAGGTGGGTAAGCTCTTTATGTGCCAGAAAGCCTCAGGGAATCTCTCGATTCAAGTCATTAGACAGAAGTCCAGGTAAGTAGCATGATGTCCACTGCCCAGATTCTATTCTGAATTCAGAACCACAAAAGAAAATCTAGAGGAGCGGTTGTAAACCACTCATTACTGTGTGTGAGTCAAGGTGACTTGGTCATTGTAACTTGGTCTGCAGGTTTTCCCCTTTCTCTAATAGAGTATTCCCCCAAAACTTTATGGATGTCAAAAATGGAGAAATGGCTAACTCAGCAGAAGCACAAGCTTGTGGAATTGTTCTTTCCCAACCCCAGGGGCCCAGACTTCAAAACCTTCATAACAACTTCAGTTTGGAAAGGGAGACACTGGCAGCAGCAACTGGGCACAGAACTTAAACTGTCTTTTCAGAAGAAATGGTTATAGCTGTATTACTAGACGAATCTCACCTGAATGCTGCACCAAATGCTAGGGACTCAGAGCCGGGAGGAGGTGCAGAAGACATTAAAAGAGTCTGGAATAAGTCAACTTAGAACAAAAAAGAAGTGTAAGATTGGGCAACTGTGTCTATCACTGCTTTGAAACTCTCAAGAGCCAGTTTCTGAGAGAAGATATGGTAGACATAGGAGCCTTCTACCATCCTCCTCCCCTGATATGTTAAATGTACAATACTAAAATTCACTCTTCCTAGAGGTTTCCCTATTAGTTCAGGTTCACAGGTCTCTCTTTTTTTTTTCCCTGTCTGTATTGAATT
This sequence comes from Bos indicus x Bos taurus, assembly GCF_003369695.1. Lineage (NCBI taxonomy): Eukaryota > Metazoa > Chordata > Mammalia > Artiodactyla > Bovidae > Bos > Bos indicus x Bos taurus. Next base: position 28,882,981 of record NC_040081.1, on the reverse strand, counting down.
TGTTACAGCACTATTTTTGTTCCTTGTCTTGGCTCTTTGGCTGCAGCAAGGCACGTGGGATCCTAGCTTCCCAACTAGGGATGGAACCTGCACACCCCCTGCCCACCCTGCATTGGGAGGCAAAGTCCCAAACACTGGACCACCAGGGAAGTCCCTGGTTCACAGATCTTAATTCTGTAAAAGCTACTGCATTCTGATGAGGCTAAACCTAAATACATTTTTTTATACTTATTCCATTTCTTAAATTCTCTTAAAGTACTTTCGTATTCTTTAGCCAAAATTGAGAGCAAGATTTTTTACTTTGTCCTCAAATTTGTTTGAGCTTTTATTATCAGATTTTCTTATTGTCTTTTTTCAGTCTCTTGCAAAAATCTCTGATATGCTATATTAGAAAAGTGACTGAACATAATTTGGGATAGTGAAATTTTAGCCTTTGTAACAGAATAGTCTTTAGTCTTAATTTAATTTATTTGGTGACAAAATAATAGTTACATATTCCAAAATCCATTCTTCTCTTCTTCTTTAGTAATTGCATCCTGTATTTTATGTACCTAATGAAAAGACTATTTTCCAGTTTCTTGCTATTCATTAAATATAGCCTTGTCATTAATTAAGGGCCAATGAATGTAAGTAGAAAAGTGTATAATTTCAAGGAAAATTCCTTAGATGGTGCCCGGCATGTCCCCTTTACCTATTTTTTGTTCTTTCTTCCTCTCCCTCCATACTGTTCCTTGAGAAGTAGATGTGATGGCTGGAGATCTAGCAGCCAATTTGGAGTATAAAAACAAGGCTACATTCTAAGGAGGGGGAAGCAGAGACCTAAAAGAAGCAACACAGGGTTGCTGATGAAGCTTCTACTTGAGAAAACAGAAGTTTTTATATACAAGGATATTGGGGTTCTCTAGAGAAAGAACCATTAAGATAGACATGGATATCAAAACAATGAGATTTATTATAGGAGTGGGTCCACAAGGTTATAGAAGCTGAGAAGTCCCACTATGTGCTCTCTGTCACTTGGATAACCAGGAAAGCCAATTTTTAAAATGTTTCTTGTCACTTCCTTTTTATATGTATTGCTTATGTATGAGTCCTTTGCTATATTCTCTTTCATTATTTGTCTTGTTTTTAACTGGTTCTTTGTATTCTAATTAGCCCTTCAAATCCCATGTATTGCACATACTTTGCAATTTTTTACCTCACCATAATTTTCCTGAACTTAAAATAATTATTTGGTAAAGTTTATTAGTTTTTCCACCTTCTTCGTTATTTTTAGGTTTTATGTCAACTTTCTTTCCCCACTTATCACAGTTTCTTCTAGAATTTTTATATTGTTATTTTGGGTAATTAAATATTTGTATCACTCTGAAGTTGTTTTTATATAACAGCATGTTGAGTTGACAAATTCATTTTTTATTATTATTTATTTTTTTTTGACAAATTCATTTTTAATTTAACTCTTCTTTGACTTAATGTATAGTCATTTGCCTAACACTATGTTCCAGTATCCTTATTTCTTTACAAATAATTTTATATCTTTCATGTACTAAATCTCCATATATATATATATATGTATAGATGTAAATATGTATATATGAGACATCTATTTTTTTACCCTATCAACAATTGATCTTTCAGTTGATAAAGACCAAACACTTTGGTTACTTGTCATTTTTAAATATTTAAAATGTAGATCAGAGATAATCCATCATTAATAATCTTTCTCAAGACATACCTGGAAATTTTCCTTTGTTTAAATTTTTAGTTTAATTTTTAAGCTTCACTTCTATTTCCTTATCTACCTTCTTAACCCCCCCCACCCAAGAAAGTCAAGTTATTTTGTTTTAGGTAACATTTATTAAATTTAGAACTGACATAGCCAAAATAATGTTTGTGATTACCCACAAACCAGATGTATATTTCCATTTTTCATACTTTTTAGGTTCTTTTGTTGGAAGTTTAGGATTCTACTAAAAGAATATTTCTCACTAAAAATTTTCCAAGCTGGTTTATTTTGTTAATCATAAAAGGTATCCTTTCTTCCTTTATATTTTTAAATAAAATACCATGTAAAAGCTATTATGCTCTATAAGCTCATTTCATGACTAATATTTGAATTCATTTTATTTTTCTCAAAAATTATTTGATTCACTCTTTTGTGTCTTTCAGGTACAAAATATTCAGTTCAATTCAGTTCAGTCACTTTGTTGAGTCCAACCTTTGCAACCCCATGAACCGCAGCATGCCAGGCCTCCCTGTCCATCACCAACTCCCGGAGTTTACTCAAACTCATGTCCATTGAGTTGGTGATGCCATCCAACCATCCCATCCTCTGTCATCCCCTTTTCCTCCTGCCCTCAATCTTTCCCAGCATCAGGGTCTTTTCCAATGAGTCAGTTCTTCGAATCAGGTGGCCAAAGTATTGGAGTTTCAGCTTCCACATCAGTCCTTCCAGTGAATATTCAGGACTGATTTCCTTTAGGATTAACTAGTTTGATCTCCTTGCAGTCCAAGGGACGCTCAAGAGTCTTCTCCAACACCAAGGTTCAAAAACATCAATTCTTCTGCGCTCAGCTTTCTCTACAGTCCAACTCTCACATCCATACGTGACCACTGGAAAAACCATAGCCTTGACTAGATGGACCTTTGTTGGCAAAGTAATGTCTCTGCTTTTCAATATACTGTCTAGGTTGGTCATAACTTTCCTTCCAAGGAGTAAGCATCTTTTAATTTCATGGCTGCAATCACCATCTGCAGTGATTTTGGAGCCCCCAAAAATAAAGTCTGACACTGTTTCCACTGTTTCCCCATCTATTTGCCATGAAATGATGGGACCAGATGCCATGATCTTAGTTTTCTGAATGTTGAGCTTTAACATTTTAAAATTTAACTCTCTTTCACTTTCATCAAGAGGCTCTTTAGTTCCTCTTCACTTTCTGCCAATAAGAGTGGTGTCATCTGCATATCTGAGGTTATAATATTTCCAAGTATCAATGTATCTCTTCTACTCCCACATCCACAATTCACAGAGTTCATCAGCAGCATTACCTGCCCACACTGAAAGAATCCAGTCATCCAATGAGGAAATGAAAGAAAAGACAAACAATGTAACAAAAGGAGCAGGATGCATAATTTCCCAGTTGCAAAAAATAAATCAACAGGAGGGTGGCCAAGAAGGAGCAGTTAGGATAGGAGAGCAAGGAGAGGAAGAGAATTGGTCCTTGTAATTCAATGGAACACTTCTGGGTTTTCTTCCTCCTTTTAATCTCCTTACCTGGAAGAATGAAGTGACTTATCTAGATGGCAAAATTGGGAAATACAAATTAGACTAGACTCAGTTCCTCTCTCTTCCTCTTGGGAATGAACATCCCACAGGCAGCAGAACTTCCTCTCTGCTCTTCCCATGCCATGACCCCAACATCTGGGTCCAGCACTGCCTGTTTCTGAGGGGGTAACTCTGCTTATTCCTGGGTTGGGAGACCAAATTTACTTTCAGATTGAGATATCTTCCAATGGAAACTTTACAAAAATGATGATGTTTTCGGCCTCCATTTTGGAATCCTTTGTTTTATATGCCAATTTATTTAGAATCTGGGCAGGAAAAAAGTATAATTTGATTGGGCCTCTTGAGACTTGGACAAGAAGTTAAGCTCCCTGAGGGCAGAGATCCTATCTCTTTTAGTGTTATTCTCTCTCCAGTGTACAGTGGTTAAGAGTGGTTCCAGAATTCTGGACTCAGACTAAATTGGTTTCACTATCTGGTTACACTATTTACAAGCTCTATTATGTGTGATAAACATCTTCAATAATCTCATTTTAACCATGAGAAATATGGTTTATAATCACAGTAATATTACTATTATATAATATATAATAATACTATTATTATATAATATTATATGCATAATAATAAAAGTCTGCTTCAAAATTAAACTGGCTAACCTATGATAAAGTTTAGACAATGAGCATTACATGCTAAGTGCTCAATAAAAGTTGACGATTATTACTATGACACATAGGTGGTAAAAAAATATAACTTAAATGAATGAAATCTATCAAGAACAAAAATGGACTAGTCATTAGGAAACTTGAACTCTGGAATCCAGATTTGTGTAAGGACAACCATAATCTTCCACAAAAGAAATTTCTCTAATGGTCAGGAAACAGATCCCCTGGAAAAGGGAAAAGCTACCCACTCCAGTAGTCTGGCCTGGAGAATTCCTTAGACTGTATAGTCCATGGGGTTTCAAAGAGTCAGACACAAGTGAGTGACTTTCATATACATATATATATGTATATATATATATATATATATATATATAATAAAACAAGATATTTTATGTTTATGTGTATATGGTATATACATATGTGTGTATATATATCTCATATATGGCATATCTATCTATCCATCCATCCATATAATCTCTTGGGTGCCCTCTGACCCATCTATGTGGTTGATCAGATTCCCAGAGCAACTATAGATCATCTGCCTATGAGGTCATCCCTGGTCCCTGTGCCTGGGCATCAGAGCCATCTGAGTGACCTGGCAAGTAGACCACTCTGCTGACTGGCATGATGTGAACCAAACAAGACTGGGTTGTCAGAATTGTACTGACATGCTGATTTTGTGTGACTTTCACTCACATGGGACACAGGACAAATTCACAGCCCATAGTTCAGCACCAAGCCTTGGGTTTGAGCACTGAGCAGGCATTGGCTCTTGTACATCAGTATTATGACCATGGTGCTACCTCCAGTCTAGAGCATCCAAAAATGGTAAGGATAGAAATAGGCATGCTCTCCTAGAACTAGTCATCACTTGTATCTAGTCACTCACCCACTCGGGAAACTCCATTCCACCTGTCAGGCAGCCTTCCTGGGGTGGCTGCTCCTATCTCTTCCTTGGACTTTGCGAAAGTTGCTCTACAATGCCATCAGACCCTTCTTACACACTTCCTCTTTTGTTTTGAATTGATGTTGTAACATTGTGATCTCCTTGGTTGGTCTTAAGCTGTGCCACAGGCAGCACAACCATTCTTTACATGAATATGATGGCTCATCTCACTTCTTCCATGGCCCCTCTTGCTCATGGCAATGAGTAGGTGACAGGAATGTAATCTACATGGAAAGAAATCACATTCTAGAAATGCAGTGATAACAGCATAAACTACTCAAGAGAGGATGTGGTTGGAAGATAGTTCTATATTTATGCCATAAATATCCTAAAAGTAAATTGAGCATGACTAGAAATAAGTCTGGAGAAGGAAATGGCAACCTACTCCAGTATTCTTGCCTAGGGAATCCCTTGGACAGAGGATCCTGGTGGGCTGCTGTCCATAGGGTTGCACAGAGTCAGACGTGACTGAAGTGACTTAACAGCGGCAGCAGCAGAAATAAATCGTCATTTACTTTTATCTGCATACTTTGGGTAAGACTTGTATTTGTGGTAATCACCAATAAAGTACAGGAACAACTTTTGATAGGCTAGTGTTTATGTTAGTAGTTGGCAGGGTATATACTCCAGCATCACAAGTAATGATGTAACCAGAATTAATTAAATGGTATTAAGGAACCATGGGACCAAGAAGATCTATATTATTTCAATACAAACAGATTCTGGAGAGCCACTGTTTTGTGATTAACAACAGGTGCCACCTCTTTCTTGAAGAAGCATATAAGGAATTAGCTAGAAATGATGCACTTGGCAGTAAAGAACAGGAAGAGATGATTCTTGGACATTTAACATCAGTGCGTTAAATTCTAACAAGAATAGACTGTGCCTTTTTAACTCTATCGAGACTCTTCGCAAGCTCTGATTAGACAATAAATATGGAATTACCTCTTCTCTACCCATTATTCTAAATGATCATTGATAAATCACTATCCTGCATAGACCCATGAATTTTGTAGTGCATTTTGGAGATCTGCAAAAGTATATTTTTCTGGGGTCCCACACACCACAGGGGTGTCCTTGAATGACAATATACCAATAAGTCAAATAAAAAGATGTGATGTTACTATTTCAAATAATATGAAAAGATATTTTAAAATATTTAAGTAACTTATTTGTTAAAAACAGTAAAAGCTGAATTTAGATTGTTTCCTTAACTAAACATCTGTTTCCATCTCAGAGTTATCATCATGCTGCTAAGTCACTTCAGTCATGTCTGACTCTGTGTAACCCATAGACGGCAGCCCACCAGGCTCCCCCATCCCTGGGATTCTCCACGCAGGAACACTGGAGTGGGTTGCCATTTCCCTCTCCAATGCATGAAAGTGAAAAGTGAAAAGTGAAATTGAAGTCACTCAGTCGTATCCGACTCTTGGCGACCCCATGGACTGCAGCCCACCAGGCTCCTCCATCCACGGGATTCTCCAGGCAAGAATACTGGAGTGGGGTGCCATCATATTTTTTGACAAAAACATTAGAAACTTTGGAGCTAGACGATCTGGATTTCAGTCCAGTTTCTATCACTTATTGCATTTTGGTTCCTGAAAATATTTACTGTTAAAGTCTAAGTTTTCTGATCAGTTAAATTAAGTAAGGCAATCTTATCTATGTCACAGGATTGTGACAGTAAAGTAAAATATTGTTTGCAATACACTTAGCAAAGTGCCTGGAACATACTAAGAAGTCAATAAATATTGTCTATTAAAAACACCATCACCCAAGCTGAGAAACAACTTTACACACCATGGATAGGATATTAATAAGGAAAACCACATGATATCAGTGCGTTAAATTCTAAGTTGAGAGATACGTAGACTTGAATGGCAAAACTAAATATTGTAAAGATAGGGCTCTCTCCTATTCATCTAAAATGTTTACAGAATTCTATTCAAATACCAAATTATTTTAATTTAAAAGAATTAACCTAATCTTCATATGAAACAGTATACAGGCTATAAAATCTTAATGGATTTTGAAATACATGTGTAATGATTAGGGGTTGTTCTATCAAGAAGGTATTATATTATGCTCTAATTAAAACATGGTAGTGTTCACATAAGAATCAACCAAGTGATAATAAAGCTGAAGAGTTTAGAAATAAAATTTTTAGCTTACAGAGATGTAGCTATACATATAGATACATAGATAGTTATGAAGTCAGCATCCCCAAATAATAAAAATATAGACTACTAAATCTATCACTGTGGAAGAATGGAGAGGACAAAATAAAATGGGAATATCACGTCTCTGTATTGTCTGGTAACTTCCAGATGTCTCAAACTCTAAATAATAAAATAAGTAGTTACTTACACAAAGACTAAATAATAAGTCATAATAAACTCATTGTGTGCAAAGAGTGAAACTATAACAAAAGAGATTAATTCATTGAATATCTTACATTTTTGTGTTAAAAATTTTATGAACTAAATTTTAAAAGCAGTACTTTCCTTAATACACAGTGCCAAGAAAATAGAATGAGCTCAGTAATAACACAGTGTTCAGTCTTAGGGGAACATTTTAGTAAGTCATGGTGCATCCATATGATGGAGATTTATTTGGCAGCCACTGAAATTGTCTTTTAAATAGTTTTTGATTATTTTGAAAATAATTACACTATGGTACTAAGAAAAAAATCTATAGATATAAAATGCACAGTGTGATCCTGATTATATCAGAAATAGAAAATAATAAAAAAGTAAATCAAAATTTGACCACAATTATCTTGAGATGATTTAAATGTTTTATATTTGCACTTTTCTGCATTTACAGGACAGAATTTTTAAAAAGACAAAATAGTCAAAGTATATGATAAATTTATAAACCAGCAACAGGACTCAAATGAAGACAAGAAAATTGGGAAGGAAGATATTTTTATTCGAATGGGTAAAAAGTAAGAACTCTTTCATTTTAGAATTTTTTGAATTTAAATAAGTACAGGGATTTCAGATACATTTTTTCCCCTTGGTAGATTAGAAAGAATGAAGGAGCATTAATGTTGAAAATGTAATTGGCAGTACTCGACTGGTGAGAATTAAACCAATAAATCACATACAACTCTGTGGATAATCATTTAACTGGCAAGAAAAAGAGCATATGATATTAAACTTTAGACCTACATTTACTTTTTGGGTCAAGGTTGACATATCAGGAAATGAAGTCTGCAGTATAAGCAGCATAAGAACATGTTTTTTCAAGTTAGGGTAAGGGAATATCCATGGAGAAACACTTAAGTTATGTGGTAGAGAGTTCCAGAGAATGATACTGAAGTTGTCATTAAATTTAGCCAAGTCCTTGATGTGAGAAATTTCAGCTCATTGTTGATGACACAGATTGCAGAAGCATATGGAAGCAATTAGAGGAAAGTAAATGGAGACTGTGGGTATAGGCTGCATGTTTGTGGAGCTTGACTAGATAAAAGGAATAATATAGGATGAGATCTAAAAGAGGCAATGGAGACTTGGGTGTCTTCTTTCAGAGTTGAGGAAATATGAGCATGAAAGAATTCCAAAGGAGAAGACAAAAATTGATGATTATCTGGTGGAGGGGCGGGGTGGAGGAATAGACAAGTAAGAGCAGTGTCTCATCATGAGCCAGGAGTAGATTCTGTAGCAGGGGCTCAGGGGTTAGATTTCTAGATAAGAAGAAAACTCTTCTTCCACTAAGATTGGTGGGAAGGAAGTTCTGATAGATGTAAAACCTCATCAGAAGATAAACAGCTAGGGTGGAGGAACAGTGTAGTATGTGAAGGCAAGGAACACTGGATCAAATGAGCCTGGATCTCCATGAATGAGATGTATGATTTGAGACCTAATGTTTACTGGACTTATTAACCTTGTTGAGTCTGCTTCTCCTTAAACCAATGGGGATATTATGCATTCCATACAATTTTCCATTTGAATTGGAAACATTCTATAAAATATGGGAAATCCCTTAAAAAGTTGTAATGCAGAATCAGTAGAGTAATTTATCAGGAAATAAGGTGGAAGAGGGTTAGATGAAGGCAGATAGAGATTAAGAGTTTTTGAAGAAATTCATCATAACTTTGAATGTAGTGCTCATAGCCTAAGAATGGAGGAACTGGCCCTGACAGAAGCTTGTTAAATTCCTCTGACAATCCTCCAACAATCTTGCTTTCTGAATATGATACTTTTGATGAGTGCTTAATATGTCTGCATTTAAAAACTCTTCTTACACACTATCGTTGTTTAGCAATGTGGATGATGTTTATTAGACGTCTCATTTGAAAACTATATGAATCTTCTCTAATGGTAGCCTTTTAGACACACAGTACTGGGTACTATGGAAATACCTTAGAACCTAGATGCACAGTGGGTCCGTGGGAACAGAGAGATTCTCACGCACAAGAAGTCCATAAAACATCTACAGCATTGTCTTAGGTTGCTTGGAGAAACTGCATTCATATTCATAACGTATTGCATAATTATGAGATCCTGATTTTCATATTTCCCAGTGTGCCTTTTCAGCTCTGCTGTATTACCAAATTAAAGGAGATAACACAACTTTACAAAATTAGAGCATTCTGTTTTGTGTTACTGTTTGACAGTACTCTATTTTTAATTTGTTCATCGTTGATCCTGATAAAGACAAACTGTCATTGTAACCATTGCCCAGAATGCAATGTATTAGTTTTATTGCCTCTATAACAGCTGTTCATGCGTCGCTTCCTCTGTCATTCAGTGATGATATGTCCTTTTCTATGTGCAATGCCAGAAAATCTGGGAGAGCTCATAGCATAACACCTCCATATAAACTGGATTAAGTAGAGGGAAATCTTACTGTGTATCATCATTTTATTTCTATTGCTTAGTACAGAAAATGGACATATAAAAGGAAAGCACTTCATTATATGTGCTGAATAAGTAAAGAATGAATATTATACTTTTTACTAACTGTGTAATTTTTGCCTTTCACCTAAACTCTCCAGGCTTCAGTTTCCTCTTACAGAAATTGAGTATGATAAGAAATTGCCTTGATGTCTTTGTAAGAATCAAATGAGCAAACTTTGAATCCCCAGCAAAGATATGCAAGCTTATCATAAACCTGGGCAATGTTTATAGTAGTTCCTTAAATTTCAAACTAATGCATTTTACAGCTTCAAATTTCATCTTCATCATTTTTAAAAATATTATTGAGCTGAAAACATTTTTGTTTTTATGACTGTACATAGTCACAGGGATCTCTGGACAGAGCCATGGAATGTCTTATGAGCTAAGTTGAACATGTGATGGGTAGCCCTGTGCACAAGCTTAGATAAGAAGAGGGCACAGAAAAGCAGCGGCCAGCCAACACTAGGTTGTTAAAATGGGGTGTGAGAGCTCAGACTCTTTCTCAAGATTTGTCTGTAAGGGTCAGAAAGTTGTGCTGCTCAAACTTTCTTCTAGGGGGCAGCAGTGTCCTGGAGTTTTGCCAATATCCTTTGTTTCTTTAAACCTTAATTCAGTGAGTGGCTCAGATCTTCAAAGAAGCAAAGTCAAAGATAATGAATGTGCTAATTATGTTATCACATAGTGATATTAGGAAAAGGTAATAGCCTACCAAAGTTGTTACAGGGAAGTGTTGTTGGAGGGCATTAATATAGACAACATTATGAAATGGTACAGTTAAGAAATTAATATTTTACAAAAGACTTTTCTGAAGAAAAAAGCCATTATTTCACTATTAATATATATAAAGTTTATTTTTACTTATGTTTAATGTATACTTTATTGCTATTAAAGTTGAAGCTACTAAAGATAAATATATATATAGAACAAAAATATGAAATATGGCTTTTTAAGTATCTGAGATTTAAAATGTTCTGAACAAAAAAATTTTTCCTAAAAAGTGTAAATAATAATTTTTTGGAGGAAATGCAAACAGACCTGACTTGGGCTTCTTGATAGCTTTGATTTGTCAGAAGCAGATACTGAATTTATGATTTTTACTTGGAATGGGGTTTATGGTTTTACAGAACAACTCCAAGTACTGAACAGAAATCACTTTACAGCTTTTGACCTCTGTACTGGTTCTCTACTAGTTGAGACCCTAGGCCATAGTAAATTTCGACAACAAATTACACATGAAATTTTATTTCTTATCTCAGTTAGCCCAGGTCAAATTCAGCTTGTTAAAGTGTTTGGAAAATTTTACAGTTTTGTGTAATGACACCTTTTATCATTATCTTCTAGACCTTGGTCATAAACTCTAGGGATAAGTGTTGGGTATTGTGGGCATGATGACTCAGATAATTCTGCTCATCTAGCAGAAGATGGTGGCTCCAATTAGTTGCTACTAAAAATTAACTCATAAAATCTTTTCTTTCTTTATACCATCATTATTTGAGGGGAATTAGGAACACCTTCACTTTACCTCTAATTTTCAATCAAGTCTTCCTTCATGATAAGTTGCCCTGAATTTTTATTTAATGATACTTCAGAATTATGATGAGAGTGAGGAGAACAAAAAAATCTGTTCAGGGCTCTGAACTGTTCTGACATAAACTCACATATTATAACGTTAATGAGGGACTTTGCTTGATTATCATTATTTTGCAGAATATATGGTACTGACATTTTCCCTTTTCTCCAAGGGAGATAAATAGACCAATGGGAAAAATCCTCCTCTGAGTTATATATAACTCTTAATTTTTTTTATCAACTTCTCTTATTCATCACTTTTAATTGCCAAATCTTAGAGCTATGAAAAAAAAGATACATTGCCATTAATCATATAATGAGATCTGATATTATTTATGTAGAACATATTCATTCTTTAACAGCTTTCTTTATTTAACATTCGGTGAAAGTGTATAATTATTATTGGAGGAATTTAAATATTCTTCAAATATGTTGCTCTTTTTTAATATTTCTTGTTGCTTATTAAAAAATATTTTATATGCTATTGATGCAATGGTGGTAACACATTTGAGACAAATTCATATATCCTCCTAGAGAAACAACTATTACACATGGAATGTGAAATTCTGTCACAGTGACATTAATGACTGCTATTATAATCATTGACTCCCCTTTTATTAGTATTTTTATTAATTAATGTAAAATCTACCATTGGCCTTATAAAAGTGCTCATCTGTTTTCCTTTAATTTCAAATAGATTAAAAGTGAGATTTCATGTTAATTAAAAACTTTGAATTTATGAGTATTTTAATTGCAAACATTTCAGTGGTGAGCATGTAGATGACTTACTTCTGTTTGTTAATAAACATGGTATCAAACAATTACAAGATAAAAAATACATCATTCACAGAAAAGTACAGCCTCTTTGACTCTATTGTCCATGTGTGTTAAATCCTGTCTAGTCAGGGGCAGATAAGAGGAGAGGCTCAACAGCTCAGGATTTCCTTAGGGGTTTTAAACTTTTACCCTGTCTGGAAATGTTACTGTTACTTTGAAAATGTGGATGGGTTTTAGGAACACTAAAGATAAAAATTAAAGAAAAATCATCATCAGGTTTAAAAAGTTTAATGGAAATCCTTTGACATCATGTTCTGCAAGTATGATTTCATCTATCTTTAAGCTGAATTTAGGTTGCACAGTGTAACTGATGTCCAGAAGATCCCTACAAGTTTCACATTTAATTGTTTATTATCTTAACCAGAGCCTGTTGCAATAAAAGGGCTGTCCTCCATGGCAACCTGTAGCACGGGTATTTTACAATTAGCATGTTTGCAGGCTTTCCTCTGGCATGAGTCAGGTTTAGCCTTGTCACACTGGGCTTTTAAGGAGAGCTCTGTCTTTGCAGCCCAGGTTACATGTGACAAGATTAAATTGGTACACTTTATAACTCTTGTGTTTCTGGCAGTGCTAGCCTGGTTGATACCTCTGAGAGAAGGCTCAGCTGTCATTCAGTGACCCATTAACACTACTGTTCCATCATGCAGTGTCATTTTTCTCATTCTCATGGAGATAATGCTCCCTGGAGATCTCCAGTACCTGCAGGAATGAAAGAGAACAGCAGAGACAGACAAACTATCAAAGAAGGAGCAAACAGCACAGCAAGACCATGAAATCCAAAAGCAGAATTTTAAATTAAGTGAAAAGATGAAGCCCATTTATGAAGGCTGGGTTGGAAAAGTAGGAGGATTGAGTTTTAAGAGATAACTTTTTAACAAGCTATTTTCTTCTTCCCGCCTGAATACTAAAAGTATCCACAGTAATACTTATAACTAGATTAGAGAAGGCAGCTGCTTTGAACATGTCATAGAGAACTGAGTGAGAATTTATTTACAAATGGGGGTTTTTGTATTTTATTTATTTGCAAGCAGGTGGTAGATATGAAGGGGCTTCTGTGGTGGCTCAGTTGGTAAACAATCTGCCTGCAATGCAAGAGACCAGGGTTTGATCCTTGGGTAGATATGAAACAGAGCATGCATTAAGGTGAATTTTTTAATAGTCTAAATAGAACAGGATCCCTCTGTATGGTTGGCTTATTGGAGTACAAAATTACCTTCCTAGTAAAAGCACAAAAGAGGAAAATGATATGTGATCTTTGTAACACTAGGCCTAAGACTTCTTTTCTCCTATGATTAAACCACCTGCTTAACCAAACTCTGTTGCTCTTCCATCCAAGCTATATACTGTTCAGTGGGTCACTTTATCAGAGAAGGCAATGGTCACTTTATCAGAAGTTATGCTTTCTAATGTTTACTATATAAGGAGATGTTATAAGAATACGCTTCTTGATTTCCCAGACTAAGACTGGTTCAGTTTAGATTGATATAAAAGCAAGAAACAAAGGCATCTGAATCTTGATTTTTTTTTTTTTCCCTAAGAAAACCTGTTGGAGACATTATAGGAACAGACTACTTCCCCTATAAAAAATTTAATCAGGAAATAGGGATAAAACTGAACAGGATTCAGGATTACAATAAAGGGCAAGAAAAGTGTCACATCAAAACTTGTTAGTTGCTACTTCAACCCCGATTGCCTCTGGAACACACAGAACATCCATTCCACCACCTTTAGGCCATTTCAACCTTGATTTCAATTTTCTCACTGCAAAGCTTGCTATTGGGTTTAAACTTCTAATCTCAGGTAGGTGTTTGTGTACCATCACCTATCCTCCCTACCACCAATCAAATGATACAGGGGTTAAATCCATAGGATAAATGTGCATATTCTTCTGGTGCACCAGTTATTTCTTAAAAGCATTTTTTAAAATAATTTGAAACTTTATTTTTAAAATATTCTGTAATTTGAATTCTTAAAGAAACATCATCTACTTTCCTTCCACACACATTTTGTCCTAACAGGCCCCATATGTGTGCTCAGTCACATCCAACTCTTTGTGACCCCTTGGACTATATAGCCCGCCAGGCTCCTCTGTCCACGGAATCTTCCAGGCAAGCATACTGGAGTGGGTTTCCATTTCCTACTCCATAAAAATATATATATATATTTTTAAGTTAAGCCACAAATGATTTACACCTTTATTTTACTTTAAAATAAGTATGATGTATTGTGGTATAGGATACAATATTCATATATATTTAGATATTTTTTAAAAGACTTTAAAGAAATATTGGTAAGAAGATCGCTGGTTTAACCTATCAGAACTCTTGTGTGCCTTAAAGATTATATTTCCTCTCTTCCTTTTAATACCATGTTCAAGAAGGCATTACTTAAGCGTTTAGCAGGGAAAAGAGACTCAGATTTATGATGTAGCGATGGCGTTAACTAGAAGCAGGGTGTAGTTCAGCCAAGTCTTCCAGGAAAAGAAACGACCTGTATTCTTAATTTTACAGTTGGAAGGCACTGTAAATCAGTTGATGCAGGCTGCGGCCACGCGCAGCATGACTTAGCCTCTGTGATCAGCGAGCGGTCATTGTGGCGCCACGTGCGTCTGACGTTCGTTCAGTGAGCAAGGGGCTCGGCTGGAGACTGGTGGCACAGGCGGTTCTGGTAGTTGGAGACTCATGAACACCCTGACCGCGCTCCATGAAGAAGATGCTGACTGCTGCTGTCTCTCGCGTGCTGTCTGGTGTCACCCAGAAGCCCGCTAGCAGAGTGCTTGTTGCCTCCTGTAAATATTCAAACAATGCTACCTTTGAGATTAAGAAATGTGATCTTTATCGGTTGGAAGAGGGTCCCCCTGTCACCACCGTGCTCACCCGGGAGGATGGACTCAAATACTACAAGATGATGCAGACTATTCGTCGAATGGAACTGAAGGCAGATCAGTTGTATAAACAGAAATTTATTCGTGGTTTCTGTCACTTGTGTGATGGTCAGGAAGCTTGTTGTGTGGGTCTTGAGGCTGGGATAAATCCCACGGATCATGTCATTACATCCTATCGGGCTCACGGCTTAAGTTATACGCGGGGACTTACTGTCCGATCAATTCTTGCTGAGCTGACCGGACGAAGAGCTGGTTGTGCTAAAGGAAAAGGAGGGTCCATGCATATGTATGCCAAGAACTTCTATGGGGGCAACGGCATTGTCGGCGCTCAGGGACCACTGGGAGCTGGTGTTGCTTTGGCCTGTAAATACAAGGGGAACAACGAGGTGTGTTTGACTCTGTATGGCGATGGCGCAGCTAATCAGGGTCAGATATCTGAAGCTTACAATATGGCGGCTTTGTGGAATTTACCTTGCATTTTCATCTGTGAGAATAACCGCTATGGAATGGGAACATCTGTGGAGAGAGCTGCAGCCAGCACTGATTACTACAAGAGAGGCAATTTTATCCCTGGACTAAGAGTAGATGGAATGGATATTCTATGTGTTCGGGAGGCAACTAAGTTTGCAGCTGACTATTGTAGATCTGGAAAGGGACCCATACTGATGGAGCTGCTGACATACCGTTATCATGGACACAGTATGAGTGATCCTGGAATCAGTTACCGTACACGAGAAGAAATTCAGAGTGTAAGAAGTAAGAGTGATCCTATTATGCTTCTCAAAGATAAAATGGTAAACAACCAGCTTGCCAGTGTTGAAGAATTGAAGGAAATTGATGTTGAAGTGAGGAAAGAAATTGATGATGCAGCTCAGTTTGCTATGACTGATCCAGAACCACCTTTGGAAGAATTAGGCCATCACATCTACAGCAGTAATCCACCTTTTGATATTCGTGGTGCAAATCAGTGGATCAAGTTTCAGTCAGTCAGTTAAAAGGAGAATATATTCCTGGTCAACTTTAAGAAGCTATATACCCAATTTTGTTGAGGAATAAACCCATAAAACAAAAGTCTTTTAAACTTTTATTAAAGGGACTTGAGATAATTAAGCGGTTATGGAAAGAGATTAAAAGAGATCATAGAAGGATATACATTTGACTAAAAGGGATATTACATTCAATTGTATTGCACTAAAAGATACTATTTAGTTGATCATTCAGTATTGTTAAAAAATAAACTGAGGCACATTAAATTTTTCCAGAGTTTGAGCGTACATCAATCAGAATCAGGCAGTCCCAACCAAAGGTAGTGTGTTCCACCAATAGGAGCTGAGGGACAGCTTTATACAGAAGCAGAGCAAGGAAATTATTTGATTGGTGATAGCTTAGTCAGTTGCCTTATTTGGGAAAGCCTAGCTGGCTGTTTGTGATTGGTGGTTCTTAAGTTTCATTTACTTAGATTTGAGGGCATTGACTCTGGGTTACCTTTTGGTTTGCTTACATAGGCCATGCAGGCCTTAGAACCACCTTAGTCTGATTGCCTCTTTATTTAAATGGTATGGCTATCTTAAGGATTATTTTAAAATTATACAAGTGTAAAATAGGAAAAACAGAGGATTATTTAACTTCCCAGGTTATTTCCTATAATAGTTTTGTTTTTAGCTTTATATTATATAATTTTAGTAAATAGTCTGATTTAAAAGAAAAATAGTTCTATTCCTGCTCTACCCTGCCAGAGGTTTGAATGTAAAGTTGCTATTCTGAAGTAGAGAGTTAATTTCAAACCACACCAAATAGCAGGACCCCTACTGCAATGCCATTTAAAATAGTTTATCTAAATTAACCAATAACACACCCTACTAAATAGTATGCATCTGCAAATACATATGCATAAATATTTAATATTGATGCTAGAACCAGTTAGCAATGACTATTTTTCCAAATGAAACATGATATTTAACAGAGAAGGGGGAAATATGTCAAGGTAATTTTTTCATGTACTTAATTGCAGTATTTTTAGTGTATCGATTTAAAGTAAAAATGTAAGCAAAGTTAAAATCTAAGGGAAAATGCATTTTACTGTACCCTTCAAGTTAATGTTACAGTTCACTTATACTATTATTCTGTATTTTAAAGAACTCTTAGTACATTTCAGAATTAAATGAAAAGATATGGTGGCACCAAAGAAATTAGGCAGAAGAGGTGATATTAATAAAAAATTGCAAGTAAAATCTGCCTTGGCCAGTACTGAACATTCACAGGTAACTTTTACCAAGAGAAAATCGAACGTGGATCATACAGGTTTGATTTTCTCTACGATAATCCACTACTGTGTCAGTTAGCAAGTGATGACAGTGAAAACATCATTACTTTGTTATATTTAACTAATGTCCTAGAGTCCTATTGAGCATGATGTTTGGCATATCTTACTCCTTCGAGATAGATTCACTGAAATCAGAATTTGCCTGTGATTTAAGCTGGTTTGTAGACAATGCCAAAATAATCAGTTGTGAAAGGTCAAAATCCATAACAAGAAAAAAAATTGTAACTGTGTATGATAATGGATGTTTAACTAGATTTACTGTGGTTATCATTTCATAATATATGCAGATGTTGAACATTATGTTGTATACCTGAAAATAATATCCTATTATATGCCAATTATATCTCAATTTCTTTCAGAAAAAAAAAAAGCCATTTAAAATAGTTTGTTTACAGCTTCTACTTCTACAAAGAAAAGTGTAGATACTCTCTAAGAACTCTAACAGAAAATCAAAATTTTAGCAGCCTGAGAGTACATGAACATATGAACACACATGTGGTGGCTTAATCTCCAAACCTTCAATTAAGCAAGTTTTAAAAAGTAAGCCTAAGTATTCTACATTCAGAAATCAAAGATAAACATTGATTTGTTTATAAATCAGTGATATTGCTAGGTAGTGTGTTTTGATTATGCAGCTTCAGTCCACATATATCTCGACTGAATCCCTTCCATTAAAAAAGTAATTCATCAGATGGTCAAAATAATCACATCCTTTGAATGACAATTCTTCTACTTTTTATTTATTTTAACATCTTATAATTCCATAAACTTGCAAGTGGAAGATAAAATGCTGAAAGCTGTTTTCTTTTTCTTTTTGTCTTTAAACTAGAATTGACTGGTATACAGAACTCCATTTTGTAGATAAAATGGCACATTTTTGCAACTTCTATTGCACTAAATATTAAACATTTGGTTTTGGAAACACTGCCAATAGCCTAATATAGTACTTTGGAAAATAAACAAAATGGTTCAGAGCAACACGGGCTTCCCAGGTGGTGCTAGCAGTAAAGAACCTGCCTCCCAATGCAGTAGATATAAGAGACTTGGGTTCAGTCCTTGGGTCAGGAAGATTCCCTGGAGGAGGAAATGGCAACCCACTCCAGTATTCTTACCTGGAGAATCCCATGGACAGATTGCTTAGCAGGCTACAGAATTGGATACGACTCTGCGACTAAGCACTAGCACTCAGAGTAAAACAATCTGAAGAAGAAATATCCTGGAGTAAATGAACTATGAACATCAGGAAATGATCACGTTTCTCCCCATCTAGCTCCAAGGTGAGACTTGCTAAGTTTATGAGTCATGACCCCATGGAGGTCTTAGGTATCTCCAGACTGAAATGAGAACAAGTATAGTGCTGGAAAAAAGTCCAGTCTTACTATAGCAGAATAAAAAGATACATTTATCACAATATACATTATCAAATTCCATTAAGGCAAAGAGTTTTGAATGCTTTCTATATTAAAAAATCTATAGACATTTGTGTGTACAGCCATGATTGTAATTTAATCATATCACTGGTTGCACATAATTTTGTAAGGATGAAAAAAAAAAGTACAAAAGTCCTGTTGTTTTGATTTAGGTCAAGCAATAAATTTATAATAACTTTTTTTTATTTTATTTTTAAACTTTACAATATTGTATTAGTTTTGCCAAATATCGAAATGAATCCGCCACAGGTATACCCGTGTTCCCCATCCTGAACCCTCCTCCCTCCTCCCTCCCCCACCCTCCCTCTGGGTCGTCCCAGTGCACCAGCCCCAAGCATCCAGTACTGTGCATCGAACCTGGACTGGCGACTCACTTCATACATGATACTACACATGTTTCAATGCCATTCTCCCAAATCTCCCCACCCTCTCCCTCTCCCACAGAGTCCACAAGACTGATCCATACATCGGTGTCTCCTTTGCTGTCTCGTACACAGGGTTATTGTTACCATCTTTCTAAATTCCGTATATATGCGTTAGTATACTGTATTGGTGTTTTTCTTTCTGGCTTACTTCACTCTGTATAATAGGTTCCAGTTTCATCCATCTCATTAGAACTGATCCAAATGTATTCTTTTTAATGACTGAGTAATACTCCATTGTGTATATGTACCACTGCTTTCTTATCCATTCATCTGCTGATGGGTATCTAGGTTGCTTCCATGTCCTGGCTATTATAAACAGTGCTGCGATGAACATTGGGGTACACGTGTCTCTTTCCCTTCTGGTTTCCTCAGTGTGTATGCTCAGCAGTGGGATTGCTGGATCATAAGGCAGTTCTATTTCCAGTTTTTTAAGGAATCTCCACACTGTTCTCCATAGTGGCTGTACTAGTTTGCATTCCCACCAACAGTGTAAGAGAGTTCCCTTTTCTCCACACCCTCTCCAGCATTTATTGCTTGTAGACTTTTGGATCACAGCCATTCTGACTGGCGTGAAATGGTACCTCATAGTGGTTTTGATTTGCATTTCTCTGATAATGAGTGATGTTGAGCATCTTTTCATGTGCTTGTTAGCCATCTGTATGTCTTCTTTGGAGAAATGTCTATTTAGTTCTTTGGCCCATTTTTTGACTGGGTCATTTATTTTTCTGGAGTTGAGCTGTAGGAGTTGCTTGTATATTTTTGAGATTAGTTATTTGTCCGTTGCTTCATTTGCTATGATTTTCTCCCATTCTGAAGCCTGCCTTTTCACCTTGCTAACTGTTTATTTATCAAGATGTGAATCAAAGGGGTGTAGAAATCCAGCAGTTGGATTCTATTTCCTGTCTAAAGTATTATGCCCATTAGACTATTTTATCCATATATTAGAAGATATACCCCATGATGGCCATAAAACTTAAACTGTCACAACAATGCTGGAATATCTGGGAGAAGGAAGATTTCCTAGTGATACTCTGTAAAGGTAAGGGACAGTATGGGACAGTATGCATATCTGTGGAATAGGATGAGAAAGGAAGGAGGTTAGTGGATAAAAGAAATATTTAGAACCTTAGAATTATTTTTCATAAATTGATATGTCTGACAATCTAGTATACAAAAAAACAGAGCAGATGTTAGTGAAATTTAATCTGATATTTTGTGAGAAAGCTAGTTTTAAAAATGTGAAATATAAGTCATATGCCATAAAACTGATCCTTTTAAAAGTGTACAATTCAGTGGCTTTTAGTACATTCACAGAGTTGTGCAACCATTACCACTGTCTAACTGCAGAACATTTTATCACCCCAAAGAGATAACCCACACCCATTATCAGTCATTTCCAACTTCTATTCATCCTCTGGAAAGTCCAAGTCTGCTTTCTGTTTGTGGATTTTCCTCTTTTGGACATTTCCTATAAATCATACCACATGTGCTCTATTTTCTTTGTCTTCTTCCACTTAGCATAATGTTTACATTTTGCTATAGCATATATCAGTACTATAATATACTCCTCCCATTGAGAAGTGGGGTCTTTGTTCCTTCCTCTTGAGTGTGGCAGGCTTATGGATGCTCTGCCTAATAGCAGCAGAAATGATGCTGTGCAGTGTCAGGGCCCAAGACATAAGAATCAAGCAGGTTTTGCTTCGTATCTCTTGGCACTTCTATCCAGGAGTTATGATTCTCCATTTAAGAAGTTCAAATACACTGAAAACCTCCTGCTAGAGACTGATTGCTAGTCCCAGCTGAGCTCAGCTTTCAGCCCAACCTGCAAAGACAACAGATATGTGAGTGAAGGTCATCTTGGTCCCTCCAGCTAGCCCATTTGCCCCCTGAAAGATCACAATGTCTTGAGGAACACTGGGATCACTAGTCAAACTCTGCCCAGATTCTTAATGTACAGAAGCACAAGAAAAACAACATGGTTTCTTTAAATAGTCTAACTGTTGAGGTACTCTGTTACACAGCAGTAGAATCAGCAGAAATGAAAATTATATTCATTGAGTCACTCAGTTGTGTCCAACTCTTTGCGACCCCATGGATTGCAGCACACCAGGCTGCCCTGTCCATCACCAACTCCCTGAGTTTACTCAAACTCATGTTCATTGAGTCAGTGATCTGACTGTCATCTTATTTTCTGTCATCCCCTTCTCCTCCCACCTCTAGTCTTTCCCAGCATCAGGGTCTTTTCCAATAAGTCAGTTCTTCACATCAGGTGGCCAAAGTATTGGAATTTCAGCCCTTCCAATGAGTATTCAGGACTGATTTCCTTTAGGATGGACTGGTTGGATTTCCTTGCAGTCCAAGGGACTCTCAAGAGTTTCCTCCAACACTACAGTTCAAAGAAGCGTTAATTCTTCAGCCTCAGCTTTCTTTATAGTCCAACACTCATATCCATACATGACTGGAAAAACCATAGCTTTGACCAGACGAACTTTGTTGGCCAAGTAATATCTCTGCTTTTTAATATGCTGTCTAGATTGATCATAACTTTTCTTCCAAGGAGCAAGCATCTTTTAATTTCATGGCTGTAGTCACCATCTTCAGTGATTTTGGAGTCCAAAAAATAAAGTCTTTCACTGTTTCCATTGTTTCCCCATCTATTTCCCATGAAGTGATGGGACCGGATGCTTTGATCTTAGTTTTCTGAACGTTGAGATTTAAGCCAGCTTTTTCACTCTGCTCTTTCACTTTCATCAAGAGGCTCTTTAGTTCTTCTTCACTTTCTTCCATAAGGGTGGTGTCGTCTGCATATCTGAAGTTATTGATATTTCTCCTGGCAATCTTGATTCCAGCTTGTGCTTTCTCCAGCCCAGCGTTTCTCATGATGTACTCTGCATAGAAGTTAAATAAGCAGGGTGACAATATACAGACTTGACGTACTCCTTTCCCGATTTGGAGCAGTCTGTTGTTCCATGTCCAGTTCTGTTGCTTTTTGACCTGCATACAAATTTCTCAGGAGGCAGGTCAGATAGTCTGGTATTCCCATCTTTTTAAGAATTTTCCACAGTTTGTTGTGATCCACACAGTCAAAGGCTTTGGCACAGTCAATAAAGCAGAAATAAATGTTTTTCTGGAACTCTCTTGCTTTTTCCATGATCCAGCGTATGTTGACAATTTGATCTCTGGTTCCCCTGCCTTTTCTAAATCTATCTTGAACATCTGGAAGTTCGCGGTTCATGTACTGTTGAAGCCTGGCTTGGAGAATTTTGACCATTACTTTTCTAGCATGTGACATGAGTGCATTTGTGCAGTAGTTTGTTCATTATTATTATATTGCTTAGTCCAATTCAGGTGTGTCTGAGAACAGGCAAGGATTAGTAAACCAAGTCAGAATAAAATTCCGTAGAATATATTAGTGCAGAGTTTCACAATTTGGAAGTAGCAAAGGAAATGGTATGAATTTTCAATAGAAATAAAATCTAGGAACAAAATTATTAATACAACTACTCAACATGTATTTTCTACCATCAAGAGTGGTTTTCAGATGAACTAAAGTATAACATTGGGTTTTGAGGATTTTACAGTAAAATATTGTCAATCTTTGTTCAATAAACACACTGCACTGAACCTGAGATTTCATCAACTGAGGTTGTCTAGAGTTCAGAAGGAAGTTTTCTGTCGATTTCTGAGTATTAGCCTTGATGCGTCAAAGCCAGCACTTGAAATGCCAAAGCAATATGTGAGCTAGTTGTCATGAGTTCACAGCTATTCATGATGAGTCTACCCAATTAGAAGAATCCAGGAAGCTACGGGCTCAAGATGAACAGAACCTAAGAGGCAAAGCTGCAGTAAAGTCAGAAACTGAATCAGATTGGTAGGTACAGAGAAGGAGAGAGACATTAGACTAAACCAGAGGCCAGGAGAAGGAGGTAGAATATGTAACAAATAAGTGAAAGGGAACTGTAAGTAGTAGGTTTGCACATTGGTGACTTTGTGTTATCATGGAAGTCAATATCCATTGGATGACCTGAGTCAGTAGCCTCTCATGTAATGACAGGACGTTTAGAACCTAATGCTGTCTGATCAGTATCACCTGGTCTGAAGGCAACCCTGTCTTTAGGTGACATGGAAATAAAGTCTGGACTTCAGTGTCATTTACATCTGGGTTCAAATCATGGCACTGTAGCCTATGAAAAATGATGCCTCGAGAAAGTGACTTAACTCTGTATGTCCACTTCTTCATCTGTAATAAGGTTGACTCATATGACCATTGTAAAAGTTCAAGAAGCAAAGTAACATCTAACATGATTCCAGTTATACCCAAGATGATCAATAAATGGAAATGTCTGGTCCATAGAAACAGAGAAATGTTCATTGAGAAAAAAGACAGAAAGGTGAGTCACTTGACCTCATCCAAAACAAACTTTAAATCTTCAGTTTTATACAGATAGCTAGTTATAAGGATTGCAGTGATTAGAAGAGAACTAGAGCTGCGTGTAGAGTGTATTTTGAAATTTTAGCCACTCTTTGTTATATCATGACCCTCTCACATTTGGCAACATCCTCCTTCAGCCAGCAGTGCATGCGTGTGTGCTCGGTTGTTTCAGCCACGTCCGACTCTTTGCGACCCATGGACTGTAGTCTGCCAGGCTCCTCTGACATCGGATTCTCCAGGCAAGAATACTGGAGTGGGTGCCATTTCCTACTCCAGGGGATCTTCATGACCCAGGGATCGAACCCATGTTTCCTGTCTCCTGCATTGCAGGCAGATTCTTTTACCACTGAGCTACTGGGTCAGCCAGCAGTAGATATAGAAAATAGTAATGAAGGGCCAGAGAGTTTGGACAGTAAGGTCATGTAGGAGTAATGGAACTACTCAGTTTGCACCCAAACTTTCTTCAGAATTGGAATCTATTGCTCTATTAATTATAGTAAAACAGGTCCATGTAGTCAAAGATATGGCTTTTCCAGTAGTCATATTTGGATGTGAGAGTTGAAACATTAAAAAAAAAAAAAAAAACAGCTGAGTACTGAAGAGCGATACTTTTGAACTGTGCTGTTGCAGAAGACTTTCAAGAGTCCCTTGAACAGCAAGGAGATCAAACCAGTCAATCCTAAAGGAAGTCAAGCCTGAATATTCATTGGCAGGACTGATGTTGAAGCTGAAGCTCCAATACTTTGGCCACCTGATGTGAAGAAGTGACTCATTGAAAAGACCCGGATGCTGGGAAAGATTGAAGGCAGAAGGAGAAGGGGCCTACAGAGGATGAGATGGTTGGATGGGGTCACTGACTCGATGAACATGAGTTTGAGCAAGCTCTGGGTGTTGGTAATGGACAGGGAAGCCTGGTTTGCAGCAGTCGTTAGGGTCACAAAGAGTCGGACATGACAAAGCAACTGAACTATTTATGAAGATACTAATTTGGTAGAATCAGGCATGGGGAATACAGATTTTGCCACTGTGTTATATTGACTACAGAGGGCTTCCCTGGTGGCTCAGTCAGTCAAGAATCTACCTGCAATGCAGGAGATCTGGGTTAGATCCCTGGGTCAGGAAGATTCCCTTGAGAAGGAAAGGGCAACCCACTCAAGTATTCTTTCCTGGAAAATCCCATGGACAGAGGAGTATGGCAGGCTACAGTCTGTGGGGCCGCAAGAGTTGGACATGACTTAGCGACTAAACCACCACCAATCTAATACTAGTGATTCCTTTAAAACTACCCCTACTCTTTCTATCATAGATTCCTTTTAAGAATGCTCCCAGATATTAATGAAAACAGTGATCTCATCAGGCTTGAAACAAAATCCAACCAAAATTCTCAATCAGCATTACAATTCTATCTCATTGACTTAATTCATGTCTATTTGATCCATGAGGCTGATCTGTATAGCAAAGAGCAAAGATGAGAGGTCTCTGTACTGGAATTTGAGAGAGATGGAAATTTTCTGCCAAGTTTTATGCACAGAATAGAACACAATCAAATTAGGAAATGGTGAAGAGCAACAAAGAGAGTTCATACAATACTTTCCTTTTGACAGGCCAATAAATACTCAAGCTGAATAATTTACCAAAAGAAAAAGAGCCCACTCAAACCTCCTGACCTTTTGAACAATGAGCAGAAGTTCAATTATCCACAAATGTTCTATTAGAAGGCAGCTTTCCAGCCTGCAGTGTTATTTCAGCAGTCATATGTTAGAATTATTAAAGAGGGAGAACATTGCTTATGTAGTTTCTGTGTCCTGCTATAGTTTATGTTACCTTCTCTTTAAAAACTTACTACCATACAAAGTAGCACTTTGCCAAAAAAATAAAAGAAAAAGTAGGAGGAAGCAATTATTTGAATAATGTTTCTGGTGAGTTTGAGTGATTAGATTTCACTGGAACACATAAAGTGCTCTGCACATTGCTAGAGTGATGCTGTCACTATAGAAAGTATATAATTTGCTTCCATTAGAGACTTTGAGTAACTTTCCAATCACACCCAGAGACTTTCTCCTTCACCATCCACATGGACTGCCATGCTGCTGGGTGAGCACCTCATTACTTCCTTGGGGCTATATCTGGGTTCCAAGAACTGGAGAGATTTACTTCACTGATATTTTGTAAAATCCTACAGCTTCCTTTACACAGAAGGCTGTAGAAATCATGTGAAGTATCACATAATTTGGAACCAAATCACCACAGTTTACTACCAGTATGAAAATACATTATGAGCTCAGTTCCTGTAGAGGTGACTTTTATAGTAATTTAAATTTATCTTCAAAAGTCCTTTGTCAGTCTTCACAATATCTTTTGATATTCTTCTTGATCCTTCATGTATCTTCCTATATCTTTCTGAATCATTGAGATTTCAACCAAAAACTCTCAAATATGTCTGAGGTCAGACCCAACTGAGGTTAACTCCTGACATTCTGGCTGTGTCATCTTGGTTGAATTATGTTCCTTTCTCAGTCACTCTTTACTACTCTGTGGGAAAGGGAAGTATCACACTTGCTGTGTAGTGTTGTGAAGACTGGAAATAACATCATAAAGTCTTTATAATCCTTGTCATGTATTAAGTGTTCCAAATGGTCCTTAACATTTTCCCTTCTCTTCTCCTTTTTCTTCTCCTTATTCTCTTGTCTTATGTTAAAAGCTTGATTTTTATCACACACCTTTATAAACACACACACACACGCACACACATTGTTTGTCTCTTCTCTTTCACACATGTCATTTAGATTTTGAATGTGTCATTCTAAAAGTTTAGTCATGATTTTTATCCAGTGATTCCAGAAATTCACTAAGCATTGCTCTTATTGCATTATACATGTCATCAGTGGAAAATTTAAATGTTACCTGGTCTCTAAATTGAGTTTACTGCATATTGTGTGCTGCTAAGAGTGTGGCTTACCTATACTTATTATCTAGACTACTTATTCTCTTTGAACTGTTCTGTTTTCTCATAACCTTATTGCATTTTATTTTGTCAGATTTCAGTATGAAACATAGCACTTGTCATAAAGATTTTGTTATCATGAGACCTTTCAAATCTCTAAAATGCTGTGAACCTAACATATATTAGCTAATTTAAAAAGGGATTTGTCATATGAACAATAAGCTTTACGTATATGTCAGTGTTTCCTTAGAGAATAAATTTGCTCTTTTTATTCCTTAATAAGGATTTATCTTCATGTTCATCAAAAATATTAAAAAGCAGGTGGCAACATTCTGCCAAGTTAAAGGAGCAGAAGTGAAAACACTCTATTTATTAACATTATTCACAGTTTCTATCCTTAAACTACTTACTATTCACCATAAGGGTATAAAACACACATTGGAGCTTCAAAATCAATGACACGTTGCCCTCTATCCAGTGCTGTTCTTTGGCAAAGAGAAGGAGCTGATCCTCAGACTCAGCATGCCTTTTTTTAATTCACACTTAAATTTCCACTTGAGGAGGCAAGCCAAAACAAACTGGTCCTCCCTGAGATGCACCCTGGGAATAAGCGCCCTCCCAACCTTAATAATTATCTGAGAAGAGTCTTTCTCCCACTCTCCTTTTCCATCTGATAGGAGTTGCCTGTTAGGATCTGGTTGTTTTCTACTCCTCTATTTACATAATTCACAGATGTCAACCTGCTGACTCTATTCTGTCCCACAGAATTATAGTCTTTGTTTGCTGAGTAAATTATCTCTCTGCAGCTATACTTAGGGAAACACTATAAAAGTTGTAAGATGAAATAACTTTCAGCATTTCGATAGATAAAGAGACAGGCATTACATTTTTAATCATATTCTGATTCAAGACTGCCTTCTCTTTTATAAATTAACCTATGTGCACGCTAGCAAAATAGCATGTGTATTTAGGATAGCTTTATTTATACATAGATGGCTTGAGGATATGTAAACATCTGTTTTTGTCACCTCATTCATCTTTAAAAACACACTATTCTAAAAGGAAGTATATCACTATTTACTTATAGAGTCTGGTAATAGAAATGAGAAACTATGGTTTCTGTAGCCACACGTAATAGTTTCTCAACGATTACATGGGTATTCAGGTAAAGTTTTTCTTTTCCCATTTGATATTCTATGCAATTCAGCCTAATTCATCAAATATCAAATGTTTTTAGTAATTGTTTTTTCATTTTCTTTACCTAAATTCCTAAGAAAATATTTTTCAGAAGAAAGTGATATACCAAGGCCTTGTACTACAGTTAAAAGAAACACATGTTTGAATCACACAGGATTTCAAAGATGATCAAATATAGTAAAATTGGGAGAAAATTCTGGTCAATATATTTATCTACAGTAGTATTTTAGGAAGCAGTATTTTTGGCTTCAACACATACAACAAAAAATTTGATTCACAAATATTTTGCTTAAGTACGATATTTCTGGAGTTTCATTACATGTGAAATTTTCTCTGTTCTTCAAGTTGCTGTGGGTTGGTCAACCCAGTGATTGATGACTAGCTTTTGAACACTGAAATATAGGCAAACTTGACTGCATTGAAGTTGTCACTGAACTCAGGTTTGACTGCTCAATGTCCAAAAGCCAATAATTCAAAAGGAAAGTGTCAATAAAAAGAATAGGTGCTTTACTCAGAAAAGCCAGGAATCTGGGGAAAAGATGGACTCATGATGTCCTAAGACCAGCTCCAAAGGTTTTGCCCAGCCATGACAGTTTTTAAAGGGGAAAATGAGGTCGGGATGGAGAATCTCTGTGAATCATCCAGGTAGGAGTTTGGGGTCTGCATTGTTTTCCATTGCATGTGGATTGACTGGCTCTGTCTTGGCTCTCTCTCCAGATGTTATCTTGCCCAAGTGATCTGCATTCAGGATTGCTAAAGGGGTTGTGGGGGTAGGCAGCAAGCCACTCTTTAACTACATTATTCTTCATTCTCATTCTTTGTATCTAGGAAAAGAACCAAAAGGTTAGGCAAGGCATGGTATGCTTTCAGGAGTGTGTAAGTGAGGAGTTAGTTTAAACTTCCTAGTGATCTCATTTCTATAATTAGGTTCTTTTCGGGTCAGAGGGGGACAGAAATGGGAGAAACAGAAAGGAGCAAAAGAGTTGGTTTCAATGTGTAGGCAAAATTCACTGCATTTTTTTTTTCCAACTTCACAACAATTTTGGATGAGGATTCTTGGAAGTGTAAATTGACACTAATGACCATATGTCACAGCATGGTTTTGTAAACACAGTTAAATAATAGTGAACATTAATTCTTGATGTAAAACCAGTTTCTTTGGCCAGGATTCAGTAGCCTCTTAATTCATTTTTTAAAAGAAGTTTTATTTTATTTTAAAGTATAATAAATTTGGATTGAACTGCTATATAAAAAACAGGGTCTCTGATGTGAACATGTGCAATCATGGTTATGATTTCTTTCTCTCTCTCTCTTTTTTTTTTTTTTTGAGGATATCAAATATATACACAGTACAAACTAACCAGAATGTTGCCTTAGCTTACATTTAATACACATGTTACTCTTTTATATGTGCAAATAATACAGAAACTGGGGTCAATACAACTCTCTTACACTTGCAGAGAGTTGAAATATCTGTATCTCTGCAGGAAAATTCTCTTGATTTTTATCATGTGACTGGCCAATTATGATTTCCTTGGCCTTCTAGGGTATTGAACTGAAGATTTCTAAGGTGTCTTAGAAGATGCATAATATTTGAACCAAGGTACCCAACTTAATTATATAAAGTAACAAGGAACATGAAGTACTTTTAGAGTGGCCACATGGTTTAAAAAAATGCAGTGCTTTGATTATATGTAATCATTGCTTTCCTCAATTTAACTGCGAATGAACCAAAGTTAATTATAATAGATGTTATGTGAGAACCACATATAGCAAACTTGCTCATTATCCTCAGCACAGAACACATGGTATGTGCTCCATAAATAAAGAGTAAATAAAGAAAATATATAGTTTTACTAAAAAGGGAGGAACACTGAATATGTAGGTTAGTTAGAAAAGGAGAAAATTAAAAAAAAAAAATGACTCAAGTGAAACTGGCTTTCTCCATCTGGCTTTTCCTAAAGAGTTCTAAACAGGAAGTGAGAATAGATTTTTATTTTCTTCCTATACTGGTAAAGGTGTATATTTTTTAAAAATGAAGAGAGAATCAAAGACGTATCTAAGACTATTTTATTTTAACCATCATTAAAGTGATGTGGGTTTGATCCCTGGGTCAGGAAGATTCCCCTGAAGAAGGAAATGGCAACCCACTCCAGTATTCTTGCCTGGGAAAACCCATGGAAAGAGGAGCCTGGAAGGGTATAGTCCATAGCAGTGACAAAGAGTTGGACATGACTGAAGAGGGCAGGAGGAGAAGGGGATGACAGAGGATGAGATGGTTGGATGGCATCACCGACTCGATGGACATGAGTTTGAGTGAACTCCGGGAGTTGGTGATGGACAGGGAGACCTGGCGTGCTGCAATTCATGGGGTCGCAAAGAGTCGGACACAACTGGGTGACTGAACTGAACTGAACTGAACTGAACTGACTGAGCATTCACACACGCAGTACGTAATAGTACCAGAGGCAACTTCGCAAACCATATACTAGAAAAGTATATATGTGTCAGGGGAGTGTGTAATTTTCTTGCTTCTGTCTTGTCACAACAAAAATTTGAAGCGACGGACCAGTGTTACAGTCAGCCCTCAGCAAACTAGTGTTACAGCTCCATGTTACAGCTCAGTTTTATTTAGAAAGTAAAGGAAACTACATCCTCAAGGCAGTGAGGGCATGCTTACCCAAAAGACACGAAGAGAAGAGAGAGAGGGAGAGACAGACCCTTGGCCCTTTGGCTCCATTTTTTATATGTTTTTTCCTCCTCCCCCTGGGCCTGCCCTATGTAAATTGGACTAGCCAGGAGTGCTGTTTGTTTTACCTGAGGTCCTCACTCTGGTCCTTGGACCTTCCTTTGTTCTATTTTCCTGGGCTTTTCCCTTCCTTGTCTTTTAACCACTGCCATTCTGGACTCCTTTGTCTTATTCTAACTACCTAACATATAGAAAGTCATATATTCTTTTTAGACAAAAATTTTTGAATGATCCCTTCATTTCCATGGTTATCATTGGTACTAGGTGCTGTCAATTTAAATGAAGCTTTCTTCCATTCTGATTTGAATGCATAATTGAACAAACAAACAAACAGGCAAACAAGAAGAATAGGTAAGTTTTCCAAGCAGAAAAACTCCAAATAATTTCTGTAGATACTCTACACTCAAGTGGGTAGACTATAATTCCCAATTTAGTAAATGGAGGCTATCCATAGTGACTTCACTTCAAAAAGTGTAGAATTATAGAAGGGAAGCATCGTAACTTTACAATAGAGAAACTAAGGTGATCAAGGTCAATGTCCACAAGGATTAATCATGTTGATAGTGTTGACCCTTCATACAATGTGATGGAAATGGCACTTCCACACTGTGGTCTTCTTCCCAAAACTTGCAACCCTAGTCTGATCATGAGAAAAACATCAAATTCCTATTGAGGGACATTATGCAAAATGCCTGGTTAGTATTACTCAAACCTATCAAGGTCATCCAAAACAAGGAATATCTGATAATAGCCAAGAGTTGAATACAGAGACAGAATGACTTGTAATATGATATCCTGAATGAAACCTGGAAAAGAAAAATGACATTAGATAAAAAATAAGGAAATCATAATAAAGCACAAAAGCAAGTTAATAATACTGTTTCAATACTGGTTCATTAATTGTGATACTAATGCAGTTAACAATACATACTAATAGATCAGTATTGATTCATTAATAGTGTACCATATTAATGGAAGATGTTAACAATGAGGGAAATTGAGTGAGGTATATAGGAACTTTATATACTACAGATCTTTTCTAGAAATCTAACACTGTTGTAAACAATGAAGTGTATAAAAATAACCAAAAATCTTTTAGAATGAATAAAATAATTGATTTCTACATTTAAGAAATCAACCTTTTTATTGAACTTTAAATCCAAAAATGTATTTTATTGTTTATCCTAGTATTGAATTAATTCTCTCCCAAATATTCATTTTGGAGAAGGAAATGGCAACCCCCTCCAGTGTCCTTGCCTGGAGAATCCCAGGGATGGGGGAGCCTGATGGGCTGCTGTCTCTGGGGTCGCACAGAGTCGAACACGACTGAAGCGACTTAGCAGCAGCAGCAGCAGCAGCAGCAGCATACTACACTTTTGAGGGTTGTTAAAGTAGAGGAAATATTATCAGATTTATTGTTGTTCAGTTGCTCAGTTGTGTCCAACTCTTTGCAACCCCATGGACTGCAGCACACCAGGCTTCCCTGTCCTTCACTATTTCCTGGAGTTTGTTCAAACTCATGTCCATTGAGTCGATGATGCCATCCAACCATTTCATTATCAGATTTATAAGGCCTGTTACAAAGAGTGAGGGAGAAAATGCCAACTAAATAGAAATTTAGGATATTAAATAGCTTTTGATATTAAAGTATTGAATAAAACTGTATATAATGCTTGCTTATAATTCATCTATTTTTGGAAGGAATTAAGTCAATTTTGCATATAGTTTAAGTAAATAGGACATTTGGTATAGGTGGTTGATTCAGACTAATATGATTTGACTTTTGTTTCTGATTGCATACAATATTATAAGTTTTAAGTAAGCAAAATATTAAACATTTGAATTATTTAAACATTTATTATACAAAGTAACATGTTACTGTTTCAGTCTAACTATTTATCAGTAGCTTATGAAGTGCTCTCTGTTATTAACTGCAAGTTTCTTTATCTTAAACACTCTGACTAGTTAATTCCACCATTTAGTATCTGTGCTGCCACATTGATAAATGCCTCAGGATGTACAATCATATCTTCTGTGTGTTCAGATTATGAATTTGCTAAATGATATATTTCATTTTAATATGAATATTATATTGATAATATGTAGGATGAAACTTTTAAAAGTAAATTATCAGGAGAGGTTTTGAATATACCCATAGTGAAAACAGAAATGAAATTAACTTATGTTTGAAAAAGTGCTGAATAAATTAGAATTTTAAAAAGTGAATAGCTTGCCTACCGATAGGCAATTTACCAATGATTGGATCATGAACACAGAAGAGGATTAAACATTGGAACATTAGAAAAAAATGAAAAAAAAATGTAGATAAATTATCAAATATTCTGTGGAGATATTTATCATTTATTTGTGAGAGGTAGAATTCAAATTCCAGGTCTTGGGTAAAACTGGATATCTCTAGGTTATTTGTTTTTGTACACATCTCTTGATATGGGGCGTCCCAGGTGGCTCAGACCGTAAAGCGTAAATGGCAACCCACTCCAATACTCTTGACTGGAAAATTCCATGGACGGAGGAGCCTGGTAAGCTACAGTCCATGGGGTTGCACAGAGTCGGACATGACTGAGTTGACTTCACTTGATATGTACAAGAGATTCTCTTGAACGGAATCTGAGTTGCAGCATTTTATTTCCAGTCATGATCTGGGAGAGCAGAATGACATTTACAATATTTTAGTGGCAATTACAGCACAGTTAATTTATCAATTTAATTAAATTCCTATAGTGATTCATGACATAAAATATCAAAATAAGTTAACTTGCACAGAAACAGGCAAAAGATCAATGCAGTGGGCAGTGGTATAATGAATTAAAGTATAGCTTCCATCTATTTAAAGGATTGTGTGCATAAGTAGATTTTTTTTTGGTAAAGCAATCTCTTAGAGAGATGTCCTTTAGGGAAGTTAGAAAAGATAGATCCCAGAAGTTTCCTAAAATTCCTAAGTCAGTTTAAAAATATCGTCTAAATTACTTTCTATCTTACTTTTAAGGAGGAATCAAAGAATTATGCTTGGATTAAAGAAACACAAGTGGAATTTTTTCTTACATCTTATGCATTTTACATTTTCAAATGTAATTTGCCACTAACGTTAACAGTGTTATTAGATAAACTAATTATTGAAATCCTTATCACAGTATAAAAGCTATATGTAAAATCAAGAACCCATGTGTCAAAGAGAAAATGTGAAACTGGTGGGTGAATTAATCAGGTTCTCTAATCTTCTCCCCACACTGAGAGCTAAGTAAAATCTGACAGCAGAATATAATCATGGAAAAGTGAAAGTGTTAGTCACTCAGTCGTTTCTGATTCTTTGCAACCCCATCAACTGTAATCTGCCAGGCTTCTCTGTACATGCAATTATCCAGGCAGGCATACTGAAGTGGGTTTCTGTTTCATTCTGCCCAGGATCTTCCTGACCCAGGGATGGAACCTAGGTCTCCTGCATTGCAGGCAGATTCTTTACCATCTGAACCACCAGGGAAGCCCCAATCATGGAATTTTATAGCAATTTGGAAAAAAGGCTGATGATCTTCCTAACAAAGGCAGAAGGATCTCCAGTAATTAAATTAAAAAAGAAAAGGAAATGTCATTCATTTAGTATTCCAAGCTGATACAGTGGTTCCTACTAGTTACGATAAGTGTGCTAGAGAATAATTGGTGCTTTTTTTTTTAATCACTGCTTTATAAATACTTTTGTGATCTTGTAATGTTTATCTTGTGGCTCTAAGGGTCTTCATCTGAAAATAAGAATGAGTTGAATTAGATGTTTGCCAAAATATCTTCTAATTCAAACATTTTATAGTTCTATAATAGAGAGGTGATACCTAGCTCATTTCCTGTGCTAGGAATCTTAGTTTAGTTACTGCTGGAATCATTGTTAACTTAAAAATAAAAAGTATTTTGCTCACTGAACCAGGCAAAGTAAGGTATTGTGCATGTATATGCAAATGAGGAGCTTCCCAGATGGGCTGAGTGGCAAAGAACCCACTTGCCAATGCAATGTGAGAGACATAAAAGATGGGTTCAATCTCTGGGTCTGGAAGATTCCTTGGAGGAAGGCATGGCAATCCACTCTGGTATTCTTGCCTGGAAACCCCATGGACAAAGGATCCTGGTGGGCTACAGTCCACAGGGTCTTAAAGAGTCAGACACGACTGAAGTGACTGAGCAATCATGAATGCATGCAAATAAGAGTGTGAGTTAGTTCTGAAATATTCCCGTCAGTTAAAAAATATCAGTAGCTTTGTATGGCCATGTACTTTAGAAATAAGATTACCAAATATTCCAAGAAAATTTGAGTTACTACCCTCACTTCAGTAGTAATTAACTATCTTGAGAAACTTCATGGGTAGTGCTAATAGAAAATCACTTGTACTAGGAAAAGATAACAAATCAATAGACAAGATAGAGTCCTATTTCTTTAATAGCACTGCTGAGTCATTCTGAGTTAAAATTAGGCTCAATTATGAGTAACCGAAAATCTCAAATTATAGCTGCCTACTCAGCAGAGAAATTTGTTTCACTCAAAAAAATACCAGCAGACCATGACTAATAAGGTGGCCCTGTTCTCCTTAGGAACTGAAGCTTCTTTTGTATACTACCATCTTCAGCATGTGACTTCTTCCTTGCTGTACAAGAGATCTATTACAATTCTACATACTGTATCCACATACACATCTTCATAGAAGTTGTGTTACATTTCACTGGTTATATATAACTGCAAAAAATCATTTAGCAATTTGCTTACATTTTGCTTGCATTTCACTGGTCACATCTAACTGCAAAAAAAAAAAAACAAAAAACTAGCAAATAATGTATTTTTGGCAACCTACTTGCCCAGCTTAAGTTCATGGGGCCTATTTCTGAGAAGAAAGTGAGAACAGATAGGAAGATAGCTGGTAGCCTCTACCACGAGTCTGCCCTTTAGCAAAACATTCCCACATGTGTAATGCCCTGATGTCCCATTCTATCTTCTAAAGTTAACCATGGACCAAAAAACAAATCTTCTCTCAGCACCAATACAGAGTAGGATTAAGATGTGAGTGTGTGTGTAAGTTGCTCAGTCATGTCTGACTCTTTATGACCCCATAGATTGTAGCCAGCTAGGCTCCTCTGTCCGTGGAATTTTCTAGGCAAGAATACTGGAGTGGGTTGCCATTTCCTTCTCCAGGGGATCTTCCCGACCCAGGGATTGAACCTGGGTCTCCTGCATTGTAGGTAGATATTTTACTGTCCTAGCCACAATAATCTCAATTAAAAACTTCCAATGAGGAAAGGAAAAAAAGAAATGTGAACTATCTAGCAGTTACTAGTTCATTAGTAATTTTATGTACTTATCCAAGGTGACTCTCTATTAGTGGATTTTCAACGTCAGTGGTTTCCAATTATTGAGGAAAGCAAAGAACTTTTTAAAATGCAGGGTATGTCTATTAATATTTGTTGCTTTAGAAATTAAAACTGAAAAATTTTAAAAATCCTTATTGATTTGTTGACTTAAAATAATAACAAACCTGATGTCAACATAACATGTTTTTGTGAAAAATAACTATATTTTCCAAAACAAAAATTAGTGAGAATGGCATTATTTAAATATTGTGAATCTTTTAAGGTCTGACAGCATAAGACAGCTGAATTATGACATCAGTGTACTGAAATTTTGGTGAAGTAGATGAAGAAAATTTGGCTCCACCCAGATAGAAAGTTGGAAAAGAGGAATATTTTAGCAGCCTTTACAGAAGATTTTAAATATTCTTTTTTGATGCTACACCAAAACTTGACAAGTGGAAGTTTCTTAAAGATTAGTTGCAGTGTGGAATCTGAAACCAAATTAATTGTTCATACTGTAACATTAAAATTTGTCTTGTGTTTTGCATTTTGAATGACACTTTTACCCATGCATGGATTGTTTTGTAAATATTGATTCCCTGAGTTATTAAGATATCACAATTCACATTTAGATATATAATATGAAAAAAAAAACATTTGTTAATATCACCACACAAAAGTCTTTAAGTATGCAGAAGCTGTTAAGTTTTGGTGATGGATGTGATTTTTCAAAATTCTGATTTTTGCTTGAAAGCTCAAATTCTATCATTGGCAACAAATTATGTCAGTTGTTTTTCTTGAAGTGAGAGACTCCTGTTGTTCATTTTAGAAAAAAAAAAAAAAGTCTCCCCAGTATTCAAGTCTGAATAGCCATAGTTCATCTGTTAGTCATTCTTTCTGGTAAAAATGATGTTCCGTGAAATAAGGAGCTGGTTCAACTAATATAAGAGCTTTTCCCTTAAGTCAACCATCATACTTCACTAGGCAACAGAAGTGCTTAATGTGTACCTCATATTTCATTGTATAAAGTATTTTAACAAACATATTCAGTAAAGTTTTAATAAAATTAATGATTTCTAGTGCTTTATCAGGATATTATGAGTGAAACTCTCTGTGTGTGTATGTGTGTGTGTGTGTGTGTATGTATGTGTGTGTAACTGTGTGCATGATGGAGAAAAATAAAATGACTAATATTTTAGTAACATTTGTTGCCACTGCCTTTATTCTGGCTAAAGTGACAGCATTTTTACCCACCATTGCTCTTAAACTATAAATACATATGTTTACATAGTGAAAAAGGGCAAATGATATCTTAGTATTATGAAAAGTGTTTGATGTAACAAATCCCTTGAAAATATCATGGGGGTCCCTTCAGTTCAGTTCAGTTCAGTCACTCAGTCGTGTCTGACTCTTTGTGACCCCATGAATCGCAGCACGCCAGGCCTCCCTGTCCATCACCAACTCCCGGAGTTCACTCAGACTCACATCCATCGAGTCAGTGATGCCATCCAGCCATCTCATCCTCTGTTGTCCCCTTCTCCTCCTGCCCCCAATCCCTCCCATAATCAGACTCTTTTCCAATGAATCAACTCTTCACGTGAGGTGGCCAAAGTACTGGAGTTTCAGCTTTAGCACCATTCCTTCCAAAGAACACCCAGAGCTGATCTCCTTCAGAATGGACTGGTTGGATCTCCCTGCAGTCCAAGGGACTCTCAAGAGTCTTCTCCAACACCACAGTTAAAAAGCATCAATTCTTCGGCACTCAGCTTTCTTCACAGTCCAACTCTCACATCCATACATGACCACTGGAAAAACCATAGCCTTGACTAGACGGACCTTTGTTGGCAAAGTAATGTCTCTGCTTTTGAATATGCTATCTAGGTTGGTCATGACTTTCCTTCCAAGGAGTAAGCGTCTTTTAATTTCATGGCTGCAATCACCATATTCAGTGATTTTGAAGCCCAAAAAATAAAGTCTGACACTGTTTCCAGTGTTTCCCCATCTATTTCCCATGAAGTGATGGGACCAGATGCCATGATCTTCGTTTTCTGAATGTTGAGCTTTAAGCCAACTTTTTTACTCTCCTCTTTCACCTTCATCAAGAGGCTTTTGAGTTCCTCTTCACTTTCTTCCATAAGGGTGGTGTAATCTGCATATCTGAGGTTATTGATATTTCTCCTGGCAATCTTGATTCCAGCTTTTGTTTCTTCCAGCCCATCATTTCTCATGATGTACTCCACATATAAGTTAAAGAAACAGGGTGACAATATACAGCCTTGACATACTCTTTTTCCTATTTGGGACCAGTCTGTTGTTCCATGTCTAGTTCTAACTGTTGCTTCCTGACCTGCATAGAAATTTCTCAAGAGGCAGGTCAGGTGGTCTGGTATTCCCATCTCTTTCAGAATTGTCCACAGTTTATTGT
Organism: Bos indicus x Bos taurus; assembly: GCF_003369695.1. Classification (NCBI taxonomy): domain Eukaryota; kingdom Metazoa; phylum Chordata; class Mammalia; order Artiodactyla; family Bovidae; genus Bos; species Bos indicus x Bos taurus. Next base: position 28,844,628 of record NC_040081.1, on the reverse strand, counting down.
GATCCACACTTAGGGAACTTCAAGCCACACATTGGAGAATCACTCTGTGAAGTTAAAGAGCATATACATTTAAAATATTTACAGATGATGACTGGCTGAACAATTTTCATTTCTACCCAAAATTTTGCTGTGAGTGGTTTTGACATTCTGACCAATATTATTATTAAAAGTATAAAATTTTACCTATCTGAGAGATAAAAGTTCATCAGTTCAGTTCGGTCGCTCAGTCATGTCCATCTCTTTGGGACCCCATGAACTACAGGACGTCAGGCATCCTCCCTATCCATCACCAACTCCCGGAGTTTACCCAAACACATGTCCATTGAGTTGGTGATGTCATCCAACCATCTCATCCTCTGTCGTCCCCTTCTCCTCCTGCCCTCAAACTTTCCCAGAATCAGGGTCTTTTCAAATGAGTCATCTCTTTGCATCAGGTGGCCAAAGTATTGGAGTTTCAGCTTCAACATCAGTCCTTCCAATGAGCACCCAGGACTGATCTCCTTTAGGATGAACTAGTTGGACCTCCTTGCAGTCCAAGGGACTTTCAAGAGTCTTCTCCAACACCACAGTTTAAAAGCATCAATTCTTCTGTGCTCAGCTTTCTTTATAGTCCAACTCTCACATCCATACATGATCACTGGAAAAACCATAGCCTTGACTAGACGGACAACAAATGGCAAAGTAATGTCTCTGCATTTTAATATGCTGTCATGGTTGGTCATAACTCTCCTTTCAAGGAGTAAGCATCTTTTCATTTCATGGCTGCAATCACCATTTGCAGTGATTTTAGAGCCCAGAAAAAGAAAGTCTGACACTGTTTCCACTGTTTCCCCATCTAGACCGGATGCCATGATCTTAGGTTTCTGAATGTTGAGCTTTAAGCCAACAGTTTCACTCTTCTCTTTCACTTTCATCAAGAAGCTCTTTAGTTCCTCTTCACTTTGTCATCTGCATATCTGAGGTTATTGATATTTCTCCTGGCAATCTTGATTCCAGCTTGTGCTTTCTCCAGCCCAGCGTTTCTCATGATGTACTCTGCATAGAAGTTAAATAAAGCAGGGTGACAATATACAGCCTTGATGTACTCCTTTTCCTATTTGGAACCAGTCTGTTTTTCCATGTTCAGTTCTAAGTGTTGCTTCCTGACCTGCATATAGGTTTCTCAAGAGGCAGGTCAGGTGGTCTGCTATGCCCATCTCCTTCAGAATTTTCCACAGTTTCTTGTGATCCACACAGTCAAAGGCTTTGGCATAGTCAATAAAGCAGAAATAGATGTTTTTCTGGAACTCTCTTGCTTTTTCAATGATCCAGTGGATGTTGGCAATTTGATCTCTGGTTCCTCTGCCTTTTCGAAAACCAGCTTGAACATCTGGAAATTCACGGTTCACGTATTGCTGAAGCCTGGCTTGGAGAATTTTGAGCATTACTTTACTAGCGTGTGAGATGAGTACAATTTTGCAGTAGTATAGTTATCTTATGCAGAGTACATCATGAGAAACGCTGGACTGGAAGAAACACAAACTGGAATCAAGATTGCCGGGAGAAATATCAATAACCTCAGATATGCAGATGACACCACCCTTATGGAAGAAAGTGAAGAGGAACTCAAAAGCCTCTTGATGAAAGTGAAAGTGGAAAGTGAAAAAGTTGGCTTAAAGCTCAACATTCAGAAAACGAAGATCATGGCATCCGGTCCCATCACTTCATAGGAAATAGATGGGGAAACAGTGGAAATAGTGTCAGACTTTATTTTAGAGGGCTCCAAAATCACTGAATATGGTGACTGCAGCCATGAAATTAAAAGACGCTTACTCCTTGGAAGGAAAGTTATGACCAACCTAGATAGCATATTCAAAAGCAGAGACATTACTTTGCCAACAAAGGTCCATCTAGTCAAGGCTATGGTTTTTCCTATGGTCATGTATGGATGTGAGAGTTGGACTGTGAAGAAAGCTGAGTGCCGAAGAATTGATGCTTTTTAACTGTGGTATTGGAGAAGACTCTTGAGAGTCCCTTGGACTGCAGGGAGATCCAACCAGTCCATTCTAAAGGAGATCAGCCCTGGTATTTCTTTCGAAGGAATGATGCTGAAGCTGAAACTCCAGTACTTTGGCCACCTCATGCAAAGAGTCGACTCATTGGAAAAGACTCTGATGCTGGGAGGGATTGGGGGCAGGAGGAGAAGGGGATGACAGAGGATGAGATGGCTGGATGGCATCACCAACTCGACTGATGTGAGTTTGAGTCAACTCCGGGAGTTGGTGATGGACAGGGAGGCCTGGCATGCTGCGATTCATGGGGTCGCAAAGAGTTGGACATGACTGAGCAACTGATCTGATCTGATAGTTATCTTAATTTATTACCTTTTTACCATAACTGCAGGTAAGAATCTTTCCATATTTTTACAGGTCAGTGTATTACTGGTGCAGGAATAGATGGACAGTTCCATGAGACAGAATTAAGACTTTATAAAGTGACCTCAACTCTTTTGGGAATGTAATTTATGACCAAGTCTGGATTTCCTTAGAAGATTATCAGTTGGGAAAGTGGTAGAAGCTTTAATAAATGATATTGGGATAACTGATTGACTCCTTGAAAGAGAATTTGATTGATATTCATTTTGTATCAAAAGTTCTGAATGAATAAAAGATCAAATGCTTTATATATTCAACTTATAAAGTAGAAAAGACTGGGCAAAATTTATTTTTTATTTTATGTTTGAAACATTTGTGAAAATATAATACAGGAAAACCAGAAGAAGGGAAATAAATGATATACATGATTATGTAAAATTATTTAAATTTTTAAATGGCAAAAGAGCATAAAATAAGTTATAAGAAAAATAACAAATGGGGCATAAATATATTTAACACATGCTATTAATAACTAATTCTACTTTTAAATATATTAAGTTAATTATAAATGTGTAAGAAGAAATAAACAGGCTCTTAGAAAAATAAATAGAGGATATGAATATAGGATCTTGAAGTAAATCATAAAAACAACTTTATAGCTAATATGTAGTCAAATATTCCAGTTCTTTCATTTATAGATGAGGAAACTTCAGTCTAGAAAGACATAATAAACATTAAATCTTTTTGCTCTCCACTAAATGCTTTAAAAACTGTTATTTATTCATTTGTTTCTAGTAAGTAACTAAGTTACCCTGATCTGATTTGTTTTAAACTGTGTATAAATTTAAATATATGTCATATATATATTCATATATATATATATATCACTCTGTAACTACTCCATGAAAATGCAAATGACACAGTATGACCTTTAGCTATGTGCAACTGATATATTTTTAAAAATAGATTAACATTATTCTTTTGAAATAGACACCATCTGTTCTTATTACACAGGACTAGATATCATGGTGAAGAACTCAGGCTCTCTTGCCCAACTGCTCCAACTGGAATTCTGGCTTTATAGCATACTGAGTAATCTGACCAATTTACTGAAACTCTGTGTGTCTCAGTTCCTGATTTATGTATCATCCTAGTTTCTAAGATTATTATAGGATTAGCTCATACTTATAAAGAGCTTATGATAAGGCATGGCACACAGTAAATTATCATTTTCATCATCCTTTTGTAGGTGGGAGCACTTTTGGTGACCACTAACAGTCTTTTCTATGGTGTATTGTTGCACTGTGGATTACAAGCATGTCTTATCTTGCTCTGTTACCACCACAGAAATGTTCTGCATATAGAATTGATTTCTATACAAAGTCTGTAACTCAGTTATTTTCATAATGTATTAAATAGCATGATAAATGAATACCAGGTGCATACTCACAGTAAGAAGTTGCTGAAAGGATTTAGGGTCATTTAGCATAATGGAAATTGAATGAATTTATTATTGTAACCTTTTGTATGAGGAAGAACTTGCAGAACATAGTTCCAAAATTCATGTGAGAGTGAAGAGAGAGTAAATGACACAAACAGGGGATACAAATCAGTTGATTTCACATTCAGGTTATATTTACATGCCCTCTCATTTGTCCTGCTTGTATTTCTCATTGTGAGGCCACTATCAACTTGACCTTGATGTTCTTTGTTCTTTGAAAACTATTCTGGAAACACTACAAAAGTTGAAGGGATTTATCATAAGGTTAGATATGCAGTATTCTAATGTAGCCGGGAAACCAAATTGAACTGGAAATCATCTATGCATACTAAGGCCAATGCCTGCCCATTCTAAATGGATCACTGGTGGCTTATCACAATGTCTTAGACACTCAGTGCTGAACTTAGATAGAAAAAAAATTGCAGGAGGCTTTCATTTTTCAGATTTCCTTCCCTTTGTCCTTTACGGTCCTGAACTCAATCAAACTGTCAGAGGGCTACCTCCCAACACAAGGACGATGGAAATGGGAATGGGTCTATTTATTTCTGAAAAGAAAGAGCCACGGGTATGAAAACCTCACCATTCAGCATTTTAGCAACATGCAGCACACAGAAACAATCAGAGTTTTCTTACATTAAATTCTTCTCTAAAGACACCAAACACCAAATAGAAAATCCTTCTCTCTCTCAGTTGCATTCTTTCTGAATTTCTAAATGTTCTCATTCTAAATAATTTAAGGGACACAGTTTGCTCAGTTATACTAGTGGATGACTATCTTTTCAATGCTGATGAAGGGTTTATGACACACTATTTATTACTTATTTAGTCCACTTTTTAAAACACATTCAGTATTTTAATATTATTTTTCTGAGTCTTTACATTATAATTTCTTGTTGTTTGGGGAGTTCTTTTTAAAATAGCATTATTAAGATATAGTTCATACTATAAAATGAACCAATTTAAAGTATGTAATTCACTGATTTTAAGTATATGCACAGAGTTGCACTATCATAAATACAAGTTAATTTTAGGATATTTACTTCATGCCAAAAAGAAATCCCTCACATTTTAGTGTGACTCCCATCCTCATTCTCTCCTTCAACCCTCAGTTTTAGGCAAGAACTAATATGGTTTTTCCAGTGGTCATGTATGGATGTGAGATTTGGACTGTGAAGAAAGCTGCGTGCCAAAGAATTGATGCTTTTGAACTGTGGTGTTGGAGAAGACTCTTAAGAGTCCCTTGGACTGCAAGGAGATCCAACCAGTCCATTCTAAAGGAGATCAGTCCTGGGTGTTCTTTGGAAGGAATGATGCTAAAGCTGAAACTCCAGTACTTTGGGCACCTCATGCAAAGAGTTGACTCATTGGAAAAGACTCTGATGCTGGGAGGGATTGGGGGCAGGGTGGAAAAGGGGACAACAGAGGATGAGATGGCTGGATGGCATCACCAACTCGACTGATGTGAGTTTGAGTCAACTCTGGGAGTTGGTGATGGATAGGGAAGCCTGGCATGCTGAGATTCATGGGGTTGCAAAGAGTCGGGCACGACTGACTGACTGAACTGAACTGAACTGAATTTTCTCTCTAGATATAGATTTGCCAATTTAGGGCTTTTCATATTAATGTAATCATATAAATATATGATCTTTGTGACTAGATTCTTTCAATTAGGATAATATTTTCAAGGCTCATCCATGTATAACATGCATTGGGAACCCATTCCTTTTTATTGCTTAATAATATTCCATTGTATGACTATACCATATTATATTTATCCATTCCCAATTGACATTAAGTTGTATCCATTTTGGCTATTGTAAATAATGCTACAGGGAACATTCATGTACTAGCATTTTGTTAGTATATGATTTTAGCTCTTTTGGGTATATGCCTAGAGTGAGTACAATTGCAAGGTCACTTTGTAACTCATTAGATAACTCTTCGAGAAACTGCCAGAGTTTTCCAAAGCAGTTGGGACATTTTGCATTCCTATCAGGATTGTAGGAGGGTTCCATTTCTCCAAATTCTTTCAGCAATTCTAGTGAGTATGAAATAATCTATTATTGTGGGTTTAATTTGAATCTATAACTAATGATGTTGGGGATATTTTCATGTGGTTTTTGGTTCTTATCTTTTTTGTGAGAATTGTTTATCCAAATATGTTTTCATTTTTCAATTGGGTTGTCTTTTATAATTAAGCTGTAAGAATTCTTTTTATATTCTTGATACAGGTTCCTTGTCAAATATATGATTTACAAAAGTTTTCTCCCACTCTAAGTTTTTTTCTCACTTTTTTGATGGTAGAATTTTCTATCTGTCTTACTTATTTTCTTCATGGAGAAGGCAATGGCACCCCACTCCAGTACTCTTGCCTGGAAAATCCCATGGATAGAGGAGCCTGGTAGGCTGAAGTCCATGGGGTTGCTAAGAGTCAGACACGACTGAGCGACTTCCCTTTCACTTTTCACTTTCATGCATTGGAAAAGGAAATGGCAACCCACTCCAGTGTTCTTGCCTGGAGAATCCCAGGGATGGGGGAGCCTGGTGGGCTGCCGTCTATGTGGTCACACAGAGTCGGATATGACTGAAGTGACTTAGCAACAGCAACAGCAATTTTCTTCATATCTGTATTTTCAAATAAAATTTATATTTATCTTGCTCTTTTCATTTGAAGTCTGTTAGGACTCTTTTTTCCCTATTCTTGGTAAAATATGTATTTGTGAAGGGATAAGAGATATATTACATATTTTATTATTTTTATGCTTGACTTTTACATATTTTATGAGATTTTATTAAGTTCTATTATTTTTATATTTAATTAATATAACTTTTCTCAATGTGATTAACTTTCAAATGCTACTTGCTTCCATATTTAGCTTTACAAAAAAGAATTGAATTCCATGGAATTATACCCTTGCTCATCTCTGTGATTATGAATTACAGATGTAATAAGAGCTACACCTATTAATTTTATAAAGTTTATTTATATGTTTCCTTAAACAAGATATGATTATTGAATTTTATTGGAGTAAATTTACTGCAGTAAGTTTACATTACATCCTTTATTTACATTATATCTTTTGCAAACAATTAGTGGGTGAATCATGGCCTAAGAACACTTCTACAATTAATTATGCAGCAATAAAATCCTCAATATGTATTATCATTTAAAATTGTAATTTGCTAGATGATACAGATGAGATGTAGCAATGAGTAACATAATTGCCTTTTTAATGCTGTTGTAGGTATACCATGGTCATTAATTATCAACTTGACTAATTATTATTGGTAGCAATTAATCTTTGCTCTAATAATTATTGCTGATGAATATATGTTTCCCCTCTCACCTTTTGCAATGACATGAGGATGATATATGTGATTGCTAAAGCACAGACTGTCTAAAACAGAGTTAAAAGATATGGTAAATATGTCTCTGAACTCAGATTTTCATTAAACTGTTAGCGTAAAAAGAAATATAATATAGTGATTTTGTCCAAATATTAAGAGTGCCTCATTCTCTGCTCAGATATGTTTCTTTGTATTTTACATCCTACTGTGCACTAGTGGTAAAGAATCCACTTGCCAATTCAGGAGACACAAGAGATGGGGTTCAGTACCCGAGTCTGGATGATCCTCTGAAGTAGGAAATGGCAACTCACTTCAGTGTTCTTGCCTGGAGAATTTCATGGACAGAGGAGCCTGGTGGGCTACTGTCCATGAGGTTGCAAAGAATCAGAAACGATTGAGCACACACTCTTGATTGCTTTCTTGTGCTAGATTCTGGCTGGCTGCCTTAAATGAAAGAGTTGTTGAGGGCTTCCCTGGTGTCTCAAATAGTAAAGGATCTGCCTGCAAGGCAGGAGACCTAGGTTCAATCCTTGGGTTGGGAAGATCCCCTGGAGAAGGGAATGGTACCCACCCCAGAATTCTTGCCTGGAGAATTCCACAGACAGAGATGCCTGGTGAGCTATAGTCCATGGGGTTACAAAGAGTCAAACTAAACTGAATGACTAACACACACCGATACACACACACACACACACACACCCCCCAACACACACCCACACACCCACACCCACCCACACAAGCCCCCCCCCCACACACCCACACACATACATGTGCTTCTGTAGTGATTACAATCTTTGCATTGGGGAAAATGTCATGAAATGATGACACTTAAAAACTCCTCATAGCAAATATTTACAAATCTCTGACCATGAACAACATTGCATTTATAAGAAGAAGGAGACACCTTATGTTTCCTGTATTCCCAGTATAAGAATAGTGCCTGGCATCCAGTAGGTGCTCAGTGAAACAAACACTTGAATAGTTAAGTGAACTAAGAATCTGGAAATAAGGAGAAACTGGTATAAGTCAGTGGATAATCAACTAACTTTCACTGAGGAAATTATTCTCTACGTCTTCACAGAAATAACTTATGCTTAGCATTCAAAGAAATGCAGAGAAACATATCAACATTCACTGAATCAATGGTGATGCTTATTCTAAACAAGATTTGTGTTTCTTGGAACAACAGACATTTACAGTTACTATATGATTTATCAGAAATGGTTGTGTCATCAGAACAAACTTCAATGAACTATACTATTTTAAGAAATCTGAACCATTAAAGTCTAAGCTAAAATTTTCTACTATAGCAATTATATGAGGTGTTTGCTCTAAAATGTTTCTAAAAACAGGTATTTGTGTGTGATTGTACTCATTTATTTTGGAGAGACAATTTAAACGTATTTTATGTTTCAAAGTTGGTTTGGAGTAATGCAACTTTAATATATAATATTGTGACTATGGGAAATAAGGATTTAACTTGAAGGGGCTTGTTTTATGACTGAATGACTATTGTCCTAGAAATAATTAAATAATATGGTGGTTCCTTTGAGAGAGTATGTGGATTGTGTGTGTCTATGGTGAATGGTGAGTTCCTACAAGCAATTCAGGAGAAATATGTAAATACTCATTTGTCTGAAGAATGCTGAGTCTATAGTCCAGCCCCTTAGTTTTTCTTATGGTCAGTATTTTCCTAGAAAATGTCACTATTTAAACAATATACAGGATAAAGAGATGGAAAGCAGCATAGTTAGGAGCAGGAGTTCTGAGTTCAGGAGATCCTGGTTTGGAGTCATATCTCACCACTTACTATGAGTCTTGTTGCAACTTTCTTATTCATTCTTAATCTACTTTCATTAGCTTTAAAACACTGGCTATGAAAATAAGATCATGTCATGGGATTATTATGGGATTTCATGTGGGTAAATATCTTATGGTTATGATAATAGCACCTACCTCATAAAGTTATTGAGAGGATTAAATGTAGAAAAAGTACTTAGGGCACATTCTCCAGGGGATCTTCCTGAACCAGGGATTTAACCTGGTTCACCCGCATTGAAGGAAGATTCTTTATGGTCTGAGCCATCAGGAAACCCACTTAGTGTACATAGCAATATCTAAATAAATATTATGCTATCTTATTATTATCACTAAGTAAACAGTTATATACTTCAAAAACATTTAAAAATCTCACATAAAGATGAATATAAATACTAATACAATTTTTAGACAAAGTATTTTCAAAACCAATTATACAATATTAATCAAATAATTTGTCTTAAATAACTCATAAGTAAGCCTACTGAAGAGCATGTCTTTCTTTTCTGAGATATTCTCTTTAGCCTAATTGATATTCTCTGTCATGTAGTACGAGCAGAAAAATGGCTTATAGCCAGTCACCATATTCCTCCAGGTCAATCTAGAGAGAATTCTATTGTGAATCTCACATGGCATCATTGGTATGAGTGGTTTATTTGGTCTGACTCTTTCTAAATAGATCCATACCAATAAATTATTCGAATTGTGATGTCCTTCAGCACTTGGCCAAGAATAACTTCCCAGATTGGGGAAAAGTCTATAGTGGTGACAATATTAAAAAATGTTATATTCTAGTCCTGTCCCCTAAGACATGTTCTTTTAGCTATACTGAATACAAGCTCATGACTTGGCAAGTGTTAAAGATTTATCTATTTATTAACATTTTACTCACAAGGATAAAACTCTTGAAATATTACAGCTCATTTTCAAGAATGTCCTTGGGATGGAAAGCAGATATATTCTTTGTCACATTATATTTTCAGACCATGTAGGTCACTGTCATAAAGCAGTCACTAGAAAAGTTAAATGAATCTGCATTATGCAATGGATTTTTTCCCCTATGTTTTGGATACATATATATTTATGTAATACCTGATTGTAAATTTTGATGGTGGGGCTAAGAACTTTATGGTGTGATTACCAAGGTCTTAAGAAAATAAACAATTTTTGGAATAAACAGACTTGAATTTTTTGTTGAAACGTGGCAAAATTTTCATGTCTAACGTTTTGAAGAAATTTTCCTTTTTTATTATGGTTAATAATTAAGTGACAAGTAGAGTTTCTTGTTATTCCATCCATCCTCTCTGTTTTGCACACATTTTGCATAGAAGAGAATTAGGATTGGGAGATGTCAATGTGTTGAATGGGGAGCATCTTCAGTTTTCCAACCTAATTGGCTTCAGAATATTTGCTAGCTGTACTCAGCTGCTTTTGTGAGGAATGTACCGGGCACTAGTATGTCTTATAGCATGGGGGTTAAGAGTGTAGAGATTGCAACTGACCAAAGCTGGGTTTATGTCCAAGTCCCACTACTCAATAACCTTGTTTTTTAGTCTTCATGCCTCTGAAAGGGGTGTGATAATAGTGAAACTGTTTTGGGGTTGTTGTGAGGAAAAAAAATAAATAATGTTAAGCACAAGCCCTAAACAAATCAGCATTTATAAAATGAAACTACCATAATTATTTACTTTTGTGATTATTAATTTTATTTTATATATGTATATATATATATGTATACATACACACACACACGCACACACACATATATATATTTCTGTGTATAGCCTATTGGTGCTATTTCTCTGGAAAATCCCAATATTCCCCTCAAATTATATCATTCCTTCAATAAATTGCTATGATTTTCTAAGAACTTAATTTATCAACCTGTTTTCTTTCTTTATTTTTCAGCCTGAGCCACTTCTTACCCAGAAGAGTAAATTATATAAGCATACTTCCGATGACTAACTTAATGCTTCCTTTGATTTGTTGTATTTCAGATTCATTGCAGCCTTAGGTGAAATTTTTCCCTAGTGTGTGGGGGATTCTTTCAATTGGTCAGTTCATACTAAACACACCATTATTAATGCACTAGTGCCAGTTACTGCACTAGGAGCTGTGATCAAAACATGTGTGAGAAGCCTTTCTGGGTGGCTCAGTGGTAAAGAATCTGCCTACCAATGCAAGGGACACAGGTTCTATTCCTGATCTGGGAAGATCCCACATGCCATGGGGTCACTAAGCCCATGCATCACAACTATTGAGCCTGTGCTCTAGAGCCCTGGAGTTGCAACAACCAACCCCATGTGCCATAACTACTGAAGCCTGAGAGCCTAGCATCTGTGTTCCACAAGAGAAGCCACTGTGATGAGAAGCCCATGCACCTCATCTAGAGTGTAGCCCCTGTTCACCACTTGAGAAAAGCCTGAACAGCAATGAAGACCCACACAACCAAAATAAATAAATATATAAATAAAATTATTTTTTTAATGTGTGAGGTTAGGAGACCCTGCCTTCATAGGGTCTCCAGTTTAGTGGCAATGAAAGACCCGCAAACAGGCACCTGCCTTGCCATATGTACTCTAATGGGAGGAGTATATGTGGCTATGGGAGCCCATGTTTGGTATTGGAGAAATAATGTTTAAATATTAATATTCAATAATGTTTAAGTATTGAATTGAAGCTAACCAAGAAATATGTGAAGAGAGAATTATTCCACACAGAAGAATCTCTAATGAAGAGTAAGCATGATGTGTTCAAGAAACTGAAATGGAGTGTTTTTATTTTGGATAAGAAGGCAGATGCTGGGAAAGAGTGAAGGTAGGAGGAGAAGGGGACAGGACGACAGAGGATGAGATGATTGGATGGCATCACTGACTCAAAGGACATGAGTTTGAGCAAGCTCCAGGAGATAGTGAAGGACAGGGATGCCTGGTGGGCTATGTCCTTGGAGTCTCAAAGAGTCAGACACGACTGAGCTGCTGAACAACAAAAAGAAGGCAGAATAGATTTTCAAGAAATGAGGCTAGAAAAGTAAATTAAGGGAAGATCCATGAGTAGCTTTTTATAAAATTTTGAATATTGTTTATTTCATCCCAAGGGAGAGAGAAAGCCACTGAAGAGTATCAAGAAAGATAAGGAATGATTATTACTTGTTCAGGAAGTGTAATTTGGAAGCAGAGGGAACCAAGGGAAGGAGGTCAAGACTAAAGACAAGAGAACTATGTAGAAGATTACTGCAGTAATGCAGGTAGAAAGGCATGGACATGTAGATCCAAGTAATGGCAGAAGGGAAGGGGAGAAGGAAATGGACCTGCCAGGTATTTACTGATGAAAATTCCACAAAAATCTGGATGGTATCTGTAGTAACAATAACAGTATTGTTCTTCTTCAAGGTTGTCAAAATTACGAGCAAAAACCATTCACAGTATTACTTTATTATCACTTTAATGACTGCAGAATGTACAGTGATATCCCCTATTCCATTCCTGATTTGGGAGATTTATGTCTTCTTTTTACTTTTGTCTTTGTTGTTAATGATTTTCTTGATTTCTTCGATTAAAAAAAAAAAAAAGCTTTTTCCTCTGCAATGACTTTTTCTACTGTATTGTTATCTTCATTTTCTTTGATTTCTGCTATTGTCTTTTTTTGTTTTCTTATTTCTACTTGTTTTGGGTTTATTTTGCTCTTTATTTTTCTAGTTCCCTAAGGCAGAAACATAGGTTTCTGATTTAGGATCTTTAAAAATTTTTCATGTTTGTTTTGCTATAAATTTCTCTTTCAGTATTGCTTTAGCTATATATAATAAATTGTATAATAAGTTGTACTTTTGTTTTATTTTATTCTAGATATTTTTAATTTCCTTTGCAACTTCCTCTTTGATCCATGTATTATTTAGAAGTGATTGCATTGTTTAATTTTCAAGTGTCTGTTTTATTTCTGTTATTGAATTTTAATTTTATTCTATTACGATCATATTCTGCATGCTTGCATTTCTTTTAAATTTGCTGAGGTTTGTTTTATGGCTTAGGATATGGTCTGTCTTGGTGAGTGTTTCATGAGTACATGAAAAAAGTGTATTTTATTATTATTAAATGAATTGTTCTATGTATGTGAATTAGATCCTATTGATTGATTACATGATTTGAATCTTCTTTTTTCTTACTGATTTTCTGTCTGGTAATTTTATCTATTCTTGAGATAGAGAGCTGTGTAAGTCCCTAACTATAACTGTGGGTTAGTTTCTTCTTTCAGCAGTATCAGTTTTTGCTTCCTGTATTTTCAGACTCTTTGGTTTGATTCATTCTAGTAGATTGATATTTTGATATTTTTCATTGTATTTTTATTTTTATATGCTTATATATATTTGTCCATATTTGTCCCCGGTAATTCTCTTTGCTCTTAAGTTTACTTTATCTGATATTAATACAGCCCCTGTTGCCTTTTGCTGATTGGTGTTTACCCACCCAACTCCAGCACTCTTGCCTGGAAAATCCCATGGATGGAGGAGCCTGGTAGGCTGCAGTCCATGGGGTCACTGAGGGTCGGACACGACTGAGCGACTTCTCTTTCACTTTTCACTTTCATGCATTGGAGAAGGAAATGGCAACCCACTCCAGTGTTCTTGCCTGGAGAATCCCAGGGACGGTGGAGCCTGGTGGGCTGCCGTCTATGGGGTCGCACAGAGTCAGACACGACTGAAGTGACTTAGCAGCAGCAGCATATATTTTTTGTCTTTTTACGTATGTTAAATTTGAAGAGTTTTTACAAGCAGCATAAAATTGAATTGTGTTTATTTATCCACTGTGATAATCTCTGTTTAGATTAGTGTCCTAAACTATTTACTTGTAAAATAATTATTGATATGTTGCTGTTTTAATATTTGTTTTCTATGTATCATGTTTGGTTCTCATTCATTTTCCCTTATATCTCCTTTCCTGCCTTCCTGTTGATTACTTGAACATTTTAAAGGATTCAATCTTGATTTATCTGTAGTTTTTTAAAGTGTATCTCTTTGTATAGCTTTTATTGGAGTTGCTCTAAGCATTACTATATACACATATACACAGGCATGACTTATCCTAATATACTGGTATAAACTTTTAAGTACTTCTAGTGAAGGGTCTGGAGAAGGAAATGGCACCCCACTCCAGTACTCCTGTCTGGAAAATTCCATGGATGGAGGAGCCTGGTAGGCTGCAGTCCATGGGGTCGTGAAGAGTCGGACAGGACTGAGCGACTTCACTTTCACTTTCACTTTTCACTTTCATGCATTGGAAAAGGAAATGGCAACCCACTCCAGTGTTCTTGCCTGGAGAATCCCAGGGACGGGGGAGCCTGGTGGGCTGCCGTCTATGGGGTCACACAGAGTCGGACATGACTGAAGCGACTTAGCAGCAGCAGCAGCAGTGAAGGGTCGGGAGGAGTCAGACAAGACTGAGCGACTTCACTTTCACTTTTCACTTTTATGCATTGGAGAAGGAAATGGCAACCCACTCCAGCATTCTTGCCTGGAGAATCCCAGGGGCGGGGGAGCCTGGTGCGCTGCTGTCTATGGAGCCGCACAGATTCGGACACTACTGAAGCGACTTAGCAGCAGCAGCAGCAGTGAAGGGTAGAGAAAGAAATGGCAACGCACTCCAGTACTCTTGCCTGGAAAATTCCATGGATGGAGGAGCCTGGTAGGCTACGGTCCATGGGATTGCAAAGAGTCGGACACGACTGAGCAACTTAACTGAGTGAAGGGTGGAAGTATTTTTTCCAATTAAGTGTCTTTATTTCCCAGTCTTAAATATCAATGCCTTGAGTTTCAGATATTATAATTCGTAAAAGTTAGAAAATATGATTTATAAAACTCATGAGGAAAGGATTATTTATGTATGCATCTTTCTTCTCTTTGCATTGATCTTTCTTCCTTCTAGATGTTCCAAAATTCTTTATTTTGTTATCTTATTTTTCCTTGAAGAACTTTTGGCCAGTCTTTAAGGGGAGATTTGCTAGTGATAAATTCTTTAGTTTTCTTTTGTTTGAGAATGTCTTTATTTCATTTTTGTTCTTGCAGTATAATTTTGCCATATATAGAATTCGTGGTTTACAGCTTTTTCTTTCAGAACTAAAAAAATGTACTCCCTTGGCCTCCAAAATTTCAGATGAGAAATTTACCATCATCTGAATTGATATTCCTGTATAGTTAATATTGCATATCTTTCTCTTTGCTTTCAATATTTTTGTCTTTTTTTTTTTTAAGTTTAAGATATGCCTTGGCATGAATTTGTTTTGTTGGAGTTTGCTCAACTTCTTGGATCTGTAGGTTTGCATCTTTTGCCAGATCTGGGAAGTTTTTAGTCATTACTTTTCAAGCACTCTTTTAGACTCCCTCTGTTTTCTCCTTCTAGAACTCTGATGATATGAATATTGCATCTTTTGTATTGTCCCACAGGCCCTGAATCTCTGCTCAAATTTTTTAGTCTATTTTTTTCTTTGTTGTTCAGATTGGGAGAATTCTATGATCTGTCCTCAATTTACTATCTCTAATCTCTGCTCTACTACTGTACCCATCCAGTGAGGGTTTTTTTTTTTTTTTAAAACATTATGATGTTTTTCATTAAAAAAAAAAAAAATTATCTCTCATGTGCATGGTCTCTCTCTCTCTCTTTTGCTATGATATTTCATTTTTTATTTGGTTTAAAATAGTTTTTCATTGACTATTGAAGTATATTTAACCATGGCTGACTGAAAATCCTTATCAGATAATCTCAGCATCTTACTGATCTTAATATTTACATCAGATCATTCTTTCTCATTCAAGTTGTGATTGTCTTATTTCTTGGTGCAACACATGATTTCTTTATTGTATCCTGAAAATTTACCTGTTATATTAGAAATTCTGAGTTTTATTTAATTTTTTAATTTAAATTTATGTATTTTAATTGGAGGATAATTGCTTTACAATTATGTGTTCATTTCTGCCATATGTCAACATGAATCAACCATAGGTATATATATGTCCCCTCTCTCCTTAACCTCCCTCCCATCTCCCACCCCACCCCATCCCTCCAGGTTGTCACAAGCACCTGATTTGAGCTCCCTGTGTCATACAGTAAATTCCATCTGGCTATCTAATTGACATATGGCAATGTATATGATTCAATGCTACTCTCTCAATTTGTCCCAACCTCTCCTTCCGTGACTGTGTCCACAAGTCTGTTCTAGTCTGCCCTCTCCACTACTACACTAAAAATAGGTTCATCAGTACCATCTTTCTAGATTCCATATATATGCATTCATATACAATATTTGTTTTCCTCTTTCTGACTTACTTCACTCTGTATAATAGGCTCCAGGTTCATCAACCTCATTAGAACGGACTCAAATGCATTCCTTTTTATGGCTGAGTAATACTCCATCATGTATATGTATCACAACTTCTTTATCCATTCCTCTCTTGATGGACATCTAGGTTGCTTCCATGTCCTAGCTATTGTAAATTGTGCTGCGATGAACATTGGGGTACATGTGTGTTTTTCCATTATGGTTTCCTCAAGGTATACGCCTAGCAGTGGAATTGTTGGGTCATATGGTAGCTTTATTCCTAGGTTTTAAGGAGTCTTCATACTGTTCTCCAGAGTAGCCATATCAGTTTGCATTCCCACCAACAGTGCAAGAGAATTTCCTTTTCTCCACACCCTCTCCGGCATTTATTTTTGGTAGATTTTTTGATGGTAGCCATTCTGACTGTATAAGGTGATTTCTCAATGTAGTTTTTGGATTGCATTTCTCTACTAGTGAGTGATGTTGAGCATCTTTAAATGTGTTTATCAGCCATCTGTATATCTTCTTTGGAGAAATGTCTGTTTAGGTCTTCTGCCCACTTTTTGACTGGGTTGAGGAAACTCTAAGTTCTATTTAATTTTTATTTTTAAATAAGTAGTTGCCCCATTTAAGTTTTGGCCTACTCTTTTGAGCTATACTTCTAATGGCAGTTTAAGTTTCAGAGCCTTTGTGGTGTTAATTTGGTCTGCTTGGTTTATTGGTGCTACTGGGGTTCCCAACTGTCTCTGCTGACATTGCTTGAGGGTGTAGAATGGTATTCTCATCCCAGTTGTTGGGTGCCTCAAAATAGACAAGGTTGGCAGGGGATCCCCTACTCATGCCTCCTACTTCCCAGTTTTTCTGGGAAAAGAAAGGGATTTATAGGCCTACAGTGTAACAGAGACTTCACAGGTCTGGCAACTTGTTGTAACTGGGTGAATCTTGCTCACCCTGCCCACTAGACCTAATGCCTCAGGATAGGGAGGGGTTTCCTGGGCAGCTGATTACTGTGGTTGGGTCCTTTGTCTTATTCTTTTCTGATTGCTATAACAAAAAACCATAAACTTAATGACTTAAACAGCAAACATTTATTTCTCACAGTTCTGGAAACTGAAAGTTCTACAGTCAGTGCCAGCATGTCTGGTTTTTGGTGAGGGCCTTCTTCCTGGTTAATTGGTGGCAGTTTTCTTGCTGTCTCCTCACAGGGTAGAGAGAGAGAAAGAGAGAGCTCTGGTCCTTTTATCTCCTTGTCAGGACACCAATCCCATCATGGAGGCTCCACCTTCATGGCCTTATTTAACCTAATTACCTCCCAAATGTTCTACCTCGAAATATCACCACACTGGGGATAAGGGATCCACCAAAGAATTTTTAAGGGGCACAAACATTCAGTTCATAGAAGTCCTTTCTGCCTCTTGCCCACCTGACCTCATTTCTCCTGTAGGGGAGAGGCAGTGAAAATCTGGTAAAAGAGACATTCTGGGAAAACTCCTTGTTATGGCTTGGTCCCTTTTGTTGATTCTACTGGTTTCTCTTGACCACCCAGTATTGCTGGGAATAAAAGCAGTATCTCAGGATTAAAGATGCTTCCCAAGCCAGGCTTCTTATTGTAACAGAGTCCCTCCTGCTGTTTCTGCCCACTGTCCCCAGTATGCTTAGACGAAGACGAGAGTCTTAGCCTGGCGGAGGATAGTGCTTCCCCTGCATGCTTCTGTTGATCCCCTTTCTGTGATGTTAGTCTTGTCTAGTATTCGCAGAGGACTTGTATTTGATCTCAGAAGAAAAAATGAGCCTAGCTGTACTGCCTTCCATTGCTAGGTTGGGGTTGGCAAATGCTGAGTGTAAGGGTCCTTCTGTTTGGTGGAAATAGCAAAAGAAACCCTGCTGCTGTGATTTTCCTCCAATCCTAGGGTCCAAAACCAGTTTGCATTTTCATTATCTTTCAGAATTCTCCTTTTGTTGTCAGGTAAATTATTTCTGGCTTTACAGCTATGTTTAGCAGGAAAGAGCTAGGAGAAGTAGATCTATGCATTCTTGTGGACAGAAGTCCCATTAGATTTACTTTTCATGATTTGATTTTAATAGCTATGCAAGAAGTACACTTAATGCCTAACATCCATCCGTTAAATATTTGAATTTTTCATTTACGTTTTCTCTAATACCAAATTTTAAAGCATGGTTGCGGTTCTATGACAATACATTAATCCTCTACTAGCAACTCTCTAAGATTTATTTCAGGTTTGAAAATCCCCTGATGATGATCTGATCTTTGCTTCTGTAGCTCGAGTGAAGTTTTCTGATAGTTCAACAAACCAAGGCTTTACACCACTTATTATTCACTGGGGCCTTCTATTTGAATGAGATTGGTCAGTTTTGGATATAATGAAGAGTTAAGAAAAGGTAAAGAGAATATAAACTAGATTATTACTTATATTTAAAAACATTTTTTGTGGAGATATATGATATTTGCTAAAATAATGACAGAAAACCTGAAGATGTTGAAAATATTGTGAATGTATCTTTTAGTAATTACATATGTGAGTCTGTGTGTTAGTTGCTTAGTCATGTCTGACTCTTTGCAACCCCATAGACCACAGCCCCACCGGGTCCCTCTGTCCATGGGATTCTCCAGGCAAGAACACAGGAGTGGGTTGCCATTTCCTAATTACATATAGATTGGGAATAAAGTATAGATTTTAATTGGAGAGATATACCTCTAATAAGTAATTTTCCAACAAAGTTCTAAGCTCTATGAGGGCAAAAAGAATTGTTAATCAAACTTTTAATGTTATTTATGAGAAACGTAATAGTTTGGGGTTACCTGTCCAATGTAGCCAAGTTATATATTTATGGGCTGTTAACCAAACTCTAAATTAGAAACCACTGAACATATACACATTGAACATGTGTCCATTTTATAATATTTGTTGCATAATTTTACTCAGTAAAATATTAAGATTTTTATAAATGTAATAGCTCTAGTTTTATGACACTCCTGGGCATATATGTGATTTATTTGTTGCTAGGTCATTGATTAGGAAGGCAACATTTAGTTATAACTTTTCTATGAGAAGTCAGTTTCATTTATATGGCATGGTTTCCACTAGCAAATTGTGGAGAAAAGCGGGAACTACTACTGCTAATAAATTTTTCTTCACATAAACAGATTCACTGAATAACTGAAACATGAATTGCTCAGATCAAACTTTAATCAAATTATATGACTCTGGATCAATCACCTAATATATTATCCACCAATTTTAAATTGCTATCATTAGCATTTTCCCTTTGATTTATCAGTAGTAGGTATTTGATCCAAAATCTCTTCATCTTTGATTCTGATATATTTAACTCTGTCAAGAAGATTTTCTCTCTTTTTATCTTTACCATATCTAGAGCTAAAAGGGTTTTAGTCTGAACATTTATTCTAAAGAAAAAAACAAAACATTTCTCCAAGGCTCAGGATTAGTCTACTGGCAGCTATGGAAGCGGTGGAGGAGCCGTTCACTCTTTCACTCTAGTGTGCAGAACAAATTGGTACTTGCCAAAATAATATCAAATAAGCCCACATAAAGAAGTGAGTATCTATATTAATCTCCAGGGACAAGTTCTAATATCTCTTCAAAAGAACTGCCACACAAGGAAAATGCCTTCTCAGCATGTGTAGTTACACTATTTTTATATTTTGCTCCTATGGTTTGCTTTTGCTAGATGTCACCTATTCTTCTTCTTCTTCTACGATCACTGCTAAAACTACTGTTGCTGCTGGCGCCACCGACAGGCACTCAGATACACTCACCTGAACCATATAGGCATCTACACATATAGGCCTGTGCCACATACATTTTTAAGCTATAAATTTTGGCATTTAACTTTGACACCTTCCTAGGTAGGAGTACGAAAGACCTGTTCTTTTTCTAGTTCTTTTATAAGTACTATGTGCCCTTAGGCAACTCATTTCACTATTGTATGAGAGTTTCCACATTTGAAAAAATGTTGGACTCGGTCATAGGTTACCAGAGTAAGGCCCTTGGACCCGGTGTGGTAAATGAGGTTTTATTGAATCACATCCATTCTCATTCATTTATATGTGGTCTACAACTTAATTCACAGTTAATTTGAGTAGCTATGACAGAGCTTATATAACCTGTATGCCTATGTATTTACTCTCTGCACCTTTAAGAAAATGTTTGTCAATCCTGGACTTGATGACCTATTAAGTCTTTTCCAGGTATATGTATTTATCACTCATCAGGATTTTGATAGGAAAAAACCTTAGTTTGTCTAACAAGGATGATAAAAATGTTTAATTACTTTGTTTTCTTCTAGAATTCTTCATGAATCAAAATGACAAAAGTTAACTTGGTTCATTAAATAGTGGAATTGTCTCAAGTGATAGTCTGCTGAATAAAGACAGAGTGCTAAACCCAGTAGTAGTCATACTTTTATTAATTTGTTCAGTTTTTCCAATGCTTCAATCTTTGTCATCTTAATTAGAAGAGATGCAGCCTAATAAGAAAATCAGTCTACATTTGTTATTGTTGTTGATCAGTTGCCAGGCCATGCCCAACTTTTTATGGCCCCATGGCATGCCAGACTTCCCTGTCTTTCACTGTCTTCCAGAGTTTGCTCAAACTCATATCCATTTGTTGGGGTGGGGGGTAGGGGTGAAGGAGTTTATAATTTCCTTGGTTCTGTCTTGCTCCAGCAAAAATTTGAAGCGATGGATGGACCACTGTTACAGCTCCATGTTACAGCTCTGTTTCATTTGGCAAGTGAAGTGAAAGTCGCTCAGTTGTGTCCGACTCTTTGTGACCCCACAGACTATACAGTCCACGGAATTCTCCAGGCCAGAATACTGGAGTGGGTAGCCTTTGGCTTCTCCAGGGGATTTTCTGAACCCAGGGATCAAACCCAGGTCTCCCACATTGCAGGCGGATTCTTTACCAGCTGAGCTACAATACATCCTCGAGTGTGAGGGCAGGCCTACCCAAAAGACACGAAGAGAAGAGAAGCCTCTGGCTCAATTTTGGCTCCTCTTTTTAATATGTTTTTTTCTTCTCCCCCTGAGCCTACCCTATGTAAATTGGCCTAGACAGGAGGGCTGTTTGTTTTACCTGAGGTTCTCACTCCAGTCCTCAGACCTTCCTTTGTTCTATTTTCTTGGGCTTTTCCCTTCTTTGTCTTTTAGCCACCACCATTCTGGACTCCTTTTTCCTATTCTAACTACCTAACACGTTGATCTTGAGTTTGAGTAAACTCTGGAAGTTGGTGATGGACAGGGAGGCCTAGTGTGTGCTGCAGTCCATGGGGTCTCAAAGAGTCAGACACAAATGAGCGACTGAATTGAACTGAACATGTTGATGTCATCCAACCATCTCATCCTCTGTCACTCCCTTCTCCTGCTCCCCTCAGTCTTTCCCAGTATCAGGGTCTTTTCCAGTGAGTCAGTTCTTTGTATCAGGTGGCCATAAGTATTGGAGCTTCAGCTTCAGCACCTTCCAATGAATTTTCAGGGATGATTACCTTTCAGGGATGATTACAAGATTGGATTGGATTTCCTTGCAGTCCAAGGGCATCTCCTTGCAGCCCAAAAGTCTTCTCCAGCACTATTCAAAAGCATCAATTCTTTAGCACTCAGCCTTCTTTATAGTCTCACACCCATACATGACTACCAGAAAAACCATAGCTTTAACTAGATGGACCTTTGTCAGCAAAATGATGTCTCTGCTTTTTAATATTGCTGTATAGGTTTGTGATAGCTTTCCTTCCAAAGAGCAAGGCTTTTAATTTCATGGCTGCAGTCATCGTCCACAGTGACTTTGGAGCCCAAGAAAATAAAAATCTATCACTATTTCCACTTTTCCCCCAACTATTTGCCATGAAGTGATGGGACCAGATGCCGTGATTTTTTGTATTTTGAGTTTTAAGCCAGCTTTTTCACTCTCCTCTTTCACCTTCACCAAGAGGCTCTTTAGTTCCTCTTCACTTTCTGCAGAAGATATCTGAGCTTGTTGATATTTCTCCCTGCAATCTTGATTTCGGCTTGTGATTCATCCAGCCTGGCACTTCGCATGATGTACTCTACCTATAAGTTTAAGTAAGCAGGGTGACAATATACAGCCTTGACATACTCCTTTGCCAATTTTGAAGCAGTCTGTTGTTCCATGTCCAGTTCTAACTGTTGCTTCTTGAATTGCATACAAGTTTCTCAGGAAACAGATAAGGTGGTCTGGTATTATTTCCATCTCTTAGTATTTTTCACAGTTTATTGTGATCCACACTGTCAAAGACTTTCACATAGTCAATGAAGCATAAGTAGACGTTTTTTGTAATTCCCTTGCTTTTTCTATGATCCAGCAGATGTTGACAATTTGATCTCTGGTTCCTCTGCCTTTTCTAAATCCAGCTTGTACATTGAAAGTTCTTGGTTCATGTAGTGTTGAAGCCTAGCTTGGAGGATTTTGAGCATTACCTTAATAGCACATAAAATGAGCCAACTGTATGGTACTTTGAACATTATTTGCAAATGCCTTTAGCTGTGATTGGAATGAAAACTGGCTTTTTCCAGTCCTGTGTCCACTGCTGAGTTTTCCAAATTTGCTGGCATATTGAGTGCAGCACTTTCACAGCATCATCTTTTAGGATTTGAAATAGCTCAGCTGAAATTCCATCATCACTAGTTTTGTTTGTATTGATGCTTCCTAAGGCCCACTTGACTTCACCCTCCAGGATATCTGGATATTTGTTAGGAGACTTTTATTCATAAGGTCCATTTGATCAATCTTAGGAAGTTTAAAATAGTCACATCCTTAACCTAAAAATCAAATAGGAGGAAAAACAAAATGAAACTAAAAATAACTAGAATTCATAAACTCACAGAAAACAAAATATGGCTACATACAGAGATGTGTGTGCATGCATGCGCATGTGTATACATTCACTGGAAGAGGGTATTAGCGGTAAAGGCTTGAGTTTTATTATATGTCAGGGAGGATTGATATTTATATTGGATTATGTTTCAGTAATATGTTGTATGTGCTTCTTTGGTGGCTCAGACAGTAAAGAATCTGCCTTCAATGTAGGAGACCTGAATTCAATCCTTGGGTAGGGAAGATCCCCTGGAGAATGGAATGGCTCCTTACTCCAAGATTCTTGCCTGGAGAACTCCATGGACAGGGTAGCCTGGTGGGAGTCAGACACGACTGAGCAGCTAACGCTTTCACTTTCAATGTGTTTTATTTTCTGTGACTTTCAAAACAGTAAAATGACAATATGTCAATTAAGTGGCCATTGGGAAGTGATGAGCTGTCAATTTTCCAATTAGTGAAAGACCTTAAAATTTGTGATCAGGAACTTAATCTTCACAAAGAGGCAAATTGGGAATTACTCTAGCATTGTGTGGAAGATAATGAAAGCACCAATTTATTGTAACACTTTTGAAAAATGAAAGCGCATTAAGGAGCACAACATAAGTCACACAAGAGAAACATCAGAGTTGTGCAAACTAACAATTGGATCTTTCTTCTCTTAATTCTCATAATTATCAGCTGAGTTATAAGTATCAGCTTAAGTTTATTTACATTTAGGTTATGTAGGAAATTTTGATAGATTTTTTTGGCAAAAAATGCCCATAACTATTACCCTCCTGATATCTACATTCTGTACAATGTAATCTTGGATATCCTTCCATTAGAATGTGGAGCCTGTTCTCCCACAGTTTGAATCTGGGTTGGCCTTATGATCTGAATTCAATAGAATTCACCATGTGCCCAGTTTGAACAAATCTCAAGAGGTTTTTCACTCTCTGAAGTGGGTCTCAGTGACCCTCACCTCAGCCCTTTCCTTATTAAAAAAAAAAAAAAAAAGGTCTGACCTGTGTATTCAGCAGAGCACAGTGGAAGAGAACGTGTCTGACCTAGACTACATCAGAGAGCAGAGTGTTCTAGCTCCTGCCTTGGACAGTTGGGAGTACTGGAGTGGGTAAGCCAGCCATTATTAGGACAGCCTTATTAGGACACTCAGGCAGGCTCATGACAAGTTCACTGTTGAAAGAAACCAACTTGCCATCATCAGCTTGACAACCATGAGGCTGAATTACCTTGAAAAAAGATTCTTCAGACCCAGTCAGCCTAAAGACAACTGCAGCTACAGGTCATGTCTAAATACAACCTCATGAGAAACCCCAAAACTGCTGCCCACTGCACTGCTCTTAAAATCCTGCCCTACAGAAACTTGATTATGTCTCTTTTAAAACTATTAATTTCTATACATTTGTAATACACACGTCTTTAACTAATGCTCTGTAACTAAGTAGAGTACAGAGGACTTTGGCTGACTTAGGAACTATAGCCCATCTGCTATGGCAGAGGCGGAATATGTGTATAAATCTCTTTATTTATAGCATTTGTTTCTGTACCATGAGTAAATTCTGACTCTGTATGTTTCTACTTCTTGTCCCTCCTTTCCCTCCCTTTACTATTCAGTTTTATTAGATTATATTACTTTTATTTGTATTGCTTTATCATTTCTATACCTTAAGTATAATTATTATGTGTTATTTACTCAGTTCAGTTCAGTTCAGTTCAGCTGCTCAGTTATGTCCGACTCTTTGTGATCACATGAATCGCAGCAGGCCAGGCCTCCCTGTCCATTACCAACTCCCGGAGTTTACTCAAACTCATGTCCATCGAGTCAGTGATGCCTTCCAGCCATCTCATCCTCTGTCGCCCCTTCTCCTCCTGCCCCCAATCCCTCCCAGCATCAGAGTCTTTTCCAATGAGTCAGTTCTTCCCATGAGGTGGCCAAAGTATTGGAGTTTCAGTTTTAGCATCAGTCCTTCCAATGAACACACAGGACTGATCTCCTTTAGAATGGACTGGTTGGATCTCCTTGCAGTCCAAGGGACTCTCAAGAGTCTTCTCCAACACCACAGTTCAAAAGCATCAATTCTTCAGTGCTCAGCTTTCTTCACAGTCCAACTCTCACATCCATACATGACCACTGGAAAAACCATAGCCTTGACTAGACGGACCTTTGTGGGCAAAGTAATGTCCCTGTTTTTCAATATGCTATCTAGGTTAGTCATAACTTTCCTTCCAAGGAGTAAGCGTCTTCTAATTTCATGGCTGCAATCACCATCTGCAGTGATTTTGAAGCCCCCCAAAATAAAGTCTGATACTGTTTCCACTGTTTCCCCATCTATTTCCCATGAAGTGATGGGACCAGATGCCATGAGCTTAGTTTTCTGAATGTTGAGCTTTAAGCCAACTTTTTCACTCTCCACTTCACTTTCATCAAGAGGCTTTTGAGTTCCTCTTCACTTTCTGCCATAAGGGTGGTGTCATCTGCATATCTGAGGTTATTGATATTTCTCCCTGCAATCTTGATTCCAGCTTGTGCTTCTTCCAGCCCAGCATTTCTCATGATGTACTCTGCATATAAGTTAAATAAGCAGGGTGACAATATACAGTCTTGACATACTCCTTTTCCTATTTGGTTATTCACTCAGTCATATCCAATTCTTTGTGACCCCATGGGCTCTAGCCTGCCAGGCTTCTCTGAACTTGGATTTCTCCAGGCAAGAATACTGGAGTGGGTTACCATTCTCTTCTCCAGGGGATCTTTCTGACCCAAGGATCGAATGTGGGTCTCCTGCATTGGCAGGCAGATCCTTTACAGTCTGAGTCACCAGGGAAGCCAACTTTAAGTAGTGAAGCTATATCAAATCTTGTTTTAGTCACATAAATGTCTGTTTTATTTATCCCATTCTAAATAACATCCGAAGAATTTTTTTAAGTCATTTGCAGTAACTCCTTTTTAGGGGGAAAAAAAAAAATTACTGCATTGAAATAGCTAGATCTTTTGTGCCTTTCTCCAAGTTTTTTGTTGATATTCTTAATTGCTCTTATTAGCATCTGTAAGACCCTTTTTATTATTTGATTTATCATATTTAAATGAATATCTTTGTTTATAAAAAGAGGAGTTTGGCATATCTACATTACTGCGAAAATTCTTGTCACTTTTGAATTCTCAAACTGCTAGTTACAGGAATATTAGAGCGTCAATGTTTTTAATTATAATATTAACCATACTAGTAATTGCATTTCTTTTAGTCCTAGAAATTTACAGTCTTTTGCTACTTTTACCATTAATCTCTTAGTTGACTGACAATTATTCCTTAATAGTTTATTCATGAAGACTCATAGGAACTGAGTTGTTAAATGCTCAGTATTTTTTTATCTTGTCTTTATACTTGAATGGCTGGGGATAATAATCATTGAGTCACATTTTCTTTAAGGATTTTAAAGGCATTGCTCCAACGCTTGTTCTGGTATTCACTGCTACATTAGGGAAATCTGAAATTAGCCTAATTTGTTTCATATCAAAAGAGAATTTATTATTTTTGATAGCTGTTGATGGGCTCTTATTTTCATCCTTTTAAAAGAAATCTAACATTTATAGGTTGCTGAGTGTTAACATGTAACAGCCATAGGTATAGGTATAAATCCTACTCCCATTTATAAATGAAAAAATCTGTTCCCAGCACTACACAGGAAGTGACTCTGCAATCTCATTTGGAAACTGAGAAGCAACCGTGTGAAGAATAATCTCTCAATACATGGGTGAAATAACAGGAGCGTACATGGCAGATCAAATCAGTTCAGTTCAGTTGCTCAGTCATGTCCGATTCTTTGCGACCCCATGAACTGCAGCACGCCAGGCCTCCCTGTCCATCACCAACTCCCAGAGTCTACCCAAACCTATGTCCATTGAGTCGGTGATGTCATCCAACCATCTCATCCTCTGTCGTCCCCTTCTCCTCCTGCCTTCAATCTTTCCCAGCATCAGGGTCTTTTCAAATGAGTCAACTCTTCACATCAGGTGGCCAAAGTATTGGAGTTTCAGCTTCAACATCAGTCCCTCCAATGACCTGAAAAACTGAACTGAGAGTCTCTTGTAGAATATGAATTAAATGGACAAAGTGATGAAAAACATGAAGAATACAGCAAAGAATCCCAAATTTTGTTAAAGGCTTTCAAAAGTTTTCTAATCAGACAAAATATGGAGAATGGAAGTGGTAAAATAAAGAATGATAGAAAAAAACTGTGAGCCAGTAGAATAAACAAAACAAAGTGTCTTCAGACTGAGAGCCATGCAAGAACCCTGAAAGACAGACTTATATTAGCCTTATAAACTGTGATAGCTAAAAGGAAAAGAAAGTCCTAAAAGAATCCAGAATAAAAATGAAAAAAACAAACAAACAAAAAATAATAGATTTACAAGCAGCAGATTCAAAGCTTTACAGGGGCTCTCCCCAAAAGATTTTGAAAAAACTAGCCTCCTACATTTATCCTTATTTTTACTGTGCATATGTGCTAAAACACTTCAGTTGTGTCTAACTCTTTGGAATCCCATGGACTGTAGCCCTCCAGACTCCTCTGTTCGCAGGAATTCTCAAGGCAAGAATACTGGAGTGGGTTGCCATGCCCTCTTCCAGGGGATCTTCCTGACCCAGGGATCAAACTGCATCTCATAAGACTCCTGTATCAGCAGGCAGATTCTTTACCAATAACACCACCTGGGAAGCCCATTTTTACTGTGAATAGTTATTAATTTAGAGGTAAAAAATGAGTAAGCAAAACTTTTAAACTTATAAGACTCAAATGCTCATTATTCCTTTCCTTATTTTATGTTTTCATAGAACTTATTACCTTCTTACATACTATAAAATGCTTATTATATGCCTCTCTTCATGGGAATATAAGCTTCACAAAGGTAGATGTTTCTTTTTATTGAGTTTCCCCAATACTTAGAATAATGACCAAAACAAAGTAGGTGACCAATATTATTTGCAGAATAAATTTTTATAGTATCAAAATATTAGAAACAATTGCACTCATCTCACATGCTAGCGAAGTAATGCTCAAAATTCTCCAAGCCAGGTTTCAACAGTATGAGAACCGTGAACTTACAGATACATAAGCTGGATTTAGAAAAGGCAGAGGACCCAGAGATGAAATTGCCAACATCCGCTGGATCATAGAAAAAGCAAGACAGTTGCAGAAAAACATCTGCTTTATTGACTATGCCAAAGCCTTTTTGTGGATCGCAACAAACTGTGGAAAATTCTTAAAGAAATGAGAATACCAGACCACCTTCCCTGCCTCCTGAGAAATCTCTGTGCAGGTCAAGAAGAAACAGAAACGGCCATGGAAAAATGGACTGGTTCCAAATTGGGAAAGGAGTACGTCAAGGCTGTATATTGTCATCCTGCTTATTTAACTTCTATGCAGAGTATATCATGTGAAATGCTGTGCTGGATGAAGCACAAGCTGGAATCAAGATTGCCAGGAGAAATATCAATAACCTCAGATATGCAGATGATACTACCCTTATGGCAGAAAGCAAAGAGGAACTGAAGAGCCTCCTGATGAAAGTGAAAGAGGAGAGTGAAAAAGCTGGCTTAAAATCAACATTCAAAAAACTAAGATCATGGCATCTGGTCCCATCACTTCATGGGAAATAGATGGGGAAACAATGGAAACAGTGAAAGGCTTTATTTTCTTGGGTTCCAAAATCACTCTAGATGTTGACTGCAGCCATAAAATTAAGAGACACTTGCTCCCTGGGAGAAAAGCTATGACAAACCTAGACAGCATATTAAAAAGCAGAGATATTACTTTCCCGACAAAGGTCCATCTAGTCAAAGCTATGGTTTTTCCAAGTAGTCATGTATGGATGTGAGAGTTGGACCATAAAGAAAGCTGAACACCGAAGAATTGATGCTTTTGAACTGTGGTGTTGAAGGAGACTCTTTAGAGTCCCTTGGACTGCAAGGAGATCAAACCAGTCCATCCTAAAGGAAATCAGTCCTGAATACTCATTGGAAGGACTGATGCTGAAGCTGAAACTCCAATACTTTGGCCACCTGATGCAAAAAACTGACTCATTGGAAAAGACCCTAATTCTGGGAAAGACTGAAGGCAGAGGAGAAGGGAATGGCAGAGGATGAGATGGTTGGATGGCATCACTGACTTGATGGATATGAGTTTGAATAAGCTCTAGGAGTTGGTGATGGATAGGGAAGTCTGGTGTACTGCAGTCCATGGGGTCACAAAAAGTCAGACATGATTGAGCGACTGAACTGAACTGACCTAAATGCTCATTAACATGAGAATGGTTAAATAATGTATAGTAAAATCAGATATTGTATCAGTTAAATAGAGTGACATGGTCATTGTACCTATTTAATATAAAGTCACAAAGCTCATCTGTAAGCATGTAGAGATTGAAAGATGTTTGTTCCTTGGAAGGAAAGCTATGACAAACTTAGACAGCATATTATATAGTAGAGACATCACTGCTGATAAAGGCCCATATAGTCATGCTTTTCCAGTAGTTACATACAGATGTGAGAGTTAGACTGTAAAGAAGGCTGAGCATCAAAGAATTGACGCTTTTGAACTGTAGTGCTGGAAAAGACTCTGGAGAGTCGCTTGGACAGCAAGGAGAGCCAACCAGTCAATCCTAAAGGAAATCAACCCTGACTACTCATCAGAAGGACTGATGCTGAAGCTCCCATACTCTTGCCACCT
Source organism: Bos indicus x Bos taurus (assembly GCF_003369695.1). Lineage (NCBI taxonomy): Eukaryota > Metazoa > Chordata > Mammalia > Artiodactyla > Bovidae > Bos > Bos indicus x Bos taurus. The sequence continues at coordinate 28,814,701 of NC_040081.1, read as the reverse complement.
GAGGCAAAGTGACAACTCATTGGAAAAGCTCCTGATGATGGGAAAGATTGTAGGCAAAAGGAGAAGCAGGCAACAGAGGATGAGATGGTTAGATAGCATTGCTGACTCAATGGACATGAATATGAGCAAACACCAGGAGACAATGAAAGACAGAGGAAACAGGTGTACTGCAGTCCATGGTGTCACAAAGAGTCAGACATGAGTTAGTGACTGAACAACAACAACAAAGCATGTCTACAAAAATAACTGATATTTTCTGAAATGCTAACTTTAATTGTCAAGTGGGACTGAGAAGTGGGTGACCAATGAATAGTCCAAAAGTGTTTCATAAAACTTAGTTTGTGCCAGGTAATAGTCTAGAGTTCCCTGGTGGCCTAGTGGCTAGGATTCAATGCTTTCACCACATGGTCCGGGTTCCTCTCTAGGTCAGGGAAACCTTTTTAAGCTTCATTTGGAGGCATGATGATAAAGAATCTCCTTGCAATTCAGGAGACACAGGTTCAATCCCTGGGTTGGGAAGATCTCCTGGAGAAGGAAATGGCAACCCACTCCAGTATTCTTGCCTGGGAAATGCTATGGACAGAAGAATATGGTGGGTTACAGTCCCTGGGGTTACAAAATAGTTGGACATGATTTAGTGACTAAACAACAACATATTCTAGGACTGAGGTATAACAGTGAACAATTTCTTACTATGAGGTTAATTACATTTTCATGGGTGAGGGATAATAACACAAGCAAAACTAAGATAATTTCAGGAACTGAGAAGTGCTACAAAGAAGATAAGATACTTTGTGTGCTTTAAAGATGTTGGTTGTCTTGTATTGGTTGGTCAGGAGCAGAGACTCTGCAATGGAAATACTTAAGTTCAAACCTGGATACAAGGAGCAGGCTGACATAAGCATCATGAAGATTTAGAAATTATGCAGTGGAAAAAGAAACAGGGAGAAAAAAAAAAAAGGCAATCACCAAATGCAAAAGACATGGGTTGGGAACAGACATGGTCCATGATTGAAGGAGAAAGTGAAGACCAAAATATGTGGAGCATGGCAAAGATGGGGAAATGACCCAGGTGGAAGGAGGAGAGGGATGACAAGGTAAAACGAGCAGGCTGGGGCCCTCCTCAGCCATGTGGCCTAAACATTGGGATGGAATAGCAGAGCACTAATGGAATTTAAGAAAGAGACCTGATCTAATTTGTGCTTTACAAAGAAGTGGTAGCACAGAAAGAAAGGTTAGTGGAGAATCAAGAATGACGTCGAGAGATCAGTTAATAAACCAGGTGTCACCAAACAGAGTGGTGAGCAGGTGGATTCCCCCCCTTGTCGATATATATTCTTCTGTGTGTGTGTGTGCATTTCTTTTTTCTTTCCCTCTCTTCCCGCCCCCCTTCCTTCCTGTAATGGGCATGTAAATTTTGCTATACTGGCATACACAAATATCTCAAAAATTCACATCACTCTAGATAAGGTCCCAGAGACAGAGAAGAAACACTGATTGGCAACAGTTCTAATTGTTGTAGACAGTCCATTTGAAAATATTCAGAGACTTATTTCATCCTATTTGTACTGATTTAGGTATATTTGGGGTTTCAAGTAAGAGATGGCTTCTTTTCCTTATATCACTTGTAACCCATCATATGTACTACACTGGAAAGGGCGACCGCATCTATTGTGTGTTCAATGGCTTGTAAAAAACAGCTCACCTAAGAGACATTCACCATATTTGGAGAAATACATGTTATGCTTTAAAGTGTTCTTAAACAACAGTTTTTTCCAGCTCAGAGGAGAACTGGAAATGTCCTGAGATGTTTAGAATATCTCTCAACTATAGAAATTTTGCAATTTGTATTTGACAGGAAATAGCTGTTCTATAGGCACAGATTTTGGAGTAAATATTTGAAAGTAAACTTTTAAGTCTCTCTTGCTAACATCAAGCGAGGAAGCAGTACATATTATTAAACTAAAAGTTCACACTGTGGGTCTTATAATAATTTCTTATATTCCACAGGAGAGAATATTTGGCTGACCCATTCCCTGCAAATAATTAAAAGAAGGAAGGAGTATGATTTCACTTCTAATTGGATTTCTAAGGTAAGCACTTTATTAGCATTTGGTGTGCATGTCATTTCAGGACATATACACTTGTCAGGTCATATCTGATGCACTCAGAAGCTGAAGAGTGCTGGTGCAGTATCACAGTGCTGCTATTTATGAGGCCACCAATCTATAGTTTGGTTTGCTTTTGTTTGACTCTCACTAAGGTGTATTTCTTCTCTAGAGAAGAAAGGATCACAATGCAGATTAAATTATTCAATATTAGAAGTAAAAATACTTAATAGCAGAGAAGTATTAGCATAGAAGACAGTAAATGAAAATAAATCAATTTGAGAAACATCATTTGAAAAGTGCTGCTTATCAGAAGGTAAATAAACTGCTCTGTGGTCAACTGAGTCATCTAGAAGTGAATATGAAGTACTTGTGATAATTTTAACCCCAGATCAATACTTTGTAATTACAAGCAAGTGCTTGACCATTCTTCAGTTTGTGCCTTGATTACTAAGGTGGCTATGATAACACTACTCTCTGTAGTAGAAAATGTTTATTGTTAACTCAGTACAAAAAGTAGGGTAATCATATGTCCTTGTTTGCATGGGATAGCTTCAGTTTATGTCTGTTATAATGGCATTCTGTTCAGTTTAGCATTTTTCACTTTCGAAAGTATCCCAGTATTGATGACAAATACATGTTGCTACAGTTCTTAAGCCTTCTATTGATTTTTTTCAGGTCCTACTCTGTCCCCAAGCAACCCAGAGGACTTGGGGAAAGGTGATTGCACCTCCATCTCCAGGACTGGGTCTTGATTTGTCTAGCCCAGTGATTGATTTATGGACTTATGTTAGGCTTAGTCCAATCAGCATATACATTCTCCTGGAGACACTTTAAACCCAATTGTGGATATGGAATCTGAGTTATATGGTTCAAAATAAAAGGAAAGATTTATTTCTTTCACCATTCTGAAAGGGAGGAAGATTTCTTTTTCCTTTGAAAGTAAACTCAGATGGATATTGTTTCAATAGTTAGTGACAGTTTTCTTGCAACCATGAGGGCAGGTAGCTTAAGATAAAGATGACCCGAGGCAAATTAAGAAAATCCCTTGAGCCCTGTTCATAGCATATCTGACAACACACCTTTATATATTTTACTCCTTCAGATAATAAATGGGTTTGTTATTTATGCCAGTTGAGGTAGTATTTTGGGGGACTAAATTACAGCTAAAATAAATACACTTTCTTATGGGGTTTCTGTAAGGATTATATAAGATTGAAATGCTTGGCACAGTGCTGAGAATAGTAAATAGCAACTTATTTATTTTTAATATAACTGGGAGAATGCTGCCCCAAGAGTATCTAAATACAAACACTCAGACATACAGAATTTTGTAGCTCAGATCTTTCACATTCATCTTAAAATCAAATATAGCTCACTATTTTTAGATACGTAAGAAATTCTCCTTAATTTTAAATCAGGCAATCAAATTGAGACAGAAACTAGTAAGCCCTAGAATTTTCTTTCTCAGCATCTAACTTCTCTCTAAGACATCACACATCTCTTACTGGAGTGGAAAGAGCATGAAGATAAACGTTCGTCTGGAGTAACTAATCATACTGGACATTTGTGTATGAATGTATTTGATAAGTGTGTGTGCATACATGGGAAAACTATGACAAACCTAGACAGCATATTAAAAAGCAGGGACATCACTTTGCCAGCAAAGGTTCATATCATCAAAGCCATGGTTTTTCCAGTAGTCATGTACAAATGTGTGAGTTGTATCACGAAGAAGGCTTAGTGCCAAAGAATGATGCTTTCAAATTGTGGTGCTGGAGAAGACTCTTGAGAGTCCCTTGGACAGCAAGAAGATCAAACCAGTCAATTTTTAAAGAAATCAGTCCTGAATATTCATTGGAAGGATGGTTGCTGAAGCTGAAGCTCCAATACTTTGGCCACCTGATGCAAAGAACTGACTCATTGGAAAAGACCCTGATGCTGGGAAAGATTGAGGGCAGGAGGAGAAGGGGTTTGCAGAGGATTTGATGGTTAGATAGCATCACGGACTCAATGGACATGAATTTGAGCAAGCTCTGGGAGATACTGGAGGACAGAGGAGCCTGGCATGCTGTAGCCTAGTGGGTCACAAAGAGTCGGAAACAACTTAGAGACCGAACAACAACAACAACAATCCCACATCCAGTAATAACCCTCAACATATTATGGGGACAGAAATTGTTTTTCTCCATTCTCAACCCAGGTGGCTTGGGGAAGGCTCCACCCATCATCTCTAACATGGAGCATTTCTTCAATGCCGAAACGCTGGAATCAGGATGTAACTTTCACTTGGAATTAGGATGTAACTTTCTCCCCTGTCAGGTATGAACATGTGACTCAAGCCATGTCACTAAGAACCAATCACATTGGAATCAAAGACTTGCTGAAGTGATGATGAATTGACGAGCAGTGCACTCTCTCATGCTCCTTTTAAGTTTAAGAGCATGTATGGCTAGAGCTGCTACTACTGTGAGGAAGCTGGTGTTTCATAGCACTTATTTAGTTATCTCAATCAAGAGCTTCTGTAACTGTTTCTCCCTTCTCTACTTCACTACCAACACATTGTTCAGGGTTTCACAATTCCCCAAAGTAATTATTTCATGGAAAAAGTAAATTTTGAGATGAGATTCATATGTATTAGGCTTAGTGCTGAGATACGGTGAATAAAGCCTTTGCCCTTGAGGAACCCTAGTAAAAAGTTTGCAAAGCATGTTGCAAGGCAATTAAAATAGCATGGCCCCTGAATATCTGCATTGCAGATTTTTCAAATATTAGGCACTGTATCAAGGGTCCCCTTTTACAATGCATTCAAGAGAGTTGCTGCATAAGTTTTTTTTGGCTGTAGAAAAAGTTATGAATTTAGTAATCAGATTATGAAACTATTTTAAAAGCCCATATTAAACTCATAGCTTTTCCTCTACTTTTTCATACTGTACAACTAGTTTGGAAATAAAATAGGAGTTTCAGTATTTCCTAAGTCTACAGATGAAAACCAGGCTGTCCAACTCCATGTAGCTGAAGAATGTGTCCCTAGCAGGAGGAAAGAGGCTTGCATGCATTTTCTCAATGAAACTATCAAGACCAATATCGAAGAAGAAGCTGGCAGGCTTTGAGCTTATGAAGACTTTATCAATTTATCCAAAGATGGAATTGCTAAATTAACATACATTTAGAGATTCTGATAAAAAGACATACACACACGTACACAAGTACACATACACACACAGACCAAAATAGCAAAACAGAACAAAACAAAAAAACCCTGAAAACCTGTTTGTCCCTTATCTTATTTCCCATTCATTAGGGAAGGAAAATCAGAGTTATTAGCAGAAGGGAGTCGGAATCAGTTCTATGCTATTATAACAGGCTGCCTAACAACTCTACAGGGAGAAGATAATAATATGTTAAGAGCTGGCCAAGAAGCTTTGCCAGCCAAGCTCAACCCTTTAGAAATGTTAATTTTCACAGAAAGAATAGCAGAGTTGTTTTATTTCTAAGAGGTCGGTGATGGGTAGTCTGTTTTGATTTTAAGTATTAAGGTAGGATGCCATGCGTCCCTGAACTCTCAATGGAAATGAGCTCTTGATTGGCCTGTCACTGCCTTGCCTACAGTAGGGAAAATTCTGAAAGATGAGAAAATGGCAGGAATTAATGCTGGAGATTTTGCTGGAGGGAAATCAGAGAAAGAAAGAGAGGCTCTGATTATATGCATTCACAGATGACAGGTGAACCTCTAAAAGTTCAGAGGTTCAATTCAGATATCCATCTCAACATTTAACTGCTCATCTGAAGCTTTGCCAAACACAAGGAAATATACTCTGTTTTAAAAACTGTTGACAGCCTTGCAAGATGAGTGGGGCTCACCATAAGGCCTTTTGCTTGTTCTTGCATTTCTCCTCACTCCATCTCAAGAACAAAAAGTCATCAACATTGTGTACCGTAGCTGAAATTTTCTTTTACTTCATATTTTGCTGTTGCTGCTACCCTTGGGGCTTCTAAAAGAGAATGGAATTTTATTACATAAAGAATATTACTCTTTCAAAGCTTCTCAGTACCAATCAGTGGAATCATCAAGAAAGGGGAATTAAAAATTAAAATATCAATATCCTAATTTTGTCCTTCAATCTTGCAGAAGTTTTTATTGGCTTTTTAAAAAAATGTTTGGCAAATTAGTGAATAATTATCTCATCTCCATTTAATTAGCCCTTTGGTTCTTCTGCCTAATTATAGTTGAAGAATAAACTTTTTTTTATTGTTTGATAGTACAAAGTAATTTAAACATCATAGGCTAAATGATTCTTACCATGGCCAGGCATTCAGCTAAGGATTTTATAGTCACTATCTCATTTAATTGTCAAAGACTTTGGCAGATTAAAAAGCAATAAACAAAGCAAAACAGAATTCCCACACAAAATAAATTCCAACAGAAGCAGGTCTAACTCTGCCTGCTGCCAAAATAAATAATTATTTCTATATGCTTGCTATACAAATCGTGGCCTTCAGATCTGCAGCATCACTTGGAAATTTGTTAGAAACACAGAATCTCAAGGTTCACCTGAAATATATTTCATGAGAGTCTATATTTTAGCAATTTTCCAGGTGATGCCTTGCACATCAAACCTGAGAAGAAATAGTCTATACAATATTTTCCTTTTTTCTTAATAATGAAATTTTGTTGGCATGTCTCAGTTTTTAAGAGTACAAACCTATTCCTATTTAATTCAATGGTAATATATGCTATTTGTTAGGATTGGGAGAGCATATATGCCTGTTTAAAGATAAAAAATTAAAACATTCATGAATTTATAAAGAATAAAATACCTCATAATTTTATTCCTTGAAAATGATCTTTATTTATACTTTAAAACAATCCAAGGAAAGGAATAACTCTGCTTTTCTCCTAAACTAAAACAAAACATAATGAAATTATTTAATATAACCAGCCTAGGAGAAATTAGGGTTCCCCTGGTTGCTCAGATGGTAAAGAATCTGCCTTCAGTGCAGGAGACCCAGGTTCAGTCCCTGAGTTGGGAAGATCCCCTGGAGAAGGGAATGGCTGCCCACTCCAGTATTCTTGCCTGGAGAATTTCATGGACAAAGGAGCCAGCGGGGCTATGGTCCAAAGGGTAGCAAAGAGTTGGACGTGACTGAGCGACTATCACTTTCACTTTTTTTTCCAGGAGAAATTATAACCCCATTTATAAGAGTTAGGATATTGTTTAATTTGCTAAAAAATGTAATGTCTTAACTTTGCCTAAATGAGATTTCAGTAAAGAAGATTTTGAAATCTCGAAGGGGGAGCGGATAATTCTTACCCTTTGAATTTCTATTCTCAAATATTATATACTCATATGTTGCTCTTTTTTTCTCATATACTATAATGAGATATGCTTATTATATTCTCCTAACATAAACTATCAGTTATAAATTGATACATTTCTAAAGTATAATTAGGGATAAGTACTAAAATCCTTATACTATGCACACATATTTACTGACAAATTTCATTTCTAAAATTTTATGCTGAGAAAATAGTTATGGTTTGTAAAAATTTTATGATAATGTTTGCTAAGGCATCTTTTATAATAATGTATGATTAAAAGAATGTAGATGAGATGTCTAAAAGTCAGGATCATCCCAGTGCACCAGGCCCAAGCATCCTGTATCCTGCATCGAACCTGGACTGGCGATTCATTTCTTATATGATATTATACATGTTTCAATGCCATTCTCCCAAATCATCCCCCCTCTCTATCCCACAGAGTCCAACAGGGATGGTATGGGGAGGGAGGTGGGAAGGGGGTTCAGGATGGGGAGCATGTGTACACCTGTGGCAGATTCATATTGATGTATGGCAAAACCAATACAATATTGTAAAGTAATTAGCCTCCAATTAAAATAAATAAATTTAAATTAAAAAAATAAATAAAATAAAATTAAAAAATAGTCAGGATTTTTTAAACAAATTCTAATAGATTCATGTAATAGAATGAGGAAAGTAATTAAAATTATAGTTTAAAAATATTATTTCATAAAAATATTCATGGAGAAAAGAATCAAGAGTTTTTTGTTTTTTTTTTACTTAAAATATACAGTATCCTTTCAAACAGAGGTCTACTTTGTAAACTTTGAAATTTGGCAGTTTTATAGACAATAAGTATTTATAGACAATAAGTATTTCTAAACATCCATCTATATCCAGTTGAATAAAAGGTGATTTCATGGGGAATGAGATGTCCACCTAGGTACATATTAATATTTTATTAAGATAAAACTGTTATGTCAAATACAGTGTTTTAAAAATATTAGAGAGATGGCTACAGAGGAGTTCCATTTCTTGATGATACTGCCTATTCATATACAAGTCAGCCTTTCTGAGGTCATGTCTGGTTACAAGTCAGCAGCCATCAATGCTCCAAACCTGAGAAGACAAGAATGCTCATAACCAGAAACTCATAATCCATGATATTTCATGCTTTTTCAGGAAAGCCTGTAATCTCTCCTCCACCTTATGTGAATTGTTTCACTTTGTACATGTGCACTAGTGAGTTCACTAACAGTATAAGATATACAGTAAACAAGTAATCGTTTTGTCTTCAATGCTCTGTCATAAATTATGGCTTTAACTACATTTGTGCATCATTTACTGCTTCCTTCATGGTCTCTAAGTTAAACCACAAAGCTGAGAAAACGGGGTAAATATGCGTGCATATTTTAAAGTAGGGTTCTAGACATACCACGTCGGTATGATAGTTGTTGTTCAGTTGCTCAGTTGTGTCCGACTCTTCGCAGCCACATGGACTCCAGCACTCCAGGCATCCCTGTCCTTCACCATCTCCTGGAGTTTGCTCAAACTCATGTTCATTGAGTCATTGATGTCATCCAACCATCTTATCCTCTGTCATCCCCTTCTTCTTCTGCCTTCAGTATTTCCAAGCATCAGGGTCTTTTCCAATAAGTCAGCTCTTCACATCACATGGCCAAAGTGTTGGAACTTCAGCTTCAACATCAGTCCTTCCAATGAATATTCAGGACTGATTTCCTTTAGGATTGACTACTTTGATCTCCTTGCAATCTAAGGAACTTTTAAGAGTCTTCCCTAACACCAAAGTTCAAAAGCATCAATCCTTCAGCACTCAGCCTTCTTTATGGTCCAACTCTCACATCCATACATGACTACTGGAAAAACCATAGCTTTGACTATACAGACCTTTGTTGGCAAAGTAATATCTGAGCTTTTTAATGTGCTGTCTATATTGGTCATAGTTTTTCTTCCAAGGAGCAAGCGTCTTAATTTTATGGCTGCAAACACCATCTGCAGTGATTTTGGAGCCCAAGAAAATAAAGTTTGTCATCATTTCCATTGTTTCCCCTTCTATTTGCCATGAAGTGATGGTGGTGGATGCCATGATCTTAGTTTTCTGAATGCTGAGTTTTAAGCCAGTTTTTTCACTCTCCTCTTTCACTTTTATCAAGAGGCTCTTCAGTTCCTCTTCAGTTTCTGCCATAAGGGTGGTGTCATCTGAGTATCTGAGATTATTGATATTTCTCCCAGCAATCTTAATTCCAGCTTGTGCTTCCTCCAGCCCAGCATTTTGCATGATGTACTCTGCATAGAAATTAAATAAGCATGGTGACAGAGACAATATACAGCCTTGACATACTCCTTTCCTAGTTGGGAACCAGTCCATTGTTCCACATCTGGTTCTAAATGTTTCTTCTTGACCTGCATATGGATTTCTGAGGAGGCAGGTAAGGTGGTCTGGCAGTCCCATCTCTTTAAAAATTTTCCACAGTTTGTTGTGATCCATACAGCCAGAAGCTTTAATACAGTCAGTGAAGAGAAGTAGGTGCTTTTCTGGAACTCTCTTGCTTTATCTATGATCCAAGGGATGCTGGCAATTTTATCTCTGGTTCCCTTGCCTTTTCTAAATCCAGCTTGTACATCTGGAAGTTCTTGTTTCACATACTGTTGAAGCCTAGCTTGTAGAGTTTTGAGCATTACTTTGCTAGCTTGTGAAATGAGTGCAATTGTGTTGTAGTTTGAACATTCTTTGGCATTGCCTTTCTTTGGGATTGGAATGAAAACTGACCTATGGTCACTGCTGAGTTTTCCAAATTTGCTAGTATACTGAGTGCAACACTTGCAAAAGATAATCTTTTAGGATTTGAAATAGCTCAGCTGGAATTCTGTCACTTCCACTAGCTTTGTTCATAGTAATGCTTCCTAAGGCCCACTTGACCTTTCACTCAAGGATGTCTGGCTCTAGGTGAGTGATCACACCATCCTGGTTTTCTGGGTTATTAAGATCGTTTTTGTATAGTTCTTCTGTGTATTCTTGCCACCTCTTCTTAATATCTTCTGCTTACGTTAGAATCACACTATTTCTGTCCTTTATTGTGCTCATCTTTGCATGAAATGTTCCCTTGGTACCTCTAATTTTCTTGAAGAGATCTCTAGTCTTTCCCATTCAATTGTTTTCCTCTATTTCTTTGCACTGTTCACTTAGGAAGACTTTCTTATCTCTCCTTTCTATTCTTTGGAACTCTGCATTCAGATGGGTTTATCTTTCCTTTTCTCCTTTGCCTTTCACTTCTCTTCTTTTCTCAGCTATTTGTAAGGCCTCCTCAGACAACCATTTTGCCTTTCTGCATTTCTTTTTCTTGGGATAGTTTTGATCACTGCCTCTGGTATAAGTTATGAACCTCCATCCATAGTTCTTCAGGCACTCTATCAGATCTAATCCCTTGAATCTATTTGTCACTTCCACTGTGTAATTGTGAGGGATTTTATTTAGGTCATACCTTCATGGCCTAGTGGTTTTCCTTACTTAAGTCTGAATTTGACAATAAGGAGTTCATGATCTGAGCCAAAATCAGCTTCCGATCTTGTTTTTGCTGACTGTATAGAGCTTCTCCATCATCTATTGCTACCTCATCAAAGAACATATTAGGGGACTTTTGGGGAGGCGGGTTCTTTAATAGGATTTGTCAGAGTATATTTTCTTCCAAGTCAATTTGGTCAGCAAGAGACTCTAGAAGGAGGAAGACATGAAAATAGGAGACTAGTACCTCACACCTAGATTCAATACTTGCTGACCTGCAGAAAATGTTAGGTCTGTACTATGCTGTTATCAGAAACATTTGTAAAAAATTTAATGAAAGAGTTTGACACACGATAAGGGGGTGGCTGGAGGCACTAAGGAAAGCATGAGCAAAGAGGGCAGGAAAGACAGAATTTTTTTGCATGCGTTCACCATTTTATTGGACAGGGATGAATGAGGGCCGAGAGAAGGAGAGGGGCTAAAGAGGTGAACAGTTTTGAGTCACCTGAAGAACTACACACAAGCGCCATGCCCTGGGTGAGGGGGGCTGAGCTTGAAAGTCAGCAGCTATGGTGTAGTCCGGGGAAGTAACCAGATTACACCACCTACAACAGGGAGCCAACTGTGCAGTGAGGTGCCCCCACCCTCCTCTGGGCTGTGAACAACCTGCTAGAATACCTTTCATGACAAAGGATGTTTTATACCCAAGAAATAGTCATCAGCTAAGCAAACAAGCCAGTAGCTTTGAACTTCTAATATCTCCTCTCCTTTATCTGATCCTAAAAGGAAATCCTACGGACAGAGGAGCCTGGTAGGCTACAATCCATGGAGTCACAAGAGTTGGACATGACTTAGTGACTAAACCACTGCCACCCTACAACGCATCGCATGTGGGTGTCCTTTAGCACATTGTTTAATCTCTTTTTCTCCCCTTGTAGAGAATTCCTAAAACAGTCAACTTTCTCCTATTCATCTTTGTAGCCCAGTGTACAGCATAGCCCATAGTGGGTGGAAGGAGATTAGTTAAGGAATATTTGAGGTTAGAAGAATAAGGCTAAAATTAGTCTAGTCACTACCACATTAATTAGAAGTCTAAATTAAATGTGAATATAATTTTTATATTTTAATTTTAAGATAATTTATATGTTGTAGTGATGTAGGATTAGGATCTACTAATTTGTTTACAGGGATGTTTGAAATGCTTTAAAAAAAAAGGGTAAGCATGGAGCCAATATTATAATACATGATATCATTGAATCTTTAAATAAGTGAGATTAAAGTTCTGTTTAAAAAAGCATGAATTTCCCTCCTTGTCAAATAACAAGAGACTGGATTTCTAAAAGGGAATTGAATGCCTAGAACAGTTGAATTAATTTCTCCAGGATGCTCTCTTCACCTAAAACGGTGGTTAAGACTTCCTTTGATCTATTCCATAGGATATTTAAAATAAAGAACGTTATACATATGAAAAGCTTTGAGCTTTTTTTAGAAAGGTCTTCTAATTTTCAATTCTATGCTCTTTCCACATCTGTGACATTTGAGTTATCGTTTTAATTTGTATTTCCTTGAGGGCACTGGCCCATGGGTGGTCTTGACAGGAAATCTGTTTTCTGCATGGTTTCTCCTTGGTTTTGGTGAAGTTGCTGAGCTGGGTGCCATCCCCATACTGCTGGGCATCTGTCTCAGTGAAGGAGGACTTTTACTTCTCTTGGAGGTGGGGGCGGTGTGCCAGCTGTCTTTCAGTGAAGAATGACTTTCTCTGTTGAACCACTTCCCCAGATGCTGGCTTGCCCTCTGCCTCTCTCAGTGCCATAGCGGCGGCCATTGCTGGTGTCTAAGCATGGCGGCTACTCCCAATGGTTCTCATAGACTAATTTCCCTAGACAAGAGCTGTTCACCTCCTTGAGGACCCGTTCACCATCCTGCTCCTCCAGGTTGACTGAGGCCTTAATCCTTGCCTTCCTGCTACTGACAGGAGGAGGAGTTGGGAACTGTGCAAGAGAACTTTGCTTCTGCAGTCTCAGTCTGCCTGTTTTCCGCTTATTTCAGCAGCTTGTTAACATTGCCTGAGTCCTGTCTAACCAAAAACCAAAGGAATTTCAAAAGGCTCTCATCCTGCAGGTCTTGTTGATATTGTTCTTGTTCTTTTTCTGTTGATTTCCACCCCTTGATCCTCCAAACTCAGTGTATTCCTGGAATCCAGAGTTATCCCCAGTACTTCTGCTGAGGACTGGCCATTCCTTCCCAGAAAGCACTGGATCACTCAGACTGGGTGTTGGTCTATGCTTGAATTGAAACTAGCAGATAACCCACAAAATTACTGGCACTTCAATGGCTCTTGGAACTTGTTTCCATATAGAATTGATGAGAAGTGCTGATGGCAGGCTATCAAGAGTTTGTCCTCAAGCCTCCATCTCTTCTCCATAAATAAAAAAATGGAAAACTCCTGCTTACATCTCATTTCTTTTCAGTGTGTTTGGAGAGATTGCCTTTGATAGCATCCCACTGTCATGCTGCATCACTAACTACTTTAGAAACTGTCCACTTGCTCCATATGTCCCTTAATAATCTAACTGAAACCTCACTGGTGTTTGCAACAATGATAACTCACCAGGAACTTCACATTCCCATAAACATGATCCACTTCTTTTCTGCAGTTTTTTTTCCCTTTCTTACACTAGCTTGAACAAGTCCTACAAGACTCTGTCACATGTTCTTTATTTTACTCAATATAAGCAAGGCTATTTCAAATTCTTGTTACTTTAAAGAATATGTCAGAAGGAAATTTTTTTATTTTTAATTATAATCATGAATAAAAAGCAAGCTTAAAGATTATCATTGGAGGAATCTCTGCTTTCTTAACAAAAGGAGTTATGGTCACATATACAGAGACGGTACACATGGATGGAAGATATGTTTCCTTTTACATAGGAAAACTATTTTCTAACTTCTCTTGACCTTCTCCCCTGGCAGTGCTTTTAGAAAAATTAGTGAGATATGGTCTGGAAACCACGGTGTGCTCCTTAGAGAGGTACTGTGCAAATTTAAGAAAACAATATAAGGAGTCCCTATATTGAGTCAGGAAATTATTTGAAGGACTGGGAAACTTAACTTTAACTTATAGTGATTGAAGTATTTATTGAAATTTTGAAAGAAGTGAAGTCCAATTCTAAATGAGAATCATCACTGTTGTCAGTAGCCTTGGCAAGCATCATCAAACTATGTTTCTTGTGCTAGTTAAGTGTCTTATAAACCTAATCACAATCGTTTTCCCACAGGAGAAAATGTAAAATAGCTTGCCTTAGGCACAATTGAAGTATTTCCATGGAGAGTTTTATTTTATTTTACAATTCACAGAGGTGTTTTACCACAGTGCACAGTCCACAGCCCACTTAACTAGCTTTTCAGTCTCATAAACCTAAGGTTATGTTAGGTTAATTTTCCTCTTTGTGCACCTGATCTGCCAGTCTTTTTTTCCCCCTTAAAACTGACAGCAAGATGACTGATTACAGCCAGCTACAACACCCTTTTTTGAAGGAATGACCTTTTCTGAAATCAAGTTAGAAATTCAGAGGACATGAAGAAATCATTGTAAATTAATAAAAGAAAATAGTTCAACACCCACTGACCAGTTGAGCAGATCATCATCATGTTCATTTGCCCCTAGAAATCATTCACAATGGATATTCTTTCAATTATGGAGAAAATTAACTGCCTCTAAGAACCAAATTAAGAAGTCCAGTGCAATGAGCTGGGAAGGTCTTTATGAATGGTAAGGCCACCTGATGAGTGACACTTTCACATTTAATTATAATGTTGTATAATTTATAACTCTCCCTCTCTTCTTTCAAATTATGTCACATTGGTAGGGCTTCTAGCTGAGGGAATTATATACTGGGAGAAAGGTCTGCTTAAGACAAGCCATCACATCTCTGCGATATAGACAATGATGCTACACCAGGTGGCACTGGCTTTAACTTTGCTCTGAGAAGAAAACACATATTGTACAGCAACTCCAAGCCTGTGCCTTTAATTGCCTTCCCTACTTCAGGAGAGTCTATGGGTTTAGCAAATAAGGCAGAACAAACTAAGTGGAGAATGTTTCTTATTTTCTCCTCTACTTAATACTCACATTGGATGACAAGGTATCTTTCTTCATGGCCAAACACATCATCACCTGGACAGTTTGAATGTTGGTGGAGTTGGGGAACCAGAGATGATTCAGAAGAAATTAGAAATATTGGCTTTAAGAGGTATAATTTGCAGGACTAGACATATCTGTGGGATGCTTTTTAGTGTGCCTGATGGAACAAGTCTATATCTGTGATCTAGACTATTCTTATCATCATGAGAAATCTTAAGGAATCAAATGTAGAATATCTTCTACAAGAATTTAAATAGTTTGGCATGAATTTTGAGACATAAAATATGAAATAGTAGTACACTGGGAAAGAGATGTGTGCAGATACTTGTTAAAAGTGCCACAGCCTCTGCCTGCATTCCCCCATACTACATTATAGTTTATACCACCCTCAACTCTATTAGACAGTTTTTCATTCTTGAAATAGAAAAGTGTGTCACAATTCAGAGGTTATATAGCACAGTGGGAAAAAAAATTAAAAATTAAACATGCACTTCTGTTTTAAAATGCAGTAACTTTTAATGGCTTATAACTCAATAATTGCATGTTAATGCAATAGAAAAAAATGTGTTTTAAAACAAAGACCAGCATAATATCTAATGAAGAGACACTGAACACATTAAAAGTCAGGAGAAATATAAAATATCTAATAGCAACACAATTATTTATCATATAGGAAACACTAAAATGACAAGATACTGAAATTAGAAAAGAAAAAGAAATAATGTATAAATTACCAAGAGAAGGAAAATCTTATTTTTATACAGGCTATATAATTGCAATGATTTTCCTTTACAAAAGAATCATCTTTCAAGAGGTCCAGTTCTCACACTATCCTGGGGGTTAAATTGCAACCACAATAAAGGGTCAAGTAGTGTGAGTGACAGAGTATGACAGAGTATGACAAGACACCGTCTTGGGATGGGAGGAGTTCACTCTACCTCACACATTCAGTGACGTCAATGGACAGAGAGTTCTTCTCTGGAGGTCAGCAAGAAAGCTTTCCAGATACGAGATCACCATGTCAGTGTATATCCAGCTCCCTGGTGTTCATCACTAAACTTAATTTTCTCTAATCTGTGTCAGGCACCATGCACTCTCAGTCACCTCTCTTGCTATGCTCATCACTAAATCTTCTCTCTGCTGCCTGGAGCTTTTATACAATCTTTCCATTGTCTGGTGACCTATTGTTCTCTCCCCTGTGCTGTGCTCAGTGGCTCAGTTGTGTCCGATTCTTTGTGACCCCATGGATTGTAGCTTCCCAGGCTCCTCTCTCCATGGGGATTCTTCAGGCAAGAGTACTGGAATGGATTTCTATGCCTTCCCCCAGGGGATCTTCCCAACCCAGGGACTGAATACAGGTCTCCCGCATTACAGGCCGATTCTTTACTGACTGAGCCACCAGGGAATCCCTTTCTCTCCCCACCCTTCCCTTATTTAGAATTTCTCATGATATCATTCTCCTAGGGACTCTCTCCTTAATTCTCCAAGCTAGGTAAGGTACTACCATTAAAAATCTTCATAGCATTATGTAGTTCTCCTTCATAATAATAATTAGAATTTAATTCAGTTATAGTGTAATTAGCTGCCCAGCATCTGCCACCCTTCTTCCCAACTCTCTCCATCTTACTATATTCAAGATAAATATTGGTCACCATTAAAAACCCAGACCTTAACCATCATCTTTATTATCAGAGGCATATTTGGTGAATGAATGTTTTCCATTACTGGGCGCCCTTGTTTTTATAAAGCTATTCTTCTCCCAAAAGAAAACAAATGTCAACTAAAAAAGGACTAAAAAAAGATGTACAACTTGAGCACTGCCTCCCAGGCTTCAGTTCTCATTTTACTCCAAATAAAATTTAGCTCACAACTCTCAAGTTGAATATCTTTTTTTAGTCGACAGTTATGGCTACCATGAAGGGACCCAGAGTGGACTTCCTTCTTTTGACTGGACTCCACGAGGAACTGGAGGTTTGGTACCAGCAGAGGCCCCTTGCACCCATCAATCTCATCAGGAAGTGCAGATGAATTTGGGTACGTCTCTCCTGGTTCTTGAATCTCCCATATTGGTTGAGATTCTGAGTTTTATTTGGAGGTGGGGCAGGTTATCTGCCCCCTCCTAGTAGGAAAGATATTGGGTGGGTGTGGGGGGTGGGTGAAACATCTGGGGCATACCCACTTATGGTCTAGACACTGAGTGGGGCTCGGTTGAAAGATACTGAGGAATTCCCACCCAGCCCAGAGATACTGGGTTGGGGGCTGGCTGAAAGATGCCAGAAGAATTGCCCACCCAGGCAAAAGGTACTGGGTAGGGGGGCTCGATTGGGAAAAAAATCGAGGAATACTTGGGGCCCAACTGAAAGATGCCGAGGTTGCTCCGTTGTAGGGGACTGAATGGTCTTGGCTGAGTTGTTAAGTGAGAAGCTGATCTGACACTTTTCCTCAATTTGATTGCCTTTGTAGAATTTTTCAGGATAAAAGTGAAGAAAATACATGAGAGCTTTGCTGTGAAGAAAAGGGACAAGACTCCTCCTGGCTCGAGAAATTTATGGGAGTGGTGGAGGCCTAGTCCTCATACCATGCAGTGGTCCCATAGGGAAACCCACTCATTAATTAAAATACTTGCTTGTCCAGGGGTCTCACATAAGAACTGGCCGTTCAGTGACCTGAGCAGCCACGGTGGTCTTAGATTGCTGGAGGCAAAATCCGAGACACGTAAGATGAGCTGAAATGACTCTGGGGTGACTCCTGGAGGAGTTGAGCTCACAAGCAGCACATGGGCCCATTACACAAGTTCACTAGTGATTTTTATCCCTGACAAATTCAGCTTAAAATGGGAGACAGAATCTTTCAACAGAAATACAGGGGTGTCAGAAAGCCAGCCTCTGACTAATACTCTAGCCAGATTTATGTACAATACATACAGAGCTCATACTTGCAAGTACCTAATTAATTGGAGAAATTATACTAAAAGAGATCTCAACCTAAAATGGCCAAAGTGGGGTTCTTTTGATATTCTAAAATTGATATTTTTGTGTGCACAATTAGAAAAGGCTGGCCATGCTTTGACTGATATCTAGAAGCTTCTAAAACAGGAAATGATAGAGTAACTTCTTCACAGAAAATCAACAAGCTTAAAACTCTCAGAACTAAGAAGGCTGCTAGGACTGACTTTGCCAGGTCACAGGTCTAGTGGAACTGAGAAGTCACATTTGGCATTTATGCCATTTGGCTTTTGACTTTTGGGCATCACTTTACCATCTTTTTTGGGGGGGGCACTCTTGCCACTTGGCTTTTGATTTCTGGGCATCTCTTTGCCTTTTGTTTCATTTGGAGTGTGATTCCTGGCTGGTGAAATTCTGGTTTGGTTTGGTTTGTTGGTTTGGTTTGAGGGCACAGACATCTGGTACAAACTGTTTGAGCTAATATGTGAATTGCTCACTCTAAAGTTCCACACCCCACCTGGGAACCCCTTGGGAAAAATTTTCAAATGACTGGTCAGTCTATAGCTATGATCCAATGACAAGAAAAATGGTGTAAAAATATTATATCTTTATTGACATAGCATATGAAAATGAACTGAAGTTCCCTTATGTCCAGGACTTCTTCCTATAATCAACAGCCTGGGGCTGATCAAACTAAGACCCCCTACTTCCCCAGAGGGAAATTCCCTGCTGGGACCAACCTGCCTTTGTTATCAGGGCCAAGTTAAGTACTATCTGGTCTAAATAATTGGCTATAAAACTATAGTCACACACACACACACAAAATACAATTTTTTAAAATGTGGTCACAATCGTTAGAGTCCAGAAGAAGCTTGAAGAAAAACTTCTTTAAGAATTCTTGCCCTGGGGAAATAACTTCTCCTATACCTTTAGACCGGGAGAAGGCAATGGCACCCCACTCCAGTACTGTTGCCCAGAAAATCCCATGGATGGAGGAGCCTGGTGGGCTGCGGTCCATGGGGTTGCTAAGAGTCAGACACGACTGAGTGACTTCACTTTCACTTTCCACTTTCATGCATTGGAGAAGGAAATGGCAACCCACTCCAGTGTTCTAGCCTGGAGAATCCCATGGACAGAGAAGCCTGGTAGGCTGCAGTCCATGGGGTCGCACAGAGTCACGCACTACTGAAGCGACTTGGCAGCATACCTTTAGACCAGAGCTCTCTGGATCATTTATCTAAACCATATCTAATTCCTGAAACCAAAAGGAACAAAAAGGGAAACAAGCCTTTTAAAATCTTACTCCAATCATTTTTTTAAATTCTTAAATAAGTTTAGAAAACAAAGCTATAGGATCTCTTGTGTCTATTTGGAGGTATGTATGTCTCAGTGTGTGCTTTTTTTTTTTTTTTAATAATATTGCTGATTGCTGAGATCAGTTTGTAAGTGAGCTCTAATCTAATTGGCCTTAAAAAAAAAGTAGCACTTACAAATCAAATAATTCTAAATACAAGAGAAAGTAACCTAAACAAATTTCAGGTTCATGTGAACTGGGAAATATTCAGTATTAAATACCTGATGTTAAGTTTGTTTGTTGATCTAAATAATGTAGGCATGTCTAACAGTAATTAACATTAAGCAGAATATTCTCATTGTACCTAGGTTTAATATAAGTTAAATATTATTATATTTGTTACCAGTTTGTCAGCAAGGAAATTACCTCAAATGAAGAAACCTCTAAAAAAATGTAAATGAGATATGAGACTTTAGATAAACTCTATTAAGAATAATTATGCTTTAGGAATGTCTGTCTAAAATAGTTTAATCAGATTGAGATAACCTGAACTTCTAAGGGTTGTGGTAAACTAAGTGTTGGAAGTCTATTGCATAGCTAAATCATTTCCAAATAAAATGAGAATTTGAAACATTTACTACTAAACACTGATTACCTCTTACAAAGAAACTAAGGAGATTTCAGACTCAAATTAACTGATGTTTGGTGTCATCCTAAAATGTTCTCTCTAAGAAAACAATAGTTTTATAAACTATCACTGGTCTTTATGCTCACCAATTTATAAAATGCTAATATAAAAGTCAATTCTTGGTTGCTTAAGGGAAGTAGGAAGTGTGTTTTTGGTAACAAGGGTATGAGGAATGAAATTGCATTTTGTGAAGGGAAAAGGAAGTAAGCCTGACTACTGCTAAGTCACTTCAGTCGTGTCTGACTCTTGGTGACCCCATGGACTGCAGCCCACTAGGCTCTGTCGTCCATGGGATTTTCCAGGCAAGTGTACTGGACTGGGGTACCATTGCCTTCTCCAAGCCTAACTAACAGGTGGCTTTTTAGAGTGGAAGAACACAGCAGTGGATACAGAAAGTGATAAGGTTTGTGAAAAGTAAACCCTGAGAAAAGAGTTTTGAATATGGTTAGGACTAAGTTTAAAATAAAGTTAAATAAGTTTCAGTTCAGTTCAGTTCAGTTGCTTAGTCACGTCCGACTCTTTGTGACCCCATGAACCGCAGCACGCCAGGCCTCCCTGTCCATCACCAACTCCCAGAGTCCACCCAAAATCATGTCCATTGAGTCGGAGATGCCATCCAACCATATTATCCTCTGTCGTCCCCTTCTCTTTCGGCCCTCAATCTTTCCCAGCATCAGGGTCTTTTCAAATGAGTCAGCTCTTCACATCAGGTGGCCAAAGTATCGGAGTTTCAGCTTCAGCATCAGTCCTACCAATGAACACCCAGGCCTGATCTCCTTTAGGATGTACTGGTTGAATGTCCTTGCAGTCCAAGGGACTCTCAAGAGTCTTCTCCAACACCACATTTCAAAAGCATCAATTTTTCTGTGCTCAGCTTTCTTTATAGTCCAACTCTCATATCCATACATGACCACTGAAAAGACCATAGCCTTGATTAGATGGACCTTTGTTGACAGTAATGTCTCTACTTTTTAATATACTATCTAGGTTGGTCATGACTTTCCTTCCAAGGAGTAAGCATCTTTTAGTTTCATGGCTGCAATCACCATCTGCAGTGATTTTGGAGGCCCCCCAAAATGAATTCAGCCATTTCCACTGTTTTCCCATCTATTTGCCATGAAGTGACGGTACCTGATGCCATGATCTTAGTTTTCTGAATGTTGAACTTTAAGCCAACTTTTTCACTCTCCTCTTTCACCTTCATCAAGAGGATTTTTAGTTCTTCTTCATGTTTTGCCATAAGGGTGCTGTCATCTGCATATCTGAGGTTATTGGTGTTTCTCCTGGCAATCTTGATTCCAGCTTGTGCTTCCTCCAGCCCAGCGTTTCTCATAATGTATTCTGCATAGAAGTTAAATAAGTAGGGTGAAAATATAAGCCTTGACGTACCCCTTTTCCTATTTGGAACCAGTCTGTTGTTCCATGTCCAGTTCTAACTGTTGTTTCCTGACCTGCATATAGATTTCTCAAGAGGCAGGTCAGGTGGTCTGGTATTCCCATCACTTTAAGAAGTTTCCACAGTTTATTGTGATCCACACAGTCAAAGGCTTTGGCACAGTCAATAAAACAGAAATAGACATTTTTTTGGAAGTCTCTTGCTTTTTTGATGATCCAGAGGATGTTGGCAATTTGATCTGTGGTTCCTCTGCATTTTCTAAAACCAGCTTGAATATCTGAAAGTTCACGGTTCACCTATTGCTGAAGCCTGGCTTGTAGAATTTTGAGCATTACTTTACTAGTGTGTGAGACGAGTGCAATTGTGTGATAGTTTGAGCATTCTTTGGCATTGGAATGAAAATTGACCTTTTCCAGTCCTGTGGCCACTGCTGAGTTTTCCAAATTTGCTAGCATATTGAGTGCAGCACTTTGAGACCATCATGT
Organism: Bos indicus x Bos taurus; assembly: GCF_003369695.1. Classification (NCBI taxonomy): domain Eukaryota; kingdom Metazoa; phylum Chordata; class Mammalia; order Artiodactyla; family Bovidae; genus Bos; species Bos indicus x Bos taurus. Next base: position 28,792,816 of record NC_040081.1, on the reverse strand, counting down.
TTGAGAATTTGAAATAGCTCAACTGGAATTCCATCACCTCTACTAGCTTTGTTTGTAGTGATTCTTCCTAAGGCCCACTTGACTCCCCATTCCAGTCTGTCTGGCTCTAGGTGAGTGATCACAGCTTTATGATTATGTTGAGAATGGTTCAGATCAGATCAGATCAGTCAGTTGCTCAGTCGTGTCTGACTCTTTGCGACCCCATGAATCGCAGCACGCCAAGCCTCCCTGTCCATCACCAACTCCCGGAGTTCAATCCAGCCATCTCATCCTCTGTCGTCCCCTTCTCCTCTTGCCCCCAATCCCTCCCAGCATCAGAGTCTTTTCCAATGAGTCAGCTCTTCGCGTGAGGTGGCCAAAGTACTGGAGTTTCAGCTTTAGCATCATTTCTTCCAAAGAAATCCCAGGGCTGATCTCCTTCAGAATGGACTTGTTGGATCTCCTTGCAGTCCAAGGGACTCTCAAGAGTCTTCTCCAACACCATAGTTCAAAAGCATCAATTCTTTGGCCCTCAGCCTTCTTCACAGTCCAACTCTCACATCCATACATGACCACAGGAAAAACCATAGCCTTGACTAGATGGAGCTTTGTTGGCAAAGTAATGTCTCTGCTTTTGAATATGCTATCTAGGTTGGTCATAACTTTCCTTCCAAGGAGTAAGCGTCTTTTAATTTCATGGCTGCAGTCAAAAATGATCAACCTGGTAATTATGAGACAAGGCTGGGTGCTTTATGCACTATACCTATTATTACCCTTATCGTGATTGGTATGGAACTCGGTGGATTTATAGCACTAATTCATGGCCTTCACATCTACCGGGGTGGATATGCAAGTATAGCCTGGGATTCCCATGGGTTTAAGGTCATACATATTTACAAATTAGAGGTAACCCTAAAAATCTATATTTCTGCTTTATTGACTATGCCAAGCCTTTGACTGTGTGGATCATGATAAACTGTGGAAAATTCTTCAAGAGATGGGAATACCAAACCACCTTACCTGCCTCTTGAGAAACCTATATGCAGGTCAGGAGGCAACAGTTAGAACTGGACATGGAACAACAGACTGGTTCCAAATAGGAAAAGGAGTACGTCAAGGCTGCTTGTCACCCTGCTTATTTAACTTATATGCAGAGTACATCATGAGAAACACTGGGCTGGAAGAAGCACAAGCTGGAATCAAGATTGCCGGGAGAAATATCAATAACCTCAGATATGCAGATTATACCACCCTTATGGCAGAAAGTGAAGAGGAACTAAAAAGCCTCTTAATGCAAGTGAAAGAGGAGAGTGAAAAAGTTGGCTTAAAGCTCAACATTCAGAAAACAAAGATCATGGCATCTGGTCCCATCACTTCATGTAAATAGATGGGGAAACAGTGGAAACAGTGTCAGACTTTATTTTTCTGGGCTCCAAAATCACTGCAGATGGTGACTGCAGCCATGAAATTAAAAGAGATGGCTGGATTGAACTCCAGGAGTAGGTGATGGACAGGGAGGCCTGGCGTGCTGCGATTCATGGGGTCGCAAAGAGTTGGACACGATAAGCGACTGATCTGATCTGATCTGAAGCCTTAACATGCAGAAGGCAATGGGAACCCATTCCAGTACTTTTGCCCTGAAAATCCCATGGGTGGAGGAGCCTGGTAGGCTGCAGTCCATGGGGTCGTGAAGAGTCAGACACGACTGAACGACTTCCCTTTCACTTTTCACTTTCATGCATTGGAGAAGGAAATGGCAACCCACTCCAGTGTTCTTGCCTGGAGAATCCCAGGGGCGGGGGAGCCTGGTGGGCTGCTGTCTTTGGGGTCACACAGGGTCGGACATTACTGAAGCGACTCAGCAGCAGCAGCAGCAAGCCTTAACAACTTTCATAAGCTTTAAATGATAGTAACTGGGCTATTAGCCTATTTTATTCTATCCTTATGATGAGAAAGGCAGTACTATGCAACTGCAAGGCCCTTGACACCTTATAGCATCTCAGGGAGATATCTGTGCTATAATTCAAAGTGAATGCTGTATTTTCATACCTGATCAATCCTTTAATGTAACACATTTGAAGCACATGAAAAATCAGATTTCCGCTTTAAGTGATTCATTCCCTAGTCTTGACGATCTTTAAAATAAACTGGTGTGGGAAGCTCCTGGCTAAAATATTTACTTTTAATTCCATTAATGCTATTAACTATACCATTTGTATTTTGCTTGTTTCACAAGATTATTATTTCTTGTATTACCAAGTATATGACTGAGCCTCCAACAGAAATGATGACTAGACTTAAAGCAGTTAATCAAATGTATAGCTCAATATGTGATCAATGATTGTAATGGTATAACTCTAAGTATGAAAAGATGCAATGAGAGGGAATACTTTCCTGGACCATAACTAGAAGATAGGTGTCCAGAGGTCTTTGACTATTAAGACCTAGTCCAGTAATAGCACATTGTCTTATGACAAAAGCCTTCTTCAGAACTGGGAACGAGCCTTCCCAGCAACGAGGGACAAAATGGTCATGAAATGTCCCCCAAAGTATGGTTGGATTTATGACCACAAGGGGGCTGTGTCAACTACAAATTGGCACTTACCAAGAGCATTGCCAGTGACTGAACAACAAAGGCATTTGCCATCTGCCTCTATGGAGACTGAACCCCATGCTGCTATAGCTGTAGATCTTCAACAACCCCTGAGGGAGTTCAAGGTGGAGCGAGGCACTCTGTGCTCCAGGGAATCTGGTGGGACAGGTCTTTAGATAGTTGGATGTTTTTAGGAACAGATTTTATGATCTCAATCCTTGCATCTCCTCACATCTAGAGAAGCACTAAATCCCTTCATGGTGACATCAGACCCTCATGACTAACAAAAAAACCATTTGTAAATTGGGTACTTCATGGTATTGAATGCTCCCTTCACCAAAACTTTATATATTGACTTTCCCCCACTGCCGCTTTGAAGCAATCTCTCAGAGCTATTTGAGACGCTGCCTCCTGGGCTACAGTCCTCATTTAGCCCAAATAAAACTTAACTCACAACTCTCAAGTTGTACATCTTTTGTTAGTCAACACAAACAAAAGTTTTCTCATCTTAGTAATTTCTTCATCTTTAAGAGTACTATCTTTTGATTCATTCAAATAAGTTTCCTTCTTCTTTCACAAAATAAGCCTCTAAGTTTTTGAAAATAGTCTTATGCCTTCAGTATTTTCTCATCTTACCAAACACCATTTACTCACTCATGAGAATAGGATTCATTGAACATTTATTTGGACAGGGTATGGAGTTGAGAGTGTCAATTCCTAGGCAGGTTGATAAGAAGTCCAGGGTCCCCGAGGAGGAGAAAGGGGTCTGGGTCTCTCGAAGTGGAGATGGGGGTCTGGAATTCTCAAGGAGGAGGAAAAGACAAACATCTTTTTTTTTCCTCCTACATTCCTTCGTCTTAGTCATATAAAACTTTTTTTTTGTTCTTTTAACTCTGAAACTGATAGTTACACAACAAACAACTCAGTTTAAACTCTGTACTAAGAATTATATAACAATAAGGTATCCTGCTTGAGGATAGTTTCTCCTTCCTGAAAACCTTCTGACTAATCCTGGTATCTTAGAAGGTATATTATGGGACTGGGTCTGGTAGAATCTTTCTATTGTTAAATTCTAATCCTGTTATCCTAAAATGTAAATTGTGGGAGTGGGTCTGGTAAAATTTTCATAAACTTGAGACATTCTTTTGATTTATTGTAATAACTAATTTAAAAGGTATGTAACTGCCTTGTTAACACTAGTGAGGGGGAGTACTCACTGTCTCCCTTCTGACGTCTGTGTCAGAAGCTTTCTCTGTCCCTTCTCTTACTTTAAGAAAACTCTGCTACAGAAAACCTCTTGAATGATCAAGCCTGGTCCTTGGTCCTGAAGTTAAATCTTCAGAGATCATGAATTCTGCATCATTCACCGCAAGCTACCAGAGTCACAGGCTTCTCTTCATTCCTCATGTGACACTGTTAGGTAGGTAGAATAGGGAAAAGGAGTCCAAAACGGCAAGTCAAATTCAAATAAACCTTAATCCCCAATCTATAAACCAACAGACATACCCAGAGGTGGCAGGACAGCTCCAAGGCACAAGGTCACGTCATGAGGGAGGAGAGGGTGGTTTCCCCAATGGCTGGGATGATTCTCTCACTTATTAGCATATGAATTCCATCCCTTCACAAAACCTAGCCAGGCCTAATTCCATGGCCCCAGCCCTTGCCCTCGGCAATGGTTCACACCCTGAAGAGTGGCTTCTCTCTGGATCCTAACAAATCCACCTCTTATTGCTTTGTCTCTCAATGAACTTTTGCAATGAGATGTCAGAGCCTGAGTTTCATTAGTTTTGGCCGGGCTTGAGTCCCAGGATAGAGCTGAAGGACAGGAGGAAAAAGCAGTGGAAAAAACGTGCCAAGGAATCCCCTTCATAGCCCACCGGAAGATTTGCTAAATATCTGACCGGTGCTCACAGTTTCATTGGTCTGATCCTTGGCACAGAGAAGAGAAAGGACAGAAGAACCCCCACCAGCTTGGGTAACAGCTACTGGGGCTCAGCAGATAGTGCCTTTGGGACATGTTGAGGAGTAGCCTCTCCAGACTCCCTCAATTGTGCCCCCTGCCACCCGCCTGTTCGCGGGAGGTTCGAGGAAACAAGAAATGAGAGATTGTAAAGGTCCCTCCAGCCATAGGAGTGAGGACCTCTTACCTTAACCGGAGGTCTTCTGGAATCTGAGACTGGGCCGCATGAGCGTTCTGCTGAGTTCGGTTTTCGCTGTCCCAGTTTCCAGCACGATGGGCCTTCCCCTGCCCTGGGTTTCTTCACCTTCTGCTTCTAGCACGGGAGCTTCACTGAGTTGGGCTCCTGCTGTGTTTGGCCTCTTCCGTGCAGAGGTTGTTTCAGCCAGGTTAAATCTGAGTCACGGCACCATAGATATCATGCGAGTGTATGTTCCTCGGTTCTTTGTCTCATCACAACAAAGATTTGGAGCAACGGACATTAAAGCCCTCGGCACGTCACAGCTCTTGGGTCTTGGACAAACCGTGCTACAGCTCTTAGGCAAATCAGTGTTACAGCTCCATTTTATTTAGAAGATAGCAGGAGAATCCAAGACTCGAAGAGAAGAGAGTGGAGGAGTGTGTGGGGAGGGAGAGAGAGACTGAGAGAGAGAGAGAGAGAGAGAGAGAGTGAGAGCGCACGCACGTGGGAGAGAGAGTCCATGAGAAAGCACTTTGGCTCCTCCTTTTATATGTTTTTCCTCCACCTGGGCCTGCCCTATGCAAATTGGGCTTAGCCAGGAGTGCTGTTTGTTCTGCCTGAAGTCTTCACTCTGGTCCTCGGACCTTCCTTTGACCTTCCTTGTCTTTTAGCCACCGCCATTTTGGACTCCTTTTCCCTATTCTACCTACCTAACAACACTATGGTTTCCAGGCCTTTCATCTCAAAGCCAATGTGCAGAAGTTTTCAGAACACTGTGTTTCTACTCCTTTTCCTCCAGGCCATTTTCCATTGCCCCTAATTTTCCTCTTCTTCAGTTTGCACTTTATCTAGTTTTTGCAATTGGAGGAATTCCCTCTTCAATGTGCCTCTTGATCTCTTTATCTCAGTATTCCCCAAATTCAAGCCTATTTCCCCAGTGCATATCTGATGTTTATTACTGGGCAGATGGTGGTGATAATGAGAAGACTCAGAGGGTTCAGTTGCAAGAATTATGTAAATTATGCATGTGGGATGAAGTATGAAACAAATACATTACTACTTAGAAATATTTTTTCATACTTTTACACCCAAAGGAAAGTGAGAAACTACTGGAAGCTATAATATAATATGAAATTCAAGAAAATGCTGTGCTGTGCTCGGCTCTGTCCAACTCTTTGCAGTCCCATGTACTGTAGCCCATCAGGCTCCTCTGTCCGTGGGATTCTCTAGGCAAGAATACTAAAGTGGGTTGCCATTTCCTTATCCATCAAGAAGATGTCCACTTTCAAAATGAATATTCTAAAGGAGTTTTTTTTTTCTACATAATTAAAACAAGGTGAAAATTGAATGGAGAAATAACTCTACATATAACATGGGAAAATAAATAGATTGAAAAATTAAAAAGGAAATGTGCAGGACCAACATGAAGAAAACTTTCAGTGGACTATATAAACATTTTAAATAAACATAATGAGCAAAATATATCGTAACAAAGTAAAAGTGAAAATTACATGCTGCAAAAAGTTCTAAGCTGATTTCAAAACTTAAGAGCAGATTTTGGGCAAAACAGGCTGAAATCAAATGTTGATGCATGTATAATTATAGAAAATATAATTTTAGATATAGAAATTAATATTTTAAAAACTTTGTGAAAGTTGCTCTCCCCCAAATCTTACACACTTTTTATCAGTTCACAGAACATCAAAAAATCTTTGTGTGCCATGCCCCAGGTTTATCTCAGAAACATTGACTGTAGTAGAGACAAGGTAACCTGAAGGGTGATTTGGCCCTAGGGATCTTAGACAGAAAGGCTGGAAGGTAAAACTTTTACCTGGGCAAGATCTTCCTTCTTTCTTTTTATCCTGGAGCCTCTTGGGGGGACTCGTGAGGAGAGGGACAAAGATGTAACACATCTTGAGGGATGCTAAAAAGCCATCACACTGTGCTGTAGGCTGAGTGCTTTACCTCCTGGTTCTGAGTTGGAGCGCAGAGCATGCTAAGTGAGAAGGCCTCATCAAGGGCACACTTTAGAAGATATTTGCATCAGCAGCAAGAGCTAAGGCTATCCATTATAGAAAAGAAAAGAAATGAGGACAAAAGTGCAAAGGAGAAAAAAAGAGAAGGAAGGGAAGGGAAAAAAACAAACAAACAAACAAGAAAAAAGTCACAACTTTTTAAAGAACCTATTCATGTTAATCAACTTATAGATTATTTTTTAATGATCTGAATACAAAGGGTGTAAACTGCTTTGTTTTTTCTCCATTGTTCTCTAATTTTTTTTAAGTAGACTGTTCTTCTCATGGTCCAGAATGAAATTTTGGATATGTCCCATAGCTTTTCTGATCTAATTTAGTTAAAAAATCTTCAGTATATAAATTACAATTTCAGTAATACATTTTTTTTCTCTCTTCATACTATAATGCCAATTCTTTCATAGAGTGGAAATGAGAATGACTACTGTTAGTATTATCTATCCCAACTGGATAATTCACACCAACCTTTATGCTATGACTCTCCTTAATTCCTATTTTACTTTTATTTTTTGAAAGAAGAATAGAGGGAAATTTATCAGTTAAACACTGACTTTACAGCCAGTGTCTTAATCTTAAGACAATATTAAAGTTTTCATAAGTTAGGGAAGGTATCCGAACATCATGGAAGAAAACAGTATAAATGATAATTAAGAGAACCTTGGTCAGACATGTACTCTGTGCAGTAGGATTTTGGGGTGGGAGGTAGAGTGTTTGGGGGTAGGCCATGGTAAGGCCAGTCAGCTACAGCTCTGTTGGTAAGAAGAGCACAGAAGGAGCTTTTGTGCTCCCTAGGATCAGGGGCAGAAATATCAATGTGGAGAGAAGGGCAGTGCCAAGGACAGCTCAGAGATGGAGAGTCCCACAAGTCTCACTCTCAGTGTCTCTCTTCCTTGTTGCCCTCTTTGTTTCCATGAGTTCTGATGGTTGTGTTTGTTTGGAATTACTTTGCCAAATCCCTAGCTGTTCACCTCCTGGGAAAAAAAGCTTTCTTCTTGAGAAAGAATGCAGGTACAGGCGCTCCACAGTCTTTGAACTTGATCTGCTGAATACTCAAGAGATACATTTCTGCAAATCAAGAGCAGCATCAGCAAGATCCATGGCAAACAAGTCAGAATCCAAGGAAAACTGCCTGCCACTTTATGGTACTGGCCCAGCCCCCGTACTGTGTCCACCTGACGTTCTTCCTGGAAGGATCTCAACTTAGATGAGTGTTTGTCAAACTTGCTTTCGCAGCAGAACATTTTTGTTCTTACTCAGAAACCCCCAGCATGTGATGGGGGTGGATGGAGGGTTTTGGGGGGCAGGTTTCAGGGAGCTACTGCTTGGGTAAACTATGAAGCCCTTGTTTTGCTGAGAGAGAATTATATTTGATATGAAGACAGAGCTGACTCAGAGAAGTGAGGGGATTTGTATCTTAAGAGGCTATGAATGTGAAGAGAACTAGCAGAGGGATCCAGCCTTTAGCAAGTCAAAGGAACTCGGGGGAGGCAAAGTTTTTTGGTTTTCAGGACAAGTGAGGTGTCATTATGCATCTACATTTGTTAACATAAAAAATTAAGACAAACTCACTTTTCCTTTTAGAGGAAAATCAGCACTTGGAGCAAATGGCTCCTATTGAAACACAATACATGCAGAAGAGAATTTTTAAAGTTCTCATTAGAATTTCTGATGAGATTTGAGCATTAATAAAAGGATGCTGCAATAAAAAATGTAAAACTGTAAAGGAGATAGTTCTTAAGTATTAAAAAAAGTCCCACAAAACTCTCAAAATATGATTTTTGGAAATAAACAAATCTCAAGAGAGAGGTAGAACTGTAAAAAATGGTTAGAGTTGAACACACGGCATTTAAAATTAGATGAAGAAATAGGGAATTTCTTCAAGAATGCAGTGGAAAATATAAAAGAGAAATAAATTATAAATGACATGAATATACATGAGATCCAATAATCTTAAAATAAGAGGTACAGATGGGGAAAAATGGTGGCAGAGTAGTTCGAAAAAAACAAAATTAGGAATAATAAAGCTTTCCTATTTTAAAGAATGATTTGGCTGCCATATTCCAAAAACTTTCTGTTCAAAGCATGTTCATTTATTCATTAGTTCACTCATTTATGTAATCATTGATTTAATCAACATTTACTGAGCAATAATGCTTAAGGACATTGTGAAAGTCGCTCAGTTATGTCCAACTCTTTGTGATCCCACGGACTATACAGTCCATGGAATTCTCCAGGCCAGAATACTGGAGTGGGTAGCCTTTCGCTTCTCTAGGGGATCTTCCCAACCCAGGGATTGAACTCAGGTCTCCCACATTGCAGGCAGATTCTTTACCAGCTGAGCCACAAGGGAAACACTAGGCATTTATAATTCTAAAAAGGACAACTCTTGCCTCCAAGAAGTTCATGATATTGTGATCATACCACAAAATTATATATGTGAATGTGTGCCATTCAGAGGTAGGTGCCTAGCTCAATAAATGTTAATTTCCTTCTTTATTTCCTTACCATACCCCATATGATCTCTCTATGATACTGAAGATATGATAAAAATGTTTTATTCCTTTATTAGTTTTTATATGATAAAGGTTTATCTTCAATGTGTTGTTAACATTATACCTTATTTCACTCCATTTTCTCATTTCAACATATGAACATATTTCTATTTGAAATAAATTTACATTAAAAATAGATTCCCTCATTTTTATTAATTAAAATATAGATATGTCTTCAATGACCATATTTTAGAATATATTTTAAATAATTTTATTTAGATCATATGGGAACTAGAATTGTATGAGTAGCAGTTCAAGTGTCTCTATTTTATTTGTTGTGCTATTACTTCTTCCCAAAATCATCTGATGCATGTGCATTTGTTATTTTCTCAAGAACTGAAAGATTTCCAGAATAAGGACCATGACACTTTTTCCTTAGTAAGGTATCCAGTACTTAGTATTTGTGTGGGCAAATCTCAAATATTAATGGTGACTGTGTGACTTTATAATATGCCTGTGTGTCCAATCTGTGCTAATCTAAATTGTACAGAGGACAGTGCATTTAGAAGTAAACATTTTCAGATGTCATCATCAATATCCTTCAAGAGTGAATTCTCTGAAAATTTCCAATTAGATCCTTCTTAGTGTTTAGTTAGCATTTTGGAAATTTGTACAAGATGTCAAAAATGAGGAGAGAGCAAATAACTAACTTCCATTAGTATCTCTACCTGCTACAAGTTTGTGTCCATAAAGTTGATATTGCACAAATACAAATTTTTTAATACACATTTGAAAACTGTTATATGTGAATAGCAAAGATATTTCTTGATGTGCCTGAAAATTGACAAACATAGATTTTAATTGATCAACATATTTGCATTTCCAGAAATGTCATTCCATTAATCCCATGGACACAAGTTTTCATTTATTACAATATACAGTCTCAAAGAGGCAACTATCTCAGATTGGGGTAGAATTATAATATAAATGTGAAATACTGCCTATATTCAGTAGTGTAACTGAAGGAAATGTTGGGATTTTTTCAGGATATGGTGACAGCTATTAAATGAAACTTACATGTATCAGTGATGTCATTCTGAGCAGAGGACTCGACGATGATTAAGGCTGAAGGTGGAAGGAGAATGTCAATGGATGTGGAAATAGAGTTTGTCAGCTGATTGTGAGCAGTAAGTGTACAAGATAGTAAAATAAATTTTAATAATTTTCATTTATATGGATAAATAGGTTAGCCATGATTATAATAACTTAGAATTTATTATATATTAATAGTCACTAAAAAAGAGATTGAAATGAATGGTTGAATTTATCAGTGGGGAAAACATTACTGTATATTAATATGTCAAAATAAGCTTCAGTGGAGCTACTTATCAAGTAAGATAACTTAATGTTGAGGTTAAATGTATGAAGTTCAAGGTGAAATGACTGTGATTCAAATACTGGCTCCTTCACACAGAATTCTGAGCTTTGGTGTCCACTTAAAGAAACACACACTGCACGAGAGTTGTGATTTTTTAAGTTTTATTGAAAGTCCTTCTGAGAGCTCTAGTTTGCTCTGAGGAAACTGCTCTGAAGAAGGGGGAGAGAAGCCAGTTTATATATGATTTTTGGCTGGGGACTATAAACGTTGTTGCTATTTAATCACTGTGTCCAACTCTTTTATGACCCCATGGACCATAACCTGCTAGGCTCCTCTGTCCTTGAGATTTCCCAGGCAAGAATACTGGAGTGGATTGCTATTTCCTTCTCCAGAGGATCTTCCTGACCCAGGGATTGAACCTGCATCTCCTGCATTGCAGGCAGATTCTTTACCACTGAGCCACTTGGTAAAAGATTACTATGAATTACAAAGAACATATATCTCAAGTTAATGATTTTAGTGCTTTTCCCTGTATGGGAAGATCAAGAATCTGGCATCACTGAAATTCTAACTATCTAAGGGGCTTTCTTGTCCAAAGCGCAGAGTGCCTGATCTTGACTTTCATTGCTCCCAGGGTGCACTGTAGGTTGTCAGCTGCACTGGGTTATAACTAAACCTTTGTTGAACTGGACAGTGAGCAACACTGTTTGTCTTAGTGATATTAATTTTCTCTGTGCCCACATTGGAATATTACTTATCACTTTTAACCTCTATTTTCTCATAGGAAGAATGAAATATTGATAGGCTCTACCTAAAGGATTATGAAGATTGAAAAATAATATGATAAGATTTTTCAACCTGTGTTTGACACATAGGTCTGTATAAAATTTGGTTACAGAAAAAATGTCCACAAAGATGTAAAGTACAGGCATCTACCAGGACCAAATCATAAAATCTAAAATGAACCAAAAGGTAGTAACTCATTCCATAATTTCATAAAATCAAGATGCTTAGGTAGATTGTGGGAAGTTGTACTGAGAAGTATTATCTTTGCAATCAGACCAGTCTGGGATTAAGTTTAACTTTCCATTCTTTAATACTTGTGAAAAAATGGAAAAATTACATATATATTTTAATCTTCCATTTCTTCATCTGTAGAATAGATATGATATTCTTATAAGGCTGTTACAAATAAGACATCAGACCTGAAATAGAGTTATTTATATTAAGCTTCATGTTGCCAACTGGACTTAAATTAATTATAGCTTCAAGTCTACTAGAAATGGAATCTTCAGAATTGCTTGACCAGCACTGACACCCTTTAAAGGAAAGTAACTTTGCAACAGCCAGCCTGCTTTTTTGTCTAGATAACTTCCTTGTTCTTACTCTCTTTTGCCTATAAAATATCTTCTCTTTGGTACAACTCTTCAGAGCTCTTTCTATATGCTAGATTGGATGCTGCATGATTAGAACATATTTCTGCTCAAATAAACTCAAAAAATGTTCAATATGTGTCAGTTTATCTTAAAAAAAAAAAACAAACTGTTATATAAGGAGATACCTTATGTAACCTAGTTCAGTGCTTAGTATAGTTGCTTATGCCCTCAAAATTATTGCTCTTGAGAAATGACTGTTTAGGTTGTTTTTAATCCACCCTCCCACATTCAAGAATTTTAAAAGATGAACTAAATATACTTTAAAAAATCTATTTGAAGATATTAGAAAACTACCAATGTTAAAGAAAAAACATCCTGCCACTTGTTAAAAAGGTAAGGGAGTCTTTATTCAAGACTATTGCAATAAAGGTTAAGACCATTGCAATGGGGGAGAGAGAGTGCCCTCAACTCCAAATACAACAAAGCTAAGTAGGAATTTATAACCAACAGAGAATAGTGAGGGTATCGGTGAAAGGAAAATTACTAAGGGAGACACCAAGGGTAGAGGGATTCTTGCTAAAGGCAGGCTTAGGACTTGTACATTAAAGAATGGGGATAAGGAACTTGATCAGATAGCCGAAGTGATCAGATATCAAGGGTAAGGGGCTGACTTAGAAGGATTCTTTGCTAAGACCGGCTTAGTCAGGCTGAGGAAGAACAAAGCCTACTCAAAAGAGGGTTCAGAGGAGCTTGTCTAGAATTTGGTTAAGAAGAGTCTTTGTTATTAGGCAATAAGAATCTGCTAGGAAAGAAAGATAGAGAAAAGGAGAAAGCCAAAGAAGTGGGCCTATTACTTAGTGCTACTTTTCTGTTGAGATTTCCAATAACGTAAAAGTTGAGGTGACAGGGTGAAAAGTTGAATGGTTTCTCGCAGTCTCACAGGAATGCATTGACAAAAGCGAAAATTCAAAGTTGCCCAATTTCAATTTTGAGAGTAAGGGAAGCGCGCAAGTATTTCAGACTTCTGCCTGAGACCTCTTAGAATGCTACATCCTAGAAATAAGCACAAAGTGGAATAAACCATCCTTTACAGGATTGATGTGTCAATTTCTCATTGGGCTTGGTGATATGTCCCTGTTTTTGAAGCAGAAGTAAGTCCTCTCTTTAAAAGGTAGATAGAATCAAAGACTTCAAGTTTCAGATCTGATTTGCAAAGAACTTAAAAGTTGTCACTTTTGTCCTTATAGGAAGAAAAAAAGTGGAATAAACTAAAATCAACTGCTTTTCTTGGACCCATCAGAGAACTCAGGTTGCAGGGAAAACCACCATACCTAATCTGGAGAGACAGGCGAATCTAAAGAATCACAGCCAAGATCTGCTTTCAAGATCTGGAGGAGAAGCTGCAGGAATCACAAACTGAGTTCAGTTTAGTTCAGTTCAGTCACTCAGTTGTGTCCGACTCTTTGCGACCCCATGAATCGCAGCACGCCAGGCCTCCCTGTCCATCACCAACTCCTGGAGTTCACTCACACTCACGTGCATCGAGTCAGTGATGCCATCCAGCCGTCTAATCCTCTGTTGTCCCCTTTCCTCCTGCCCCCAAACCCTCCCAGAATCAGAGTCTTTTCCAATGAGTCAACTCGTCCCATGAGGCGGCCAAAGTGCTGGAGTTTCAGCTTCAGCATCAGTCTTTCCAATGAACTCCCAGGACTTACCTCCTTTAGAATGGACTGGTTGGACCTCCTTGCAGTCCAAGGGACTCTCAAGAGTCTTCTCCAACACCACAGTTCAAAAGCATCAATTCTTCGGCACTCAGCTTTCTTCATAGTCCAACTCTCATATCCACACATGACCACAGGAAAAACCATAGCCTTGACTAGACAGACTTTTGTTGGCAAAGTAATGTCTCTGTTTTTCAACATTGCTATCTAGGTTGGTCATAACTTTCCTTCCAAGGAGTAAGCGTCTTTTAATTTCATGGCTGTAATTACCATCTGCAGTGATTTTGGAGCCCCCAAAAATAAAGTCTGACACTGTTTCCACTGTTTCCCCATCTATTTCCCATGAAGTGATGGGACCAGATGCCATGATCTTCGTTTTCTGAATGTTGAGCTTTAAGCCAACTTTTTCACTCTCCTCTTTCACTTTCATCAAGAGGCTTTTGAGTTCCTCTTCACTTTCTGCCATAAGGGTGGTATCATCTGCATATCTGAGGTTATTGATATTTCTCCTGGCAATCTTGATTCTAGCGTGTGCTTCTTCCAGCCCAGCATTTCTCATGATGTACTCTGCATAGAAGTTAAATAAGCAGGGTGACAATATACAGCCTTGACGTACTCCCAAGCAGTATGCCTTTTAGAACTAACACCCCAAAAAGATGTCCTTTTCATTATAGGGGACTGGAATGCAAAAGTAGGAAGGCAAGAAACACCTGGAGTAACAGGCAAATTTGGCCTTGGAATACGGAATGAAGCAGGGCAAAGGCTAATAGAGTTTTGCCAAGAGAATGCACTGGTCATAACAAACACCCTCTTCCAACAACACAAGAGAAAACTCTACACATGGACATCACCAGACGGTCAACACAAACTGAGAGGGACAGTTAAATGGTCCTTTTGATAGGTTACTGGAGCTGAAGGCAAGCATGATAGTGGGAAATTACTGAGGGGGAACCTAGGGGTAGGGATACCCAGGACTTGCAAAATATGTGAGGCAAACTGATAGAATTTTCCTCCAAGAACCCCAGAAGTTTCTCCTTCTTCAGAGCCAAGAAAAATCTCCTTCTGGCTCTAACAGGTCCTACAGGGGAACATAAAGTTTTAAAATATACCCAGAGTGCTCTTCATAACAAAGGCTTACTAATCAGGGGCAAAGACTACCAGGCATTACTTCACCTCGATAGAAGGGCATTTATTAAGTGCCAGCCCTCTCCATGCTTCTTGTACCATGAAAATGTGGAAAAGACCCAAGAAACACTTGTCAAGACCCAGGGTCACAGGGCACAAAAAGACTGAGATGTAATTAATTATAAGATTAAAAAATCTTTCTCCCTTCCAACACCTTACCATCGTATCAACAGGATGTCAATATAATAGCAGCAGATTATAGCTAAAAGAGTTCTAAAATACAGGCTCTATTTGAAGAATAAGAAAACATAAAGACAAAAGGAGAGAGAAAAAGACACTGTGACATTAAAAACACAAATTTAAAGCCTTGGGCACTTGTAGTTAGAGCAAACATTCGGTTCAGTTCAGTTCATTTCAGTCACTCAGTCGTGTCCGACTTTCCGTGACCCCATGAATTGCAGCACGCCAGGCCTCCCTGTCCATCACCAACTCCCAGAGTCCACCCAAACTCATGTGCATCGAGTCGGTGATGCCATCCAGCCATTTAATCCTCTGTCATCCCCTTCTCCTCCTGCCCCTAATCCCTCCCAGCATCAGAGTCTTTTCCAATAAGTCAACTCTTCACATGAGGTGGCCAAAGTACTGGAGTTTCAACTTCAGTATCAGTCCTTCCAATGAACACCCAGGACTGATCTCCTTTAGGATGGACTGGTTGGACCTCCTTGCAGTCCAAAGGACTCTCAAGAGTCTTCTCCAACACCACAGTTCAAAAGCATCAATTCTTCAGCGCTCAGCTTTCTTCACAGTCCAACTCTCACATCCATACATGACCACTGGAAAAACCATAGCCTTGACTAGACGGACCTTTGTTGGCAAAGTAATGTCTCTGCTTTTGAGTATGCTATCTAGATTGGTCATAACTTTCCTTCCAAGGAGTAAGCGTCTTTTAATTTCATGGCTGCAATCACCATCTGCAGTGATTTTGGAGCCCCCAAAAATAAAGTCTAAAGATGCCCAACTCATAGCTAGATGAACATAAAGTTTCACACTAAAGAGTTTTTACCTAAGTTCCTATTATCTGATATATCCAGATTTTAACAGAAAGCTGTAAAACTGTAAAACATTCTAAAAAATGAGAACACAGTCTGAAAAGGCAAAGCAAGCATCAGAATTAGACTCAATTATTAAACAGATTTTGGAATTATCAGATGAGGAATTTAAAACAACTGTAATTGATATGGGAGAAATATTAACAACTTCAGACATGCAATGATACCACTCTAATGGCAGAAAGTGAAGAGGAACTAAAGTGGCAGAAAGCAAAGAGGCTGCAGATGGTGACTGCAGCCATGGAATCAAAAGACTCTTGCCCCTTGGAAGAAAAGCTAGACAGTGTATTAAAAAGCAGAGACATCACTTGCCAACAAAGGTCTGGGTAGTCAAAGCTGTGGTTTTTCCAGTAGTCATTTTTGGATGTGAGAATTGGACCATAAAGAAGGCTGAGCTCCAAAGAATTGATGCTTTTGATTTGTGGTGCTGGATGGGGAAGATTCTTGAGAGTCCCTTGGACAACCAGGGAAACAAACCGGTCAATCCTAAAGAAAATCAACCCTGAATATTCACTGGAAGAGCTGATACTGAAGCTCCAATGCTTTGACCACCTGATGCAAAGAGTTGACTCATGGAAAAGACCCTGTTGTTGGGAAAGATTGAGGGCAGGAGGGGAAGGGAACTGACAGAGGATGAAATAGTTGAATGGCATCACTAACTCAATGGACATGAGTTTGAACAAACTCTGGTAGATAGTGAAGGACTGGGAAGCCTGGTGTGTTGCAGTCCATGGGTTCGTGAAGAGCTGGACACAACTTAGCAACTGAACAGCAGCAACAACAAGAATAATTGACATATTAAACACCCTACGTCAAGGTTGATTAATTAAATTTAATAAATAGTCAGATTATATATGTTAAAGAAAAAACAGGCAACATGTACGAAGAGATGGATAATGTAAGCAGAGAGAGGGAAACTCTAAGAAAGAATTACAATAAATGCTAAAAATTTAAAAATGCTGTAAAGAAAATGAAGAATGTCTGTGATGGGCTCATCAGAACACTGGTCACAGCAAAGAAAGAGTCAGTGAGCTTGGAGACATCAATAGAAATGTTGCAAAATGAATGTAAGGAGAAAAGTGATATAATTGTTTTAAAAAGAGAAGAGGGTTAAGACTTCAGCAAATATTTTGGGGTGGACAAAGTTCAGCCTGTAACACTAGGTTGGTTATGGAATACCTGCATTACACGCAAAGTGGTGCAGTGCCATTTGACACTAAGGATAGATTAGTTAGTTGTAAATGTGTATTGCAAATTCTAAGGCTACAACTCAAAATAAATTTTAGCTGTATTTGAATACCTAAGAGAAGAAAGATATAAATAATATAAAATGCTTATTTAACATTAAAGAAGACAGGAAAAGGAGTAAAAAGATTAAGAACAACAAATAAAAAACAGTTACAAACATAGTCAATGTTAATCCAGCTAACAACAGAAAGACCCAACCATATATTCTGAGTAGGTTACAAGAACCTACTTTGAACATTTAAAAATTTGAGAAATTAAAAAATATATTATGTTAACACTAATTTAAAAAAGGCTAAAGTACTTATATTAATTTCAGACAAAGAAGACTTCAAATAAAAACAGGGATAAAGAGGGTCATTGTATAATGACAAAGCAGTCAATTCCCTAAGAAGACATAAAAATCTTTAACATGTACCTAACAACACAGGGACAAAATGTGTGAAGTAAAAACTGATAGAATTATAAGGAGAACTGGACAAACCATATTAAAGTAAGAGACTTCAACACTCGTCTGTCGGTAATTGCAGGGTAAAGCAGGCAGAAAATCAGTAAGGATACAGTATACCTGAACAGAGCTATCAATCAACTTGATCTAATTAACATTTATAGATTATTCCATCCAACCAGAGCAGAATGCACATTCTTCTCAAGATCACAGGGACATTCAAAGGAATGGACTACATTCTGCTCCATAAAAAATATTATAATAAGTTGGGGGAAGTTTAAAAACTATACAAGAGTGCTCTCAGAGCACTGTGGAATTAAATTAGAAATCAAGAGCACGAAGATAGCCAGAAAACCCCCCAAGTGTTTAGAGATTCAAAGCATTTATAGATAACTCTTTGGGCAAATAATTTTTGAGATAAATTTGAGAAAAGAAAGATAAACATAAAGCAATTAATTGAAAATAATCTAAATACAGAACACAAATCAATGTAATTAGAATCAAGGAAGCAATAGTGAAAAACAACAAAACCAGAAGCTGATTCTTTGAAGAGATTGATAAAACTGGTAAACTTCTAGGCATTTTGACCAAGAAACAGAGAGAGAAGAGACAGATTATTAGTATCAGAAAGGAAAGAACACAGAATTAAGAGGATACTAAAGGCATACTCTGTACAGCTTTACGGCAAAAAAGTTGGTAACTCAGATGTCATGGACCAAATGAAGATCTAAATTATAAAATTCTTACAAGAATAGATAGTTATTTTGGATTGACTAATATCTATTTAAGAATTGGATGAATAATTAATAACCTTCCAAAAGAGAAAGTGTCAGGTCCAGGCTTCACTTGTGAATTCCATCAAGCATTTATGAATGAAATGAAAATTATCTACCATCTATGTCAGAAAAATAGAAGCAGAAGGAACACTTCCTTACTCATTGAATGTGACTAGCATTACCCTACAATCAAAAACCAGATAAGGATAGTATAAGAAAGGAAAACTACAGACTGATATCACTCGTGAGCATAAATACAAAAATTCTTAACAGAATACTAGCAAATTGAATTCAGCAATGCATAAAAATAACCACATACCACAACCAAGTGAGAATTATCCCAGCTATGCAAGGCTGGCTCAACATTTGAAAATCAAATAATGTAACTCCTCACATCAGTAGGCTAGAGAAGAAAATCATAGTCAGATCAATTGATGCAGAAAAAAACTGATAAAAATGAAACACCCATTGATGATAAACACTTAGCAAACTAGGAAAAGGGAATTACTCAAATTCATAAAAAACATCTACCAGAAAACTGCAGCTAAATTAATATCCAATGGTGAAGAACTGGCTGCTTTCCTCCTAAGATTAGGAAGAAGGCAATGATGTCACTTCTGTCCTCTCCTTCCTAGACTGTACAGGACTCTTGCATTAAAAGAGGAAAAAGAAATAATCCTAATAACTGACCAAATTATATTTGGTCCAGGAATGTGAGTTTAAAATTTGAATCAGTAAATGCAATTCATTATATAAAGTAACAAATGCATATGCTTATCTCAAAAGTTCAGAAAAAACATTTGATAGAAAGGATATGTGATAAAAATGAAGGCAAAGTAGAAAGATAAGGAAACTTCCATAGTTCCATAGGCAGAATTTTAAATGCGGCCATCACTGACACTGGCTTTTGTATAATACACTCCTTTTTGAATGTGGGTGGAATTTGTGAATTTAATGAGCTGTCACTCCAGTGATTCTATTAGATTATAGAGCAAAAAGATGGGGACACATTTAATCACAAGGAGACATTGGAAAACAAGAATTTTCTCCAGTTCATAGCAGCAAGAGAAGTCAGAGACAATCAAAGGCACCCTTGCTGCTAACTGTGGTTGGCATTGAGCAAACAAACAGCAGCCTTGGATTTTCAATCACAGTGAATCAGATGATACCAACAATCTTACTGAGCCTACAAGTGGGTTCTTTTTTAGAGTCTCCAGTTAAGAACCCACTTTTTAATGCCTTGAATTTTGAGCTTGTGAGACCCTCAACAGAGAGCCTCATTGAAGCCTCCTGGACTTCTGACCTACAGACCGTCAGTTAATAAATGGGTGGTGTTTTGAGCCACTAAGTTTGTGATAACTTGTTATGTATCAATAGAAAACAAATACATCTGGTCGGATCAACTGTGCTCCCCTCAAGTAACCAAACAAAAAATCCTATAGTATACATCACAATTAAAGGTGAAATCGTTTGGACTTTGAAATTAGGACCTAGACTAAAACATTCATTATCACCACTTTTAATTAACATTTTTGCTGAAGGTCTCAGTCATTCTAATGAGGCAGATTATCTTAAACAAATTTATGGAAAAAGAAAAAAAGCATCATTTTTCATAGACAATGATTTTGAATACAGATTCAACAATTAATAGATGTACTTAGCATGCTCACTGAATTCAAGGATATTGTATTAATACAAAAATTAATTGTATTTCTATATACTAGCAATAATTAGGAAATAGATGAAAACATACCATTTGAAAAATCTTTTCGGGCATCAAAGATTTATTACATTCAGGGGCAATTCTACTTTAAACTATCTTTTTTTTTTTCTCTCTCTCAAAGAATGGCATTTGGAATATTGCAGAATTTTTCTGAAGGTTAGACATTTACAATCTTGGCATCCTCAATTGTCTAGGTCTTAATTGAAGCATCTGTCTTTCTTACTTATTTAAAACTTTTGGTTTTCCAATTCACATTTGTGCCCTGTGTTTCTGGCATCTCATAGTTAACCCGGGTAAATAGACACAAGATTTTGTGCGCAGGCATTATTTTCTTTCTTTCTTTCTTTCTTTTTTTTTTAAGCCTGTGGCCAGTGATTGCTACCAACACCTTTTATGGATTGCTTGATCCCTTGTTTCTCAAGTCTGGCTGTGGTTTAGAATCACTGAGGGAGCTGTGCAAATGCCCTCGTGTTCAGATTCCATCCTCTGGCTTTGGGTTCACGCATAGATACGTTTTAAAAGCTTTCTGTGGGTTCTAATGTACCTCTGGGGTTGAGAATTGCTTGTTTATCACATTGGAATCATCTGGAGATTTTTCCAACATGCTGGTGATTAAGCTCTACCTCAAATTAATTACATTAGAACCTCTGGGAGGATGTCTGTGGTGGTACTGGCTTTAAAAAGCTCTTAGAACTCCAGAGTTCTGTCAGGATTGAGACCTACTCATACAAAACCTGCCTCTATAGAGGTATTTTCACTCACCATCATATTTCAGTTGAAGAATCACCCTCTTCGGGTTCCTCAATTGAGTTGATGTTCCTGGAAACTAGCAAAGACCCATTCCACTGGTGTTTGTTCCTCAAGACAAGGGTTTTCCATAGACTTTGTACATCCTACCTGTTAGATTTCTTTCTGATATTTCTTTTCCTGCATTAGTGGATACATTGTTCCATTTAACTCTACTATTTCTATATAACTTGCAAGAAGATTCCATAGGTTTTTTAATATCTCTTAAACAGCTTCTTAAATTGATCTTTCTCTTTCCCTATTACATGTAGTTGCAGCACAGTTTGCCAGCACTGTGTGCCTTCTCCTTTCTTTGCTTTATGGCCCAGATGTTTGATTTTTAAGGTGGTATGCATAAGTTCTGGGTCTGATAAAAGAATCCATAGTTTAATCAAATCTTGTGCTCTGTCTTTTGAATTGAATAATCCCTATAGGAGATATTTTGTCATCAGAAACATTCAACCCAGGAACTGGATATAATCTGGCATTATCCCCTGTGGTTCTCTTATCCTAGATCTCTTCTTTCTATATCATGCCTTAAGGTCTTAATTCCAGAAATTTTTAAGGTAGAATAAATATCAGTACCCTTACTTTACTATGGTTGTATTACTTTGGAACTCAAATAATAATACTTTTTTTATTTTTTCTTTTCCTTCTCCACTGGCTTACTACTCTTTCCCATTTAAAATCTTGCTTGGTTTTCTGTAACCACTTCATAGAGACAAACTTATATGATATAGTCCCTCAAGTGTTCTGACTCTAAATTCTCCTTTTGTGTCTGAGGCTACCCATGAATATTTTCTTACATCCTGGCGTGCTCTGATAAATTATCTCTGATTTGGCTTCTCTGTGTTGAATTTTTCTAGTTTCCTATTAATTTCACTGATTTAATGGGGGCTAAACTCCTCTGTCCTTTATGGATATCTTGTTTTAAGAGAAGCTAGAACTGAGTATTCCTTATATCTTTCTACATATTTATCTTGACTTCTAAGATAAAAACTTCCAAATTTCCTTTTCATACTTCCTAAGTTTTTTTCCTAGTAAGTTAATTTTTCTCCTAAAGAAATTTCCCTCTTTACCTTGAGCTTAATAACACTGTCTTCTCTCATAGCTTTGATCCTTGTATCATTGTAGTCTGAGAGCAAAGCTGAGCAATGTGTTTTACCACCTTTAGAAATATGTATACTTTATTTTTTAGACAAGTTTCACATTCAAAGCAAAACTGAACAGAAGGTATAAAGATTTCCCATATACTGTCTGCTCTTACCCATGCGTATCCTCTCCCATAATTATCCCTCACCACAGGGATACACATTGTTACAGATGATGGACCTGTGTTGACACATCATTATCACCTAGAATCCATAGTTTACCTTAGAATTTGCTCTCAGGGCTTTACATTCTATTGGTTTGGACAAATTTATAATGACATGCACCCACACCTTTAAAGTATCCTAGAGAGTAGTTTCATTGCCCTAAAAATCCTCTATAGTCTGCCTAGTCATCCCTCTCTCCACTCAACCCCTGAAAACCGCTGATCTTTTTACTATTTATGACAACTATTGCCTTACAAAATATACTTAAGTAATAAGACTTGAAAGTCAAAATGACTCTTATATCCATGGACTGCAGAACAGTGTTGTGTAAGCAGACATGACCTGCTAACACAACATCATTAATCTCATTGAACATCTCCATCAGAGCTCTTGGATGACCAATTTCTTTGTCAATAAGCAATGATATTTTGTAAGGAATCTCTTTTCCTGAGCCATAGTTTGCAACAGTGGGCTTAAAATAAGCTTGAAACATGTTGTAAACAAATGTGCTGTCATTTAGAATTTGTTGTTCCATTTATAGAGCACAGGCTGAGTAGGTTTAGCATAAGTCTTAAAGGCCCTAGGGATTTTGGAATGGTAAATGAGCATTGACTTCAATTTCAAGTTACCAGCTGTGTGAGCTCCTAACCAGAGTCAGACTGTCCTTTGAAGCTTTGAAGCCAGGTATTGAATTTTACTCTCTAGCTATGAAAGTTCTAGTGATGCCTTCTTCCAATAGAACGCTGTTTCACCTACATAGAAAATCTGTCGTCCAGTGTAGCCACCTTCACTAATTATCATAGCTATATTTTCTGGATAAGTTACTGAAGCTTCTATATAAGTACTTGCTGCTTCACCTTGCCTTCCTGTGTTATGATGATAAACCTCATTAATCAACCGCAGCTAACTTCAAACTTTTCTTATTCAGCTTCCTCACCTCTCTCAGCCTTCACAGAACTGAAGTGAGTTAGGGCTTTTCTCTAGACTAGGCTTTGGCTTAAGGGAATGTTGTGGCTGTTTTGATCTTCTATCCAGACCGTTAAAATTTTCTCCATATTGATGATAAGACTGTTTCCCTTTCTTATCATCTGTGTGTTCTCTGGGGTAGTACTTTTAATTTTCTTCAGGAACTTTGCCTTCACATTCAGACTTGGCTAACTGTTTTGTGCAAGAGGGTTTGCTTTCAGCCTGTCTTGGTTTCTGACATGCCTTTGTCACTAGCTTAATACTTTCTAGTTTTTGTTTTAGAGTGAGAAATGGATATTTCTTGGTAAAATAAACATGAGTTTATGTGAGAAAAGGAAAAAACTGAGAGAATAAAAACTATGAAAAGAGAAAATAAAGTGAAATAGGATTTTAAAGCTAAATTCTATTTAAATCTTTAAAAATAATACTCTATATATTATTTAACTAATCTAGGTTATAGAAAAATGTGAAAAAATGCCTTAATTTATGTTAGAATTCCTAGATAACCTTAATACCAAAGTATAATGGATTATATATAAAATCTTAATAGAGTTAGAGCAAATATTCTTTATAAGACAAGCACAAAGCAAATCCACAAATATGTTAAGGAAATTAAGACACAGTAACCAAGTATAAGACTACAAGTATGGGTCATCATTATGGGAATATCAGAATAACTCATGACATCAATGTATCAAAGAAGAAAAAAATACGGGTATATTAATAGATACTGAGAAGATGCTGGTAAAATTCAGCTGCCATTGTTTATTAAATTTTTAAAGTTAAAAATATTTTATTAAAATCTGTTATATGATTTTTAAAGGTTCCTTTCCATTTACAGTTTTTAAAAAATATTGGCTTATTCCCCACGTTGTCCAATATACCCTTGAGCCTACTGTGTATCCAATAGTTTGAAGCTCCCTCATTGCCTGCCCCACCCCCCAAGTGGCAACCACTGGTTTGTGTTCTCTATCTGTGAGACTGCTTCTTTTTTGCTATATTCACAAGCTGGTTGTATTTTTAGATTCCAAATATAAGCAATATTATAGAGTACTTGTCTTTCTCGGTCTGACTTTTTCACTTAGCATTACGCCCTCCAAGTCCATGTATGTTGCTGCAACTGGCAAAAGTCTGTTTTCTTAGGGCTGAGTATTGTTCTTCTGTGTGTGTATGCACCATATCCTCTTTATCATCTCATCCATAGATGGACATGTAGGTTTCTTGCATATCTTGGCAATTGTAAACAATGCTACTGTGAACATTGCGGTGCACGTATCTTTTCAAATTAATGTCTTTACTTTTTTGGATATAGACCCAAGAGTGGAATTATTTGATCATGTGTTAGCTCTATTTTTAGTATCTTGAGAAACCTCCATACCATTTTCCACAGTGACTACACCAATTTACATTCCCACCAACAGTGTATGAGGGTTCCCTTTTTTCTACATCTTCACCAACATTTGTTAGTTATGTTCTTTTTGATTATAGGTGTGAGGTGATACTCATTGTGGTTTTGATTTTCATTTCCATGATGATTAATGATGTTGAGCATCTTTTCATGTGCTTGTTGGCTATCTGCATTTCCTCTTTGG
The DNA here is from genome assembly GCF_003369695.1 of Bos indicus x Bos taurus. Taxonomy (NCBI): domain Eukaryota; kingdom Metazoa; phylum Chordata; class Mammalia; order Artiodactyla; family Bovidae; genus Bos; species Bos indicus x Bos taurus. The sequence continues at coordinate 28,768,020 of NC_040081.1, read as the reverse complement.
AAAAATGCCTATTTATTTCTTCCATCTAGTTTTTTAACTGTTTTTTTTTTTTTAATGTCAGTTGTACATACAGTTTGTATATATGGGATATTAATCCTTTATTGGTCATATCATTTGCAAATATTTTCTCCTACTCAGTAGATTGTTTTTTCATTATGTTTGTCAATTACCATTTGTAATTGAAACTCTACATAAAGTAAGAATAGAAGAAAATTACTTAAAGATTTCCTAACAATCAACAGCAAAATATATTAAATTGTGAAATGCTAAAACTACTTCAGTCCATCCCAAAGGAGATCAGTCCTGGGTTTTCATTAGTAGGACTGATGTTGAAGCTGAAACTCCAATTTGGCCTGATACGAAGAGCTGACTCATTTGAAAAGACCCTGATGCTGGGAAAGATTGAGGGCAGGAGGAGAAGGGGACAAAAGAGGATGAGGTGGTTGGATGGCATCACGGACTCAATGGACATGGGTTTGGGTGGACTCCGGGAGTTGGTGATGGACAGGGAGGCCTGGCGTGCTGCAACTCATGGGGTCGCAGAGAGTCGGACATGACTGAGTGACTGAACTGAACTGAAAACTACTATTAAAATTAAGAATATGACAGTAACACCCTTGTGACTAATATTATTCATCATCATTCTAGTGGAGATCTTATTGAACAGAAAGTATAAAAGTTAAACAAATAGTATAAATATTAGATCAACAGATAACATAATTTTAGTTCTAAATTATATAATTATTTGATTCCACCAAAAGAGACTCTACTAAAATATTTTAGAATTAGAATAGCCGCATTTATTCTAGAAAAATATATTTATTTATATACACAAAGATCAGTAACTATTTTCTCTACTAGTATTAATCACTTAGAAATAGAAACAAAAGAGGTATTCATTCACAATAGTTTTTAAAAGCATTTGGATTAGGTGAGCTAAGAAAAAAACATAAAGTTATATGGACTTACCTGGTCGTCCAGTGGTTAAGACTCCATGCTTCCACTGCAGGGTACGTGGGTTCAATCCCTGATTGCCTTAGTGGTTAGATCCCCTATGCTGCATGGCCAAAACAAGGGCAGAGAAATTATAAATTCCCATAGCAGGAAATAAGTAGAACTTCCACAAAAGAGAGATAAGGCATATCTCTAGAATATGTAATGTCTTAAAGGTAATGTCTTAAAATCTTCATAGACCTTCATAAATTGATACAGATTTAATATAATTCCAATCCATTTTCTGGTGGTATATTTCATATTTGAACATCTTATTTGCTGTAACAGCCAAAAATAGTTTAAAATGGTGGGTGCTGTGTGTTAAAAATGTATAGGGGGATTATAACTTTTTATATAGCTACTGTAGTACAAATAGTGTACTGGAACAAAATAACTTTCATTAGTAGAGCCAGTACCCCATGGGAATTTAGGGAATCATGTTAATTTGGTGAGACTGAATGATTTCTGGTTATAGCAATGTCTGATTTTATGTCTACAGCAAAGACCTAAAGAAATACATAAAATATAACAGAGGAAAACTAAGGAGACACGTTTTTGCTCAAAACTAAACAAGTATTTCTATTAGAAATTGAAGAAAAGAAACAATCCTGTTTATTAACATGGAAGCTGGGAAAGGAGGTGGGAAGTTTCTGATAGGAGCACTTGCTTTGTGGAGAAGCTTCCGCCACACTATTTATCATAGTGGGTGTGCTAACTCATATTCGAAAAATGGTGGCCTGCCTCTGGTGGCCTGGAGATCTGGAGAGATTAGAGAGTCAACATCTTTAGGTACATCCTTCCAGAGGTGTCCATTCCTATTTCTAAAATCCTAGGTTTTCGCTAGGAGGGTACTGACACCGGCATAAGAGACCTGCTTTGACTGAGAGGTCAGTTATCAGTGCTGCTCTGCAACTCTCAAAATTAGATCTTCAGACTACCTTTCATTATGTCTCTCCTTCGAATAAGCTGATAAGAGTCTCTTTAAGGGCTTCCCTGTAGCTCAGATGGTGAAGAATCCACCTGCATGCAGGAGACCCCGGTTTGAACCCTGGGTTGGGAAGATTCCCTGGAGAAGAGCATCGCAACCCACTCCAGTATTCTTGCCTGGAGAATCCCATGAACAGAGGAGCCTGGTGGGCTACAATCCACAGGGTCACAAAGAGTCGGACAGGACTGAGAACCAAACACCACTGCTGGGCTTTCTGCTTCTCAACCTTAGCAATTAACTGCTAGCTCCCAACTCTCCTTATCTCTTTATCCTTGCAGAGCATAAACACAACCTAGTGGTGATTGACCAACTCTACCATCTTGGTCAGCATTTTTTTTCCCTATATTTTCCTTCCTAGGCACAGCATTCCCTTATGTTGATAGACAAGATTGTATCCTAGCATAACCCAACAGGTAACATGCTTGTATTGGTAAAGGAGAAAAGGGACTGTCCATCTAAAAATTATAATTACTAGCTGGCATGTCCCAAAAGGAGCCAAGAAAGTACTCTGAGACTTAATGTTCAAAGTGCTTGATCAAGGGACTGGACTGTTAGACTGGAGAGGAAAATTCATTAACTTGGGAACACTTTCTCTGACAAGAGATTTAATACCCTGGCAAAAACTGTAGGGTTCAGTTTAAATTCACTGCTGGATGGCTCTTAGAAACCTAGAATAAATAATGGTCAAATCTCAGTGAAGTAGAAATGCCTGAGTTTCCCTGCTGCTGCTAAGTTGCTTCAGTCATGTCCGACTCTGTGCAACCCCAGGGACAGCAGCTCACCAGGCTCCCCCGTCCCTGGGATTCTCCAGGCAAGAACACTGGAGTGGGTTGCCATTTCCTTCTCCAGTGCATGAAAGTGAAAAGTGAAAGTGAAGTCACTCAGTCATGTCTGACTCTTAGTGACCTCATGGACTGCAGCCTACCAGGCTCCTCTGTCCATGGGATTTTCCAGCAAGAGTACTGGAGTGGGTTGCCATTGCCTTCTCCGTGAGTTTCTCTAGCAGAGCCTAAAGAAGGAAAACAAAGGCTGAGACAAGTAAGTGGTAATGTAACTGATTTGGTTCAGCCAGTTATATTAGATGAGGCCAGAATATCCACTAGAGGACTGTGCTCCATGAGAGGACTCATCAAGAACATGGTGATGAGTATACAACAGTATACACCATATACATCAGTAGTATGTTCAGTGGTGGCTCTTCTCTTCAGGCCAGGCATGAGGATGGAAAAGGAATTCACACAACTGAGCTCATGAACATCTGTGAGAATGAAGAAGTCACAAAGGCCAAGTGGCAAAGCTTAATAACTAGAAACTAGGATTGGCAGTTGCCATGTATGGGCAAGATACATGAAGCCAAAAGGGCTTGACGTTCTGGAAGGTCAAAAGAAAGCTGTAAAGACACAGGTGTGTGTGTGTGTGTGTGTGTGTGTGTGTGTGTGTTGCTCAGTCATGTCCAACTTTTTGCAACCCCGTGGACTGTAGCCTGTCAGGCTCCTCTGACCATGGGATTCTCCAGGCAAGAATACTGGAGTGGGTTGCCATTCCCTTCTCCAAGAGGTCTTCTCAACCCAGGGATCGAACTCAGACCTCTTGCATTGCAGACAGATACTTTATCCTCTGAGGTTAGAGGTAAAACAGATAGGCAACAAAAAAAGGTTAAATTGATGTTTAAAATCTGTAACACCAAAATAAATCAAGGATTTTGAAGTAGAAGGATAAAAATGGGCAGGAGCAGGAAAGGTAGAGCAGTAGATACTGGCTAGGTACAATTTGTCCTGCTGCTTGAGTCCTGTCTTCTGTCAGGTAGACCCTACGGTGTTGGAGGTGCCAATAGGAGGACCTGATGCAATATGCAGTCTATGGCAAGTTCCAGATAGAAAACCATGATGCAGTCCTCTAGGGAATCAGAAACAAGACCATGCCATCAGCAAGACAGGATTACACCTCCTTTGAGAAAAAAAAGCCTGTTACCTGATCGTGGAAGAGATAAAATTCTTGACCCCAGGGCACCAAGTTACCATGCATCTAGAACCACCCATTTTTGGCGTTCAGTTAGACAAGCCAAACCATAATTTGGACAGGCCCTATATCCTTCTGCATAGGCATAGGCATTTTCTTAATAAAATTCTTGCATAGTCAGTCTCATCTTGATATCTGCTTCTCAGAGGACCTGGCCTAGCACACATACTTTATTATTTTCTTCCAAATGTTCATTGATAAGTATGGGATTCCAGAATGCAGCTGTCCAGAACATAAACTCTTGAAGAGAAGGATTTGTGTTTTTACCTGTTTCTGGAGCAGGCTTGACTTGTATTGGCACTCAGCAGAGAGGTATTCAATAAATGAAGACACCAAAAGGGGAAATCAAGTAAATATGACAAGGCCCCCAAATGCACAGGTTCTCTAGCTGAGCAATAGTGTGCTAAGGTGCAAGAGAGTAAGGAGTAGAATAGATTGAATGGAATGGGAAATGCTACCTAAAAAGCATTTAAGCTTTAACATTTTAATAACACTTCACTGACCAATTAAAACAAGTCCAGAGGTTAAATCTAGTTGGTGGACTATTAGTATGTAACCTCTGAGTGGTGTATAGTACAAAGTTATTCCTCATGGTAATAACCCATAAGATGAGACTCGCCTGGTGGCTCAGACAGTAAAGCGTCTGCCTACAATGTGGGAGACCCAGGTTCGATCCTTGGGTTGGGAAGATCCTCTGGAGAAGGAAATAGCAACCCACTCCAGCACTCTTGCCTGGAAAATCCTGTGGATGGAGAAGCCTGGTAGTTTGCAGTCCATGGGGTTGCAAAGAGTCAGACACGACTGAGTGACTAAACTTTCAGTTTCTGAGTGATGTAAAGTAAAAAGTTATTCCTCATGGTAATAACCCATAAGATGATGAGATTTACACCTAAATAATAAGGGCAGCCAATGGCACCCCACTCCAGTACTGTTGCCTGGAAAATCTCATGGATGGAGGAGCCTGGTAGGCTGCAGTCCATGGGGTCGCAAAGAGTCGGACACGACTGAGCAACTTCATTTTCACTTTCCACTTTCATGCATTGGAGAAGGAAATGGCAACCCACTCCAGTGTTCTTGCCTGGAGAATCCCATGGACGGAGAAGCCTGGTGGGCTGCCGTCTATGGGGTCCCACAGAGTCGGACACGACTGAAGTGACTTAGTAGTAGTATGACACACAGGACACAATTAGTCAGCATTCAGTAAAAATGTACAGCCAAGGTCTGACAAGAGGCTAAATCAAGTTTGCTTTAGTCTCAAGGAATTTAGATAAGAAGACAAAATATCTGCCTAAGAAACAGCATTAATTTCAGTGTTTTACTAGTTAAATGCAAAGTACATCAAGATAGGTTCACAACATACTTGTCAGAGGTGCCTGATTCAGGCAGTGATTAGAGAACTAGACACATCAAGGTGAGAAAAGGGAGCTTTGTTCTGAATGACTCACTAAAATCTGAATCTAGGGCCTGAGCTAGTAAAGTTCCAAGTTATTACTTTTAATTATTTTCAATCAAGCTTGGGAGGGCACCAAGCAAAATAAGTTTAAGAAGTACCTCTGCCTCTAAGAACACTATTTTTCACTATCAGAAACTGAGCACATGATATCTAGTCACCTCCCTGCAGGACAAGCCAGCTGTGGTTTGGGACACATTCTCTAATGTGTAAACTTTGTTCAAAAATGCTGGTAAATATCTTGTAAAAGGCTAGCTACACAGGCAGTGCTATTGGGGCTGAAATTCTCCCTAAAATTCAAAGATGATTCATTCTCATTGTCTACAGACTATCAATAACATATTTGTAAAAACAACAACAACAATAAAAACTTTAAAATAACATGAAAATACAAAGAAGTAATAGTGCCTGAGTGATACTTATTTTTTTTAATAAGTTAAGAGTTTTGCCTCTCTTTTTTCCTGATTACAAACTCAGGAAGAGAGGGAGAAAAAGGAGTAAAAAGATACCTGCAAGTTGTTTTGTTCAAAAATGAGAGAATATAACAAAAATCAGCCAATATAACTATTAAGAGCAGAAATAATAGATCTAACAAGTTCCTATGTATCCAGAACACCAATAAAATGAAGATACTTGTTTTCACAAGTGCCTCCAAAATAATGCATGAAAAAATGAAACATCCTTTTATACTTTAAAACGTATGACAAATGGTGATTAAATTCACCCTGAGAGCATGTCAGTTTGAAAAGAGGATTATAAATGCATATGCCACAGGGTGCTCTCTTTTGCAAGGTAGGTGTGTGGGTGGGTTGTGGGGGAAGACTATCCATTTAAATACTGTGTTAACTCTGGCACATTTAGAATGAGAACAAAACTAGATGAAAATTGGAATAACATTGGCCTTCTGGAAGGTTAGGGAGGCTGTCCCTACAGCAGGTTGGCAATTTGTCACATCAGCTCTTTCATGAACTATCAACCTCATTACCGTGGTTCACTGCACAGTTGGCCCTTGGGATTCCAATACTAATAGCATGTAGAGGGTGATGAGACTTGTGGTCTCAACTACTTCATTATTGATTCACTTAAAAACATACCACCTACATATTCGAATAAAATAGGTAATACATTAGAGAGGGAGAAACATGAAAAAAAATCCAAAATCAATGGAAGTAAGGGGAACAAAAACCAAGAAAGGGATGTAGGCAGTAATAGCACCATGAAAGCAAGTCTTCTTGGAAAGAGAGGGTGAATAATTTTGTGTGACAGCGACCATTTGTCTATTCTGTTGTTGAGGCCATGTATCAACCAGTAACAGCTATAACTGTGCATTAAGTAGGGCTACTAAAGAAAATAGGTCTTGTGAATATTTTTAAGACCCTGCAAAGACACACAGAGCAAGGTTTATGAAAGATATGTATTTAACCAACCAACCAACCAACTAAACAAACAGAAACTCTAGTGCACTGAGACTCCACAAAGACTTCAGCCAGAAAAGAGGAGAATGGACCATTTCTAAAGCTCCAAGCTGACATGATATGTATGGAAACATATTGATTCATTAGTAAGTATTAAACAATTTTCTTTTGTGTAGATTCCGCTAATCAAACATTACTAGGGCCCCTCCCCCACCCCCTTTTTTATGACACTTGAGCCCACTGACAGAATGTGGTCCACTGGAGAAGTGAATGGAAAACCACTGCAGTATTCTTGCCGTGAGAACCCCATGAACAGTATGAAAAGGCAAAATGATAGGGCACTGAAAGATGAACTCCCCAGGTCAGTAGGTGCCCAATATGCTACTGGAGATCAGTGGAGAAATAACTCCAAAAAGAATGAAGAGATGGAGCCAAAGAAAAAACAACACCCAGTTGTGGATGTGACTGGTGATAGAAGCAAAGTCTGATGCTGTAAAGAGCAATATTGCATAGGAACTTGGAATGTTAGATCCATGAATCAAGGCAAATTGGAAGTGGTCAAACAGGAGATGGCAAGAGTGAACGTCAACATTTTAGGAATCAGCTAACTAAAATGAACTGGAATGGGTGAATTCCATTCAGTTAATTCCATTAAATGAGATGACCATTATATCTACTACTGTGGGCAAGGATTCCTTAGAAGAAATGGAGTAGCCATCATAGTCAACAAGAGTCCAAAATGCAGTACTTGGACGCAATCTCAAAAATGACAGATGATCTCTCTATCTAAGGCAAACCATTCAATATCACAGTAATCCAAGTCTATGTCCCAACCAGTAATGCTGAAGAAACTGAAGTTGAATGGATCAATGAAAATCTACAAGACCTTCTAGAACTAACACCACAACAAGATGTCCTTTTCATTATAGGGGACTGGAATGCAAAAGCAGGAAGTCAAGAAACACCTGGAGTAACAGGCAGATTTGGCCTTGGAGTACAGAATGAAGCAGGGCAAAGGCTAACAGAGCTTTGCCAAGAGAACACACTGGTCATAGCAAACATCCTCTTCCAACAACACAAGAGAAGACTCTACACATAGACATCACCAGATGGTCAATACTAAAATCATACTGATTATATTCTTTGCAGCCAAAGATGAGAAGCTCTATACAGTCAGAAAAAACAAGACCAGGAGCTGACTGTGGCTCAGATCATGATCTCCTTATTGCCAAATTCAGACTTACATTGAAGAAAGTAGGGAAAAGCACTAGACCATTCAGGTATGACCTAAATCAAATCCCTAACAATTATACAATGAAAGTGAAAAATCGATTCAAGGGACTAGATCTGATAGACAGAGTGCCTGAAGAACTATGGATGGAGGTTCATGACATTTTACAGGAGGCAGTGATCCAGACCATCCCCATGAAAAGAAATGCAAAAAAGTGAAATGTCTGTCTAAGGAGGCCTTACAAATAGCTGTGAAAAGAAGAGAAGTGAAAAGCAAAGGAGAAAAGGAAAGATATACCCATTTGAATGCAGAGGTCCAAAGAATAGCAAGGAGAGATGAGAAAGCCTTACTCAGTGATCACTGCAAAGAAATAGAGGAAAACAATAGAATGGGAAAGACTAGGGATCTCTTCAAGAAAATTAGAGCTACCAAGTTATTTCATGCAAAGATGGGCACAAAAAAGGACAGAAGCGGTATGGACCTAACAGAAGCAGAAGATATTAAGAAACGGTGGCAAGAATACACAGAAAAACTATATTAAAAAGATCTTCATGACCCATATAATCACTATGGTATGATCACTCACCTAGATCCAGACATCCTGGAATGCGAAGTCAAGCGGGCTTTAGGAAGCATCACTATGAACAAAGGTAGTGGAGGTGATGGAATTCCAGTTGAGCTATTTCAAATCCTAAAAGATGATGTTGTGAAAGTGCTGCAGTCAATATGCCAGCAAATTTGGAAAGCATAGCAGTGGCCACAGGACTGGAAAAGGTCAGTTTTCATTCCTATCCCAAAGAAAGGCAATGTCAAAGAGTGCTCAAACTACCACACAATTTCATTCATCTCACACATTAGTAAAGTAATGCTCAGAATTCTCCAAGGTGGCTTCAACACTATGTGAACCATGAAATTCCAGATGTTCAAGCTGGTTTTAGAAAAGGCAGTGAGCCAGAGATCAAATTGCCAACATCTGCTGGATTATTGAAAAAGCAAGAGAGATCCAGAAAAACATCTATTTCTGCTTTATTGACTATGCCAAAGCCTTTGAATGTGTGGATCACAATAAACTGTGGAAAATTCTGAAAGAGATGGGAATACCAGACCACATGACTTGCCTCTTGAGAAATCTTTATGCAGGTCAAGAAGCAATAGTTAGAACTGGACATGGAACAACAGATTGATTCCAAATCTGGAAAGGAGTACACCAAGTCTGTATATTGTCATCCTGCTTATTTAACCTATATTCAGAGTAGATCATGAGAAAAGCTGGGCTGGATGAAGCACAAGCTGGAATCAAGATTGCAGGGAGAAATATCAATAACCTCACATATGCAGATGACACCACTCTGATGGCAGAAAGTGAAGAAGAATTAAAGAACCTCTTGATGAAAATGAAAGAGAAGAGAAAGTTGGCTTAAAACTCAACATTCAGAAAACGAAGATAGAAGACATCTGGTCCCATCAGTTCATGGCTAATAGATGGCGAAACAGTGGAAACAGTGTCAGACTTTATGTTTTTGGGCTCCAGAATCACTACAGATGGTGACTTCAGCCATGAAGTTAAAAGATGCTTACTTCTTGGAAGAAATGTTACAACCGATCTAGACAGATTATTAAGAAGCAGAGACATTACTTTACCAACAAAGGTCCATCTAGTCAAAGCTATGGTTTTTCCTGTCATCATGTATGGATTGAGAATTGGACTACTAAGAAAGCTGAGCACTGAAGAATTGATGCTTTTGAACTGTGATGCTGGAGAAGACTCTTGAGTCCCTTGGACTGGAAGAAGATCCAAGCAGTCCATCCTAAAGGAAATCAGTCCTGAATACTCATTAGAAGAACTGATGCTGAAGCTGAAACTCCAATACTTTGGCTAGCTGATGCAAAGAACTGGCCCAGTTGAAAAGACCCTGATGCTGGGAAAGATTGAAGGTGGGAGGAGAAGGGGATGACAGAGGATGAGATGGTTGGATGGCATCACCGACTCAATGGACATGAGTTTAACTCCAGGAGTTGGTGATGGACAGGGAGGCCTGGTGTGTTGCAGTCCATGGGGTTGCAAAGAGTCGGACATGACTTAGTGACTGGGCTGAAGTGAACTGCACTGAGGGACTCGTTCATGGAGAAAAAATAAAAAACTTACCTGTTAGTAGTGACCATCTAGGAGAAGGCAATGGCAATCCACTCCAATACTCTTGCCTGGGAAATCCCATGGACGTAGGAGCCTGGTAGGCTACAGTCCATGGGGTCTCGAAGAGTCGGACTCGACTGAGTGACTTCACTTTCACTTTTCAGTTTCATGCACTGGAGGAAGCAATGGCAACCCACTCCAGTGTTGTTGCCTGGGTAATCCCAGGGATGGGAGCCTGGTGGGCTGCCATCTATGGGGTTGCACAGAGTCGGACACGACTGACATGACTTAGCAGCAGCAGTGACCATCTGGTCAACTTAAGAGTCTTCTTATTTAGCAGCAATGGATATTTAGTATAGTTGTTGCTTTAAATTTTTAAAAAACAATTATATTTTATATGGGTTATAATGCTAGGCTTCCTCTGTGTTATATTTATTGATTCATTGAAAAAGCAAAAGATATGCAAGCAATAATAGTTTTCAAAAAGTTTATATAAACTAACATATTTCAACTACTTGCAGTCTTTAGATAGTACTATCCATTATAGCTCCATGAGGCTTCATGAACCACTAGCTTCATGAGGCTATTAAACTTTAACTTTAAATAAAATTTAAAATTCAGTTTCTCAGCCACTCAGGCCACATCAGATGGTCATATATGTGATGTATAGCAACTGTATCTCAAGCACAAATATAGAACATTTTCATCAATAGGCCTCAAATAATATATCTGAAAAGAAATTCAGAGTAGATTAAAATAAATAGAAAATAAAAATTTCATGAAGTTACATTTTTTTCTGGCATCAGTCACTCACTGTATTTTTGACACCATCATCTAAAAATATTTTGCATTTAACACATATATTTCAACTGCTCTTGGTGAACATTCGTAAAATGACTAAAATATGGTTCTCAGATTTGATCATGCAAATGTCCTTTTTCACATGGAAATGTGGATTGAGGCAGCTAAAATTTTTGGTAGAAGTAGGGAGTCTTTTGTTGTATTGCAATTATAAATAGTTTTATTACCAGTCATCATGAATGTGACTATTTACATAAGGCAGGATGGAATTTCTCATTGTAAAATGACAGCTGCTGAAAATAATCATTAGACTTTCAATACTTGAAGGTATATACTAAAAAAAAATCTAAAAATGGTGAAAGCAGAACCATCCTAAACTTAGAAAGTCAATTAAAATGTGTTTCAGCACAGAGTTTTATAACATGTTCCTGTTTCTAAGGTCATTTCTATGGAAGAGCAAACTAAGTGAGATAGAGTGTGAATGAGGCCCCCACACCAGGATGTGAAGCTAAACTTTTCTGATATTCTTAGAGATTTCTGTAACTTTTCTTTTCCATCGACTTCTTGTCATGTGGAGTGTGTATGCAAGCTTGCATGTACGTGTGTTTTAAGATAAGGCAAAGCCATATTTTAGGCATAAAAGGGATGGAAGTTTTCAAACGGTATGAAAAGTGTTTCTAGCTGGAGGCTACCTGAAATCTTATGAGGATTCTGATAAAAAATATTTCCAGCTCAGTTTGAGAGAATTCTGTAGATGGAAATTGCATCAGAACTTTTGAACCAGTGGCTTTGTTGCTGACTGCCCAGTTTGGGGCTACAATGGGCTTAAGGAGAAAGCATTCACCACGTCCAGAGCAGCTTGTTTCTGTATATCACACATTTTTTCTCATCCTTAATTTTTGAGGCTTCTGATTTCTTGGGGTCTTTTTTCCTTGATAATTCCTTAGGTTGGAATATCTTAATCTCCTTTTCTAACATCATTGCTGAAAGAAACCTGGAGGGTCTGCTCTGAATGGTTACTGTTGCATTGTGTTCCATTTCCTCTATTGTTCCCCATTATTTTCAAGGTAAAAAATAAAGTCTGTAGGATAACATTGATGAGTTTTTTTTCCCAATCTTTGTGTAAATTTGATTCTCCTTTATTAAGACCCTATTCAGTCAGACTAATTTAATCACTGTTCTGGAACTCTTTGCACCACTGTCCCATTAGAGGGATTCTGTCTGAATGTTCTTCATTCTCAAAATACCATATCAGTCTTAAAAATTCCAAAAAACTGCCATGACCTATTATCATCTACAAGACATTCCATTCTAAGTTCTCAGAGGCGTTTAAGAAGATTCTAGGTCAGACTGCCTACCCTCTTAACCAGGTTGGGCTAGGCTTTAGCTCTAGGACTTAGGAAAGTACTTCAACCTCTTTCAGTTCAGTTCAGTCGCTCAGTCATGTCCGACTCTTTGCGACGCCATGAATCACAGCACACCAGGCCTCCCTGTCCATCACCAACTCCCAGAGTTCACCCAGACTCATGTCCATCAAGTCAGTGATGCCATCCAGCCATCTCATCCTCTGCTGTCCCCTTCTCCTCCTGCCCCCAATCCCTCCCAGCATCAGAGTTTTTTCCAATGAGTCAACTCTTCGCGTGAGGTGGCCAAAGTACTGGAGTTTCAGCTTTAGCATCATTCCTTCCAAAGAAATCCCAGGGCTAATCTCCTTCAGAATGGACTGGTTGGATCTCTTTGCAGTCCAAGGGACTCTCAAGAGTCTTCTCCAACACCACAGTTCAAAAGCATCAATTCTTCGGTGCTCAGCCTTCTTCACAGTCCAACTCTCACATCCATACATGACCATAGGAAAAACCATAGCCTTGACTAGACGAAACTTTGTTGGCAAAGTAATGTCTCTGCTTTTGAATATGTTATCTAGCTTGGTCATAACTTTCCTTCCAAGGGGTAAGCGTCTTTTAATTTCATGGCTGCAGTCACCATCTGCAGTGATTTTGGAGCCCCCCAAAGTAAAATCTGACACTGTTTCCACTGTTTCCCCATCTATTCCCCATGAAGTGATGGGACCGGATGCCATGATCTTCATTTTCTGAATGTTGAGCTTTAAGCCAACTTTTCCACTCTCCACTTTCACTTTCATCAAGAGGCTTTTGAGTTCCTCTTCACTTTCTGCCATAAGGGTGGTATCATCTGCATATCTGAGGTTATTGATATTTCTCCTGGCAATCTTGATTCCAGCTTGTGCTTCTTCCAACCCAGCGTTTCTCATGATGTACTCTGCATATAAGTTAAATAAGCAGGGTGACAATATACAGCCTTGACGTACTCCTTTTCCTATTTGGAACCAGTCTGTTGTTCCATGTCCAGTTCTAACTGTTGCTTCCTGACCTGCATACAAATTTCTCAAGAGACAGGTCAGGTCGTCTGGTATTTCCATCTCTTTCAGAATTTTCCACAGTTTATTGTGATCCACACAGTCAAAGGCTTTGGCATAGTCAATAAAATAGAAATAGATGCTTTTCTGGAACTCTCTTGCTTTTTCCATGATCCAGCAGATTTTGGCAATTTGATCTCTGGTTCCTCTGCCTTTTCTAAAACTAGCTTGAACATCAGGAAGTTCACGGTTCACATATTGCTGAAGCCTGGCTTGGAGAATTTTGAGCACTACTTTACTAGCATGTGAGATGAGTGCAATTGTGCAGTAGTTTGAGCATTCTTTGGCATTGCCTTTCTTTGGGATTGGAATGAAAACTGACCTTTTCCAGTCCTGTGCCCACTGCTGAGTTTTCCAAATTTGCTGGCTATTGAGTTCAGCACTTTCACAGCATCATCTTTCAGGATTTGAAATAGCTCAACTGGAATTCCATCACCTCCACTAGCTTTGTTCATAGTGATGCTTTCTAAGGCCCACTTGACTTCACATTCCAGGATGGGGCTCAGATTCATCAACATAATTTCAAATTCTAACTCAAAGGAAAACTGTGAGGAATTAGTAATAATCTGTGTAAAACTTAACAATCAGCACATTGTGAACACTCAATAGATTCTATTATGACTGTTTAGTATTTTATCACAGGCTTCCTGTGACAGCTCTCATGCCTAAACAACTGGAATGGAAACTATTTGAAAGCAATACTTTTTTGGGTTATTAGTGAGTTCAGATTTTTTTTCCCTTATAACACTTATTAGAATAACTAATACTTGAATCACACTCAATGAGTGTGTTTCAAAGTATATTATGTATTTCAAAAACCCTTTTAATTATGTAACTCTAAAACAGTAAGTTAACCATAATTCATTTTCAAATGTCATAAGATTATTTACCAATATAGTAAGTAATTTTAAAAATTCAAAAAATAGTAAAAGTAAAAATGTCTAAAAATTAAGTTCAAGACTTGTTATTATAGTAAGGAAAAGTAGCAATGTTTGTAGATGCTCTAAAGAAATACAATATAAAGCAGAAGCAGTGGTATAACTTTGTTAAAGGAGATAGAATTTTAATTATTTACAGACACTATGATTTTCTATTTGGCATCCTCAAAGAATAAATAGAGTTAATAAAAGAGTTCAGAAAGCAGCTGGATAGATGATAAATATCTCAAATTCAATAGTTTTCACATGTAACAACAGTAACCAATTCAAAAATATAATGGGAGAGAAAGGTTACAAGAGAATAATGCATTTGTTAAGCATCAGAAGCTATTTCAATCTACTGAAATTATAATGCTCTATTTGCTACTCTGAAAAAATAAATTTATCAAAATATCATGAGTATATTTTATTCTATTAATATAAAATAATGGTGTTTTTTTTTTAAAAAAGGAAGGTAGAGTTGCTATTGATCATTCATGGGTGTAACTTCTGCATTGTTCTCATGCTCTGAAGCATGATTCTCCAACAGACTCAGAGTAATCTCATGTATATTCCCATATATAATGCCATATAGGAGACTTAGTCAATTTTGCTTGGACTAAAAATTCAAAATTTTGCCTAATATCTCTCTGCTACACATTATTAAATCACATATTTTCAAACACTGTTACTTTCTTACATGCATTCATCTACCACATTGGTAATACTAGTAATGGAGTCCTTTTCTTCACAAAATAAAATAAGTTTTTGTGCTGTTATTTATATGTATGGCCAGTTCAACCTGCTATACTCTTTCTGTGATGAGGCTGGGTCTCTGCAAATTTTTCTTCCTGGACTCTTCTAGTCAAGTGGGGAGTAGAGGGGCATAGGCTGTAGATTGAGGGTGGAATGGTACTTTCTTCACAGTCCAGCTTCTGTCAGTGGCTGCACCCACCTTGATAAGTTAAGCATCAATTGCATTCCACCTCTTTTATGTTTAATCAATATGTCTCAGAAAAATTACAAGCTACTTTAGTTCTCTCTCCTTCATTGGCAGGCAGATTGTTTACTACTAGTGCTGCCTGGGAAGCCCCTTGGTATTCCAAAAGATACCTGAATTATGAGTGCTATGATTCCTTCCACTTTTAGGAAACAAATATAATACATTTAACTAATGTTGGGGGAGTTTGTAATTTCCTCAATTCTGTCTTGTCACAGCAAAATTTGAAGCAATGGATAGACCGGTGTTACAGCCCCATGTGATTTCCTCAGATGGAACAGTATTACAGCCCCGTGTTACATGTCAGTTTTATTTAGAAAATAAAGCAAAATACATCCTCAGGCATGAGGGTGGGCTGACCCAAAAGAAGAGAAGAAAAGAAAAGCCCCCGGCCCAATTTTGACTCCTCTTTTTATATGTTTTTTCTCCTCCCCCTGAGCCTACCCTATGTAAATTGGGCTAGCCAGGAGGGCTGTTTGTTTTACCTGAGGTCCTCACTCCAGTCCTCAGACCTTCCTTTGTTCTGTTCTTTGTCTTTTAGCCACCGCCATTCTGGACTCCTTTTTCCTATTCTAACTACCTAATGCTAATATTCCTAGTAGGTTCATAAAGTGTCAAATAAAAGCACCTCAATTAACAACTGGAATATGTAACCAAAAATATATTTTTACCAAAGTTTTAAAATGTGTTTTTGACTACATTTGAATTAGTAATAGCAAATAATCACATACATACCATCATTTGCATATGTCTAAGTAAAGAATATATTTGAGGGGGAAAACAATAAACAGCAGGGAACAAAAATCACCCGGATGTGGAAGTGGAACAGCTACCCACTCCAGTGGGAAGCCGAACCTTCTCAAGGGTATCTTCCCAACCCAGAGGTTGAATCCAGGTCTCCTGCATTGCAGGTGGATTCTTTACCAGCTGAGCCACCAGGGAAGCCCAAGAATACTGGAGTGCGAAGCCCATTCCTTCTCCAGCAGATCTTCCTGGCCTAGGAAATGAACCCTGGTCTCCTGCATTGCAGGAGGATTCTTTACCAACTAAGCTATCAAGGAAATAAAACAAGCAAAAAAGAAAAAAAAAAAAAAAATATATATATATATATATATATTTGTGAATTCCCACAGACTTTCAACTTTATTTTTTGAGACCAGACTTTATCTCTGTTTTGTATTTTGTATTTCAACTTAGAGACCTCATCGATCTTTCTCCCAGTCATCTTTTATGCTTTCAAATTTACCTCAAACCCCTTTCCTCTCAACTATTTATGTTTCTTTTCTCTCTTCATGGAATTACTGATAATGATAAATGATTCAAACTAACTTGAAATATTTTATATATCATACTCCCCCTAGTAGTGATAGTTGCTCAGTCATGTCCCACTCCTTGTGACCACAAGGACTATAGCCTGCCAGGCTCCTCTGTCCATGGGATTTCCCAGGCAGGAATACTGGAGTGGGTTGCCATTTCCCCCTGTTTATACACAAAAGCTAGAATTGCTGCTCCACCTATAAAAACACTTTTACTAAAATAAAACTGATTTAAAGGTGCTTTGTCTTTGATTAAGATAGATAATAAGAGTTTGCATAATTAAACATAGCAGACAACTTCCCCAAATATTCATATTTTGGCCTGTGGGTGAATTTCTATTTATCTTAAAATGTGAATGCTATCTGTTGTTCTGCTAATATATAATATTTCAAAAATAAAAAGAGTAAAAACAATATTATGAAGAAAAAAAACAATTCAGAAGGAACTGGAAGGTTACCTCTGTCTTGCTTAACTCAATTCTGTTTTTTCACTCTATAATGCAGATAGAAAAATTATACTGTATTTCTAATCTGGGAGACTCACTTTAGCATTTGCATTTTCCCTGCTTTTCTTCTGGGAGTAGAGAATTTACTGGAGGACAAGGCAAAATGGGAGAAGATAAAATAGCAATCTCCTTAATCCTTCCCATTTTGTGTCTTTTTGGATGGAGAGCCTCTTTTACCACAGAGTAACATGAATCTTTAATGAAAGCAAATGTTTTTTCTTTAAGAATTTAAGATTTTGCTTGGAATTATGAATTTAAAATGGATTATCTGTTTATATGTAATTGAGAAATACCTGGAAATTCAATCATGTTTCATTTCAGAGTGATCAAAGCCAATTGGGGTAAATACATAATAACAAAGAACAGTTTTGATAGTGATTTATAGGACTGTCTTTACCACTGAAATGTTAAAGCATAATATGACTTTTGGAGGTCTCTAGTATTAGTTTTTATCTGTGTTTTAAGATTATGGGTATCCCCAAATGAATAGTCTATTGTTTAGCTACACAAAGGGGACCATCCTATTTGACCCCTGAGGTGATCACTCAGAGCCTCAAGTGGGAGAGTTCATTACCTGAAGCTTGGCATGAATAATAATGAATGCCATTAGTCATCATAAAATTTTCCAACAGCTTTCAAACTTGTAACCACAGTATTTGATTCACTGACCTCCTGTGGCACTCAACCCCACAAGCTGTGTAGTGTGTAATGAAAAATAGGTTTTTTTCATTTATTCTGTATGAATATACTGCTAATTTTACACGCATTAGAGGACAGTATACACATAACATAAACTGTTAGAACTTTCCAGATACTTTCTGGATATACAGTCATGATGAAATATAAAACAGAGTCATTGCATCTTGAAACATGTTTCAATAGGAAGATTATTTTTAATACCTATGGGTCAGGGCCAGGTTTCCTTTGCTTTCAAAATAGACCTTAATTGACATTATATTTATGTTACACTAAGACTCCATTATGTGATTACAATTTGATATAAAGTTACAAGAGTTATCACTTTTACAAAATATGACCAAAATTTTTGCAACCAAGACATGATAGTGTAGAACAAAGACATGATAGTTTGAGCTGTTTTTGGCAAATACTGTCTTTCCTTTTCCTACTGTAGAGTGTCCTTCCCTGATCCACTGAGGTTAGGCTTGGCCTCATGTCTTGCTTTGGCCAATGGGATGATTGACAGAGGTAACATAAGCATCATCCTTAAGTCTGCTTGTCCAGTGTGGCTTGGTTTTTGCACTCTAGTGACCTACCGTGAGAAGAGCAGGCCCCAGGGAGCCACTGTCCTCCATTTGAGTCCCAAAGAAGTACATGTGGAATCGAGCTGATTAAACTGCAGTTGAGCCAAACTGAACCAACTTTCAACCTGAACCAAAGTTACCCAATCTACCCTGGCTAGAAGAGTTCAAGTGCTATCAAAAATTCAGATCCCTAAAAATTAGAATAAATGGAATAAGTGCTTGTCGTTTGTTTTAAGTCTCACTGAGTTTTTGGGATACAGCATTACTGAAGCAAAAAACTCACCAATAAACCATGGAAAACTGAGTTTTTTAGATTTAACAGAGATTCTGAAGTTATTCTAAATTTACTTTCCAGCTCTGTCTTAGAAGGGAAACATAATTAGGAGCTGGGCATTTCCAGTTTTAGCTGATTATTCAGGGTGAATTCCAATCTTTTTTTTTTCTTCTGGAAATAGCAGATTGAAAATGATACAGTTGTTGCATGAATCGTACTTTAAAATATGTGATATTTATGAAAGAGGAAGTGAGATAAATAGGATCAGTAAAATAATGTTTATCTACCTACTGTTAGACATTTTTGGTGGTCTAGATTTTTTTCCAAATTAATCTTCTGTGGATTTTTAAAAAAATTTCCGATTGTCTGATCAGAATAATATTTATTGTTGTTGTTTAGTCGTTAAGTTGTGTCTGACTCTTTTGCAACACCATATACTGTAGCCCACCAAGCTCCTCAGTATAAGATTTCCCAGGCAAGAATACTGGAGTAGGTTGCCATTTCCTTTGCTAGGGGAGCTTCCTGACCCAGGGATCAAACCGGTGTCTCCTGCATTGTTTACCACTGAGCCACAAGGGAAGTCCTCAGAGTAGTATATTATTTCCCAAATTCATTGCAGTTAAAAAAAAAAAAAAAAACACTGACTATTCTTTCCCTACTTAGATAAACTGCACAGGACTATGCTAAATTTATCTCTCATAAAGAAATATACACATATCCATAAGTATTCCCCTCTATGTTCTTTTTTAAATCATATAGGCAGTATTTATTATGAAAGGGTAAAGAAATAGGAGTGGTGGAGAGGAGCTCATGATACTAGCAATGACGATTATAACTAGATCATGTAGTACTGAGAGTTTATAAGGTACTGTGAATGAAGTTCATTCAATTTTTACAAAAATTTGTGAGAATATTAGATTAGGTGATCAATCACCTTCTTAATCGCCCCCCTTCCCCCACCCCGGTAGAACAAGGCTCAGGAAATTTAAGTGAAGTTTTTAAACAACAGATCATTTTCTTGAATTTCGGTCTTCTGACCCTCTTACTTTCAATTATAAAAAAACACTATTACTAGTAAATATGAACACACTTTTCCTGACATCCAATTCCCACTCTCTGGGAGTTAAGCAAGGTCCTATTCAAATCTGGTTCACCACAAAAGTTTCACACATATTTCATGTGCTCTTAAATTAAAAATATCTTCCCATATCCATCTCTATCAATTCCATTCCTCTTCCAAATTATTCCTGGAAATGGGGTGGTCATGTCCCTTGCTTATTTCTTGTTTTATAATATTGAATCCATCACTCAGTCCTGGAGTTTCTACACTCCAGGTAGCTCTTGGATTTAACAATTTCTCTGACTTTATCCTGCCTCTGATGTGTTCTAAAACACCAAAATGTTTCATGCGAAACCAATTCAACAGTTTTGGTTCTGGCATGAAGCTCTCATCACCATGTCTTCTCAGAGGACAGTGGAGGTTTTTCTTTTCTCTGATCTCTGTCTCTTCAGCCTGTACCTCCAACCTAGGAACATGGATCTAGAAATTAAAGAACTTGTTAATATTTTGCTGTGTGGTCACTAAGGGTGCTGTATTTTTTTTTTTTTTTTTTTAGTTATTTCCGTGGATACCCCCTGACTGAACTCATTATAAATATTCCTCTTATTTTTGGCATTAAAAAAATAAAACAAACAAAAAGATGAGAATGAGAGAAGGCAAACATATGAGAAAGAAAACAAGGCAGAGATTTGAAAGTCCTTGATTTATCTCAATGTACTCCTGAAACAGCTGGAAAAGTCATTATTGATGTTCTTCTCTGATGTTCAAGTGTGAGTTTTCTGAGGAGAAAATTTCTTAAATCCTGTAATTTATAAATGCCTATTATACTGGAAGGTGAAAGTTGGAGATTAGCCCTGTAGTCTTTCTACTTCCTTTCTCAGAAGGCTCTGGAAGTAGAGGGAGATTGGTCCATATTCTATACCTAGAGATGAATGCTATTAACATTATGGTTTTCTGTATATACTTCCAGATTTTTCTGTTTATGAACACATAGGTGTTTTGTTTTATTCAAAGTATAAATTGTCCCAGTACTTCTGAAAAATGAGAACAACAAAGATATTTTTAAATGTTTTCATGTATCAGCAAAGAAAAAAACCACACACACACACTAAGATGAGCAGAGTCTCTGTGATCCAGAGACAGAAATAGACAGGTGGCTTTCTGGAGTTCACCTCTGAAGGAGGAAGGGACTCCAATAGCCCAAGTGAAGGCCCATGTGGGTTAGGCCTCTGGTAAGAAGGTAAATGGGGCGTCCCCAGAGGCTCAGATGGTAAGGAATCTGCCTGTAATGCCAGAGACCCAGCTTCGATTCTTTAGTCAGGAAGATCCCATGGAGAAGGGAATGACTACCCACTCTAGTATTCTTGCCTGGAGAATTCCACGGACAGAGGAGGCTAGAGGGCTACCGTAGATCTATGACAGGACTTCTCAAGGTGTACTAGAAGCTGAAAAGAACTGGAGTCATTATCCAGAGCTATGGACTTTGAAGAGCTCCTTGATTGGGGAGAAATTTGAGAGTGGAAAAATTGGTTCAACAAAGAGCCAGGTAAAATGTAGGACCAGCTGTGGGCTGTAAAGGCTGAAATGGCAAACAAATGTTATTTAGAACTGGAATACCCAACATCTTAAACTGAAGCAACTGCAAAATATCCAGACTTGGGATGGGACGGAGAGAAAAGAAAATAAATTTCAAATTAAGCACAAAACAAATTTCCACTAGAAATAAATTTACACATGAATATTTTGAAATAGAGGTAGAAAAAAATTACAAAACCCCAAACAGCTTACAAACTCTACAAATGAGTGAGGGGATTTCTGAAGCAATGAAAAACAAATTAGTATAGCTGTGGTTTAAGTTCCTCAGGAGGTTATGAAACAAAACCTTTGATTGATAAAGCACAAGTTGAAATAAAAATTAAACAAGCATAACTGTGTATATATGTGTGGGTATATAATACATCTTTAACATGTTACAAAGAATATTAAGTAAACTGAAAGTCTACTTACTAACAACAGATAGATTAGAAAATGTAGAAGATTCTATGAAGGTTCACACAATTTGAAGAATACCATTAATATTCTTGATCTCAACATTCTTGAGGTAGCTCTGGGAATAATCTTTTTATTGTACAAAATACACAAAACATGAAAAATATCATTTTAACCATTTTTAAATATACAGTTCAGTGATATTAAGTATATTCACATTGGTTTCCAATGATCATTATCTGCAAAACTTTTTCTTCTTCCCAAACTGAAGTTCTGTACTCATTACACATAACCCCTTCTTTTTCTCCCTCAAGTCCTAGCAGCCATCATTCTATTTTCTGTCTCTATGCATTTGCCTATTCTATGTACCTAATGTAAGTGGAATTATATACTATTTGTCTGTTAGTGCCTGGTTTAATTCTCTTAGTATAATGTATTCAAGGTTCATCCAGGCTGTAACATGATTAAGACCTTCCTTCCTTTTCAAGGTTGAAAAATATTCCACTGTATGTAAATGTCACGTTTTGCTTATCTACTCATACATCTTGGTAGACATTTGGGTTATTTCTATTTCTTTTTTGACATTTTGAACAATGTAGCTATGAACATCAGTATACAAAGATCCTGTTTGAGTCCTTTCTTTCTTTCTTTTTTTTTTTTTTGAGTATATACCCAGAAGTGGAACTGCTGGATTATATTTGATTCTATGTTTAAGTTTTTGGAGAACTGCCATACTGTTTTCCACAGTGGCTGTACCATTTTACATTGCCACAAGCAGTGCACAAAGGTTCTGATATTGCCACATCCTTATCAACACTTTATTTTTCCTGGATGTCAGACATCCTAATAGGTGTGAGGTGGTATCTTGTGATTTTGATTTGTATTTCCTGAGACATTAACAATGTTGAACATTTTTTTGTGTGTTTGTTGGGGATCTGTGTATCTTCTTTGGAGAAATGTCTATTTAAGTGATTTGCTATTTAAATTTGGATTCTTTTTTTTTTTAATGGGGAAAATATTTTAAAAATTTAATCAGATAGTGTTGCTTGCTGATTGAAATTTCTGTATGACTCTTTACAGAAATGGAATAAAAGCATTGTGTTGACTGCTAGGGTGCTGCTGCATGATCTGGCTCTGCTAGTTTCCAAATCTCCTTTCACATTCTGTATTCCCTGCCCAATCCTTCCTTCTTAGCCCCCAAAATATCAAGCTCCTGTCACCCAAGTCATCTATAGCTATTGCCTCTTAAGTTTAAGGGTCTTCAGTCAACCTTGAAATAACTGATTTCTTCTTATGCTTTAGACCTCAGTTTAAATGCCATACTATTTGGAGAGGTCATCCACAAATACTCAATCTAAAGTAGGAACCCTGAATTCTTTTTTTTTCCTTAAGAGAACTCATGAGTATATTAACATACACTCATCTGCTAATTTATACCCCTTGTCTCCTCTTCTGGACCACATACTCACTAAGTGCTGAGTTGTAGCAAGATATTATTGAGGACCTAGAGTAGTATTTGGCATCTTGTAGGTATAAATTAAATATTTCTGATTCCATGAATCAGTATGAAGAGGTATGAGTCTATGCTGTGGGCAGGAAGATGTGGCTTACAGGATCTGAAGGGTCTTTTAATAGGCATATAGGTGACACTGAAGTCAGTGTCTGTATTGTAAGAGGTCTGATCTAATTTCCAAATAATCCACACAGGCCATGACTATACTACTTTGCACATTGTAATAAGCCTCAAAAAGCCCCAAAGCAGATTTTTGGTAGCAGATAGGGAAATGGACATTCCTCATATTTCACAGACTTCATTCAAAGGAATGAACTTTCTTCCACCTTGAAGCCTGTTTATATATATATATATATATATATATATATATGATTGCAGTATGGTTGCTCTATAACCTTGTGTTAGTTTCTACTGTACATCAAAGTGAATCAGCTACGTTGTTGTTCATTGTTCAGTTGCTAAGCCCTGTCCAAATCTTTGCAACCCCATGAACTGCATCACACCAGACTTCCCTGTCCTTCACTATCTCCCAGAGTTTGTTCAAACTCATGTCCATTGAGTTGGGGATGCTATCCAACCATCTCATCCTCTGTCACCCTCTTCTCCTTTTGTTTTCAATCTTTCCAAGCATCAGGGACTTTCTCAATGAGTCGGCTCTTCCCATCAGGTGGCCAAAGTATTGGAGTTTCAGCTTCAGCATCAGTCCTTCCAATGAATATTCAGGGTTGATTTCCTTTAGGATTGACTGGTTTGATCTTGTTGGCCAAAAAACTCTCAAGAGTCTTCTCCAGAACCACAGATCAAAAGGATCAATTCTTCAGTGCTCAGACATCTTTATGGTCCAACTCTCATATCCGCACATGACTCCTGGGAAAACCATAGTTTTGACTGTATGGATCTTTGTTGGCAAAATGATGTCTCTGTTTTTTAATATGCTGCCTAAGCTTGTTATAGCTTTTCTTCCAAGGAACAAACTTCTTTTAATTCCGTGGCTAGAGTTACCATCTGCAGTGATTTTGGAACCCAAGAAAATAAAATCTGCCTCTGCTTCCAATTTTCCCACATCTATTTGCCATGAAGTGATGGGAACAAATGCCATGATCTTAGTGTTTTGACTGCTGGGTTTTAAGCCAGGTTTTTCACTATCTTCTTTCACCCTCATCAACATACACTATTTCCTCTTTGCTCTCTGCAATAGAGTGGTGTCATCTGTATATCTGAGGTTGTTAATATTTCTCCTGGCAATCTTGATACCAACTTGTGCTTCATCCAGCCCAGTATTTTGCATGATGTACTCTGTGTATAAGTTAAATAAGCAGAGTGACAATATACAGCCTTAAAGTACTCCTTTCCCAGTTTTGAACCAGTCTGCTGTTCCATGCCGGGTTCTAAATGTTGCTTCTTGCACTGCATACAGGTTTCTTAGGATGCAGGTAAGGTGGTCTGGTATTCCCAGCTCTTTAAAAATTTTCCACAGTTTGTTGTGATCCACACAGTCAAAAGTTTTAGCGTGGTCAATGAAGCAGAAATAGATGTTTTTCTGGAATTCTCTTGCTTTCTCTATGATCCAACAGATCTTGGCAATTTGATCTCTGTCTTTTCTAAATCCATCCTTATATCTGAAAGTTCTTGGTTCATATACTGTTGAAGCCTCAATTGAAGGATTTTGAGCATTACCTTGCTAGCATGTGAAATGAGTGCAATTGTACTGTTATCTGAACATTCTTTGGCATTGCCTTTCTTTGGGATTGGAATGAAAACTGACCTTTTCCAGGTGTGTGGCCATTGCTGAGTTTTCCAAGTTTTCTGGCATAGTGAGTGCAGCCTTTAACAGCATCATCTTTTGGGATTTGACATAGCTCAGTTGGAATTTCATCAGCTCCACTAACTTTGTTTGTAGTTATGCTTCCTAAGACCCACTTGACTTTAAACTCCAAGATGTCTGGCTTTAGGTGAGTGATTACACCATTGTGGTTTTCCATGTCATTAAAGCATGGTCCACTGGAGAAGGAAATGGCAAACCACTTCAGTATTCTTGTCTCAAAAAAATCTATGGATAGTATTAATTAAACATATACATATATCCCCTCTTTTTGGATTTCCTTCCCATTTAGGTCACCACTGAACTACTCAGTGCACTGAGTAGAATTCCCTGTGCTATACATTAGATTCTCATTAGTTGTCTATTTTATACATAGTATCAATAGTGCATATATGTCAATCCCAGTCTCCAACCCAAGTTATTCTAATGGAGAAACTGGGGAATGAAAGGGACAAGGGAGCTACTGAGCAGATGGTGGGCCTCAGAAAACTGTCTTACCTGGAGCCATGCTTTTACATGAATGACAGGAACTACAGTTTGAATACTTTCTGCATCTCCCCAATTCACCATTATTTATTACAAATAATATTATTGTTATTGTTCAGTTGCTAATTGTGTCTGACTCTTTGTGACCCCATGGACTGTAGCATGCCAGGCTCCTCCATCCTCTACTATCTTTTGGATTTCTTGCAGCTTGCTTAAAGAATATTATATTATAATATATTCAGAAGGATGCTTCTCAAAATCTTAAATTCAATCTAGAAGTGTAATTATTTTCTTATTCTATAGACCACCTCACTAGGTCCTAAAACTATGCTATAAATAGTGTTGCTTCTGACTACAGCATTTTTTTTTTTCATTTTTGAGAGAGAAAATAACACTAGTCTCCCTTATTTAATTTATTTTCATATATGACTAATTAAATGATTGCAAGGTACTTTTAAAGAGTTAAAAAAAATGTAAAACATGCATGATAACAGCAAATTTCCCTAGAAACAAGCTTTATCATACAAGAGCTTAAAGAAACTTTTTTAGGCTCTCTATTAGAACAACAAGATGTGCCTATCTTAAGGCACTTAAGGCACCATCTTAATGACATAGAATTAAGTACCCAACAAAAGTAGTAGGGATAGATCTTGGTAGAGTTGACTTTATCTTTATGAGGCTAAAGTTCTTTTGATGTAGACAGAAGTTCTTTTTTGTCAGTTGCTTACAACTCCAAGCAAAGTAGTTCTGGTTCAGTGTTTTAAATCCCACCGCTACTCTTCCCAGAAATGTCTAATGGAATGATCCCATAGTCTGCTTTTGAAGACATTGCCACTGGCAGAGATAATTATGCTAGATCTCATATTACTGTGTTATCTCTTTAGATTGGGTTAAAAGTGATACAAGAAAAAGAGTAACTGACTACATTGACTAATCAAAGCTTCCCAGAGAGAAGGTAGAAATATAATCATGGCTATTTCTGCTTTCCATGCAGTCCTCTCTATTCCTTCCCACTTTTGTGCCCTTTCACTTACTTCCACAGCTAGTTTGAAATGGCCACTCTCTCCACTCTCTTAGTTTAATCCATTCCTCTGGTCTGCTCGTAAATGGCATTATTGTCATGAAGCATATTGTGATTCCCCACTCTGTGACATTCTCAACTTCCACTGAAGCCCTTGGACAGACCCTAGTTATTTCACAATATTGCCATTTGACTGATAAAGCATTTGTCTTTTGTTCTCAAGTACTTCACATCTCATCTCTCTCTTTTTTTTAACATCTCATCTCTTATACCATATAATATACTTTAAAATCAGAGAAGGCAATGGCACCCCACTCCAGTACTCTTGCCTGGAAACTCCCATGGACAGAGGAGCCTGGTAGGCTGCAGTCTATGGGGTCGCAAAGAGTTGGACACGGGACACGACTGAGCGACTTCACTTTCACTTTTCACTTTCACGCATTGGAGAAGGAAATGGCAACCCACTCCAGTGTTCTTGCCTGGAGAATCCCAGGGACAGGGGAGCCTAGTGGGCTGCCATCTGTGGGGTCGCACAGAGTTGGACACGACTGAAGTGACTTAGCAGCAGCAGCAGCTGCAGCAGCATACTTTAAAATATACTTTAAAAACTGAAATGTAGTTGATTAACAATGTATTAGTTTTGGTTGTATGGCAAAGTGATTCAGATAAATATGTATATACATGGTATATAATGGATTGAATATATATTTTTTTCAGATTCTTTTCTATTATAGGTTATTATAAGATATTAAATATAGTCCCCTATGCTATACAGTAGGGCCTTGTTGTTTATTTATTTTATATAGTGTGTATAAGTTCATCCAAAACCCCTAATTTAGTCCTAACCTCCCCTTTCCCTTTGGTAACAATAGTTTTTATTTTTTATTTTTTTTCTGTGTCTGAGAATCTGTTTCTGGTTTATAAATAAGTTCATTTGAATATTTTGTTTAGACTCCACTATAAGAGATATCAAGATTTTTGTCTTTCTCTGTCTGACTTACTTCGCTTAGTATGATAATCTCTAGTTGCATCCATGTTGCTGCAAATGGCATTATTTCATTCTTTTTTATGGCCGAGTAATATACCATTGTGCATATGTAGCATAAAATTGAATGTTGTTCAGTGGTTAATAGTTGCCACAAAATAAATACTTTATAGAGATGATTATGATTCATTTATACTTTAGAATAAGAAAACAATATGGATGATTAAGAGAGGAGCTCTTATTGACCTTATCTACTTTTCACTCCTATAAGAAAAAGTTTCCCTTACTTCTACCATGTTTTCTAGTGGTGACTTCTTAATGCAGGTGCAAAACTCTGCAGTATACAGTTGGCCTTTTATATCTGTGAGTTCTGAATCCACAGATTCAAACACCCACTGATCAAAAATAATTAGAAAAACATCTAGGAATTTCCCAAAACCAAAACTTGAATTTGCTCTGTCCTGGAAAGTTTTAATATAGCATTCACATTGTATTTACAATTATTTACATGACATTTGCACTGTATTAGATATCACAAGTAATAAGTTCAGTTCAGTCACTCAGTTGTGTCTAACTCTTTGTGACCTCATGGACTGCAACACGCCAGGCCTCCCTATCCATCACCAACTCCTGGAGTTTACTCAAACTCATGTCCATTGAGTCAGTGATGCCGTCCAACCATCTCATCCTCTGTTGTCCCCTTTTCCTGCCACCTTCACTCTTTCCCAGCATCAGGATCTTTTAAATGAGTCAGTTCTTTGCATCAGGTGGCCAACGTATTGGAGTTGCAGCTTCAGCATCAGTCCTTGCAATGAACACTCAGGATGATCTTCTTCAGAATGGACTGGTTGGATCTCCTTGCAGTCCAAGGGACTCTCAAGAATCTTCTCCAAAACCACAGTTCAAAAGCATCAATTCTTTGGCACTCAGCTTTCTTTATGAAGAGATGACAAAGTTACAGGAGGATGTTTACAGGTTACATACAAACACCATGCTAGTTTATACAAGGGACTGAAGTTAGTCTCTGATTTTTTTGTCTCCTGCAATCATAGATTCAGTTCCCTATGATAGAGAGGGATGACTGTATCTATAAGAAATTGAAATATCTAAATTGAAATTTTAGAAAA
Organism: Bos indicus x Bos taurus; assembly: GCF_003369695.1. Classification (NCBI taxonomy): domain Eukaryota; kingdom Metazoa; phylum Chordata; class Mammalia; order Artiodactyla; family Bovidae; genus Bos; species Bos indicus x Bos taurus. The sequence continues at coordinate 28,739,274 of NC_040081.1, read as the reverse complement.
TTTCTATCTAAAGAAACAATCCTGGGGAGGATAGAATACAACCTTGAGTTGAATAGTAGCATTGATTTCTCCTCATAGCAGCTGCCTTTAAGTAGATGTTTATAGTAAGTAATCTGAGGGTTATTTATATATTCATAATGGGCTAAAAATAGCCTTGCATTTTGCATCTTTCATCTGTGTCAGAAGAGAGTCACATAGACTTTCAAAATCTTTCTTCAGAAAATCAATTTTGAGAAAGGATTATTCTAATGTGCCATTTTTTATGGTGTATTTGTTCCACATTCTTAACAAATAGGGATGTGAAATATCCATCAGTGACCACAAAGTCTGTTCTACCCTGAAGATTAATGCTGCTCTTGAAAAGTTTGTACAGTGACTGGAGGATAATATCCTAAACAATAAGACAAGGCTTTCTAGCTTTGTAATCAAACTGCAAAACTACACACCCTGCTCCCCACCCCCCACCCCCTGCTTCCCCTTCTTTTCCACACACCTAGAGGCCTCTTTGGAGTTGTTTAGAAAGAAGTGAAAGTGAAAGTCTCTCAGTCATGTCTGATTCTTTGTGACCCCATGGACTATACAGTCCATGGAATTCTCCAGGCCAGAATACTGGAGTGGGTTGCTGTTCCCTTCTCCAGGGGATCTTCCTAACCTAGGGATCAAACCCAGGTCTCCCACACTGCAGGCGTATTCTTTATCAACTGAGCCACCAGGGAAGTCCTGGTGCCCTTTAATCTGTCTGATAGTAGTTGTTCTGCTAGGGGGCAGCTGCTGAAAGGGAGATCAGCCAGGAGAAGATGACTGAGGAGTTCTCTTAGGATGAGCACCTGTCCGGGAAGTGGAGGAAGCTGACCTGGTAAATGGAGATGTTGTACTGAGGGGCAGCACAACAAACGCCCCCTGAGCCAAGCCAGCAGTTGCTCTGGAGCACTGGTTCTCTGCAGAGGCATCACAGGTTGGTGCAGAGGTCAGGGCTTTACTCGTCCGTGGAATCATGCTTTGGTCTGTCCCTGGAAAGGAGGCATAAACTTGGGCAAAATGACTCTTTAGACAAAGGCTGAGAACTGTTAGATGTCAGTAGTCCCAGTAGCTGGGAAATGATGCTTTAGTATTGAAGGCGGGGAGTAATGTGGTACACTGTAGACCCACAAAAATTGTCTTATAAAAGGAAAAAGAATGATAAAATAAGAATATATTAATAATAAATAGTAACATTGACAGAGGAGCCTGCAGGCTACAGTCCATGGCCACAAAAGAGTAGGATAGAAAGTAGGGCCTAAACAAGGAGCAAGAGCAACAACATACAATATTTACATAATTGTCTATGAGCTTATTTTATATTTTCTTCCAATTCTGAGAAAATTTTGTTTTTAGAAAGAACTCCTGAAATCATAATAGGTAAATTAAACTTATTTACCTTATGTACTAAAAGAGTACAGAGAGTCATAGTAATCAATGTTTCCAAATTCATGAATCTGAATCAAAATAACATATGGTAACAATAGGACCCACATCTGATATTTCTGTTTTCATCAGTGTTTTAAAGGTTCACATTATTGTTGATATTGAAATTTAGAAATAATAATTTCTTCTGTTTATGGAGATATAATACTTAGAAGTACAGAATGAAGCAGGACAGGCTAATAGAGTTTTGCCAAGAGAACACACTGGTCATAGCAAACACCCTCTTCCAACAACACAAGAGAAAACTCTACACATGGACATCACCAGACGGTCAATACTGAAATCAGATTGATTATATTCTTTGCAGCCAAAGATGGAAACGCTCTATACAGTCAGCAAAAACAAGACTAGGACCTGACTGTGGCTCAGATCATGAACTCGTTATTGTCAAATTCAGACTTAAATTGAAGAAAGTGGGGAAAACCACTAGGGCATTCAGGTATGACCTAAATCAAACCCCTTATGATTATACAGTAGAAGTGAGAAATAGATTTAAGGGAGTAGATCTGATAGAGTGCCTGATGAACTAAGATGGAGGTTTGTGACATTGTACCAGAGGCAGTGATCTACACCATCCCCAAGAAAAAGAAATTCATAAAAGCAAAATGGCTGTCTGAGGAGGCCTTACAAATAGCTGTGGAAAGAAGAGAAATGAAAAGCAAAGGAGAAAAGGAAAGATATACTCATTTGAATGCAGAGTTCCAAAGAATAGCAAGGAGAGATAAGAAAGCCTTCCTCAGTGATCAATGCAAAGAAATAGAGGAAAACAATAGAATGGGAAAGACTAGAGATCTCTTCAAGAAAATTACAGATACCAAGGGAATATTTCATGCAAAGATGGCCACAAAAAAGGACAGAAATGGTATGGCCCTAACAGAAGCAGAAGATATTAAGAAGAGATGGCAAGAATACACAGAAGAACTGTACAACAAAGATCTTCAGGACCAATATAATCACGATGGTATGATCACTCACCCAGAGCCAGACATTCTGGAATGGGAAGTCAAGTGGGCCTTAGGAAGCATCACTATCAACAAAGCTAGTGAAGGTGATGGAATTCCAGTTGAGCTAGTTCAAATCCTGAAAGATGATGCTGTGAAAGTGCTGCATTCAATATGCCAGCAAATTTGGAAAACTCAGCAGTGGCTACAGGACTGGAAAAGTTCAGTTTTCATGCCAGTCCCAAAGAAAGATAATGCCAAAGAATGCTTAAAGTGAGTGAAGTGTAGTCGCTCAGTCGTGTCCAACTCTTTGTGACCCCGTAGACTGTAGCCCACCAGGCTCCTCTGTCCATGGGATTCTCCAGGCAAGAATACTGGAGTGGGTTGCCATTTCTTTCTCCAGGGTATCTTCCCGATCCAGGGATCGAACCCAGATCTCCCTCATTGCAGGCAGACACTTTAACCTCTGAGCCACCAGGGAAGCCCAAGAATGCTTAAACTACCACACAGTTTCACTCATCTCACACACTAGTAAAGTAATGTCCAAATTCTCCAAGCTAGGCTTCAACAGTACATGAACCATGAACTTCCAGATGTTCAAGCTGGATTTAGAAAAGGCAGAGAAACCAGAGATCAAATTGCATACATCTGTTGGATTGTTGAAAAAGAAAGAGAGTTCCAGAAAAACATCTACTTCTGCTTTATTGACTATGCCAAAGCCTTTGACTGTGTGGATCACAACAAACGGTGGAAACTTCTTAAAGTGATGGGAATATCAGACCACCTGACCTGCCTACTGAGAAATCTGAATGTGGTCAGGAAGCAACAGTTAGAACTGGACATGGAACAACAGACTGGTTCCAAATAGGTAAAGGAGTACACCAAGGCTGTATATTGTCACCCTACTTATTTAACTTATATGCAGAGTACATCATGTGAAACACTGGGCTGGAAGAAGCACAAGCTGGAATCAAGATTGCTGGGAGAAATATCAATAACCTCAGATATGCAGATGACACCACCCTTATGGCAGAAAGAAAAGAAGAACTGAAGAGCCTCTTGATGAAAGTGAAAGAGGAGATTGAAAAAGTTGGCTTAAAACTCAACATTCAGAAAATCAAGATCATGACATCTGGTCCCATCAGTTCATGGCAAACACATGGGGAAACAATGTAAGACTTTATTTTTTGGGGCTCCAAAATCACTGCAGATGGTGACTACAGCCATGAAATTAAAAGACGCTTTTTCCTTGGAAGAAAAGTTATGACCAATCTAAACAGCATATTAAAAAGCAGAGACATTACTCTGCCAAAAAATGTTTGTCTAATCAAAACTATGGGTTTTCCAGTAGTCATGTATATAGCTGTGAGAGTTGGACTATAAAGAAAGCTAAGTGCTGAAGAACTGACGTTTTTGAACTGTGGTGTTGGATAAGACTCTTGAAAGTCCCTTGGACATCAAGGAAATCCAATCAGTCCATCCTAAAGGTAATCAGTCCTGAATATTCATTGGAAGGATTGATGCTTAAGCTGAAACTCCAATACTTTGGCCACTTGATGGGAAGAGCTGACTCATTTGAAAAGACCCTGATGCTAGGAAAGATTGAAGGCGGGAGGAGAAGGGGATGACAGAGTATAAGATGGTTGGATGGCATCACCAACTCAATGGACATGTGTTTGAGTAAACTCCGGAGTTGGTGATGGACAGGGAGGCCTGATGTGCTGCAGGATGGGGCTGCAAAGAGTTGGACACGACTGAGCTCTGAATTGAAGTGAACTGAATGCTTAGAAAAAAGACAACTTTCCAGTTTTGTGTATACTGCTAAGCCCAAGATAATTTATGTTTTCATAACATTTGTAAAATGAAAATATTGACAGACTTTTCTAAATAGGCAAAATACAAGTGAATGTCTATTGTATAAAAAATACTGAGAGGACAGATTGCAGGGAGCAAAGTGAGGTAAGGTATGAAGAGCTATTCAACTGAACAGAATTTTATATATATATATATATATGTGTGTGTGTGTGTGTGTGTGTATGTGTATGTATAATCAGTTATGTGTATGTATATATACATGTAAAAGTACAGTGATTTCACCAAAATATATGTTATTATACCAAAAAAATTATAGCCAAATGTACCACTATATTACTTTCTGTATTTCTGTTATTTTCTACAAAATTATTTGTATCTATCTAGCTAACCATTTATCAAGTGGATCCATATCAAATGTGCACATTATGGAGGAAAGCTAGCAAAGAAGTTATTTTTTATTTCTCTTAGCTTGTGTGCCAAGAGAAGCATGGAGCATGAGGTAGAAGGAACTCTGGACAGTTCTGTTAACTTGAGCCAAGTGAAAGGGATAAATCCCTTACAGAAAATAATGAAGATCATAATGCTTTCTTTATTAATTGCCTGTCACATTTCCTTAGAATATGCTTAAATGACAACGGTGAGTGACTGAATGATCACTCAGTAATAGCTTTATCTCCTCTCCAACCCAAATGAATTTGTTTTCAAGATTTTGCTGTCCATAGCTTTGTTTTTATTTTTTCCATTTGAAAAATGTTATTCCTTATTTACATTTTTTGAACCTCAGTTTATATGTCTCTATTTTTAATTACTTGGTTATATTTTTTGAATTGCAAATTTTTAATTTTATTTGTCTTTACATACATTATTAGCAACATATTTATCACAGATGTGTTAAAGAACAGAAAAAAAAGCTGAATTTTCTTTTTTCACTTTTCATATCTTTTGTTACTTGTCACCTAAGGAGTTACTAAATGGAACTTTGAATCTCCAGTTTTCCTCTCACTCAGCACTCCATTGCTTCTTTTACTGATAACACTTTACAGATTGGCTTTTCAGATAGTGGGATATAGTCAACACTGATATTTTTTCTGATCAATCAAAGCAGCTTCCTTTGTTGCTTACTGGCGACAGGGTTAGTGATTTTGCTCATATCACTGTCAGACACAATATTATTGAAGTGTTAAAAATGTATTTTAAACTATTTTTTAGACCAATTTAGAGATTGAGGGAAAGCTATAAATATGCTATCATTTTGCAAAACTTCCTGCCCTAAAGGATTAGACATTGAGGTGAGGCTTTCTTTCCTATTGCTTCAGGAAGTTACTTGACAATTCTGAGGAATTTTTTGCAGCAGAATGCTGTGGTTGTAAAGCAGAGGGATTTCTCTTGGTAAACACAAAAACTTATTCTGTGCTGAGATCCTGAACGTGAGATTTACCACCATGAGAGGCCTGGTCCTCAGCTAAGGCCTAAGAACTCAACTTGGCTGTTTGCTAAATTCAATTAGACTCTGGGGTTCTTATATTTATCAAGATCATAGGAGATCTACTGTATACATCAGAAATGTCTGTTTCTTATAGTGAGAATTTTATGAAATGGAAGGACTACTCACATTAATTCAACATGAGGAATTTTCCTTGTAGCATGCTGTGTGTCAGTGGATTATTGTGTGATCATAGAATCAAAACACTGTAGGGAACAGAATTTTCAATAGTCTCAGGTTAAGATAGCTTATAGATAGCTCATTTTCCCAAAAGGCATGTCTTGGCACCAAAATAATCCTAGCTTTCAATATTCTTGGTAAACATTTCCTTTCTCCTGCCTAGTTATTGAAAGAACATTAAGCCTTCTATGACTCTTGTTTTCTATTCTTCCATTAATCATTAGCACTTTTTTCTAGGAGGTATGTGATTTCTCTAGAGATACTAATGACTTCATTAAAGTACATTTACCTATAATATTCTACTGCAAATCCCAGTCATCACCTTACTTTTGTTTCCTTTAATACTGCCAATAATAATGACCTGCTGTAATGCCAATAATTTTTAACCTGCTAGTTTTGTCATGGTTTGTTAACCCTGTACGCTCACGGGAATCACACGTAGCAAATTTTAAGATACAGATACTTGGGACTCATACCAGTCCAGCTAAATTTGAATCTTAAAGTGAAGTAGGGAAATATATTTTAAAAATACCCACCAGTTACTGTGATGAACCACCATGGCTAAAACCCACTAGTTTATACATTTGGCTCAATTATGAAGGTACACGATTTTCTGCAAGGGTAAGAGGAAATCTGCTACATCCAACCATCTGCTATATTTGATATACACCTCTCCTGACCTAAGTAACTTCCACTTCTGAGAGTTGAGAATAAAAGAATCATCACTAGGTTTCTTCTCAATCATACACTGAAATATATCAACAGTGATGAAGGTTGTTGGCTGTGGAGATAATTTTAAATGCTAACAAGAGGTAACCTCTGCCCTGAGCAGATCACGTGCCACATTCCAGGCGATTTACTTCTGTGAACCTCTCCATTCATTTTTGTTTCATTTGACAGTTATGTTTTGAGTAATAGATATATAACTGTATTCATGAAGCAAACACCTTGTAATAAATATAATTAATTTAGAACTTAAAAATATATATTTTACTTAAAAGTGGGGGGAAAAGCTTCAAAAGCAGAGTGTGCTGTCCTGCTAATATCATGCATTCTAGTATTCATCTGTCTCGTCTCAACATCCCCATTTTACAGTAAAATGAATGGAAACACACAGACAGATCAAAAAACTGTTCACAGTACCAAAGACCATAAATGACGAACAGATTGAAATCCTCTTAGTGTAACTCCAGAGGCTTCTATTTTTATTTTAAGAAAAAAAGTCATTTATTCATTATTCCAAACAATGGACAATATAACTCAACAATGCACATTACTGGAAAAACACAACTGCAGCTATAATTCTCATGTTAAGCTAAAGAACTGCTAATCACATTAATGCATTACAAAAATAAAAATTAATTTACTACACATTATAAATTAAAATATTAAATATTAATATTTTCAGTTCAAACATATACAACTGTCAGAGTAAAATGTTCCCCCAAAATCATCTTTGTTATAGTAAAGACAATACAAATTTGAGCATTTCAGTAAATCATTACACTAGAAAGAGGGGTTACTTTGCAGTAATGTGTGTATGTGTACATATCACTAGAGCTTTCAGAAAGTCTGGTAAAATCAGGGACTAACGAGGACAGAATCTTATGTCAGAGCATTCAGTTCAATTTAGTCGCTCAGTTGTGTCTGACTCTTTGTGACCCCATGAATCCCAGCACTCCAAGCCTCCCTGTCCATCACCAACTCCTGGAGTTCACCCAGACTCAAGTCCATCGGGTCAGTGATGCCATCCAGCCATCTCATCCTCTGTCGTCCCCTTCTCATCCTGCCCCCAAGCCCCCCCAGCATCAGAGTCTTTTCCAATGAGTCAACTCTTTGCATGAGGTGGCCAAAGCACTGGATTTTCAGCTTTAGCATCATTCCTTCCAAAGAAATCCCAGGGCTGATCTCCTTCAGAATGGACTGGTTGGATCTCCTTGCAGTCCAAGGGACTCTCAAGAGTCTTCTCCAACAGCACAGTTCAAAAGCATCAATTCTTCGGCCTTCAGCTTTCTTCACAGTCCAACTCTCATATCCATACATGACCACTGGAAAAACCATAGCCTTGACTAGATGGAGCTTTGTTGGCAAAGTAATGTCTCTGCTTTCGAATATGCTACCTAGGTTGGTCATAACTTTCCTTCCAAGGAGTAAGTGTCTTTTAATTTCATGGCTGCAGTTACCATCTGCAGTGATTTTGGAGCTCAAAAAAAATAGTCTGACACTGTTTCCACTGTTTCCCCATCTATTTCCCATGAAGTGATGGGACCAGATGCCATGATCTTCGTTTTCTGAATGTTGAGTTTTTTGTTTGTTTGTTTATTTTTTTAATTTTATTTTTTTAACTTTACAATATTGTATTGGTTTTGCCATATATCAACATGAATCCGCCACAGGTACACACATGTTCCCCATCCTCACCCTCTTCCCTCCTCCCTCCCTGTACCATCCCTCTGGGTCGTCCCAGTGCATCCAGTATTGTGCATTGAACCTGGACTGGCGACTCATTTCATATATAATATTATACATGTTTCAATGCCATTCTCCCAAATCATCCCACCCTCTCCCTCTCCCACAGAGTCCAAAAGTTTTAAGCCAACTTTTTCACTCTCCTCTTTCACCTTCATCAAGAGGCTTTTTAGTTCCTCTTCACTTTCTGCCATAAGGGTGGTGTCATCTGCATATCTGAGGTTATGATATTTCTCCCAGCAATCTTGATTCCAGCTTGTGCTTCTTCCAGCCCAGTGTTTCTCATGATGTACTCTGCATATAAGTTAAATTAGCAGGGTGACAATATACAGCCTTGACGTACTCCTTTTCCTATTTGGAACCAGTCTGTTGTTCCATGTCCAGTTCTAACTGTTGCTTCCTGACCTGCATATAGGTTTCTCAAGAGGCAGATCAGGTGGTCTGGTATTCCCATCTCTTTCAGAATTTTCCACAGTTGATTGTGATCCACACAGTCAAAGGCTTTGGCATAGTCAATAAAGCAGAAATAGATGTTTTTCTGGAACTTTCTTGCTTTTTCAATGATCCAGCAGATGTTGGTAATTTGGTCTCTGGTTCCTCTGCCTTTTTGAAAACCAGCTTGAACATCTGGAAGTTCATGGTTCACATATTGCTGAAGCCTGACTTGGAGAATTTTGAGCATTACTTTACTAGCGTGTGAGATGAGTGCAATTGTGTGGTAGTTTGAGCATTCTTTGGCATTGCCTTTCTTTGGGATAGGAATGAAAACTGACCTTTTCCAGTCCTGTGGCCACTGCTGAGTTTTCCAAATTTGCTGGCATATTGAGTTCAGCACTTTCACAGCATCATCTTTCAGGATTTGAACTAGCTCAACTGGAATTCCATCACCTCCACTAGCTTTGTTCATAGTGATGCTTTCTAAGGCCCACTGGAGTTCACATTCCAGGATATCTGGCTCTAGGTGAGTGATCACACCATCGTGATTATCTGGGTCATGAAGATCTTTGTTGTACAGTTCTTCTGTGTATTCTTGCCACCTCTTCTTAATATCTTCTGCTTCTGTTAGGTCCATACCATTTCTGTCCTTTTTTTGTAGCCATCTTTGCATGAAATGTTCCCTTGGTATCTCTAATTTTCTTGAAGAGATCTCTAGTCTTTCCCATTCTGTTGTTTTCCTCTATTTCTTTGCATTGATCACTGAGGAAGGCTTTCTTATCTCTTCTTGCTATTCTTTGGGACTCTGCATTCAGATGCTTGTATCTTTCCTTTTCTTCTTTGCTTTTCGCTTCTCTTCTTTTCACAGCTATTTGTAAGGCCTCCCCAGACAGCCATTTTACTTTTTTGCATTTCTTTTTCATGGGGATGGTCTTGAATCCTGTCTCCTGTACAATGTCATTAACCACTACTTTTTATTACCTTCCATTCATTCAATAAGCATACTGGGTAAAACAAAGCAAAACAAAACAAACATCAAATAAAACAGAAGAGTTGGGCAACAAAATTTTAAAGTTAACAGCTAGGAGTACATCAAACTAAAAATCTTCTACACAGGAATATAGTGGAAAAAAAAAAAACAAACAAAACTAGAGACTGGGAAAATATTTGCAAACCAAGTATTTGATAAAGGGTTAATATTCAAACTATAGTAAGAACTCAGGCAACTCAATAGCAAAAAAATCCCAAATAACCCAATTGAAAAATGACTGAAGGACCTGGATAAACATTTCTGCCAAGAAGATACATGAAAGACCAACAGATATATAAACAGATGCTCAACATCAAGAGTCAGTAGGGAAATGCAAATTAAAACAACAATGAGATATCATCTCACACCTGTTGGAATGGCTATCATCAAAAAGACAAGAGCTGACAAATGCTGGTGAGGGCAAATTTGTGTCCTGTTGATGAGACTGTATTTTGGTACAGCTATTATGGTTCTCTATGGAATGTGTGTGTGCTCAGTCACTTGGTCGTTTACAAGTCTTTGCAACTCCATGAACAATAGCATGCCAGGTTCCTCTCTCCATGGAATTTTCCAGGCAAGAATACTGAAGTGGACTACCATTATCTTCTCCAGGGAATATTCTTGACCCAGGGATCGAACTCGTGTCTCTTGCATCTCCTGCATTGGCAGGCAGATTCTTTACCACTGTGCCATCTGGGAAGCCCAGAGAATGGTATAAGGGATTTTCAAAAAGTTAAAAATAGCACTACAATATGATCCTACAATTCTGCTTCTGGGAATATATTTAATGGAAATGAAAACATCAACTGGAAAAGATATCTGCATCTCCAGGTTCATAGCAGCATTATTTACAATAGCCAGGAAATTTAAACAACTGAAGTGTCAGAGGATGAGTGGATAAAGAAGATGTGATGTATACAATGGAATAAAAATAATAAAAATAATGAAATCCTGCCATTTGCAACAATATGGATGGACCTTGATGACATTATGCTAAATAAAATAAGTCAGAGAGAGAAAAACAAAGATTGTGTGATCTCACTTATTTGTGAAATATAGACAACAAACAAAATCCTAGAAAAAGAGATCAGACTTGTGACTACCAGAAACAGAGAGAGTTGGGGGAAGGGAATTGAAGGAAGGTGCTCAAAGATACAAGCTTCCAGTTATAAGATAAATAAATATTAGAGTTATAACATACAACATGATAAATTTAACTAATACTATTGTGAAGGCAGAATGCCAAAGAATTGGTGTCTTCAAACTATGGTGCTGGAGAAGACTCCTGAAAGTCTCTTGAGAGCAAGGATATCAAACTAATCAATCTTAAGGGAGATCAACCCTGAATATTCACTGGAAGGACTGATCCTGAAGCTGAAGCTCCAGTATTTTGGTCATCTGATGCGAACAGACAACTCATTGGAAAAGTCCCTGATGCTGGCAAAGATTGAGGGCAGAAGGAGAAGAGGCATCAGAGGATGAGATGGCTGGACGGCATCACTGATGCAATGAACATCAACTTGGGCAAACTATGGGAGATGGTGAGGGACAGGGAGGCTTGGCATGCTGCAGTCCATGGGGTCACAAACAGTCAGACGCGATTGGGTGACTGAAAAACAATAACAACTGTATTTCATTGCAAGGACAATTTTTTAATTTTTTCTTTCTCTTTTGGGCTTCCCTAGTAGCTTGCCTGGGAAATCCCATGGACGGAGGAGCCTGGTGGGCTGCAGTCCATGGGGTTGCGAAGAGTCGGACACGACTGAGCGACTTCATTTTCACTTTTCACTTTTCACTTTCATGCATTGGAGAAGGAAACGGCAACCCACTGCAGTGTTCTTGCCTGGAGAATCCCAGGGACAGGGGAGCCTGGTGGGCTGCCATCTATGGGGTTGCACAGAGTCGGACACAACTGAAGCAACTTAGCAGTAGCAGCAGCAGTAGCTCAGAGGGTAAAGCATCTGCCTGCAATGCAGGAGACTCAGGTTCAATCCCTGGGTCAGGAAGATCCCTTGGAGAAGGAAATGGCAACCCATTCCAGTACCCTTGCCTGGAAAATTCCATGGACAAAGGAGCCTGCTGGGCTATAGTCCATGAGGTTGCAAAGAGTCGGACATGACTGAGTGACTAACACACACAAATAAAAAGATGAATGTTAGATGAACTTCCTGTGATAATCAGTTCACAATATATGTAAATCTAACCATCTGAATACTGAAGCTGAAGCAACTGAGCATGCTGCCACTGTGCTGCTAAGTCGCTTCAGTCGTGTCTGACTCTGTGTGACCCCATAGACAGCAGCCCACCAGGCTCCTCTGTCCCTGGGATTATCCAGGCAAGAATACTGCAGTGGGTTGTCATTTCCTTCTCCAATGCGTGCATGCATGTTAAGTCGCTTCAGTCGTGTCCGACTCTGTGCGACCCCATGGACAGCAGCCCACCAGGCTCCTCTGTCCATGGAATTCTCTAGGCAAGAGTACTGGAGTGGGTTGCCATTTCCTTTTCCAGACTGAACATGCACAGATGCCAATTATTTCTTAATAAAAATGGTGAAAAAAATTAGAACAGGAAAAAAAAGAAAAGAAAGGAAAAGCTGAACATGGTTTCTTTTCTTTAGGACATATTATCTATAGACAGAAAGCCAATATATAAAGGCATTCATGATTATACTAGAGATTTATATATACATGGATATCTAAGTACTGAGAAAGTCAGGTGTCAAAGTTTCAAGAAAGAATGTAATTATGAGGACAGAATATAGGGTTTGGATTACAGAAGTAGAGGAGAGCATTCTTACACTGCAGGAAAGAACACATAGTGATAGGTAGGGAGCAAATGATTGACAAGAGGAAGCAGCTACGCCAGCTGTGTTTCTTTGAGAGCAGATAGAGGGATAAAAGATTGATTATTTTTTTCTTGAGAAATTTCGGGAGAGCTCCCTTTTGGCCTTCTAGCTCTAATGAAAATGCCCATCAAGAGGGGCCCCAGGGAGCGGTCTTCAAGAGGAAAATGGTGTGCAAGAGGTTTAAAGGGAGTATCCTCAGGATTAGCACCTGGAAGATACCAAACTCAGGGAGACTTAAGCTGCCTTCAGTTTCTCCAGGTGGGTTCGGGGCTGGGTGCCTGGGACTTGTGATGTGGCTTTCCCTTGAGTGACACTGCCTGCCTCAGCATAGACAACCCCTTCAGGACAGTTGAGGCCTTTTTGCTAGAAGACTGACAGCAGCTGGGGGAAGCAGAGCCTCAGTTTCTGAAGGGGGACCTGGGTGATACTTCACTTTGTTCAGAGGTTACTCTCTGATAAAGCAATTGTCCTGAGCATCAGAATTAACTCAGTTAAAAATAATCTATTTATCTCTACATCTATGTCTTATCTGTATCTGTATGTATGTGTCTTGAGTCCACTAAATCAGAATCTCTCTAAAGGAAACCCAGATGACCAATTTTTTTTTTTGTTTCAAAGCATATTCTCGGATATTTCTGCTGATCATTCAAGTTTGGGAACCTCTGATTTAAAGGGTATAAATTACTCTCACAGAGCTTCAGAAATAATTACGCATTTCTTCCTTGACTCATCAGTAATCCCACGTAGTATACACCACTCTTTAATGGGCAAAGCAGAAGGATGAAAGAAGAAATCACATTATGAATAGCTCTGGATTCAAAGAAAGGGCACACAGGCATTTTAAGTGTATTCCACATTATATAAGAAGAAAAGGATTAAGCACAATAGGAAGCCCATTAAATTGCTATTGCGTTAGAAGAAATTAAAGGTTATGTTCAGACTATTATAAAATAGACATAAAAATATGTTAATCTATAAAATCTTCAGGCATATACAAAATGAGCTACCTGGGCAAGCAAGTAACATAAATAAAATGAATTTATGATTTTTGCAATGCAGAAGCTCCTTTATGGTGGAAATAGCATGTGATCTGTAAAATTTGAGTTTTTGTTCTTGGGGATAGACATTTAGAAAAATTTTAGATATTTAAAACATATATAACAAGATATTTTGTCTGGATTTGTAGCCTATTGCTCAAAAAATAATATGAGGAGGGCTTGGTGTCACTCCTTGCTCCAAATATTTGTCAGTATTTGATGTTTAGTGCTGCATGTTTTGGAGTCGTGCCCTTCCTCTCCAAATAGCTATTTGCCTCCAGAAATTTATCTTCTCTTTATCTGTCCTGCCCTCTTCCCCAGTGAGTTTCAGTGATACATAAGATGTTTGATGGACTGAGGCAGATTTGGCTGATACAGAATTGCTAGAACAGGGCTTCTCTTTTCTCAGAAACAGTGAGCAGCCTGTGGGTGGAGCGGATCTGATTGAGACTTGATTGCAACCTAGAACTCCAGGACCCTGTCTTTTTAGACACAAAGAGCAATTAGTAGTAGGCCTTCAGCTCAGCCCTGAAATCCATGAGGCTTGTCCATGGAGGTAATGTGTGAATGTTTATCGATTTCAAACAGCTGGAAAATTAAACAACTGTAACACTCGGAGCTCAACCAGATTTTCTGTGGAATACCCATGGCTAAGCATTAACAAGGAAAGAGGAAGAATTTCTTCCTCTGTGGAACATTTTCTTCTCTGAACCAGGAAGGAGTTGGAGGGATTCCAGCAGTTGCAACAGAACTGGTTTTGAGTTTCCGGCTTCCCTAGGTGGTAGGGGCTTCAGCTCAACCTCATTCCTCCACTCACAGTTCAGTGCAGTTGTCTTTTGATGTAGTTGAAGCAAATAGGAGGAGGTTCTCTGGTGAATAAATCAAGGGAATTAGTGAGGTCTGAGTCTGACCTGAAGAGGCAGCTCTGAGTTCCCCTGAGAGAAGCTATAGGCAGTGAAAAGGAGGACAGATTCTTTGAGAAATACTCGCTAGGGAGTTTTGAAGCTACCAAAAAAAGACAACCTTTTGAAAAAATGGAATTTCTCTTTGTTAATTAACCATCACCATGTAAGATATCGGTAAAGAGTGACCTCATTTTTAGGAGCATAGTGGTGAAGCCTGAACATAATTATATGAAGAATCACTATGCTTAGAAAAGATGTTGAGATATACTTTAGAGAAGGCAATTAATGCAAGGTTTGCATTATGGAATAAAGAAAATGCAAATATTCTATGCCAGTTTGAAAACTCTCCTAAGAACTTATTTCCCCCACATTCTGAAGTATGATAGTGTTAAACACAATTAAGCAAATTATTTCCACGGCTGAGAACTTTTATATAAATTGGTGATTTTAGGTCACAAACAAGGAATTACACAGTTATGCTTCTTTAAATAACTATAAACAAAAAGGAAAATACAACCCTCAGAATAGGAGAAAATATTTGCAAAGGAAGCAACTGACAAGGGATTAATCTCCAAAATATATAAGCAGTTAATGTAGCTCAGTACTGGGGGAAAAAAAAAAAAAGCCCCCAAAATAAAATCAAAAAATGGGCAGAAGACCTAAATAGACATTTCTCAAAAGAAGACATACAGATGCCCAAAAAACAAATGGAAAGATACTCAACAGCACTAATTATTAAAGAGTAAAAACAACTATGAAGTATTACCTTACACTGGTCTGAATGGCCATTATCCAAAAATCTACAAACAATAAATGCTGGAGAGGATATGGAGAAAAGGGAATCCTGTTACATTGCTAAGTGTGTGTGTATACATGCTAAGCTGCTTCAGTTCTGTCCAACCTTTTGAACCCTATCAACTGTAGTTCACCAGGTTCCTCTGAACATGCAATTCTCTAGGCAAGAATACTAGAGTGGTTTGCCATACCCTCCTCTAGGGGATCTTCCTGATCCAGGGTATAACCTCTACAGAGAACAGTATGGAGGTTCCTTAAAAAAACTGAGGAATGACCCATATTACCCAGTAACCCCACTTCTGGGCATATATATGGAGAAAGCTGTAATTTGAAAGGATGCATGCACCCTGATGTTCATTATAGCACTATTTACAATAGCAAGGACATGGAAGCAACCTAAAAGTCCTTTGACAGAGGAATGGAAAAAGATAAGGATAAAGAAACTAATGCGAAATTGTAAAGCAACTATACTCTAATTAAAAGTAATAAAACATAGAATAAACAACTGTGGGCACTGTGTTCTTTTCATTAGAGCCAAAATTTTAAGTAGGATATGCAACAGTGGTTTCAGATCACACTGTCTAGGGCAGGGCATGGATGGGATTTTCTGATTGTCTTAAATGTGTGACTTGCCCACTAAAGTCTTTGGGTTCTTCTGGCCCTCAAAGAGCAGAGTTCATACTGCAAGTTCTGCTAAGACATCTTGGAAGATTACTGCCTGGTGAGAGGGCCATTTATGCATAGAAGCACAAAGCTCTTCATTCTAAGCAGCACCTACCTCCTGTCAGTTTTGAAGAGAATTCTGCACTTTCTGGGAAATCGTGGTCCCCTGGGTGCTACTCTCTGATGGCTGCAGACCTGAAGTTCACTTTTGCCTTCAGTGACTCAAAGAGAGAGTCTTTTTGCCCAAATAATACACAATTTTATTCCCAGTGTCTACTCTTTCCCACAATGATGTTAGTCCTATAGCCACTGGGATTTTTAAGGTATTATCGCAGACCACAAGTAGGCACCTTCCCAAAGAAGTGAGATAATTCAGCAGTTTTCATTACCTGAGTGTGTGTGTGTATGTGTGTGTGTGTGTGTGTGTGTGTGTGTAAGAGAGAGAGAGAGAATATTTGTGTGCTTTTAAAATTCTCAGAATTATTTTCCAAGTAGAATTATTTGGATAGGACCACTTTAGACATGATACGGAGAAAGCACATTAACCCTCTTCCTGTCTTTGCACTTGGTTTGTGGTGTGGCCCGCACCTACTTATATCAGGTAAGCTCTGGTGATCTCCTCTGTGTCTCTTTTATTAGTATCAGGGAGTTTCATCTAAAATGCTCAGAGGAGGAACTTATATACAATGTAAAGGCCCTCCATATATGCTGGGAAAGATTGACGGTGGGAGGAGAAAGGGACAACAGAAGATGAGATGGTTGGATGGCATCACCAACTCAGTGGACATGAATTTGAGTACACTCCATGATTTGGTGATGGACGGGGAGGCCTGGCATGCTGCAGTCCACAGGGTCACAAAGAGTCGGACACAACTGAGTGACTGAACTGAACTGAACTGATAGATATTCAAAAAGTCTCTGAAAAATTTTTGGCTCTTATGCCAATGAGATTTTCAATAACTGGTTCTGACGTCTCTGTCATTCTGGCTTGATATGAGTCTTTTTGCCAAACTTGTGTTCATTAGTGCTTAGCCAGAAAAAATGTGATCTGATACTGAGGAGGTAGAGTGTCAAAGGTACTGTGAAGCTGGTCCTATCAAGAACAGTTTCACCTAGCCTTATAGGCTAGATGGACGTTCCTGACTGAGTCAACTCCTTGAATTTGGCAACTTCTAGGTTTTTGTTTTCAGAATATCATCCCAATCCACATATATTATCTGAAGATGGAGAGAGAGCCTGAAGCTCTATTTTAGTTTTCCAACAGGCATAACTAACATGCACAGTTTTAGCTAATTGCCACTTTAAAAGTCGCAGGATGGCTGATACACAGGACTGCTAAATCTCAATGAGTAAGGGTTGGTGTTCATAGTAAGGGTTGAAGAGTTCATATTAATGTGTTAATTGTTTGTTGTGGTAGTAACTTAGTCATAATACATAAACTTGGGAACGGTTGGTTGGTTGCCTATATTTAAACAGTAGCACTTAAAGGGGTAGAGAAAGCTATTGTTCAAAGAAATCCAAAGAATGTAGTAGTTGCAGAAAGGGAAGCAGAGGTGAGAGAATCCATGAGATAAATGTAGTAATTGCCTGAGTTTATGATGAATTTCTGTTTCCTGGTTCTGGTCTCTCTTACTGCCTGGAAGCTTTTAAGTGCTCTTGGGTACTCTGCAATAACACTGTATCCTGGCAATTAATCTTTAGTTTGGAGCTAGTTTATATCATTTCCTGTTACTTCACGCTAAAAAAAATCTAGATAAAGCAGTAGCAGCATTAACTGGTAAGCATCTTCAGTAACTTAGGAGTGCATTATATCTAGCACAATGTCTAGTTTATAGGATATACTGAATCAATACAGAAAGACAGTTGAGTTAGGTGGTGGTAATAATGAAACTGGAAAAGACAAAATGGAAACAATAGATTTGTGATAAAGGAAAATCCCCAAGGATTCGGCATGTGCTAAAATGCTAAGATGCAGAAAAAGAGTGGACTGATGCTTGATGCCTGTGGTGAGGATTCAGGCTACAGACAGCTGACTCTGGAGGTAGATGACCTGCCACTTTTTGTCAAGATAACCCTATTTCAATAACTTTAGAAAAAAAATTCAAGAGCACAATTACTAATGGAAAAATAAGACCAAAGTAATTAGCAACATAAATAATATGTGAAACATTTGCAATTTAAAAATACTGGTCTCTTTCTATGAATTTGATGAGGAAAATAACTCTTTATTCCCTACCCCCACCCCTTTTATCCTTTGCTTTTTATGTACAGGTTAATGTTTTTAGGCATTAGAATGGAAACTAAAGAGTGCTTTCTTTAGAAGATTTTTTTTTTCACTTTTTAATGCACATCAATTTAGCCCTAGACAATGCAATTTGAAATGGGGTGTTTCTATGTCAGTGAAGGTGTTGGGAAGACAGTGGGGGTAAGCCTCATTGTAAATAGCCTCAGACACAGCAAGTCATAGATGAAGGACAGTATATGCATTCATGTAGGATGGAAAGGACCATTAGTTACAGATCCATCTTTTCAGTCACTAAGAGAACAATCCCCATTAGTGACATCATTTTTGAATAATAAGAAAAATGTATGTATGTCCTTGAGAGTTCAATAAATAGTGAATGTTACATCTGAAATTTGCAAGCATCTGGGAAAGTTAACTCTTCTATCCTTCACAATTTTATAGAATATTTTCTACATCACTAGAATAGTTTACTAAGTTATATCTTGGTGACTATAAAACATAAATATAGCCCCACAAGAAAAAACTGAGGGAGAAAATATGTCAAAATTATACCCAGGGACTCCTCCAGTGCAGTGCTCATTGAACCTGGGCTGAAGCTCCACCTAAAAATATAGATGAATTTAAGACCAACCTTCAAATAGGAAAGAGATGCAAAGGAAGAAGTCTCTTGTCCATCAAGTGAGCAATTAATACAGGTGTTCTGCATGCTTACTGGGTGGTCCTGACAGCAGTGATCTCAGCAAACTTGCTACTGACTCATGGACTGGCTTGTGCAAGGAGTTTACTAGGGCTTTTAGGACGGTGCATAAAGATACAGGTCTGGTTTCTTAGCAACTTTTGGTTTAATAGGCCTTCCCAGGTGGTACTAGTGGTAAAGAATCCACCTGCCAATGCAGGAGATGCAACAGACATGGATTTAATCCCTGAGTTTGGAAGATCCTTGGAGAAGGAAATAGCAACCCATTTCAATATTCCTGCCAGGAAAATTCCGTGGACAGAGGAACCTGGTGGGCTACAGTTCTTGGGGCTGCAAAGAGGAGACATGACTGAGTGACTGAGCACATGATTTAAGAGGATTAAGTTTAGAGGGAAATACTATGAACACCTTCATTATAGAGCATTAAGATAGTTTAAAAAACTCATAAAATGTTTTGAGTGGCGTATGAATATGTGAGATATTGAAATGATGGATAATTAAATCAGGGGAAATTATCCTAGGAATACCTTAGGGAAAAAAATAGTATTTTTTTTTTAAAGTAGGAAAAGATAAGGCATCCCATTTCAATATTTTGCCCAAAATATTGTTGGAAAAGGAATCATTTAATCAAATTGTAAAGGGTCCTGGTTATCAAGGAAATGAATACTTTGGTAATTAGACAGATGAAAAGCTTGTAGCATGGATTTGGAGTAGGAGGTGCAAAGGCTATATTCAGACCTGCAGTGTGGATAAATCAATTCAAAAGTTATATGTAAAAGATCATCATAGTCTCTTAGAATTCATTGTGAATTCTCTGATGGCAGAAATCATAGCACTTTATAAACCACATGTATTTGTTTATCTATGACATAGATACTCAATAGATGTTGAATAAAGGGACAAAGGCAGCCATTTACTCATCAAACATTTATTGAGCACCTGTATGTGTCAGATCACTGAATTTCAGAAATACAGTCAAGTGAAAAAACCCATTTATTTCACTGACTCTCTATTCTCTGTTTTTGGTTTTGCTTTATGACTCATGCATCACATGAACCTCAACTCAGTACCACATGGAGCACCCTTCTGAAGCCAATCTGTTTGTGCCTGTTTTATTCCCTGTTGTCGTAATGCCCGTTGCTAGGTGGTCCTTCTCTAACCTATAACTAGAGAGTCTTGAGAGCATCCTCTGTTCAAGCTCAGCTCACCACCAGTTGAGCCCTAACTACTTCCCTGGGGAGGTAGATCTCCTTTCCCAGCTCCATCGCTTGGGAATTCACTTATGTTTGTCTTATAACACTGCACTTACACTATCATTGGTAAGATTAGCAAGTGCTTAAGATTTAGAAATATGCCTAAGGAAACTTTTTTTTTTTTTTAAATGAAAAAGGTTTTCCTTATACAAAAGTAGTGAGGATGTTGTATTTATTAAGCCCATCTAGCACCACTGAACAGAAAACCCCTTTGTCTGACATCTGTTCACATAGTAATTGTGATGTTGATGACTTCAAAATTGTGAACTTCTAATTGATTTTTCAGTATAATGACATCTTTATAGAAAAAGAGAGGAACATATCCAAAGCATTGCCTTTCTCTTTCAGCTTGAGAAAATTTCACCATTACATTTTAGGAAGGTAGAAGGATAATTTTATTTTTGCTTATTGATTACTCATATGTTTTCTTCCTGATAGTGGCATCTTAATAAATTTGACAAAGGTACTGCAAACGGGGTTGTCCCTAGAAGCACAAGCCTAAGAGGAGCCCTCTGACATTTTTCAAAATAAGTGCAATGTGAATTTAAAAAAAGAGATAAATAAGAAGGCTAAAGCTTTCCTTCCTGTCTTGGCCCTTTCCTTTGCTTGATTGGTCAGGAATGATGATGTGATTCATCATCCTTTCTTCGGCTGCTGGGATAAAACTCGCAGCAGTGCTGACAAGATCCGGAGGACATCTCTTCTCCTTTGCCTCCTCAGAAACTCAGTCATGGCTAATTTAGCTATTGTGAAGAGAGCAAACAGGAAATTTGAAAGCGACAGTGCTTCACGCAAAGTTTATTTCTTCCAGATGCCAAAACTGATGAAAGCAAGCCACCATCAATTCACAACGATGAAATCATGCAAAAGCACTACACATGTAACTTATAAAATCACGCTTCTTCCAAAACGGCTAACTTCGTCAGGAAGGCTTTTGAGAAGAACAAAGAAAACACACTAGAATTTTGTCATTCAGACACAATGATCATGTTTTCTTTCCTTTCTTTTTATTTTTAAAGAGGAGATGATTATATCATGTATGCAATACTATTAATATCAGAATCTAAAATAGTAAATCTCCAATTTTTCTTTCAATTTATTGCCACATGGACTTGAATTTAAGATTTTGATCAGTCTGAAAACTCCTGCTCTTGTTTAGGACAACATCAGCATTTGCCTGAAGGGTCTTGGATAAATATTTAAGAAACTTTGAATTTCAAGCTCTCACTGTCCAAAATGAATGGAACACAAGGTAACCTACAGGTACAGCATATAGAACATTACATACTTTTTCTGAGTGATACAAAAGAAGGATCAAATAATGAAAAGGGTACTATGGTTCCTGAATCAGAAGGCAAAATGTTATAAAGAAATCTGTTTATTTAAAATGAATTTGTAGAGTGACATACATTTCTTTATAATTTGAAAAAGACTTTTAAAGTTCTTAATTGAATAAGGAAAAATTAAGAAAACTTAGAGGAAAAAATTAAAAGTAGAATAACAACAATGTAAGGCAAATTTTAAGATATTAAAAAAATTAGATTCATTTCCAAGACTGAGCAGAATAAATAGCATGAAGTGATACAAAATATTTTATGTTACCTAACATTTAAAAAATAATAAAAAAATCATCAATGGATTTTTAATAAAAACCATTAGAATAATTAGTTAAGTCTAACAAATAAATTTAGATCACATATCAAACCATACTAAATTAAATTTCAGAGGGACAGATGTGCTTAAAGAATAAAATAAACTCTAAAAACTTGGAAAAATATATATATGTCCTTTCTTTCAGAGGGAAGAGTATTCTTATTTTGAAATTAGTGGCAGAGGACATAAATAAATATAGATATGTTAGGTCATATGATCATTGTAGAAACTTTATTGTGGAAAACTAAAATTAAAGGCAAATTATAAATTAGCAAATATTATTAAGAATAGCTAAAACCAAGTATTAGAGATATATATGTAACATCTTAAAATAAATAATATACTAATATATGAATGATATAAATAAAATGGAAACTAAACAATATAAAAATCATGAAATATAAAAGAAAATTCAGCAAAATTTATGTGTGTATTAGAAATTAAACACGAACAATTTAAATGAGTCTTTTTTTTTTTAAGTAAAACAGCCATTTCTAAAAGGTTATGCAAAATATTTAAAATGATACAGTAAAAATGATGTTTTATTACATTGCTGTTGGGATGTAAGTTGTGAGAAACTTTTAGATAAAATTGATTTATAAAGAATCATAAAAGCAAGGAATTCCCTCCTGGTCCAGTGGATAGGACTCAGTGTTCTCACTGCCAAGGGTCCAGGTTCCATTGCTGCTCAGGGAACTAAGATCCTACATGCCGCTGGCATGGCCGAAAATGAATCATAGAATTAATGATTCCTAAGTAATACAGCCTATGAATCTTTTCTAAGAAAACAACCTCTAAATTATAAAAGACATTTATATATAAAAGTGTTTTGAACACATATTACCTACAATAGCTAAATTTGACAACAATGTCCAGAAATGTTTAAGTAAGATATTTTACAGGTAAAATTAGATTTATATAGATTTTAATAATAAATTTCCATATTATATTTCATATTATATTAAAAGAAAACATTCAAATTCACATATAGCATGCGTCAGCCATGTATAGATCAAATACACACAAGAAAGAAATAAACTAACATATAATAATTTATTTTCTTATATCTGCACAGAGATCTGCTCTAAATTTTTTAATAATGTTCCTTTACAATGGGAAAATGTAATAGCCAAAATAAATAGAAGAGGAATGCAAATGGCTCATTTAATTGAAATAAAAATACCCTAAATATATATTTTTAATAGGTAAGTATATGTTTTATTCAATATTAGTAAAATAAAATTTTATATTGAGTAAATTCATTTTCAATTCTTCACTAGTTAATAGTTTAATGATTATAATTTAAATAATAAGGTTTTTTGTTTTTCATCCTAACAATACACTTCTAATTTTATGATTATACAGATGAGAACAGAAGTATTTTTCAGCACTTTAGATGGAGGAATTCTATTGAATAATTAAAACATAATTATAAAACTACAAATATTTAAAGTTTCTATAACCAGTAAAAGAGAAAAAAACATTGATGGAATCCATAAATAGTACATACTTTGAGTATTGTTTTTAAAATATGACTATCTTAGGCAGAGTTCCCAAGGAAACAGCCTGAAGTGAAAACTGGGATTAACCTGTAGGAGGTACAATGTCAGAATCCTGAGTGGCAGTTCAAAGTCACAGCAAGGCTTCATGGTCCTAAGCGGGGTGGGTCAGCCATAGCCGTAGCTGAGGAGGAGCAAGTCGGTGCATGAAACTGACGTGCTAAGGAAATCCGAGGAGGTGTATATATCCAGCATAATGGCTATCCAATGTGAGTTCATATGTGCTGTATTCTCTCCCATTAAAAAACTAAAACTCAGGCAATGAAACTTTAGTCATTCCTCATTCTATCTTGCTTTCTCTCTTTTAGTATCAACATTCTCAAAATAATCACTGTGAAATGTCTTAAGTTTCCTACTAGCTATTACTCAGGACTCTTGTATCAGCTTTAAACATTTCAGTGCAAGTTCTGACCTCTTCAGAGAAGGCAATGGCACCCCACTCCAGTACTCTTGCTTGGAAAATCCCATGGACGGAGGAGCCTGGTAGGCTGCAGTCCATGGGGTTGCGAAGAGTCAGACAGGACAGAGCGACTTCACTTTCACTTTTCACTTTCATGCCTTGGAGAAGGAAATGGAAACCCACTCCAGTGTTCTTGCCTGGAGAATCCCAGGGACAGGGGAGCCTGATGGGCTGCCGTCATGGGGTCTCACAGAGTCAGACACAACTGAAGCAACTTAGCAGCAGCAGTCTGACCTCTTGGTTCTGCTATTCTTTCATTATTTCCCATCCTGCTTCTTTCATCCCTTCTGTTTCAGCTTGGATTCCAACTTTAAGACCTCCCTGGAATCTGTCCTGTTCTTATATCACAAACATTTGGCACAGCTGATCACTCTCTCCTTTTTCTTCAATGTTTCTTTTTTTGGCTTCGTTGATTATTTCCCC
The DNA here is from genome assembly GCF_003369695.1 of Bos indicus x Bos taurus. NCBI lineage: Eukaryota > Metazoa > Chordata > Mammalia > Artiodactyla > Bovidae > Bos > Bos indicus x Bos taurus. The sequence goes on along the minus strand of NC_040081.1, from coordinate 28,714,922 downwards.
TATTTTTTTTCCCCTTCAGCTTCAATAGCCATTTTATATCTGTCTGTTTTTCAGGTTCTTCTCTACTCAATTTCTAATGCTGTCATGCTCCAGGGCTTTGTGCTAATGCACACAGCAAAGGTTGAGTACCTTTCTCTACATGAATCAACTCTGTCTCTTGCTTGTCTCCACTTGCTCGTATCCATAGAGTTCACTGTAGTCACATGCTGTAATTTCGGTTTCTTAAACATACCAAGATCTAGTAATTCTCAGGGATTTTGCATAAGCTCTTCCCTCACCCTGAAAATCTTTTTTTTCTGGACACTCAAAGGATGACTTTCCTTACGCTTTCTAAAGTTAAAATATAATTGTTGTTCAGTTGCTAAGTGGTGTCCAACTCTTTGCGACCCCAAGAACTGCAGTGCTCCAGGCTTCCCTGTCCTTCACTATCTCTTGGAGATTGCTCAGACTCATATCCACTGAGCTGGTGATGCTATCTAAGCATCTCATCCTCTGATGCCCTTTTGCCTTGAGTCTTTCCCAGCATCAAGTTCTTTTGAATAACATCAGGTGGCCAAAGTTTTGGAGCTTCAGCTAAAGTATAATTAGGGAGGACTTCTTCAACCACCACTAATATATAAGATGCCTCTATTTCAACCATATTTTCCTATTCATTTTTCTTGGCATTTGAAAGAATCACATCCCGTTTTTAACTGTTCTATTAGAGTAGGATCTTTCTCCCTACTGTAAGAACACCTGTTGAGGATAGGGACCTTACCTGTCTTGCTCATCAGACTGTTTGAGGGAGCTGTAATAATGCCTAATTCACTGTAAGCATACCATAAATAGCTTTCACTGAACAACGCTAAAACAACATGTAAGGCTTTTTACTAATCAAATAACCTAACATTTGTAAAGAAGAGAATATCAGGGCTAATATGAGAGTATGAGTATTGTACAATACTCACTTTCATACTTCAAGTTAGATTATGGCTTGTTTTGAAAGCATATTTTGGCAAAACACACCAGAACTTAAAAATATTTTTGCTCTATGATCAATCATAAATAACTATCAGTTAATTACTGCTTGACTCTTAACAATATAGATACTCATACCTACAACAGTGACAGTTTGCCTATGGGCAAAAAAATTATACATAAATGATGTGCAGTTGTTTTCAGCTTATTTTATAGTATCTTCACTTTGTGATATCTTCATTAGTATCATGAGTTCAGCAATGTTTAGTATTTTTCTCCCTATGCTTAATGAGGTGCAACTGACAATAAAAATTGAATGCATTTAAGATATACAACTTGATGTTTAATATACATGTACATCGTGAAATAATCACCACAATCAAGCCTAATTAACATATCCATCAGCTCGTATAGTTACTATTCTCTTCCGTGTGTGTGTACGTGTGTATGTGCATAAGATTTATTCTGTAAGCAAATTTCAAGAGTGCTATATAATATTATTAATTCTAATCACATTGGTGTACTTTGGATGTCTGTAACTTATACGTTTTGCATAACTGAAGCTTTTGCTACTTTTACTACTTAACCAATATCTCTCCATATTGGGAGATATTGGTCCCAATTATTTGTCCTGTCCTTAAAAACCATCGTTCTACCCTCTGCTTCTATGTGCTTCACTATTTAGATTCCACATATAAATAAAATCATGCAGTATTTCTCTTTCTGTGTCTGGCTTATTTTACTTACCTTTCTGTCCTTCAGGTCCATGCATACTGTCACAAATGGTAGTATTTCCTTCTTTTTTAAGACTGAATAATGAGTGTCTGTGTGTACACATATACAAAGGTAGACCACTTTGGCCACCTGATGCAAAGAGCTGACTCATTGAAAAAGACCCTGATGCCAGGAAAGATAGAAGGCAGGAGGAGAAGGGGACTACAGGACAAGATGGTTGGATGGTATTACTCCTCAATGGACATGAGTTTGAGCAAGCTCCGGGAGATAATGAAAGACAGGGAAGCCTGGAGTTCTGCAGTCCATGGGATCAAAAAGAGTCAGACACAACTGAGTGACTGAGCAACAAGTAAATATTACACATACACACACACAGAGAACTAAATAAATAGAATAAACCAAGCTATAAATGGAAATGGAAAAGGGGAGTTTACTTTCCAAAGAATACATTTCCACTAACCTAGTAATGACGTAAGTCCTATAAGACTGCCATGAAATAGACTATTTGGTAGGTAAAAAGGGCCTGGAGTTCTTGCTCATTTTAAGTTATATGTACCATATAAACCAACATAGCTGTGCTATAATGCCTTGAATAAGTTACATTATATTTATTTTGTGTATCTAGGTAATGTTACAACACATAACAAGTAAAAATGGTTGTTAGAAACTTTGATCACATAAAGTCCTACATAAGCACTTAATAAGCACGGAAAAAAATGTGAGAGGCTTAGTTCACTTTTAAATAGCTATCAAGGTATATTATAGGTTTTACTATTCCTTACTAAATACTTTCTGAATAGTTATCAACTTATAAGTAGCAGCAGTCTTTTATATGCTTATTTATAATATGGAATTTACTGAAGTCATTTTATATGTTAAATATTAAAGTTTAAATGTATTAATATTTAATATAATTTAATATTTAAAATTAACCTAGTATCTTTTAAATAATGAAAAATACAAATTCAAGTCATGGTGTTTGATATTACAAGCTGACTGCTGTGTGCTTCACTATCCCACCCATTGACTTATTGAAAAGTCTTTTTATATGATTTATGCATACTAAGTTTTCATCAAGAATGGATTTTAATTTTTTTAAATATACTTGACCCAAATCTTTTAAAATGTTCATGTTTCTCTCACTGAATGTGTGTTAATATGACAAGATGTGATGCTGATTTTTGTAATGATAAATATCCATGTGCCCCTTTGATAAACCCAGTTCTGCCATATTATCTTTATAAAAAGGATACTGCTGTGCTGTACTCAGCCACGTTTAACTTTTTGAAACCCCATGGACTGTAGCCCTCCAGGCTCCTCTGTCCATGGGATTCTCCCAGCAAAATACTGGAGTGGGTTACCATTTCCTCCTCCAGTGGATCTTCCTGACCTAGGGATTGGACCCACATCTCCCGCTTCACCTGCATTAGCAGGCAAATTCCTTATCACTGAGCTACCTGGGAGAGATAAAATAGGATACTACTACATTCAACTTGCTAATATTTTATGTAATATTTTAACATCTACAATCACAGCCAAAATCGAGCCATACATTTATTCTCATGGATAGTCTTTGCTTGGTTATTGCAGTGGACATAAGGATCACAGGTCCCAGAGACCTCTTTGTCTCTCTATGTAGAAGGTGAATATCTGATGATCTTCGTAGCTTGGTATCCATGAGTCACCTTAGTGCTAGACTTTCCTAAATTTCAGTCCTTGTCCTTCAATGAAACTGCTTTTTCTGGACCTTTGCAGATGGTGATTGCAGCCATGAAATTAAAAGACGCTTACTCCTTGGAAGGAAAGTTATGACCAACCTAGATAGCATATTGAAAAGCAGAGACATTACTTTGCCAACAAAGGTCCTGCTAGTCAAGGCTATGGTTTTTCCTGTGGTCATGTATGGATGTGAGAGTTGGACTGTGAAGAAGGCTGAGCGCTGAAGAATTGATGCCTTTGAACTGTGGTGTTGGAGAAGACTCTTGAGAGTCTCTTGCACTACAAGGAGATCCAACCAGTCCATTCTGAAGGAGATCAGCCCTGGGATTTCTTTGGAGGGAATGATGCTAAAGCTGAAACTCCAGTACTTTGGCCACCTCATGTGAAGAGTTGACTCATTGGAAAAGACTCTGATGCTGGGAGGGATTGGGGGCAGGAGGAGAAGGGGACGACAGAGGGTGAAATGGCTGTATGGCATCACTGACTCGATGGACGTGAGTCTCAGTGAACTCCGGGAGTTGGTGATGGACAGGGAGGCCTGGCGTGCTGCGATTCATAGGGTCGCAAAAAGTCGGACACGACTGAGTGACTGATCTGATCTGATCTGATTCTAAAGATAATTCCACATCTCTTTCTCTGCTTCTTGTCACAACTGTGTGCTTAGTTGCTCAGTCATGCCCGACTCTTTGTGACCCCATGCACTGTAGTGCACCATGCTTCTCTGTCCTTGGGGATTTTCCAGGCGAGAATACTAGAGTAGGTTGCCATGCCCTCCTCCACGTGCAGCTCCAGTTTGTACCTTTGGTGCAACTGTAATTTGGAAGTCTCTTAGGTGTGACCATAAAAAATTCTTGGGTCCCAGTATGGCTTGATCTCTGCTTAATGTCACATTCAAAGAAACTATTAAATGTGCTTCACATTTTTAAGGAAAAACAAATCTTCCTTAAAGATTTTAATTTTTCCAGGAAAGTACAGTAAATTCCTTAATATGAGTGAGTTCCATTTTGAGAGCATGTTGGTAAGCCCAATTTGTTTGTAAGTCCATCAAAATTAGCCTAGATGGCCAGCTAATACAACTGGCTGTATAGTACTATACTGTAATAAGTTTATAACACTCTTTACAGAAATACCTAAAAGAACAAACGATAAATTTCTAAGAAAACATTTTTAATCTTACGGTACAGTGCTTTGAAAAGTACAGTAGTACAGTACAACAGTGGTCATACAGGGGCTGCATTGAGTGAACAGGCAGCAAGAGTTACTGACTAGAGGAGGGAGATGGTAGAGCTGAAGGATCATCAGCAATAGGAGACGGAGGGCAAGCCGTGATTTTACTCATGCCTGACGTTGATGGATCTTGCTGGATCCAGTTCTATCCACCCTCTCGAAAAAAAGATCTAGTGTCGTCTAGGTAGTAGCTCTTTTTTTTCTCATCACAGATGAGACAATAGCATTGGTTTGAATTCTGAACAGCTGCATCAACCTTCAGATCCTCAAATACCATCAGTACCTCCTCAAATAAAGAAAAGCCCCACGCCATTCCCTGTGCCATGGATCTTTTTGGTTCTTCAGTTACTTCTTCCTCCTGTTGTTCCACTCTCTCAGTTATTTTCACTGTTATCCCTTGGTGCTTCTTGGCAGTACCAGCTACATCACTGGTGCTTTCATGCTTGCTTCAGGACATTGTGAGCTTGAAATAAAGATATTTTTCTACTATACTGTATATAGATACAGTACTGTACAGTGACGTGTACAAAAGCACAGCCATTTGTAGAGGATACATACACGTGACAATGTATGCCAGTTACGTGAACTAGCTTATGGGATTAGACCTGCAGAGGCATGTTTGCATTTGTGAAAGTTCTCAACTTGAAGGCTCATATATAGGGGCCTTATTGTACTTTTGTAAAGGACATCTTTGAATTATGTAAGATAGATTCAATGAGGAATAAGTTTTGAGTGTCAAATGATGACTGATTAATAGGTTTTTGGATGTGAGATTTTTCCTAATTTTGAAACTGACATGTATCTCTGTTTTAAGTGAAATAAGGCATGGTGCCTTTCAAGGAGATTAAAGCCTAGTGGAAGACAGAAAACAAAAATAAACCATAATGATGCTGAGGAATATATTGTATTTATTTGGCACAGTGGTTTACAGGAACTCATAAACTTTTAAATGGGTTTAGGATTGTAGAATTTTTCCTGGAAGAAAGGATATTTAAGCTAAGACTTAAAAGACAATGAAAAATTGTCTGGAGGAAAATGGAGGAATGCCCTTTACAGAGAGATAGAGCAGCTGTGGAAAAGCCCAGCAGTTTGAAACTGTAAGACGATCTTAAAATTGCAAATAGTGTAATGTGGCTGGAGTGGACAGTACTTGCAAGGGAAAGGCAAGAGATAAGGCAGAGTGATAAACAGGGAGCATATTCTAAAGAGCTTCATCCATTTAACCAAGAAAATTATGCTTTTATCCTTGACCACATTAAAGTATTTAAACTAACAGAATGATGGAGTATTTGTATCTTAGAGCAAAATCATTTTGTTACCAATATGAATCATGGATGCTAGGTATTGGAATGACAACTGTTGGGGGTCAGGATGCCACTTGTATAGTGAGATGTAATAAGAGCTTGGACCACAATACTGGAGATAGATAGGGAAGAGCTGATCTATAGGAAAAAGGCAAGGGAAGGAATTCAGAATGATTTTAAAGTTTCTGTGCAAATATAAATAGGATCTATATTAGCAGCCTGACAAATATGTATATAGGTTTGAAGTATCCCTGAATGATAATACCTGAAAAGTGAAAGTGAAATCATTTAGTTGTGTCCTACTCTTTGCCATCCCATGAACTGTAGCCCACCAGGCTCCTCTGTCCATGGGATTTTCCAGGCAAGAATCCTGGAGTGGGTTGCCATTTCCTTCTCTAGGGGATCTTCCCAACCCAGGGATCAAACCCTGGTCTCCCACATTGCAGGCAGACACTTTACCCTCTGAGCCTCCAGGGAAGCCCTAAGACCTAGGATTATCACAGAAAACCTTTCAAGCAATATTTTTAATCTCATCACTGGCATATTTCATAATAATTTACTTCCAAGAATACAGCACAATCCTTATTGCATAATGAGACAAGAGTCTACTTCTCTAGCAGTATCCCATCAATCAATGGAGTCGATCATTGTAGGGCCACTGGCTTCCTGGCTCCCTCATTAAGTCCTGGAGAAGCTGGTGCTTTCTTCACTTGAAAACATCTTGTACTCCATTCAGGTAACTCTTCAGTAATGGCTTCCCCACTACCTTAGTGAACAAGGCTATAACTCACATGCTGTAGCTCATACAGGTTTGATCCTTCCACATCAGGTAGTTTTTTCCATTTGTTAGGAAAATCTTGAAAAAATGTTTGCAACTTTCTCTTTAAAGGGAAACCCACTTTTGCTGTGCTAATATAAAAACATTATTGTGGTACAGTCAAAGTTATAATAGTAATTTTTACAGGAAGTAGGCTATTTGGTAAATAGTCTTATTAATGATAAATTAAAGAAATACTACTAAATGCTAACTGCCCCTGAATTTCAGAAATAGAGGGATAAGTTTCACCCAGCTCTGGTAATAGCTGATTAGGCTGGTCAGCAATATCAGTTTTTATTCTCCCATATATACACCCACACTACATTTCCCAGCTACAATGCAGACGAGTATGGTCAAAAGATTGAGTGTTGACCATTGTAAAATAAGCTGATGTAATTTGCACCACTTTCTAGGTCTGGCCCATAGTAACCTTCTTAACATTTTTGACTCTCTTGTCATCCACTTACTGCAGATCACCACCATGTCCTAGAACATGCTTGGGACAATATATGAAATCAGTGTGAATCTTGGAATAGCTGTTCTCACAGATTAGAGGCATTCACTTTGAAATTTAAATGTGCAAGAAATAAATTTCTATTTTGTGAACCACTTAGATTTTAGGGTTTATGTGTTTTTCAGCTAACAAACAAAATTATTACAACTCAGATAATATAAGTTACTCATCACTCTGGGGGTTACTTAAACCTAAGAACATTATCAAGGCATAGATAATCCTAAATAAAGGCCATCTTTCCTCTCCACAAGTTTCTATAATGTGTAATAATTTGTCAAGCAATATGAAGTTTCTAAGATTTTTGCCTTATTTTTGCAAGCTAACAAGTTAGACTGCCAAAACTTCATAGATGCTGGCAGAAGACATAGAATTCCTGGGTGAGAGTAAAGGACCTTTTAACTCATTCACAGCAAGGAGCATCACACTGGATCCTCTTGTCTTCAAGTCTCATGAGGATGTTGCCAAAATAGAGCCAGATGAATCCTGCAAATATAATGCTTTTGTGCCAAAACTGAGGAACCCTGAGCTTAAGACGCTCTGATCATCTAAAAGGGGCTGCTAGCAAACTGCCCAACTTTGCCCCAGAGGGAGACATTGTCTTTATTCTGCTCATGATATAAATCTTCCCTTGTCCCCAGAAGGTGATGTTATCTTAGTTCCAAAACCGTTTGTTATACAAACTACAAACATGCTTAAAAGGATTGTCTGGGACAAAACCTGATAGAAGATGTACAAAAATGCCGTGGAGAATTCTCTTTCTATACGTTTTAGATTCCGGGTTGTATAACCAGAGAGTAAGTCATAGAAAGATGCAATAAGAGAGCAATTAGGAAAATATGAAAGCCAGTGATTCTGTTCCTTCATTTTAAGGATGAAGAAAAGCACGTGCAGAGGAAAACTGACTCGGTCAAGGTCACATGGAGAATCAGTGAGAGCCGTGAGTCTATTTCTCTTATCTTATTCCAGATTACACATGCATATGTATGGCTGGTGTTAATTCATATACCCACCAGGTCTACATTTTGTTTTAAAAGTAGTTCTCTGGGAGCAATGCTTACAACTGTATTGGGAATCAGACAATCTGTGATCTCATTACAGATGTGACAGTAATAATTTTTTGAAGTCATTTTGATCTGGCCACCTTCAGGGACAATTAACCAACTTTTCTTTTAGAGTACATTGTTCATATCTCTTATTTTAAATTGATATCTTTGGTTACGAATTTGTTAAAGTCAAGAACTGTTTCTAAAAATAACTCAGTAAGTTGAAAAGTACATACGAAAAAAAAAAATAAAATTGATGACTGCTCCTATGTGATTACTGTATTCCAACTCTTTATATTCTGTTTTCCAATGTCTGGGCCATGAAATATGCCATTATAAGATTTTATTTCCATTTGTGTTCTGTTACCTTGAATCGTAGGCTCAAGCTCCCAGAGATAATGACTAGCTGCTAGGAAGTCTACCTGATCTTTTTCCTATCACCTTAATGATACAATTGGTATAACTGACCACAATGCTATCATTATATTCCTATAGTTGATTTCTACTCCTTTGAGTAATGAGATTGCTAAATTAGAAAAACAAGAAAGAAAGTATTTTTCATAAATCTTGTGAAAATTATTGGCTTGTGCAAAATGGTTAAATATTAGTAGTAAAGTTCCTATTAGATTATCCTGTTACGGCAGGCCAAACCAACACTCCCTGCCATCATCTCATACACATCTGTGGTCACATAGAAAATCTGTTTGCTGCAGCACAATTGAAAGTGGATGGGACAAACAAAAGCAAGCGTTTGAAGCTGGGAATATGATTGCAATGAGTAACAGCCTTTAATTTCTCCAGATATTTATATTTTTAAAAACATCTGCTTCCACTCCCACACACAATAATCATATTTATCCCTGTGTTTGCTTGTTTTCTAATCCTTCCCTAATCACACTATGACTTTTTCCATTAGTCCATCATACAGGTTAATACATTAGTGAGAATGAGATTTAAATGAAAACATATGGATATAAGGGCATATTTTATCTATAAAGTCTTCTCAAGATAATTAAAAGTAGCTATCTAACTGGTAATCCTATGTCTGACTCTAGTTTTCTTTCCATTTCTCTATTTACAAGAACTTTTACTACGAACCCAATTTATTTACAAAAGCAAAATACGGTAGTTTCCGCTTATTTGGAAGGGATGTGTTCCAAGACCCCCAGTGGGTGCCTAAGCTGTGAATGCTGTGTATGCTGTGTTTTTTCTTATACATACACACCTATGATAAAGTTTTATTTATAAATTAGGCACAGTAAGGTATATGCAAATTGCCAGCATCACTGTTCTTGTGCTTAGGGACCTTCATTAAGTAAAATAAGGGTTAATGAACACTAGCACTGAGATATCACCACGGCTGATCTGATAACTGAGTCAGCTGCTGAGTGACTAATAGGTGGAGCATGTACAGCGTGGATTCACTGGACACAAGGGATGATTCACGTCCAGGGAGAGAGGGAGTGGGGTGGTATGAGATTGCAACAATGCTTCTCAGAATGGATTGCAATTTAAAACTTAAGAATCATTTATTTCTGGAATTTTCCATGTAGTATATTTGGATCACAGTTGACCACTGGTAACAGAAACTGAAGATGGTGTGTGTATGTGTGTGTGTGTGTGGGCTACTGTAATAAAAAATGTTTAAGAAATAATCTAGAACACAAAGGTGATAACACTTCATCATCCTCTAAGAACATATGTGTTCTTATTTTTTTTGAAGTTATTAGTAACAAAAATAACTCTTTGATAGTGACAAAGATTCTCTTCTTGACCAAACCCTGGTCAGGCACTTCTGAACCATCTCCTCGAGTAGGATCTGACTTTTGGACTTCTTTGTGTTTATCTTTGCATGGCCCAATTTTAGCAAGAATTCTTTGTAAGTTAAACAGAATCTGTTACCTCTGATACCTGATCAGGTTCTTCAACCTCCACTATTCCCCAGGTGATGTCTGATCACCCTGGCCTTCCTTCAGTGAGTATTCTCTTAGGTTGGTTTAGCCAGAGTCTCTGCTTATCCCTGATGTTTCCTCAATAATTTTCCACTCACTGTTCTACCTGCTGCTTGGCTTAGAGTCCTGCTTTTCCTTATTGTATTCAGAGTTGAGCCATATCCCTCTCCCTGACAATAAAATTCTATTGCAATAATCCCCCTAAATAAAGACTTCAATACTGTCCTTTCACAAATGTCTTTTTTTTTTTTTTTCTTTAACAGAAGGCAGGTTAATGTCCTTTCAAAAAATGTCCACATTTTAATTCACTGAATCATGAATATCTTAATCTACATGGCAACGGGAATTAAATTTGCAGATGGAATCAAGGATGTGCATTAGCTAATCTTAAAGAGAGTATCTTGGATAATCTAGGTAAGAGACCAGTGTTATTACAAGGGTCTTTAAAAGGGAGAGGGGGAGATAAATGAGAACCAGAGAGATGGCAGCATGAAAAAGACTCAGCCTGAATTTGCTGACTTTGATGATAGAAGAAGGGCGCTGAACCAAGGAATGCAGACAGCCTTTAGAATCTGGGATAGGCAAGGAAATGGGTTCTTTCCTGGAGTCATCAGAAGGAACACAACCCTGCCTATACCTTGATTTTATCCCAAAGAGGCTATGTTGAACTTCTGTTCTGTGCAACTAGGATACTAAACTTTTACTCTTTTAGGCCCTTAATTTATAGTAAATTTTCACAGCAGCAGTATAAAACTAATACCATCTTCATTGATCTGATTAGAAATCAGAAGCCAGTTTAGGGCAGTTTTAAGGCCTCTGAAGAAGAGACAGAATACATGAGTTTATAATTGGTTCCTAGGAATGTGACACTGATTGGTACTATTTCACTCCTTCCTCTATTTAGTGAAGTTCCTTCCCCTAAAAATCAGACTAAAACTCACTAACCTTTGACTTTGTATTTGATTATGTGGCTTGCTTTAGCCACTATAATGAAACAGAAGTGAGAGGATGGTACCTCCAACTAGAATTTAATGGCCCTTTCTCTTGTATTCTGCATGCCTCAGCCAGCCTGGTGGTCTCAGAGGAAGACAAGTGTCACAGGGAAAAGAGGCAATCAGCCAGATCAATGTCAGCCGAGATAAACCAACCCAAGCTGATCTTCAAAATTTTGAGAACAAATACATAGTTGTGTGTAAGTCATTCAATTGTGGAGTACTTTTTATGCTGCCATAGCAAAGTCATACAGCTCCGATCTAGGACATTTTGTTCTGTTTCATGTTGGAGTGGTGAAGTGATGCATCATAGCAACTGTCATGCAATAATGGCCAGCTTTTCATTTGGATGCCAAAATATGGAAGCTGTTGGAGCCCAGTTCTTCCCAGCAAATATTTTCACTCTGAACTGAGAGTTGACAGCCTTCTCATTTTCCTACTTCAGAAAAGTCAGACTTTTATTAAACATAACTGCCCTCCAACATACCCTGAAGCTCTTAGATCTATATTTTCTGAGGTTTAGAGTAAAACATGCTCTTCTAGTCAGTATTTAAATGTCATATATGTACTATAATCCTCTCTGCTGATATCTTGGATGTCTGCCTATGCTATAAATATACATATATATATTCCTTCTGATAAAGTTTCTGAAATGAAATGGTTCCAGCCAAGGGGCAAATGCCTTTGCTATTAAGCATGGGAAATGAAGGAATATTTTAAATACTTGCAAAGTTTCTTTTCAGCATGAGGGAAAGAAAAAAAATCCCTTACCATCCATCTGTTTCTTCCCATATTTTGTTCAGCTCTCAATCCACTATATTTTACATAGATAATATAAAGTGCTAAGACACAGCTTTGCCCCCAGATTTTATGGTGTATCTGTGTTGCTGATGTTCTGCTCTTTCACTTGAGAGAGATGCAGAGAATGAAAAGTGAGCAAGTAGGCTGGCGAAAACTAAATCAAAGTTGTTACATTTTCCTACTGTGCTCATATATTCAGTAGTTTTTAGAGACTTAACATGCTCTAAAACTGAGCTTCTTAAATTACTAAACACTTTCCAAATTACATACAGCAACAAGAGAAAATGGGATGCATATAATGAGTTATGGCATATTCGGATTAACCACAACAGTTTGAACTCTGGGCTTCACTTCCACTAGACCATAAACTCCATAAAGACAGGATTAGAGCTATCCTAATAGTGTGTTTTGTGCACAATGACTAGTACAGGGCCTGTACTATATATTAGTGATGAACAAGTATTTGGTGACCTAGAATCCATGAATGACTGAGCTGTGTTTTAGGTACTGTGAGCTATGTTTGTGTAGAACAAGACTATTCACACTAAAACTATGTTTTCGGTAGGGTTCTCTCTTTTCACTTGAGAAGAAAAAGAACATGGCTGGGCACATAGAAAAGTATATAAAGGGAGGGTTCGGAAGAGATGGATATAAGCTTTCAACTTTTGCCCAATTGACCCTTTAAGAAGCTATTTCAAATTGAAAATCACAATTGCAAAGAGAATTAGATGTGCAGTTGCAAATGGAAAAATTTCATAGTGATAAACAGAGGTTTGCTATTCATGAGTTCAATGATAATTTTATATGATGTTTGTAAAATGTCTGATTTACTTTTAATGTAAAACTTGTGGCAGGTGCACTTTTAAACACAAAGGTATAGATTGTAGAGACAAGAACAGAAAAGTTGGTGTTCTTCTTTAACATTTTCCCTTCTAGCCCATAAAGAGTATCTCTCTGTGTGTAGTGTCCAAGGATGAAATTAAAGCTTTTCTCATTGTCTATAGAGGAAAGATGACATATCCTGAAAGACAGAGCCAGGATGTTGGCACTGCACTGGCTGACTGTGCATTAGATCAGACAGCAAATTAGATATTGATAGAACTATTTCGTACAGTCGATAAGCTTTCTGATGATTGATATCTTTATGTTGTCTGGTAATAGCAAGGCCGGCATTTAGAAACTAGAGAAAGAAACTGTAATATGATAATCTCTTCATGGAATCCTTAAGTGTAACCCAAGCTCACAAGTATCATTACCTTAGAGAGCAGGATTTACACAATTGACTTTCACAGGAACAAGGGAAAGAAAATTAAAATATCACCCTTTCCTTTGTGTACAAAACTGTCTTTTGAGCCACCCTTCAATCTGAATTAGAGGACAAAACAGTCAAGTTCCTTAAAGTTCTTCTGATTTGCGGGGAAAAAAAAAAAGTTGTTCACAGAAGCAAACAGAAAAAGTGTATCTTGGAGAACAAAATAAACTAAATGCAGAGAAAATGGTTTATTTCATTAGATGACTGTTGCTGGTAGGACACTTGACTTGAAACTAAGTGCTCAGAAAAACCACAAAATATATCACTGTCCACTTCTAAATAATATTTTCTGAAATGTAATCAGGAAAGTGGAAGATGATGAAAAGAAAGCACTGTGATTTATACAACAGCCTCTGTCTTACTTCTCTTATCCCCTCTCATCTTCCATTTTATCTTTCAGGCAACGATATATCCAAGGTTAATCCATCCATCCATCAGTTAAATACTTGTTTATTTATTCATCCATTTATTAATTTGGCAAATATTAAGGAAATGCCTATTATGTGGGGGCATTGTTATAGACACTGTGAAAGAGCGGTGTGCAAAACATAGAAATATTTACCCCCACAGAGCTGACTTTTTGGTGGAAGAAGGCAGATTATTAGTAAATAAGTAAGTACATGATGTACACAGGAGGTCTATTGGTGATTAGTGAAAACTAAGTAGGTAAATAAAGTTGATGAGGAAGTTAA